>NC_080695.1:68260858-68860858 GCF_030445035.2 Dasypus novemcinctus | reverse complement strand
AGAAATGGCTAAGTGATTAAGTGCCTGCTTCCCATGCACAAGGTCCGGGTTCAATCTTTGGTAACTCCTTAAAAAAATGGAGATCACACTATGTATATTCTCCAACCACAGTGGAAAGAAGCCAGAAATTAATAACAGAGGGAGAAAGGAAAAATTTGCAAAAACGTGGAAATTAAAGAACATATTTTTTAAAAGATTTATTTTTATTTATTTCTCTCCCCTTCCCGCCCCCTTAGTTGTCTATTCTCTGTGTACATTTGCTGCGTGTTCTTCTTTGTCCGTTTCTGCTGTTGTCAGCGGCACAGGAATCTGTGTTTCTTTTTGTTACGTCATCTTGTCGTGTCAGCTCTCCGTGTGTGCGGCACCATTCCTGGGCAGCCTACGCTTTTTCTTTCGCGCTGGGCGGCTCTCCTTACAGGGTGCACTCCTTGCGCATGGGGCTCCCCTACACAGGGACACTCCTTGCGCGCATCAGCACTGCGCATGGGCCAGCTCCACACGGGTCAAGGAGGCCCGGGGTTTGAACTGCGGACCTCCCATGTGGTAGGCGGACGCCCTAACCACTGGGCCAAGTCCGCTTCCCAAGCAAGGTTATTTCAACATAAGGGAATCAATTAAGTAATACACATTTACAGAATGAAGAAAAAAAAAATCATCCAAATTGAGGCAGAAAAGGCACTTGACAAAATACAGTACCCCTTCTTGATAAAAAAACATAGACACTAGGAATAGAAGGAAACTTCCTTAACACAATAAAGGACATTTATGAAGGATATAGGAAGAGCCCACAGCTAACATCCTACTTAATGGTGAAAACTAAAAGCTTTCCCACTAAGATCAGGAACAAGAAAAGGATACCAACTGTCACCACTGTTATTCAACATTGTACTGGAAGTTCTTACCAGAGCAATTAGGCAAGAAAAAGAAATACAAGGCATCCAATTTAGAAAGGAAGAATTAAAACTTTCCCTGTTTGCAGATGATATGATCTCATATACAGAAAATTCTAAAAAATCCACACCAATGCTCCTAGAGCTAATAAATAAATTCAGCAAAGTGGTGGTACATGATCAACACCCAAAATTTAGTTGTTTCTATATATAAGCAATGAACAGTTAGAAGAAGAAATCAAGAAAAAAAATTCCATTCACAACAGCAACGAAAAGAATTAAATACCTAGCCAATAAATCTACCCAAGGATGTAAAGGACTTGTACAAAGAAAACTATAAAATACTGCAAAAGAAAACAAAGACCTAAATAAATGGAAGGACATCCATGTTCAGGGATTGGAAGACCAAACATCATTAAAGATGTCAATACTACCCGAAGCAATTTATAGATTCAATACAATGCCAATCAAAATTCCAACAACTTTCTTTGCAGAAATGGAAAAGCCAATCATCAAATTTATATGGAACAGTACGGGGTTCTGAATAGCTAAACCCATCTTGAATAAGAATAAAGTTGGAAGACTTACACTTCCCGGTCTTAAAACTTATTACAGGGGAGTGGATGTGACTCAAGCAATTGGCCTCCCTTCCACCTGGGAGAGCCCAGGTTCGATTCCCAGTGCCTCCTAAAAGAAGGCAAGCAGACAGAGAGAGCACGCAATGAACAGTCATAGAGAGCAGATATTAAGCACAAACAAAATGGGGGGGGGGGGTAGAAATAAATAATTCTTAAAAAAAAACAAAAAAACCCAAACAACCAAAAACTTATTATAAAGCCACAGTAATCAAAGCAGCATGGTACTAACACAAGGACAGATGTATAGTCCAATGGAATCAAATTGAGAGCTCAGAAATCAA
Source organism: Dasypus novemcinctus (assembly GCF_030445035.2). Lineage (NCBI taxonomy): Eukaryota > Metazoa > Chordata > Mammalia > Cingulata > Dasypodidae > Dasypus > Dasypus novemcinctus. Next base: position 68,859,049 of record NC_080695.1, on the reverse strand, counting down.
CCTTCACATTTATGTTCAACTGATTTTTGACCAGGTGGCAAAGACCACTCAACTGGGAAAGAACAGTCTTTTCAAAAAATGGCGTTAGGAAAAGTGGATCTCTATTTGAGAAAAAAAAAGAGGGCCCCTACTTTGCACTGTATACAAAAATACACTCAAAATGGATGAAAGACCTAAATATAAGAGCTAGACTATCAAATCCCTAAGCAATAGTTTCTTAGACTTTATACCCAAGGCACAAGCAACAGAAGAAAAAACAGATAAATGGGACCTCATCAAAATGAAAAACTTTTGTGCCTAAAAGAACTTTATCATGATAGTAGAATGATAACCTACACAATGGGAGAAAATATTTGGAAATCATATATCCGAAGGATTAATATCCAGTATATAAAAAGAAATCCTTCAACTTAAAAAGATGAAATAACCCAATCAAAAAATGGGCAAAAGACTTGAGCAGATAGCTCTTCAAAGAAGGTATACAAATGGCCAGAAAGTACATGAAAAGATGCTCAACATCATTAACCATCAGGGAAATTCAAATGAAAACCGCAATGACTTTGGATAGAATAGCCAGAAACAGCAGCTATGTACAGTGGGAGACTGAGAGATTAAGAGATTGAGATAGAGAGATTGAGAGGTGAGGAATTTTCTTGTCTGTCGTTTTTTTATTATCGAAATAATGAAAATGTTCTAATAATGACTGAATTGATGATCGCACAACTATGTGATTATACCAAATAGCACAGATTGTGCACTTTGGATGAATTGTATGCTTTATTAATATGTAGCAATAAATTTACTGGTTTAAAAAAGAAACTACGATGAGATAGCATTTTACACCCACTAGAATGGCTGCCCTTCAAAAAAAACAGAAAAGAACTAGTGTTAGAGAGGATGCAGAGAAACAGGAATACTCATTCACTGCTGGTGGCAATGTGAAATGGTGTAGTCACCGTAGAAGACAGTTTGGCGGTTCCTCATTAAGCTAAGGCCCCCCTCTGAAAGGCCTTTTCTCTTTTTTGGCTTTCCTCTCAGAATCATCAGGTGGCCTGCCTTGGAGCTCCCCAGGTGAGCCTTGCCTCCTGGGAGGGGCCCTCTACCGAGAACCCTAGAGTGGCAGGGGTGACAAGGACATCAGCTGCTTCAGAGCCATGGCTCCCAGGCTGAACAGCTGGCTTGCCTGCCACCTCTCAGAGCAATGGTGCCACCCACATTGAAGTTCCTAAAGGAGCTCACCCTCCCCGGTTACCATGGCACCAGAATGCCATCTGGCCTCAGGAGGCTCCTCTATTCCCCAGGAGGCGGGTTCCAGGCATCTGGCCAGGAGCAGGACTTTCTGCTTTGCCAGGGAAACTGAATGAGAATTTTCCTTTCCACCTCGCCTATGGCTGCCCATCTGCTGAACAAAGGAGGTACCCAACCCACTGCTCAGTGAGGGGCAGAGGCCCAGGGTAAGACAAATGTCCTGCCATGTCCCTGCTGTCACACAGAGGCTGGTAAACGGCAGTAATTATCAGTGAAATTCCCTCTTGGTGTAACTCTCCCTGCCCCCCACTCCCCAGCAGTGTGGCAAGCAGAAGCGTGTCTTGCAGCCCGGGCTCCCAGTGCATTTCCAAGTGCCAAGGTGGGCTGTAAGGACCTAGTCTTTCAAAGTCTGGGGTTGTGTGGTCTGATCAATGATCACTGCTTTTGATCAGCTACTTCAGATCCCGGGGCAGGGGCCCAGCTCTGAGGACGGCCATTTTACCAACCACTCCCCACAGACAAAAAAAGGCAGAAGTCTTAAAAAGGAAGTACCTTTTTTCTTTCTCTATTTCCTGTTTGGGAGCAATAATAGTTTGGAAAAGTCACAAATTGATGGCTCCAGCCCTCAACAACAAAAAACGAGCATCCTAAAGGAGTAGGTAACTACTGATTCTTAGAGTTATAATTTTCAGAAAGACCATTTCTCAACAAAAAATTACAACACACACAAAGAAATGAAAAAGTATGACCCATTCACCAGAAAAAAAAGAATATATCAGAAACCATCTCTGAGGAAGTTCACACATTGGAACTATTAGTCAAAGACTTTTAAATATGTTTTATAAGCTACAGGAACTCATATATAGAGAACTAAAAGAAACTACCTTAACAAAATAAAAATGGAAATTATGAAAGGAACCAAACAAAAATTCTGGAGCTGCAAAGTACAGTAACTGAAATGGAAAAACTCATTAGATGGATTCAACAGGAGATTTGAACAGGCAGAAGAAAGGATCAGCAAACCTGAAGATAATTTAAATTATCCAGTGTAAGGAGCAGAAAGAAAAAAAATGAAGGAAACAAAACATGAAGGACCTGTAGGACACCATGAAGCATACAAATGTAACCATCACTGGAGTCACAAAAGAACAAAAGAGAGAGAAAGAGGCGGAAAAAGTATTTGAAGAAATAATGGCTGAAAAATTCCCAAATCTTATGAGACCTGAATATACATTCAGGAAGCTCAACGAACTCAAAGCAGAAAGAGACTGTAAAAGATCTACACGAAGATACTATACAGCAAAACTGTCAAAACCCAAACAAAGAGGGTTTTTTTTAAGGAGGTACCAGGGATCAAAACCAGGACCTCAAACATGGAAAGCAGGTGCTCAATCACTGAGCCATATCAGCTCCCCAATGAGAGTTGGTTTTCTCATTTGTCTGCTTGTTGTTTTTTCAGGAAGTACTGGGGACTGGACCCGGGGCCCTGTACATGGGAAGCAGGTGCGCAACCAATTGAGCTACATCCACTTCCCAAGAGAGGATTTTAAAGCAGCAAGAGAGAAGTGACTTGTCACATACAAGGGATTCCTCAATGAGTTTAATAGGAGATTCTTATCAGAAACCATGAAGGCCAGAAGATGGTGGGATGACATATTTAAAGCCCTTAAAGAAAAAAAAAAAAAATCTGTCAACTAAGAATTCAATATCTGGCAAAATTATCTTTAAAAAATGAAGGAGGGGGAACAGATGTAGCTCAATGGTTGAGTGCCTGCTTCCCATGTATGAAGTCCTGGGTTTGATTCCCTGTACCTCCTAAAAAAAAAAAGAAAAAGTTAAGACATTTACAGAAAAACAAAAAAAGAGTTCATTACCAGAAGATCTGTCCTACAAGAAATATTAAAGGAAGTCCTTCAAGCTGAAATAACAGGGTACTAGACAGTAACTAGAAGCCACAAGAATAAAAATCATTGCTAAAGGTAACTACTTGGGTAAATATAAAATCCTGAATTAATGTAATTTTGATTTGTAACTGTTTTCTTCCCTATATGATGTTAACATGCAAATGTGTAAAATAAAATTTAAAATCTATGTTAATGGGCATACAGTACATAAAAATGTGATCTGAGTCAGTAACAATACACAGGAGACACATAGATATATAAGAGTAGAATTTATATACTAAAGATACTAGATTGGCACCAAACTGAGTTGTTATTAGTTTAAGATGTTGATTGTAATTAAAAAGATGACCGCGAAGAAAATAAACTAAAAAATATAAACAAAAGAAAAGAAGAAGGGTATCAAAATGGTACAGTATGAAAAAGCAACTAGATACAAAAAAAGGGCAATAATGGAATAAATGAGGAACAAAAAACACACAAGACATACAGAAAACAAATAGCTAAGTGACAGAAGTAAATCCTTTTTTCTCAGTTATTACCTTAAATATCAACAGATTAAACTCCCCTATTAAAAGACAGAGATAGATAGATTGGATAAAAAAGCATGATCCATCTACAGGCATACCTCATTTTACTGAACTTCACTTTACTGCACTTCGCAGATACTGTTATTTTTTACAAATTGAAGGTTTGTGGCACCCTCATGTCAAGCAAATCTATCGGTGCCATTTTTCCAATAGCATGTGCTCACTTCATGTCTCTAAGTCACATTTTAATTGGTGTGTGCACTGTTTTCTTAGACATAATGCTATTGCACACTTAACAGAGTATAGTATAGTGTAAACCTAACTTTTACATGCACTGGGAAACCAAAAAATTCGTACAACTTGCTTTAATGCAATATTCATTTTCTTGTGGTGGTCCAGAATCAAACCCACAATATCTCTGAGGTATGCCTGTATATGCTGTCTACAAGAGATTTATTAATACTTTGGGTACAAAGATGCAAAAAAGCTGAATCTAAAAGGATGGAAAAAGATATTCCATGCAAACAGTAATCACAAGAGAGCCAGAGTGGCTATACTGTTGTCAGACAAAATAGACTTTAAGTCACAAACGATTATAAGAGACAAAGGAGGATATTATATATTGATAAAAAGTTCAATCGAGGAAGATGATATACTAACTACAAACATGAATGTACCTCACAACAGAGCCTCAAAACATGAAGCAAAAATTAACAAAATTAAAGAGAGAAATAGTTTAATAATAATAGTTCGAGACTTCAATACACCACTTTCAATAACTGACAGACCATGTAAACAGATAGATGAGTAATAAGGAAAGAGAGAATTTGCACAACATTTAACCAATTAGCCCTAACGAATATATAGAGAACACTCCACCCAACAACAGCAGAATACACATTCTTCTCACATGCACATGGAATATTTTCCAGGATAGACCATATGTCAGGCCATATATCAACTTTTAATAAATGTAAAAATACTGAAATCATATGAAGTATCTTCTCAGACCATAATGGAATAAAGCTAGAAAACAGTAACAGAAGGAAAACTGGAAAATTTATAAATATTTGGAAATTAAACAACATACTATTAAATTACCAATGGGTCAAAGAATAAATCACAAAGAAAATTAGGAAATATCTTGAAATGAATGAAAATGAAAACACAACATACCAAAACTTCTGAGATGTAGCAGTGCTCAGAGGGAAATTTATAGCTCTACACGCCTACATTAAAAAAGACCACAAATCTATAACCTGACTTCACACCTAAAGAAATTAGACCAAGAAGAGCATACTAATCCCAAAGTTAGTAGAAGGAAGGAAACAGTAAAGATTAGAGAAGAGTTAAAATGAAATAGAGGAAAAACAATACTCAACAAAACAAAGGGTTGGTTTTCTGAGAAGATTAATAAAATGACAAACTGACAAAGGGAAAAATGCCATACTGACAAAGGGAAAAAGAAAAAAGACCCAAATAACTAAAATCAGGAATTAAAGTGGGGAATTAAAGTTGGGGAAAAACCAACCTTAGAGAAATAAAAAAGATTATGGCAGCAGACTTGGCCCAGTGGTTAGGGTGTCCATCTACCACATGGGAGGTCCGCAGTTCAAACCCTGGGCCTCCTTGACCCATGTGGAGCTGGCCCATGCGCAGTGCTGATGCGCACAAGGAGTGCCGTGCCACGCAGGGGTGCCCCCGCGTAGGGGAGCCCCACCCGCAAGGAGTGCGCCCCGTAAGGAGAGCCGCCCAGCGTGAAAAGAAAGTGCAGCCTGCCCAGGAATGGCGCCGCCCACACTTCCCGTGCCGCTGACGACAACAGAAGCCGACAAAGAAACAAGACACAGCAAATAGACACAGAGAACAGACAACCGGGGGAGGGGGGGAATTAAATAAATAAATAAATCTTTTTAAAAAAAGAAGATATTCAAATGGCCAATAAGTATATGAAAAGATATTCAAAATCACTGGCCGTTAAATGCAAATTTAAAAAAATAAGATACATCATAATAGGATAGCTATTATTTTCTTTTAAATAACAGGTGTTAGCAAAGATATGGAAAAATAGGAATCTTGTATATAGCTGGTGGGAAAAGAATTGCATATGACCCAGCAATTCCATTCCACTCCTAGGTATATACCCAAAAGAAGTGAAAACAAGGACTCTTACAGATATTTGTACATCCATGTTCAGAGGAATGGACAAGCAAAATGTCGTGCCGCCATACAATGGAATATTATTTAGACATAAAAAATAAGTGAAGTGATTGATGGTCCATGCTACAACACAGATGAACTTTGAAGACACCCTGTTGAATAAAATAAGCCAGACACAAAAGGATAATCCTGTATGACTTCTCTTATATGAACTATGAAATTCAAAGAGACAGAAAACAGAACAGTGGTTACCAGGGGTGGGGGAAGTGTATTGGGGAGTTATTGCTAAATGAGCATGAGTTTTGGTTTAAGAGAACTGAAAACAGCCTAGAAATAGTGCTGAAAGTTACACAGTATTGTCGATATACTTAACATCAAAGAATTGTCCACTTAAAATAGTTAAGAGTGCTTTTTATGGTATGTATATCTTATCACAATTAAAAGTGAGTAACTGGTGGAATGGGTGTTGCTCATGGGTGAAGAGCATGCTTCACATGTACAAGGTCCCAGGTTCAGGCCCTAGTACCTCCTTTAAAAGAAAAAAAAAGGTAAATAAGTGTAAAATAAAACAAAAAATATATACTGTTAATTAGCCCAGAAAATATTAAAACAACTCCAAATTACCTGGCTTTGTACAAATAACCCCACCTCTACTAGTGTGGACACTGCACCTGCTACCCATACCTTCCACACCCTGGCACTCACTGGCCGGGGTAAATAAAGGCTTCACAACATTTTAGAATAGTGCAAGCTCACGTGTTTAAACATCTTGTACCCAGCAGTGTCAATGATCAAGAACACTGTTAAGAACCAAGACAGAAACAAAAACAATCTCTAGCAATGACCCTGAGTCCTTGCACCAAATCTCACAATCAAATTAGACCCTGAGATTCTAATTCAGAGTCTGTGGAATAGCATTTGGATGCTGAAGCAGCTGGTTATCTGGAAGCAGATGGGAAGGATCAAGTGAGTGGGGCAGGCAATGCTAGAGGCAGACACGCCCAGAACAGACTGTGAGACCAGGCAGAACGCAACTACCACTAAGCCTGCAGAACAGCGCCATTTAGGACAGAGTCCCAAGAGCTCAGAGACATGTGAGCTTCACTGTTACTTTCTTGTTTTCTTAGCTCAATTTCTGTCCAAATTGACTAGTCTTTGGCATGTAAGTAGTAAGCCTCACTCATATGGGAATTCTCTATGTGAAATGCCTCTTCCCCACCCATTTTGGACACAAGAAGTATCACTGCAGTAATTACAAGGTTGGGGAAGCACCCAACAGGAAGTTGTACTTCTTAACTTTCCAGGCTGGGAAAAGAAGTCTCAGATTTGAAAGAGTGAAGAACACATTTAGCATCTCCACAAACCATTTCACATACCCAGCGGGATATGCCACTCCCCAGGGCCCTGGAGTGCCCGCAAGGACCCATCAGCAAAGTGTCCCAGCAGACTCCAGGGACACGGAAGAGCCCTGAGCTGAGCCCAGAACCCTTGGGGCCAGCCTGCCACACCTCCGACTGAAGAGGAGCTGGGTCGCCCCAGGCTGCAGCCACGTTCTTCTGCAACTCACAGCACTCCTTCCAGTTCAAGAGATATTAAAGATGACAACAATGATGACGCATGGCTGACATTTATGGGACAATTACTATATGGACATGGGTGCCCAGCATGGGGGCACTTGGAGGTACTCAAAGTGAAACTGGCGGGGGGGTGCTCGTGTGCCCCAAACCTTCATCAGTCCCGTCTCCACCAAGCCCTGTACTGATCTGGGGCTAAACTCAGTGACTGACAGTGCAGGGCTGGCTGGAGCCTATCTGCAGCTGACCACAGAGCCACTGTTCCCAACCTAGGGTGGGGGCAGGATGGAAAGAGCCCTCCACAGGTCATCTAGTCAGCTGGAGCAGCACCCCTGGAGCTCGAGAGGGCTGCAATGGGGCCCCTTTTCTGCGGGCACTCCCCTTGGCTGCCAAGGTCCAGCACCGGCGAGGCTGGCTGGGGAATCCTGAATGTGGTCTGTTCTCCACTGTCCTCACCAACGGAGCAGGATGAGAGATGATCCCTCCCTCCAACAGCCTCAAACCATTTCTTTATTTTTACACTTGAACCTGGGTGGATCTGATGCCTTAGGAACTCTAAACACTTTAACACTGGCTAATGCAGTTAAGACGCAGACCAGAAAGCAGATCCGGTATTCTCATCTGTCTGCTCTCCTCCCTCCGAGCCCTCCTGCTCAGTATCACGACTCAAAGGGACCCAGCACCAGCCTGACCCAATGGCCCAACGCCATTGCGCTCATGCTTTCCCGGGGCCTCAGGAGTCCTGACCTGAGAAGGCCGAGCGGGAAGGCCCCACACTGGCCAGCTGGGCTGATGCCTCTCTCTCTGGAGTCTCAGCTTCTCTCATGTGTAAAATGGCAGCAACAGCCCCTGAACCAGAGTTTTGATGAGACATAAATGAGGTCGTGCATCAAGAGCACATAGCTCAGAGCCTGTCACACAGTGTCCACACATAATTTTTAAAATGGATGCCCAAGCAGAGCATGAGAAAGAGGAAGTACACAGCAAAAATGATAAAAGAGAGCGTGAGAGAGAACAAAAGAAAGAGACACGGTTATTCTTAATCAGAAGCAAAATCAAACAGCACAAGGCAGACAGGACTCAAGCTTAAAAGTGCTAAGACTTCTAGGAACTGGGAAGACAACAGTAATAACCCCCGAGTGAAAGGCCCTGCTCGCTGCCCCCTCACTGTCCTGGACACCACTGGCAACAGCACATGGGGCCACAGCAGACAGGGCCCCGACGGTTCCTCTGGAGGACCGTTTTGCTATCTGCATATTCCTTCTGACTCTATCCCATCTTGAGGCATGTATCGCAGAGAGGTAAATGAGGGTGTGAGCAAGGATTCGTGGGCCAAGATGTTCAGATGCCTTAATGCTAAGGCAGAGGCCTCGGCACACCCGCCCGGTTTTTCCAGGCAATGTAATGGTGCACCCTTTTCAAAATGATGCAGGTCCACTTCTCCCAACATAGACGGGCTCAATACAGCACTGAGTGAAGGGACGCAAAAGCAGCGTCTTTAAAAGCATGTATTTACATATATAGCACACACCAAGTGTTAACGGTGCCTTTCTCTGGGTAGTGAGATTTTAGGTGATTTGTTTATATATAAATATACATAAACTTTCTCTTCTTGAGGTACTGGGGCCAGGGATTGAACCCGGGACCTCTACGTGGGAAGCCAGTGCTCAACCACTGAGCCACGTCAGCTCCCAAGTTGGATGTTTCATTTTTGCTGCTTGTTTGCTTTTGTATTTAGGAGTCACCAGGGACTGAACCTGATACCTCTCATGTGGGAAGCAGGTGCTCAACTGCTTGAGCCACATCTGCTTACCAAGAAACTTTTTACTGATGTGTAGCTTGTAGTTTTTCTAAGTCGGGCAACTCCTTTGATTCCTTACTGAAAATGCTCATTATAATCGTGCTACGTTTATGCATATTCCTCCCTCCATCCAGAAAGGTGGCTCTGTCTCCAATATGGTTTTGCCTATAGGGAAAAGTGTTCCCAGGAGTGAACGCAAGGGCTGTAGGTTCTTCACAGCGGCCTCTTCTGAGTTTAGCTGCATGAGTCAGTTTCCTAGGCCAGATCACCTCTTTCAGTGCTCCAGGAAAATCGAGCCTCTAGACCTGGAAAGTGAGGCCACAGTGACCACCCCAAGGTAGTGCTGGACTCAGAGATCCTACCTGAACAGCCAGGTCACCTGACTGAGGGCAGGCAAGAAACCCCCGTTTGAGGCACGCAATAAAATAGACACATGAGCTTGTGGGCTTGTGTAGGCCATTGGCTGCAGCAGCCCCGGGGGTGCAGGCACTTGTCCAGTGAGCTCCCACTGTAGCCCTCTGAGCTCCCTCCCCAAGGAGAAGTGGGCCAAGAGCTCGATGACTGCATGTTCTTCCCCTGGCAAAGAAGATGGAGGAAGTAAAGACAGAAGGGGAAATCAGTGGCAATGAGAGGAAAAACAGATAGAGTTGCAACCACAACCAGAGACTAAATACAAATAAATATGTCTTCTGCACCTGTTGGAGAGGATTTGGTAACTAAAAGGCCAGCTAATTTTAGAAGCATGATGAGTCAAAAGAACCATCACTTAAGCAATCAAAATGGAGCCCTAAATGAATTATAACATTGTGATTATACTAAGTCATTGATTATACACTTTGGCTAGATCATATGGTATGTGAATATATCTCAATAAAACTGCTTAATAAACAAAAAAAAAAAAAACTGTGCGAGAATGGCCAGAAATAGCAACTATGTACAGCATGGAAAACAGAGAATGAAAGGTGAGGAATTTTCGTTTGCCTGTTTTTTATTATTATTATTGAAATAATGAAAATGCAGGGACCCTATGGTTCAATAATGATATTTAAAAATTCAATACTGATTTGATGTGATAAATGTACAACTATGTGATAATACCAAATGCCACTGATTGTATACTCTGGATGAATTGTATGCTTTATTATTATGTATCAATAAAATTGGTTTGTTAAAAAAAAAAAAATGGAGCCCTGAAAAAAGATCTTTACCACTGCCTTCATCTAGCTGACATCAAATAGCCTTTGAAGTGATTTTAATCAGTCACTCATGGAGATCAAGATAACACTCTTGTTTTGTGTTTTTTTAAAGATTTATTTTTTATTTCTTTCTTTCCCCTTCCCCCCCCCCCCAGTTGTCTGCTCTCTGTGTGTATTCGCTGTGTGTTCTTCTGTGACCACCTCTATCCTTATCAGCGAGACCAGGAATCCCTGTTTCTTTTTGTTGTGTCAGCTTTCCGTGTGTGCAGTGCCATTCCTGGGCAGGCTGTACTTTCTTTCGCACTCCCCTTACGGGGGACACTCCTTGTGCGTGGGGCTCCCTTACGCGGCGGACATCCTGCGTGGCACGGCACTCCTTGTGCACATCAGCACTGTGCATGGGCCAGCTCCACAAGGGTCAAGGAGGTCCGGGGTTTGAACCGCAGACCTCCCAAGTGGTAGGCAGACCCTATCTATCCATTGGGCCCAGTCTGCTTCCCCAAGGTAACATTCTGACCCAGGCAAAAGCCTGAGGTCCTGAGGTGCAGTCAAGTCAGGAGCCACTGCACACCAATGCCTCCCGAGAGATAAGCTTGGCCTCCAGCCAGGTCTTTCCCAAATCCCCCATTCCCTGGCATGAAGGAAGGGAGTAAACTTTTACACTCCCCTTAGGGAGATTCACATGCTTCAGAGTTACCAAATAATACCTGAAGATAATGTATATATCTACCTGAATATATATGAGAGCTCCATGTCCACCCCCCGAAATTCTCCCTTAGAACAGTGGGAGAGTGTCTTATTTTTGTGTCATTTCTATCTGTATTAGTCAGCCAAAGGGTTGCTGATACAAAGTCCCAGAAATCTGTTGGCTTTTATAAAGGGTATTTATTTGGGGTAAAAGCTTACAGTTCCAAGGCTGTAAAAGGTCAGACTCAAGGCACCATAAGAGGTGCCCATTCACTGAAGACAGCTGCCACGCGTTGAAGGGAGATGGCGGGCAAGCTCTGCCTGGTCTCTCCTTCCCATCATGCTGCTTCTTTCTCCTGGGCCCAGCCTTTGGGGCTTCATGCTCAAGTGATCCTGCAGTCCTCTCTCTCCTGGCATAGGGCTCATTCGCTTCTGGGCCTTTCCCATGAGTCTCAGCTGTTCTGTTCTCTTCCCAAGGTCAGCTGCAAACTGTCAGATGAACGGCTGCTTTCTCCCTCGGGTCCTACTTGCTCAAGCCTTCTCCTTTCTGTTACACAGCAGGATAAAAAATGACAGGGCGCTCTCTTCTGTGTGTTTGTTTATATGAGTGTTCATTTATATGAGACCCAGCAAGGGGGTGGGGACTCAACCTGCATCATGACTATTTACAGAGTCGAATGAAAAGTAATCTTAAGAGGTAATCTAATCAAAGTCACCTCAGCTGAATTTAATGCAATCAAAAGGTATCAGACTCAAAGGAATAGATTAGTTTACAAATAATTCTCTTTCGGGGATTCATAAATAATCTCAAAACGCCACACAATCTTTCATATAGCAAGGCATTCTCCCAATTATTCTGCACATCAGTCCACAATGACCTCAGTCAATGCCAGTGTGGAATGCTTCTAGAGGTCACCTGGCAGAGTCAGTGAAAAGAAAAAGCAGCATTCAAGAGATCAGCAATTACTCCTGGGGTACAGCCTCATAACTGCAATGTCTGGATGCTATTAGAAACCACCTTTTAAAAACACTTTCAAAAGCAGGCAGCAAGAAGTTTTATTACAGGACAGATGACAAAAACCTGAGAAGATGCAAATGTTTCTGGGCTGGAGATAAATTCCCCCATGGAACCATCACTGTAGTGCATGTTACATATAGCCTGCAGCACTGGTGGCTCTGGTAACAAGGACATGGCTATCGATGAAGGTGACTGGGAGGAGTGGGGATAAAAGTTTCCAGGAAATACGAGTGGGAAAGAAGTCTAATTTTAATTTTATATTCATTCTATGAAACAGTATGTAAGTATAACTCAAATATTACCACTATAAATGGATACCTGACCCTAAAAGCAGATGCCAGATGGGACAAAAGAAGAATTTTGGACCTTCTCTTTGGGAAAATGGGAGAAAGAGCTAGGTTTGGGGTTGCCATTGGTCCAGCCAGAGAGCTCCTTTTTGGGCTGGAAAGGGCATCAGAGAGCACTGCATCCAAAGGCTCAGGGAAGAGTCATTTAGTCATCAAGTGTTTATTAAGCACCCACCAAAGGCAGGCTCTGGGCCTGGAGAGGATGGTGAACAAGCCAAGCAGAAGGTCCCAGGATGGAGGTGGCCTGTCCCTGCCACAGGAAGGGGGCAGGGCTGAGGCCTGTCCTCAGTGGTCCTGACTCCCGCCCAGTGCCCTTTCTGCCTCACTCTGCCTCAGCCCTCTTTTTGTACATATTCTCCCAAAAGGTTTTTCAAAATAAGGGTGAATGGGATCTAATACTCCCGAAAAGTGCTTCAGAGAGTGAAATTCCATCATATGCATTCAGTTTACATGGATTTCATTATTCTCAGAACAGGAGAAGGGGCATAACTGCAGTAGTGCTTAACAGTCCACCCATTTTTTCCCTTGCTGAGGGCACAGCTCAGGGGAGGAGATGGAATGTACAAAGCGAGCACCTCACAGAACTCAAGGGCAATTCAAGGACTTTAAAGGGAATTTTGGCCGCATGATGTCTCTGCTCTACCAGACAACTTTAGAAGCCAATCCACTGAATGTTCACTTGACAATGCAACTCATTCAAAATTCTATTCCCAGCACCAAAGGGGACGGAGCACTCACAGACCACGGCCCTTCCCTGGGGGGTTTACCAGCATTAGGACAACAGTAAGGATTTCACACAGCAAGCACACTGAGCACAGTAAGTACAGAAGCGTGGGCAGGGCATGCCTGGAGCTTTCCAGAGCCCTGGCCTAGATGGGACAGAGTGAGCAGAGAGGTGGGGAACTGAGCAGGAAGGGTGAGGCCAGACCTTGGGAGGAGAGGGGAGAGTGGGAGGAGTCAAGGACAGGGAAGCTAGGGCATGGGGGCAAATGGGATGGGCTGTCCAGCCACTGAAGGAAGTCCACATTTACTCTGTGTGAAATAGGGGGCCTTTCGAGGGCTTAGGCAATCAGGTGTACCAGGAGTCTCCATCTTCAGGGCCATGCCGTGTACACCCATACAGGTCCCCAAGAGCCCTGATATCAAAGAGATGGGAACCCTAGAGTACTTGGCCACAAACTTCATGTAGATACAGTTTCTTTTTGGCTAGTTTGGGGCCATAGAGAAAAGGGTCCCAGTGTGGCCCAGACTTTCTCCAGGCAAGGCAGGTACCACACACAAGTAACCTGAGCTGGGCAGGCAATCCAGCCGGAGGCCCCGAGCCGAGCAGGGTCTTTCTAGTGCACGGGTTCTTAATCTTTTTTGTTCCACAGAACCCTGTGACAGTCAGGTGAAAACCAAGAAGCCGTTACTAAGTCCGATGCTATACTGTGCAAATTTTTAAATATATCACACCCACACCAACAGGTCCCCACAAGAATGTTTTTTGAATTTCAATGCAAGCTCACAGATGCCTTGTTAAGAACCCCCGTTCTAGTGAGAGCTGGAGGGCAGGTCAAGGTCTGTTTCTTTCAGTAGAGCAGTCACTGTCAAGGTGTCTTTATTTCCTTTTTAAAAGTGACTGAAAGATTCTCTAATTCAGTAAATACTTTGTTCTTCTATGGTAATAACATCTTATAGGTCATTCACCTCATGGTCCCTGGGAAACCCAGCCATAACTAAGAAGAATACACAAAAGATAATGGGAGGTTTAAGTTCACAATCTTTACACTTATTGTTTATGCATGTTCATGTACGAATGATATACTTCAATAAAAATAATAAAAAATAACAAAATTAAAAAAAAAAAAGATAATGGGAGGGAAGCAGCCGTGGCTCAAGCAACTGCACTCCCGTTTACCAACTCAGGTTCGATCCCTGGGACCTCTTGCTTAAAAAAAAAACAAAAAAAGGAAAAAGGCATCCCAGACCTGCACAGTGCGGGGAGGTGCAGGCCCCACGCGCGGGGAAGCGACACACCAAAAAGACAATGACAGAACCTCATAGTAAAAAAAAAAAAACATAATGGGGAGAGCAGGTATAGCTCAGTGGTTTGAGCTCCTGCTTCACATGTATAAGGTGGTCCCCAGTTCACTCCCCAGAATCTCCTTAAAAAAAAAAAAAGATATGGGCAAAAACTCAATACAGGCCCAGTAAGTATCTGACAGTAAATATTCGAGCTCAGAAGAGGAAAGGTCTTTGGGCTGGGGCACTGGGGAGGATTTAGGGACCAGGTGGGCCTTAGGCTGGGCCCAGGCACGAGGTAGGCAGGGAATTTCAGGACTGGGCAAGCAGCATTAACAGCCGTGTGTGTGTGTGTGTGTGTCACACACACATGTGACAGAGCGAGATCACGCGAGAGAGACAGAGAGCTGTGAAATGTGAGCAAAGGCCTAGTCTCCCTAGCCAGACTGGCAGCTCCTGGAAGGCGGGAATGGTGTTTGAAACTATTTCTCCACAGTACTAGGCATCTCATTATATGTGGGCAGAACAGGAGGATGAAAATGCAGCCTGGCTAAGTGTCAGGACCCTCCCTGGTAGCTGCCCTGTTCTCCATCCCAGGCACCCTATTTGAGTTAGCAGTACCCCAGTAATGTCAGCAAGCTGACTCAGTTACTTTTCCATAGTTAGAAAGTTCTCAGATCCACTTTCTAGTCTACCAGTCAAGGCTGAAGGGGAAGGGTAAAGTCTAGACTTGGTTCCTGTGTTCCATCTTTCTCTACCATGTGGCATCCAGCCACAACAAGCTGGAAGCTGCACGTCTCCACACTTACTCTGGCCCATTCCACAGACCCTTTCCTTAGCCTCGTAATGCCCTCCCACCTGGCTTCCAGCAAGCTCGTGCCTTTCTTGCCACCCACCACACCAGTGAATTCTCCTGCCCCTGAGAAAACATGAACTGCACCTTGTCCCACTCTGTATCCTTGGTGCCCTGCTCAGCACCTGCTACGTGCATGTTCTGAACAGATGAGTCCATGAGGTTGGGGAATAACGGGACTTCCTCTGTCATTCCTAATCCACATGCCCACTGCCCACAGCCGGTGGACCAGAACATGGCCACAGCCACCCAAAGTGGAGCTGCAGGCTTCCTGACAATAGGCAGCAAGAAAGCTCAGCACCCTTCTTTATGGCGAAAAGTCTGGACTGGAAAAGAACATACTTTATTGAGGGACAGTCAACTAAAATGGAACAGTAAATCACCCTGAGCCATGGAAAGCCCACATTTCCCCCATCCTCCCTCCCTGCAACCCCCTGTTGTTTCAGTAGACTTGGGTCTGGAGTACCTGGGGGCCACTCAGTGACTATGTCTGCTCAGCTGTGTAATGGTGACTGTGCTGGCCCACTCACAGGGCTGCTGCAACTACAAGGGAATACTGGTGAGGATGTCAAGCAGATACAAAACACATGCAAAGAGCTACATACCTGCAAAACAAATGCCATTTCCTTCTGTTTCCCCAAGTTGTAAGGCTAGTGTTCTCAGTGTTAATTTGAATATGACAACTCCTTCCAGTCTTTCTGAAGAAATAATTGGTCGGAATTCTCTTCCAACCCCACTCAAGGCATCCCTTCCACCCACTCTCTACTTTCTTTTGCTTTCCCTGACCTCTTTTTCTCCCTGAAGGAAAAACCCAGACACTGGAACTAGAGCTGAATTCAGACTGATAAACGTTTATTGCACATGTTACATATCAGGCACAGTCACGGGTTTTCCTGAATTCTCACAACACCTCCTTGTAGTAGGGATCAACAGTGCTGGATCGTCCAGGGCACACAAGCAGAGGCTCACAGCGCCCACAAATCAGGAGCACCAGAAAGGGGAGAAATGTGTCCTGAAGAAAAATTCTGACATTACCAGAAGGGCATCACAAACACTTTCATGAGATGAGTCAGAATGCTCTGGGGCTTCTTCACCCTGCATTGCACGGCTCTGTGTTGTTTTCACTTTGTGTAACCTTAGAACCTAAGCTTTTCGGTTCTTAGGGCCCGTTCAGGTCTTCCTCTGGGCTGGGTGTTGCTCTTCACCCAGTACAGATTTAGTGAGTGAAGTTCTTGGAGGACAACTGCCCTGTCACACAGCTTCTAGGTGACAGAAAGGGGCATCCAACGTGTTCTGCTGACTCCGAGTCTATGTGACACTGGTCCCAGAACCCCACCACTACACCAACGCACCGCACTGATGGCTCAGAGGAGAGGCAGTGACCAGCCTACTGGGACCACAGGCACCAGAGGGGATCAGCACAGCCTGTCACAGGAGGGGCTCGACCCTGCTCCCTCTCTTTGGCAGCACTACATTGCAGGCATCCACCACCACCTTCCCAAGAAATGGTGTCTGGCCTGGGAGTATCCTGACCATGTAGGAGGCGGTGATGGAAGCCCTTTGCAGGGTCCTAGAAACGGGCACATTTCTACTTTGTGTACTCTATGTCCCAGTCCCATGGGACACAATAAAGCTTCACACCAGCACCACCAGCCCAGCACTCCTCCTTGCTCCTCCCCGCACAGGACGGCATTCACTCCATGGCTTCTGTTGTGTGGTGCCTTCTGCATAAAGGACAGAGACATCAACGTGCATGCACTTACTTCCCAGCTGCACTTCTCTAACCGTATCCTCTTTCCGTAAAAAAATGTGGCCACGCACTTTGAACAGTGTTTCTGACAGTGGAGACTGATTTTCACAGGTTAGGGGTTGATGTTTGTGGCTATGGAACAAAGCAGAGCCCTGGGCCCAAGAGACTCAAAGCCATGACCTCTACTTCATCAGCACCATGAGCTACACAGTCCTGTTTCCCTAGTTCTGCAAGTGTGCTATGCAGCCCTGTGTCCCTAGAGTTTTAGAGAACATACACTGAACAAACAGGTTAAAACTGGGCAAACTGAGAGTGTGAAGATCAGAAAAGAAGCGTGCAAGCTTACAGACTTTCATCAATTATTGCCAACATGATCTGCTGGGCCAACCTGACCTTTGGGACACATTCCATTAACTCCCTCTCAAAACAATTTTGTTTCCTGCAGTGACAGTCTGTATCTTTTCATATTTCTGTTCTTAAGGTGATTCTATGGTCTGTTGTTTTCAAATCCTTCTAACAGCACCCTAGTCTGTACAAAAACATTCAAACTCCTTCAGCTCCTCAGGGCTGGGAGAAACAGACAGCCTTTCAAAGATCCCAGGGTTTCTGTTGTTAAAAACCAGTGAGTCAGAATTTTATGACTCTAGATAAGGACATGCATGCTTAGGTATTTGGGAGGTAAATACAGTGACATCTGCAACTAACTTTGGCACGCATAAACAAAAAAATAAGATGAACTGTTGGATGGTTAGATATGTGGTAAAACACAATGAATTTTTAATTGTACCTTTTAGGTGGTAGGTATATAGGGTGTTCACTGTAAAATTCTTTCAACTTTTATGTTTGAAAATTTTCATAATTTAAATGTTGGAGAAAAAAGGAAGTCTTCTAAGATGGGAAGTAACACAGAGCAAGAGGGCAAGGCACAGCTGACCCGGCTCTCCCCAACCCAGGTCGGACCCAATGAAAGAAACAAAGTACAAAGGAGAAAGGTCACACTTGCTTGAGCACTGCCATACCCAGCAGCAGGTTCTAAGCTGGCCCAGTGGCCCCAGAATACTTATATAACTGTATAAATGGCATGGAACATCTCCTGACCTCAGACCCTCCTCACTGTGGGACAGTATACCTGAGAATTAGCTGGGAAGCTTAGTAATACAGCTTCCTGGGCTAGTCCCCCTAAGGATTGAATCAGAACCTCCTGGGTGGGCACCCCAAATCTGCCCTTTGAACAAGGGCCCCAGGTGATTCTGATGCAGACAAAAATCCTAGGCTCACACTTGGAGAAACTTGCAGCCAATCACTCCATCTTATCTGACACCTGTTGCGAGGTCCCTGGGAACATTCAGAGGAAAAAGACACACACAGAGACCATAACTCAAGCTCCCAAACCCAACCTGGCATGACGCTGTGGTTTCAACTACACCAAGGTCTTGAATGGCACGAAACCGGGCCCAAAGCCAGGCCAGGCCACTGCCTCACCAAGGAGCCTCAGGGAGTGTGAAGGCCGAAAGAACAATATCCCCGATTTACCGGCACTAGAGAGCGGGGGCGGGGGAGGCAGAGCCGGGCGGTGGGGCTAATCCGGGATTGCCAAGGTCACCTACGCAGCGAAGCAGGGGCATCCCGGTCACTGGGACCCTCCTCCTGACCCCCTCTCCTTGAAGAAATCTCCACCAGCCTATGCCTTCGCTATCTCCCGGAGAAAACCGGAGGTGGCATTTTTCCACGACCTCCCCTATCAGGGACATGTGGGGAGGGTGATAAGCGGGACCCAGAGGAAGGAGCCCGACACACTCCGGACTGATAAGACCCAGAGCACGAACCCCCGCGCCCCGGCCTCGGCCAAGGCCGTCAGCCCCGCGAGCAAAGGGGCGGCGGGGGGGCGGACAGGCGCGCACCGCTTCCAAACGCGAGACGCTCGGCCACCTCCAGAGGCAGGAGCGTTAAAACCCTACTGGGGTCTTGGGGAGGCGGCAACGGCTCCCGCCAAGCCCCCCGCCCCAGAAGCCCCTTTACCTGGAGACGCTGGCGCCCGGAGGATGAGACCCCTCCGCCCCGCGGGGCTCTGCGCGCCCCGCCCCGCCCCGCAGGCCTCTGGGAGATGTAGTCCGTCCCTGCACCCGCAGCTCGCCCTGCGCAGCTCGGGTACCCCAGGTCCCGGCAAGCACCGCACCGGCCGCGAGCAAGGGCGTCGAGGGGGCTGCGCGTCCAAGGTCACCCGCCTCGGGGGGCGCGAGTGCGCAGGTCCTGCTGTCGAGGGGCGCTCCCCTGGGAAGGATCTCCAAATGCGCCTCCGACCGCACCGAGGCGACTCACCGTCCCGGCTGCCCCCGCGGCGGCCGCAGCTGCAAGAGCGGCTGCCTCAGTACCTCGCTGTCGCTCTTCCCTCAAAAGGAGGTGGATAGGCTTTGAAGAGGGGCGGGGGCCTGTGGCGTCACGCCGAGGGGCGCGGCCATGAGGTCACGCCGGGGCGGGGCCTCGGGCGGCACGTGACGCGCCTTGGTGACGTCACGGGGCGGAGGGGCTTGGGCCTGGCGCTGCGCTGGCCGGGGCTGTTGTGGGCGGTCCTAGGATGTGGTTTGTCAAGTGTATGAATGGGTGGAAAACAGGGAAAGGCCTAATCAGCTCCGCTTCCTCTGTCCAGCGCACTCCAGGGGTGTCACACAGCCGAGAACCGGAAGGCGAAACTTCCTTCCTCCCGGGCCCCGTTTGTCCAATTACCCGACGAATATTTATTGAGATTTTCGTCGCTGTATATAAAGCTGTGGACCACACAATCACTGCCCCTGCCCTCCAAGAACTTCCACTCTAACAGACAATATACAGGTAAACCACAAAATGCCAAGCGCTGTGAAGGAAAGAAACAGAATGCGCCAACAGACGGTAACCCGAGTTGGCTTTAGAGAGGGCGTTCAGAAAAGGCCTCTCAAAGGAGGTGAGGGTGAGCGAAGCAGGCATGCCTAGAGCCAGGGGAGGGGCAATCCAGACAGAGGGAAATGCCTGGCCAAAAGCCTGGAGGTGAGAAAGGAAAGGAAGGTTAGTGTGTCAGAGCAGGGTGGTGACGTCAGAGGGGTAGGCTGTTTGCAAATCATGTAGGGCCTTCTAGGCCTTTGCAAGAAATGTGCATTATTCTACAAGTGGAATCTCTTTGTAGGATTTTATGCAGTAGAATTAAATGATTTGATTGACATTTTTTAAAGATCTATTCCCCCCCCCCCCCCCCGCCCACCCTGGGTTATCTGTTCTCTGTGTCTATTTGCTGCATCGTCTTCTTTGTCTGCTTCTGTTGTCAGCTGCACTGGAATCTGTGTTTCTCTTTGTTGCATCATCTTGTTGTGTCAGCTCTCCGTGTGTGCGGCGCCATTCCTGGGCAGGCTGCACTTTCTTTCGCGCTGGGCGGCTCTCCTTATGGGGCGTGCTCCTTGCGCGTGGGGCTCCCCTACGCGGGGGGCACCCCTGCGTGGCAGGGCACTCCTTGCGCACATCAGCACTGCGCATGGGCCATCTCCACATGGGTCAAAGAGGCACGGGATTTGAACCCGGGACTTCCCATGTGGTAGACGGACGCCCTAACCACTGGGCCAAGTCCACTTCCCTTGATTGACATTTTAAAGGGTCATTCTGACTCCTGTATGGAGAATGGTTTAGACCAAGATGCAATTAGGAAGCCAGGAGACCATATGGACCTGCATAAATGTAATTTAACATTTTCCTAGTGGCCACATTTAAAAAGTAGAAAAAAACATGAAGTTATTACTTATAATACTTGATTTAACCTACGTACAAATATTATCAATGCAATATTTAATCAGTATAAATATTATAATCAGATATTTCACTTTCTTTTTCATACCAAGTCTTCAAGATCTGGTATGTATTTTATACTTACAGCACATCTCAGTCTGTACCAGCCACATTTCAAGTGCTCAGTAACCACATGTGGTTGGTGGCTACTGTATTGAACAGCACAGATAGAAAACATTTATTAATTTACTCATTAACCAAGCAAGGTCTTGTTCTAGGCCTGAAAATACACAAAATGGAATGAAACCTAATCCCCTTTCTCAGAGAGCTCACAATCCAGCTAGGGAGGCTCATATAATAGTTATGCTGAAGACGTTAAAACAAAGTGCACTGAGATTTCAGGGAAGGGAATACCAAGACAAGGAAGGCTTCAGAGAAGTGATGGACATTTAGACTGGGACTGAAGGACGCGTAGGAGTTCTCTGGGTGAAAGAAGGGGAGGGCACTCCACACGATGAGAACTGCTTATGCAAAGTCCCAGAGGAATGAAATGCAGAATGTCTCTGGAAAAATAACATCAATTCAATATGACTGGATAGTAGGAAATGAAATGGGAGGGGTAGAGGATGGGGAAAGATGAGGGTCTAATAGAGCAGGCTAAGGAATTCAGAAGTTGTTCTATTCAGTAGGTAAGGGGGAATGTTGAGATTTTTAAACAGAGTGATATGATCAGATCTGTGTTTAAGACAGATCATTCTAGCAGGGTGGAGTGGGTGGAAATTGGAGGCAGGAAGGAAAGGGGTCTAGATGGATCCAGGAAGAAAGCCCCATGGGAGGATGGACAGACAGAAAGGAGGACAAAGGGTGGTCAAGAGTGTCCCACACAGGGAAGTGGACTTGGCTCAATGGATAGAGCATCTGCCTACCACATGGGAGGTCCAGGGTTCAAACCCAGGGCCTCCTTGACCCATGTGGAGTTGGCCCACATGCAGTACTGATGCGCACAAGGGGTGCTGTGCCACGCCGGGATGTCCCCCGCATAGGGGAGCCCCACATGCAAGGAGTGCACCCTGTAAGGAGAGCCACCAGCACGAAAAAAGCGCAGCCTGCCCAGGAATGGCACGGCACACACAGAGAGCTGACACAGCAAGATGACACAACAAAAAGAGATACAGATTCCCGGAGCCGCTGACAAGAATAGAAGCAGACACAGAAGAACACACAGCGAATGGACACAGAGAACAGACAACTGGGGGGTGGGGGAAGGGGAGAGAAATAAATAAAAATAAATCTTAAAAAAAAAAAAGAGTGTCCCACAGAATTGAGGCCAAGCACTTGAACAGAACACACAAACATTACCATTATGCTGGGAATATTTACTAACCATCTAGGGTCCACTGAACAGCAGTGAGTTTGAGAGACGGTAAGAGCCTAAAATTTACTCTGATGGAACTGGGTTCGAGTCTTTTTTTGTTTGTTTGTCTTTATTTTTTTAATGTTACATTAAAAAAATATGAGGTCCCCATATACCCCCCCACCCCCCTCACCCCACTCCTCCCCCCAGGTTCAAGTCTTAGACCAGTTGAACCCAGCGCTCTCCAGCAGGGTCGGCGGTGGGGTGCGGGGGAGGGTTGTGGGGGAGGGGAGGAGCCCTGGCCCTGCTGCGGCCGTCGCCACCCGCCGGCCTGCCCACCCAGACCCCCGGACTGCCAAGGGCGACCGGCCCGAGAGGGCGGCCGGACCAAGGATTCGCTTCGGCTCGGCCACGCATATTTTCCTTCCTCCACGATCTCCAACACTGACAAAGTGGAAGAAACTGAGGAGGAACCGAGGATTGAACCCAGGGTCTCATTTAACAGAGGACCTTACACATGCAAAGCAGGCACTCAACCACTGAGCTCTACCCACTCCCCCACATGGTCACTTTTAAAGCTAGTTTTGGTGAGGAAGCTTTAGTTAGCAATTCAAGACTATGAGCATCCATTACAGTTTACAGTTTTTAAATTTAAGGGTTTTATCTATTTCTGACAACATTGAAGAGAGTATATATAACATGTCAATCACAAAAAATAATATTAAAATGAACACATGTACCCATAATCCACTTTAATAAATATAACATATAGTAATATTTTTTAAAAAAAGTCTTAGACTGTAATACTGTATGACTTGCTTCATATATTCAATTTTTCTAACTATGAAATGAAGATAAATAGAACACCCTCTTCATAAGGCCATTGTGAGGATGGAATGACTTTATGCGTCTAAGTCACTTCACATCGTGCCTAACGCGTAAGAGGCACTCCATACAGACGGCAGGTTTTTTTTTATTAGTGATCCTTGAGTGCTCTGGACCTCGGTTCCCTCATCTATAAAAACAGAATTATCGTCTCCCTCCTGCTGTTAATGGGAATCAAGGAGTCAGATGATTGAAGCATACATGCCCTTAAAACTAAAGGCAAACTGGCTTAGTTTCCAGGCTGCAATGGTAAATACCCCACAATGGACAGGCGTAAACAACTGTGACTTACAGTCTACCGGTTTCA
The DNA here is from genome assembly GCF_030445035.2 of Dasypus novemcinctus. Taxonomy (NCBI): domain Eukaryota; kingdom Metazoa; phylum Chordata; class Mammalia; order Cingulata; family Dasypodidae; genus Dasypus; species Dasypus novemcinctus. The sequence goes on along the minus strand of NC_080695.1, from coordinate 68,835,687 downwards.
GAGACCCGGAGGCGGGCTTCCCCCTGGGTCAGGAGCGTTCTGGCTGGCTGGCAATCCTGGGGTTCCTCGGCTTTCCCGTCACATGGCAGTGTGTTCTCTTCTCTCTTCTAGGTTCTGTTGACTTCCAGCCTCTTGCTCCTCCACGTGGCTTTCGCTTCATAAAACCCCCAGTAATGGGACTGAGGCCCAGCCTCATTCAGTTGGACTATATCGACTATATCTTAACTTAAAATAACTTTAAAATGTTCTTTATACAATGGGTTCATACCCACAGGGATGGATTAAGAATATGTGTGTTTTCCTGGGGAACATAATTCAACATACCACACAAACATTCCTCAAATGTCCACACAAAACCTGTACCCAAATGTTCATAGCATCATTGTTCATAATAGCCAAAAAGTGGAAAGAACCCAAGTGTCCATCAACTGATGAATGGATGAACAAAAGTGGTATATCCAGACAAGAGAATATTATTTGCACAGAGAAAGGAATGACGTACTAGTACATTCTACAGCATAGATGAACCTTGAAAACATCCTGCTGAGTGAAAGAAGCCAGACACGGAGGCCACGTGTTGAGTGATTCCACTTATATGAAAGTGGAAAGTACGTGTTGTAATTGTAAAAATCCAGATGACTAGGCAGCTCCATAGAGACGGAAAGCAGATTAGAAGGTCCCTAGGACTGGGGGAGTTCTGGGAAATGGGAGCCCACTACCAATGGGTACTGGGTGATGAAATTTTTGGGGGGTGATGTAAACTGTTCTAAAATCGATTGTGGTGATGAGGCACAACTCTGAATAAACTGAAAACCCCTGAATTGTAGAGTGGGTGAGTTAATCATCATGAAGCTGGAACCAAAACAAATAAGCTGTACCCAAAGAAAAACGGAGAGTATTTAGACACATAATGGGGGCTGGGGTGGGAGGAGAAGCAGGCATCTGTGCAGAGCCAGGGCAATGTTTTACTGCTGTTATTTGTTCTGAATTCCGCACTGGGCGCTACTGAACCAGAGCCCACAGCTGCCCCAGGAGGTCTCCTCTTCATTCACTCTTGCAGTGTAACTGCACATCCCGTCTTTCCAAGGGGACCACTCACTTTCTGGGAATGCCTCCCACACACACTCACGCGCACACACGGCCCCCGCCTCCTCCTCACAGGCCCCCTCCATGCCCCACACCTGCCCAGCAAAGTCAGCCGCCCTCTAAGCAGAGAACAGATTTTGCCAGCCCTGGAGAGGCAGGAGCCCTTAGGCCCGACACGCCTGCCACCAGATGCACGGCGTGAACACCTGCTGGCTTTCAACACCACCAGCCCATGGGATTTCCAGAGCCCTCGCTGGCTGTTTGCCTCCCGGGTTGCGTGGAAAAGCGCGAGCTTTCCCACACTCTTTGCAGCCAGTGCCATCTGCTGGCAGAGCGGGGGACGAGGCCTGGGCAAACCCCTCCTGGCCCTTCCTCCCCGACTGGAGCTGAGTTCCTGAGATCTCGCTGGGACTGCTTACTCTCTTACTTAGGCCAGAATTAGAATTCAATCTGCTTCTTATCTTGACTCCCTGAAAAAAAAAAAGCATACAATATCTTAGGTATGTAGCCGGATGATGAATTAGCACAAGCCCCCACAACGGTGCAACAAGCCCGTTGTCAAGAGACAGAGCACGACCTCTTCTGTGCTGCCTGCCAGACGTGGTCACCGTGAGAGGAGGACACTAACGCGGCCCGAAGAACAGATTCATTGTGCCTGTTTTTGTATCTTTGACTGGAGCCACAGAGTGCATGCTTGTAATTGCAAACATCCAGATGACTAAAGGGCTTTTTTTTTTTCCTGGAATTTTAAAGTTCTCAGAAGGGCATTTTGAATGTCAGAATCAGGAGGTGGTGACTTTCTCCTCCCACCTTGCTCTACTTCCTCTCCCCTCCCCCATCGAGCTAATGCGTCATTGGCTTTAAGCTTCAAACAGAACCATGTGATCATTTTAGGAGATGCAGCGAACACCACTGAACACGTACGTGGGGGCAGGTGCTGGGCTCGGCACTTGGTGGGCATCACCTCCCTTCAAGTCCACAAGGAGCCTACGGGTTGACCTCACGGCCCCTAAACCTAATCAGAGTTTACGTAAGGTGCTCACAGTGCCTGGTTAGGGTGACAGTTTGAAATTATTTACGAATCCCAAAAAGAGAAAGATTGTTTGTAAATTGATCTAGTCTTCTGGGTGTGATACCTTTTAATTATATTGGATTCAGTTGGGGGGCCCTCAATTAAATTACCTATTAAGATTAGAGCTTTGATTCGACCATGTCAGTAATGCGTGACTCAGGTTGAGTCTCGGCCCCCTTGGGGGACCCATATAAGTGGACACTCAAAGGGAAGCAGACATGGCTCAACTGATAGAGCGTCTGTCTACCATATGGAGGGTCCAGGATTCAAACCCAGGGCCTCCTGACCTGTGTGGTGAGCTGGCCCACGCGCAGTGCTGCCACGCGCAAGGAGTGCCGTGCCATGCAGGGGTGCCCCTGCTAGGGGTGCTCCATGCACAAGGAGTGCACCCCACAGGGAGAGCCGCCCCATGTGAAAAAAGCGCAGCCTGCCCAGGAATGGCACCGCCCACACAGAGAGTTGATACAGCAAGATGATGCAACAAAAAGAGACACAGATTCCCAGTGCCGCTGGATAATGCAAGTGGACACAGAAGAACACATGGCGAATGGACACAGAGAGCAGACAACGGGGTGGGGGGCAAAGGGGGAGAATAAATAAAATAAATCTTAAAAAAGAAAAAAGAAGACATAGGCCAGAGGAGAGAAACTTGTCATTTTTTAACCTGCCATGTGACGGAAAGGAGAAGACTCACGTAGCTAAAGCTCGGGAAGAGATGGACCATTTGCCTGAGAGCTTACAGCTGACCTTGGGAAGAGAGCCAAAACTGATACAGGAAGCCCTGAGAGACAGGCCCCATGCCCGCCTGCAGCTGAGAAAGGAAGAAACTGGGCCCAAGGAGCCCCAAAAGGGAGAGCGAGCCCAGGAAGGAGAGACCAGAAAGAGATCAGCCGCCATCTTGCTTCAACACGTGGCAGCTGACTTGGGTGAGACAGCAACCTTGGGCTGTAACTTGGCCTTGTAACTGTAAGCTTTTACTCTGTGTTTATTTGGCTTTATAAAAGCCAACAGATTTCTGGTCCTTTGCATCAGCACCCCTTCAGCTGACTAATACAGTTCGTGCCTGGGACCCGGGCTGAGAGGTCTTGTGATTTCAAAGTGATGGTACCCTCACCACCCAATCTGCACTCGAGGTTACCGTGTGAGTCCACACATCCTGGGGCCAGAGAAGACACTGTTATATTCAGGCCGGTACTCCGTGAAAATCTGTTCTTTGCCCTCAGCACAAGTTGAGCCAGCGGCCCCTGGAATCCATGTTCTTGGACCACTAACCTGAATTGTTGCAGTTCTCCGACAGTGGTGGTTTGAAGCTGTATGTATGTAACCAATGGGTTAAAGAGGAAATCAGAGGCGAAATTAGGAAATATCTTCAGGTGAGTGAAAATAAAAATACAACGTACTCAGCGCTGAGAGGAAAATTTATAGCCCTAAATGCTTACATTCAAAAAGAAGAGGGAAGCAGACGTGGCCCAGTGGATAGGACATCCATCTACCACATGGGAGGTCCGCGGTTCAAACCCAGAGCCTCCTGACCCATGTGGAGCTGGCCCACGCACAGTGCTGATGTGCGCAATGAGTGCCGTGCCACGGAGGGGCGTCCCCTGTGTAGGGGAGTCCCACGTGCAAGGAGTGTGCCCCGTAAGGAGAGCCACCCAGTGTGAAAAAAGTGCAGCCTGCCCAGGAGTGGCGCCGCACACATGGAGAACTGACGCAGCAAGATGACTGCAACAAAGAAAGACAGATTCCCGGTGCCACTGACAAGAATACAAGTGGACACAGAAGAACACACAGCAAATGGACACAGAGAGCAGACAACAGGGCAGGGTGGGGAAGGGGAGAGAAATAAATAAAAAATAAATCTTCAAAAAAAAGTGAAAAGGCAGCAGGAAAAAAAAAACGAACTCTAAGTGGATACTACAGACAACTGTCCATACATTAGAAAACCTATATTAAATGGACGAATTCTTAGAAACACCCAAACTGCCTACATTGACTCAAGAAGAAATAGAAGGTCTTTTTTTTTTTTTAAGATTATTTATTTCTCTCCCCTCCCCCCCTCACCCCGGTTGTCTGTTCTCTGTGTCCATTTGCTGCGTGGTTTTCTTTGTCCGCTTCTGTTGTTGTTGGCGGAATCTGTGTCTCTTTTTTTGTTGCATCTTCTTGCTGTGTCAGCCCTCCGTGTGTGCGGCGCCATTCCTGGGCAGGCTGCACTTTCTTTCACGCTGGGCGGCTCTCCTTATGGGGTGCACTCCTTGCGCATGGGGCTCCCCTACGCGGGGGACACCCCTGCATGACATGGCACTCCTTGCGCTCATCAGCACTGTGCATGGGCCAGCTCCACACGGGTCAATGAGGCCTGGGGTTTGAACCGCGGACCTCCCATGTGGTAGACAGACGCCCTAACCACTGGGCCAAGTCCGCTGCCCAAGAAAGAGAAGATCTTAATAAACCAATTAGTAGTAAAGAAATTAAATCAGTAATAAAAAACCTCCCAACAAAGAAAAGTCCAAGACCAGATGCCTTCACAGGGGAATTCTACCAAACATTCCAAGAAGGCTTAACTACGGTTCTTCTCAAACTCTTTTGAAAAAAATTGAAGAGGGGCAACACTCCCTAACTCATTCTACAAAGCCAATGTCACCCTCATACCAAAGCCAGATAAAGATATTACAGGAAAAGAAAACTACAGAATAATATCTCTTATGAATATAGATGCAAAAACCCTCAACAAAAACTAGCAAACCAAATCCAACAGCATATTAAAAGAATTAGACATTATGATCAAGTAAGATTTATCCCTAGTACACAAGGTTGTTTCATTATAAGGAATTCAATTAATGTAATACACTGCATTAATACAATGAAGGAAAAGAAAAACACTTGATCATCTAAATTAATGCAGAAAAGGCACTCAACAAAATACAGCACCCTTTCTTGATAAAACCACTAGAACATCAGGAATAGACAGAAACTTCCTCAACAAGGCAAAGGGTATTATGAAGAGCCCATAGCTAACATCCTACTTAAGGTGAAAGTCGGAAAGCTTTCCTTCTAAGATCAGGAACAAGAAAAGGATGCCCACTGTCACCACTGTTATTCAACGTTGTACTGGAAGTTCTTGCCAGAGTAATTTAGGTGATTAAAAGAAATAAAAGTGGGAAGTGGACTTGGCCCAATGGATAGGGTGTCCGCCTATCACATGGGAGGTCTGTGGTTCAAACCCCGGGCCTCCATGACCTGTGTGGAGCTGACCCACATGCAGTGCTGATGTGCACAAGGAGTGCCCTGCCACGCAGGGGTGTCCCCCGCGTAGGGGAGCCCCACACACAAGGAGTGCGCCCCATGAGGAGAGCTGCCCAGTGCGAAAGAAAGTGCAGCCTGTCCAAGAATGGCACCACACACACGGAGAGCTGACACAAGATGACACAATAAAAAGAGACACAGATTCCTGGTGCCGCTGACAAGACAAGAATAGAAGCGGACACAGAAGAACACACAGCAAATGGACACAGAGAGCAGACACCTGGGGGGGGGAAGGGGAGCGAAATAAATAAAAAATAAATCTTAAAAACAAAAACGAACAAAAAACAAAATAAAAGAAATAAAAATCATCCAATTTGGAAAGGAAGAAGTAAAACTTTCCATATTTGCAGGTGATATGATCTTATATACAGAAAATCCTGAAAAAAATCCACACCAATGTTCCTAGAGCTAATAAATGAATTCAACAAAGTGGTGGGGTACAAGGGCAACACTCAAAAAACACTCAGAAATCAGTTCATTGCAATGAACAACTGGAAGAAAAAATCAAGAAAAAATTCCATTCACCATAGCAACTAAAAGAATCAAATATCTAATCAATAAATCTAACCAAGGATGTAAAGGACATGTACACAGAAAATCACAAAACATTACAAAAGAAATCAAAGAAGACCTAAATAAAGGGAAGGACATTCCATGTTCATGACTGGAAGACTAAATATCATTAGGATGTCAGTACTACCCAAGGCAATTTATAGATTCAATGTAATCCCAATCAAAATTCCTCCTTTGCGGAAATGGAAAAGCCAATCATCAAAATTATATAGCACAGTAAGGGATCCTGAATAGCTAAATCCATCTTGAAAAAGAATGAAGTTGGAGGACTGACACTTCCCAATTTATTACAGAGCCACAGTAAAAACAACAACAAAAGAAAGCATGATACTGGCACAAGGACAGATATATAAGACAAAAAGAATCGAATTGAGAACTTAGAAATTCACCTAATTTTTAAAAAAGATTTAATAAATAATTAATTTCTCCCCAACCCCTTGTTGTTAGCACTTGCTGTGTCTGTTCATTTTTGTTTTCTTTCTTCTTTTTTAAAGATTTATTTTTTATTTATTTCTCTCTCCTTCCCCTCCCCCCCCCCCAGTTGTCTTCTCTCTGTGTCCATTCACTGTGTGTTTTTCTGTGTCTGCTTCTATTCTTGCCAGCGGCACCAGGAATCTGTCTCTTTTTGTTGCGTCATCTTGTGTCAGCTCTCTGTGTGTGTGGTGCCATTCCTGGGCAGTCTGCACTTTTTTTGCGCCAGGCGGCTCTCCATACAGGGTGCACTCCTTGTGTGTGGGGCTCCCTTCCATGGGGGACACCCCTGCGTAGCACAGCACTCCTTGCATGCATCAGCGCTGCGTGTGGGCCAGCTCACTACATGGGTCAAGGAGGCCCTGCGTTTGAACCCTGGACCTCCCATGTGGTAGGAAGACGCTCTATTCATTGAGCCAAATCTGCTTCCCTTCCTTGTTTTCTAGAAGGCACCAGGAACCAAATCCAGGACCTCCAACGTGGGAAGGACATGCCTAATCACTTCAGCCACCTCCGCTCCCTGCTTTGTTATGTCTCTATGTTTTCCATCTTGTGTCTCTTGTTGAATCATCTTGTTGCATCAGCCCATAGCATCAGCTCGCTGTCTTACTTGTCTTCTTTAGGAGTTACCAGGAACCGAACCTGGGACCTCCCATGTGGTAGGCAGGAGTTCAATTGCTTGAGCCACATGTGCTTCCTCCAACTGATTTTTGACAAGGTGCAAAGACTACCCAATTGGGAATGAACAGTCTTCAACAAAAGGTACTGGAAAGAGGATCTCCATTTCAAAAAAAGAAGGACCCTCTACCTTGCACCATACACAAAAATAAACTGAAAATGGATAAAAAACCTAAATACAAGAGCTAGAATTATCAAACTCCTAGAAAAAAATGTAGGGAAGCACCTTCACAATCTTCAGTTAGGAAATGATTTCTTGGAGTTTATACCCAAAGCACAAGCAACCAAAGGAAAATAAATAGATAAATGGGACATTAAATGAAAAGCTTTTGTGTCTCAAAGAACTTTATCATGAAAGTAAAATGACAACCTATACAATAGGAGAAAATATTTGGAAACCACATATCTGATAAAGTTTTAATATCCAGATTATGTAAAGAAATCTTGCAACTTAACAACAAAAATGATAAACAACCCAATTAAAAAATGGGCAAAAGACTTGAATCAACATTTTTCCAAAGAAGATAAACAAATGGCCAGAAAGCACATGAAAAGATGCTCAACACCATTGGCTATTAGGGAAATGCCAATCAAAACCACAGTGAAATATCATTTCACATCTATTAGAATGGCTGCTTTTTAAAAAATGGAATATAACTAGTATTGGCTAGAATAGAAGAAATAGGAACACCCGTTCATTGCTGGTGGCAATGTAACATGGTGCAGCTGCTGTGGAAGACAGGCGATACCTCAGAAAGTTAATTATATAATTACCATATGACCTGGCAATCCCTCCTCTAGGTTTAAAATCAAAAGTATTGAAAGAAGGGACTTGAACATATATTTGCACAGAGATATTCATGGTGGTTTTATTCACAATAGCCAAAAGACAAGCAACTCAAGTGTCCATCAACTGATGAATCGATAACAAAATATGGTATATACATACAGTGGAATATTATTCAGCATTAAAAAGGAATGAAGTCCTGATACATGTGGCAACATGGATCAACCTTGAAGACATTATGTTGAATGAAATAAGCCAGGCACAAAAGGGCAAATATTATATGATCTCACTGATTTGAAACAATAGAATAAGTGAACTCATAAAGTCAGAATCTAGAATATAGGTTACCAGGGGATGGGGTGGGAATAGGGAGCAGGAAGTTAAGGCTTAAACTGTACAAGTTTCCTATCTAGAATGATAGAAATGTTTTGGTAACGGATGGTAGTGATGGTAGCACAATGTTGTGAACACGATTAACAGCACTGAAATAGATATCTGAATATGACCAAAAGCGGAAATGTTAGATTGTATATATGGTAACAGAATTAAAAAAAAATTGAATCCGTGTAACTACACTAGACAAACAGTAACCCTAAGTTAAACCATGGATTTTAATTAATAGCACAATTATTAAAAATGTGCTGTTATTAATTGTAATGAGTGTTCCACACCAATGCCAAGTTGGGTGGTAGGCTGGTGTATGGGAATCCTGTATTTTATGCATGATTGTTCTGTAAACCCGCTTCTCTAATAAAGGAAAAATTCAGACTCAGAGTCTCTATAGCCAGCACTCTGGCACTGAGCTCTTGGACTCTGGTATCTTCTGACCCCTTTGCCCCCAAATCCATCTCCTGGCCATCAGAGAAATGGCTCTGGTATCTGTATTTTTGTCTCAAAAGCTCCCCATTCAGAGCTCTATATGAGAGTTTCTGATTTACTGAACTGGGGTCACCTGCCTATGCTTCAAGGGAGGATGGGAAATTAGTAACTGGAACTTTCCACATCTGCAGTGAGAGCAGGTTCTATCTCCCACCAAGACCCCTAAAGGGGAGACTTCCCCGAACACAGAAATGGTCTCAGATGCTCGATGTCCAAAAAAAATTGGTAAAGAGCCATTATGCTACTTTCCCAGGTTGGCTCCAAATTGCCAGAATTGCTTAAAATTCTATCACTCATATTTCTTTGTAAGACTTATGGGCAGTGCCTTGATCTTTCCCTCCCCCCCATGCTCATCTTCTCATGCTTGTTTCCTACACTAAACTGCTTGCAACTCCCCCTTCTCTTTCCTTGCCCACCTGGAGACCTCTTGCTTATGGTAATCTTTTATTTGCAATTCCAATATCCAAAAGCTTCCCAGGTTTCCAGTGAACGCACCTTCCAGCCAAAGACCACCAGGAATCCCCCTGTGGTTGGAGAAAGTTGGGTCTATTCACTCGGTGCAGCAAGGGAGCGTGTAACCATGGGGAAGGGGTGTCCTCAGTAAGAGAACATTAGAAAGGATGTGGCAGGATTTGGGCTTCTGCTACCTGCTTTCAAGAAGGGCTCAAGGGGCTTTGCTCTGGACTGGACGCTGTCAGGAAATAAGCATAATTCTACAGTTGGCTATTTTAATAAATCTAATGTAGAAGGGGGGAGGGATGAAGGAAAGCTAAAGCCATAATGGGTAAAGAAGCAGCACTCACTTGCCTTGGCCCAGATGGGGCATGTTTGGTCATTTTTGTCTGAGTTCAGACATGGTTACGGACCTGCCTTGCTTTGGTTTGGACCCATCGCCATGGTTAGAAGGCCTGTCTGGCCTCAGTATCCCCTGAAACGGTTGACATTGCGCAGGAGCAGGCCGAGGCTGCGCGGAGCAACACAAAGGCGGACTGTGGGCTGCAGGGGCTGCTGCTTTCTCTTCCTTGATGCCCCCTTTAGCCAAGGGCAGGTGAAGCCAGACCTCAGAATATTCATCTCTGATGCCCAGATCTTCCCCGTTGCCAACAAGGCGCTGGTGAGCAGGTTGCTCAGAAACGGGGTCCAGTTGGACCAGGGTTCGCTCCCCTGCTCTTTTGGTCGCAGGTGAGTTACTGCAGGTGAGGTGTTGAATCCTCTGACATGACAGTGGCGGCACAGAAGAATTTAAGTCTCTAGACGGAGCACATCAGCCACCAGCAACATAGACAATTATTGGAAACAAAACCAGTTATTCGTCCTGGGAACAGACCCTGAAAACGGGCTGATTTACCAATGACCAGGCTCCAAAGTCCAGCTGGGCTTTTTTCCTACTAGATCAGGGCAGTTTTGTTTTGTTTTCTTCTTTAAAGCCTAGCCACAGACCGTTCTACTTACCTGTAGTATTTCTATAGTATTTACACAGGCGCAACAAGAGGTGTTTGCTCCCGCGTCAATTCCCCTTGGGCTAGCTAAGTAGAAATGGAGGGCGCCATGACAACAGCTAATGAATCTGCAATGAAGCTGGCTACCTGGGCTTCCAGAGCACAAGCTGTGTCATCGAGGACATCTGCAAGGGTCAGAGACAAGTTCGGGGTGCTTTTCCATCCTCCCTGCTATGGAAACTGTCATTGACAGGGTGTTCATGAAGAGGGAGGCGTTCTCCTTCCTGGGAGTTCCCTCAGGTCGCCTGTGCCTGCCCCTTTCTGGAAGCCTCTGAGTATTCTTTTCGACTGGAGGGGAAGTAGTTTTAAGCATCTAAAGGTCTTGAAGGATAATCCTGAATTTCAGGTTAAGAGCGGGTGGGGAAGCAGACTTGGCCCAGTGGTTAGGGCGTCCGTCTACCACACGGGAGGTCCGTGGTTCAAACCCCGGGCCTCTTTGACCTGTGCGGAGCTGGCCCATGCGCAGTGCTGATGTGCGCAAGGAGTGCCCTGCCACACGGGTGTCCCTCGCGTAGGGGAGCCCCATGCGCAAGGAGTGCACCCCGTAAGGAGAGCCGCCCAGCGCGAAAGAAAGTGCAGCCTGCCCAGGAATGGTGCCGCACACACGGAGAGCTGACACAAGAAGACGACACAACAAAAAGAAACACAGATTCCCGTGCCACTGACAACAACAGAAGCGGACAAAGAAGACGCAGCAAATAGACACAGAGAACAGATAACCGGGGTGGGGGGGGAAGGGGAGAGAAATAAATAAATCTTTAAAAAAAAAAAAAGAGCAGGTGGTGCAGGAGAGTGTAGCCTGAAGTCCACACATAAGGAGTGTTCAACACGCGCTAGGATGACTGTGGTCAAAAGACAGGCGGTAAGTGCTGGCAAAGATATAGAGAACTAGGAACTCTGGTGCGTGGCTGCCGGGAATATGAAATGGCGCAGCCGCTTTGGAATGGAGACTGGTGGTTCCTCACAGGGTTAGTCATAGACTGACCATTTGACCCAACAAGTCGACTCCTGGGTGTGTATCAGAGGGAAACGAAAACATGTCCACACAAAAGCATATACGCAAATATTCAGAGCAGCCTTATTCATAATAGCCAAAGAGTAGAATTAACCTTATCGTCCATCAGCGGGTAAATGGATAAATAAAGTGTGGCATCTCCAGATGCTGAAATAAAAAGAAATGAAGGACTGATGGATGCTGCAACCTGGGTGGACCTTGAAAATATTATGCTCGGTGAAAGAAGCCAGTCGAGAAAGGCCATGTGATTCCGTGAAATACCCAGAGTAGGCAAATCCTTCAGGACAGAAGCAGGCTAGTGGTTGGCAGGGGCTGAAGGTTTGGCTGTGGAAATGGGGGTGATGGCTGAACAGCATGGGATTTCCTTTTGGGATGGTGAAAATGTGCTGAAGTTGACTGAGGTGATAGTCGCACAACTCTCCGAATATGCTAGAAACCACCAAATTGTATACTTAAATGGGAGAAGTTTATGGTACATGAATATCTCAATAAAGCTGTTTGTTTGTTTTTTAAATAGTAGTAGCCCTATGGGGCTATATTGGGAGTAAAAGCATCATTTATCACAACAGGAGAGGGCCTTTGTGTGTGGGTGGGGGGCACCCTTGAGAGGAGTTAGATCCTGCACAGGACGCTGGTGTGTCTGGAGAGAACAAACTGACACTTAGAGCGAGGAGAGTCCCAACATTAGTTCCTGTTATTCCCAAAGCCCTGTTCTCCCAGCTCTGGAGGCCAGGCCTTCGAAACCAGGTGTCGGCAGGGTTCCAGGGGAGAAGAGCCTCCCTCCCGGCTCCTCCAGGGGTTCCTTGGCCTCCTTGGCTCGTGGCCGCATCCCTCTCATCTCCGCCTCTGGCATCACAGGTCCTTCCCCTCTCCTCCGTGTGTCCCTTAGAGGGGCACTTGTCATTGGATTTAGGACCCACCTGGATAACCCAAGACGAGCTCTCCCTGCAGTCCTTAACGTCATCACATCTGCAAAGACCCTTTTCCCAAATAACGTAAAACAGTTACAGGTTCCAGGATGTGGATGTTTCTTTTGGGGGAGCACTACTCAGCCCGCCGCACCTTTCCAGCTCTTTGGGGTAGAATGCTGGCGAGGTTTGCCCCTTACAGACCGAATCCCTGAGCAGGGCTTATGTTGTGTGATTTGAGGAAGCAGGTGCATGCCAGGAGTGTGGAAGAGCCATGCTGGGGTGGGCCAGGAGTCGGGGTCCTGGGCCAGGAGTGGGGGTCCCAGCTAAGAGTGGGCATTGGGCCAGGAGAGGGGTCCCCACCAAGGTGAGAGCCTTCCCTATGCACTTCCCGTAGGCAGGCTGCCGTGTTCTTATGAGAACTGGCAAAAGCAGGGCTGAGCAGAGCAGGGGCCCAGCTGGTCTCCCTGTCCTGTGGCAGCTGGTTCCAGCCAGTGCCCTTAAGACTCTCAGAGCAAGGCTGAGACCCTGCTCGGTGACAGGGGAGCCCCAGCACAGGGGAAGCACAGAGCCAGGCTGGTGAGGGCATGGGCGGGACTGCCCGCAGCCTTCTCACCTCCCGGCCGGTGTCCAGAAACCAACGTAGCTCTTCAGACTCTTTTCTCGACATCCTCCTTCCTTAAAACTTGGACTTTCCTAAACTCCAAGACAGAGTTTTGTCCTGATTCCAGGGCCTTCCAGGGAGCAGGCAGCCTCTCTGATGCTTTCGCCACATGCTTCCTGGAAGAGTTCATCTGTCTTACGTAATCAAAGGGCTCGAGTCAGAGGGCCAAGTGTTCACGTAGTCAAACACTCATGAAATATTAATTGAGCACCTACCCTGGGCCAGGCTCGCCCGGGAGCACCTGCCCCACTCCAGGCTCTCGGAAGCACGCCCTCGTGCCCAAGTTCCTTGGTGTCCTAGCAACCATCAGAGACTCCAACCTGACCTCCGGCCAGGACAGAGGCCATTTTCTCCCCAACCGCTGGGACTCACTCCCTGCCTGCGCCCCTGAGGACCTGCCAGGACGGTGGAAAGCCATCCCTGGTCTCCAAGTTCGCCCAGAAGCCCGACCCAGCCCCCCACCCCGTCCCCCACGCCTGCAGAATGAGCTTCTCGCTGACCTTCGCCGAACTGGTCAACGTGGCCATCCCGCAGCGCGGGGTGGTGAACTTCCAGGCGCTGCACCTGCTGCTCCACGGCATCCTGGAGCACATCCAGATGGGTGAGGTCAAGAAGGACCTCACGGGGGACGAGGACTTCCTCCAGACCCTGCAGGCCGGGTTCATGCCCAGGGAGGGGGATGCCCAGCCCGTCCCGAGCGCCACCAAGAGGCTCAGCAACGTCTTCGACCACGTGGTGGACCGCCTCGACAGGATGGAGAGTCAGCTGGCCGTGCTGCAGGAGATCCCGTCCACCGCCCAGCTGCTGGAGGGCAGCCACGGGGTCAGCCGGCCTGCCCAGGACCTGTGGCACCTCATCAAGCTCCGGAAGATGGTGGAGGGCAACGAAGAAGCCACGGCAAAGGTGAGTCGCCCCGCCTCTGGAAGCTTCCTGTCTGCCCTTGCCCGGATCTCTTGCTGCTACCCCCTCGTGCCCTCTCTTGATGGGCCCTCTACTAGTGCCAGAGGGGGAAGAGTGGGGCTTTGGAGTCAGACGGAACCGAAGCGCCAGGCTTGCGTGCTTGGTCAAGTAGCAACCACGGTTACCTTGCTGGAAGGAAGGTGAAGGGGTGCGGCCGCTGTGCAAAACAGCCTGGTGGGCCCTCCCGAAGTTAAGCATGCAGTTACCCTAAGACCCAGCAATTCCATTCCTAGCTATGTTCCCCCCCAAATTGAAAATGGGCTCAAACAGATGCTTGTGCACTGGTGTTCGTGGCAGTGGTACTGCCAGCAGCCAAAAGGTGGAAAGCCCCATGTCCAGTAGGCAAATGGATAAATGAACACAGCGTGGTCCATCCATGCGTGGAATATTACTCAGCCGTAAAAAAGGAAAGAAATTCTGATACGTGCTACCACATGGATGACCCTTGAAAACATTATGCTCAGTGAAATGTCAGACGCAAAAGGACAAATATGATTCCATTTGTATGAAATATACATAATAGGAAAATCCCGGAGAAAGAAAGATTGATGGTAGTCAGGGACTTGGGGTGGTGGTGGGGGAAATAGGGGGTTATTGCTTAACGGGTACAGGGTTTCTGTTTGGGGTGATCAAACATTTTGGAAATAGGTAGTGGAGATGGTTGCACAATGCTGTGAATGTGGTTAAGGAAACAAAACTCTTAATGTAGACTCTGCCGTGGGAGAGGCCCAGGTCATTCACGGGGAGCGTGGGGGGAGCGGGGGAGACAGAAGCAAGTGAGGAAAAAATCTGAGAAGTAGCCCTGTGGAGTAGCTCACCCCCGGTTTATAGGTGAGGAAACTGAGGCTGGGATGCGCTCATTGATTTGCTGAGGGCCTATCAAGAGCAAGGGGTACAGCGGGGAGGTGAACCAGAGCTGCCTCCATACCACCCACTGTGCTCTCCTGCCCCTCCAGGCACACAGTAGGTCCTCAGTAAATAACGGCCCAAGGAGGAATAAGAGCTGCCACCTTGATGAAACTTCAGTCAGGCATTCCATCAGATTTTACTTATTTTTTCATTCTTTTCCCTCCTAACTCAACCAGCTCCCCGGAGGCCGTGGGTATCTGGCCAGGACGGGCTTGTAGAAGGGCCTGGATCCCTGGGGTGCAGCTGGGGAGGGCTTCACCTGCGGAAGGAGTTGGCGACACTTGCCGAGGGCGCCTCAGAAGCCCCCGGAGGACCCTTCCTGCCTCCTCTGGTGGCTCCAGGTCTTTGTTGGCTTGTGGCCGCACAATCCCAGTCTCTCCTCACGTGGCTGTCTTCCCCCTGCACCTGCATCCCACTTTCTCTCTTCTGATATGGGTCCTGGTCCATGGATCGGGGCCCCCTCTAGTCCAGTGCAGCCTCGTCGTAACTTGAGGACATCTGCAAAGACCCTGTTTCCAAACAAGGTCCCATGCACAGGTTTTGGGGTTGGGGCTTGAACAACTCTTCTAGGGGGACCTGAGTCCCACCTCGCGTGTGTCTCGGGGTGCCAGGAAGGATGAAGTGTGAGGCTGTGGGAACTGTGCTCTGGACGCACCCGGCACCCAGGCTCTGGCCCCCAAATCTCCACTTGCACCCCACCCTGTCTTCTGAGCTCCAGCGGCACATCTCAGCTGCCAGCTGGGCATCTGCCCCCCGGGTCTTCTCCCCGCATGTCCAACCTGCATCTTCTCGTCTGTCTTCCTAGTGGAGAGCAGGGCCTTCCCTCAGCTGTGTGTGGGCACAGAGGGCACGTTAAACGGGGGTCGCTGGACAGAGTTGCAGGGAGTATTTCAAAGGGGCAGACGAGGTTAGAAGAAGGCAGCAGGGAGGCGTGAAGCTGAAGTACCCGAGGCTCGCAGCCCCTGGACACGGTTATCCCTTCAAGGGTGAGGCAGGGCGCGGGCGCCAGGCTGGGAAGGACCTCAGCCAGGGCGCAGAGTGGGACTGTCCGTCAGGGGCTGCGGCTCTGTGGAAGAACCCAGCCGCTGCGCAAGGCCAGCCCAGCGGGAAGGGGTCTTGGGAGTTAAACACCCAGACCTCTCTCTCCTGCCATCATCCCCTTCCTGAGACCAGAGGGCAGGGGCCTGGTGGTGCAGTCCCCAGGGGTTGGCTCCCGGGGCACAGAGTAGGCAGGGGAGGCCGGAGGACGGGTGCACAGGGGCCGATGAGTGCGCCCATCTCACTGCAGGCCGCCCCAGGCGCGTGCCCCTCGGAGGGCTCAGAGCCAAGCCTTGGCAAAGTCGGGAGAATTTCAGCAGAGACGTGGAGGCAAAGACTTCCTGGTGGAGGAGGTGGCACGAGCCAGCCGGGGGCACAAGGGCCCGTCCTGTCGGCAGCTCCCCGGAGAGGGGAGGGGATGAGGCGCCAGGAGGGTGGTCGGGCCCACCCTGGCGGCGCTCAGACCCAGGGACGGGGTCTTTCTTGGCAAGGGAAGTGCGCAGCCTTTCTTGTTAGGGGCCTGGAGTGGGCTGCATCGCCCCCCCCAGAGGGCTGGTCTGGCCTGAGGAGGGGGGCATCAGTGAAAGGAAGCAGGAGCGAGGGGGGCGGCCAGGGAGGAGGCTGTGAGCCTTTTGGACCGAGGCCAGGGAGAAGGAAGGGCGACGGCTGTGGTGGGCACAGAGAGGGCAGGCAGCTGGATTTTAGGGGGAGTGGGAGGAGAAGCCGGCGGGCCCCGGGGTCTTCAGCCAGGCGCTGGGGGCCAGCTCGGGTCTCCCACGGCTGCGAGCGGGCAAGGCGACGGGTTTGGCCGTTAACATTGCGAGGAGGTGAGGGTGACAATTCTCGGCCAGAGAAACAGGGGTCAAGGACCTGGCGGAAGGGAGGCGGCTAGAGCCAGGCGAGGTGTCCCAGAGGCAGAGGCCGTCAGCCGACCTCTGGGGGAAGAGAGGGAGGGGGTGTGAGGACAGATAGCCCCAGCGCCAGCCGGCTGGCTTCACACCGTTTTGGAACAACGGGAGGCGTTATTTGACAAAGGACCGGCGTGGGTGGGCCAGACAGCCGTCGCTGGGTACTGGGTTCCTTTTCGGAGCCTGGAGAATGTTCTAGAATTAGGCAGCGGAGCTGGTCGCCCAAGACTGTGCGTGTACTGAGTGCCACGGATGCGTTTCGCCACAACGGACGAGAGAGGCGAGGTGGCCGCAGGGTCTGGCCAAGGGCAGGTATGCCTGGGCCAGGAGCAGGAGGGGGGGACTCTGGCCCCCGCCCCGCCTGCCTGGGCGGTGCGGCTTCTGGAATGCACGAGCACTCCAAGCAGCTCAGGAGGCACGGACGACCGCCCCCCTGCCAACCCGGCAAAGGGCCGGCGGCCCCCCAGGCCTGTTTGCGCAGCTGAGGCGTGGCCCCACCCTGTCGGGCTGAAGGAGGTTGCTAAGGGTGACCGCCGTTGTCAGGGTGGTGGCTGGGCTCTAGGAGGTGCCAGCTGGTCAGGTGGCTGCCCCCGCCGCCCGACCAGGCGCGTGCCCCGGGTGGTGGAAGATCAAAGGTCGCGGAGATGCCAGGCCCCCCGCGTCGGGGGACCGCCCCCCCCTCCTCTGGGCTGGCAGGGTCAGGGTCCCTGCCTCACGGGGTGCACAAGGGAGGACACAGACAACCGCCGGCCTCAGCACCCACCCCGATGGGGTGAACGGCGCAGGAAAGCAGGGCAGCCACCGAGGGGCCTCTCCCCTGGGGGAGAGAGAGGGGTTTGTGGGACCTGCAGGCGTGGCCCCCAAGGGCTCTTTCACCAGCACTCTGCCGGGTTGGGGGCTTGTGCACGCCCAAGGGTCCTTATTAAACAGGATTCGCCTGCCGGGTTCTCAGCTGGCGCACCTTCGGGGCCGGCCGTGCCTTGCCGGGGGGCGTTTAGCAGGCCCCCCCACCTCCACCCACCGTAAACCAGGAGCTCCGCCGCCCAGTCGCGACAACCTAAGACGTCTCCAGACGTCTTATTTCCAAAATTTCCAAAATTGCAGGTTCCCAGGCCCTGCCCCAACCCCTGATTCAGCATCCTCCCGGCATCCTGGACCTTGTTTTGGAAAGCTGCACGAGGAAGTCACGGTCTATCACCTCCAGGCCTCGGTTTTCTCACCCGGAACCCCAACTCTTGGCTGGCCAGGCTCGCGGGGAAAAAGGGACGGCAGCTGCTGCTTGTTATTAAGAGCGTTCTGTCTAGCCCTGTTTTCATGTTTTCTGGAAATGGACAGAACTCTACTGTATTATTTGAATGTTTGTAGTACATTCTCTCATATTAAGAAGCATCATTTTTTTTTCCAGTTTCACAATGGAATGAAACTAGAAATCATTAATAGATGGGAAAGAGGGAAATTTGCAAATGTGTGGAGATCGCACAACAAACTCCTGAACAATCGGTGGGTCAAAGAAGAAATCATAAGTGAAATTAGTAAATATATTGAAACAAATGAAAACGAGAACACAACTTATCAAAACTTACGGGATACAGCAAAAAGAGAAATTTATAAATTATTGTATCAAAAAAGAAGATAGAGCTAAAATCAAAGAACTAACCGAACAACTGGAGAAACCAGAAAAAGAAGAGCAAAAGGAAAGAAATAATAAAGTTTAGAGTAGAAATAAATGAAATCGAGAACAAAAAACAATAGAAAAAAATCAACAAAAGCAAAATCTGGTTCTTTCAGAAGATCAATAAAATTGACAAACCCTTAGACTAACAAAGAAAAAAAGAAAGAAGATGCAATTAATAAAATCAGAAATGAAAGGGGGATGTTATGACTTACCCTACAGAAGTAAAAAGGATCATAAAAGGATATTATGAGAAACTGTATGCCAACAAACTAGACAACCTAGATGAAATGGACAAATGCCTAGAAATGCAAAACCTACACTGACACTACAAGTAATATAAGAATTTAACAAACCAATCACATTTAAAGAGATTGAATCTGTCATTAAAAATCTCCCAACAAAGAAAAGTCTAGGACGAGATGGCTTCACAGGTGAATTCTACCAAGCATTTCAAGAATTAACACCAATCCTGTTTAAACTCTTTCGAAAAAATTGAAGAAGGGGGAAAATTACTCAACACATTCTATGAAGCCAATAGCATACCAAAGTCAGATAAAGACACTATAAGAAAAGAAAATTACAGGACAATCTCTCTAATGAACATAGATGCAAAGATTCTCAAAATACTTGCAAATAGAATCTAACAGGACTTCAAAAGAATTATACACCACAATCAAGTGGGATTTATTCCTGGTATGTAAGGGTGGTTCAATGTAAGAAATTCAATTAACATACTATACCACCTTAACAAATTGAAGGAAAAAAACCCACGTGATGATTTTGATCAATGCAGAAAAGGCATTTGACAAAATCTAGCATTCTTTCTTGATAAAAAGCATCCTAAAAAAGAAGAGTGATGTGGCAGGACTCTCACTGCCTGATCTAGAAACATATTACAAAGCTGCGGTGGTTGAAACAGCATGGTGTTAGTATAAAGATAGACATGGTCATCAGTAGCCACCTGGTTTTTGACAAACCTACTAAGTCCATGTTCCTGGGACAAAACAGCTTCTTCAACAAAGGGTGCTGGGACAACTGGTTATCCAAAACCAAGACTGAAAGAGGATGCCTCTCTCACTCCCTAGGCAAGAATCAACTCAAAATGGATCAAAGACTGAACTATAGGGAAGCAGACAGGGCTCAGCTGATAGAGCGTCTGCCTACCACATGGGAGGTCCAGGGTTCGATCTGACCCATGTGGTGAGCTGGCCCATGCACAGAGCTGTCACGCGCAAGGAGTGCCATGCCATGCAGGGACACCCTCGCATAGGGGTGCCCGCACGCAAGGAGTGCGCCCTGCAAGGAGAGCTGCCCCGTGTGAAAAAAGTGCAGCCCGCCCAGGAGCGGTGCCCCCCACACAGAGAGCTGACACAGCAAGATGACATAATAAAAAAGAGACGCAGTTTCCCAGTGCCACCAAGGTGCAAGAGGGCACAGAAGAACACACAGCGAATGGACACAGAGAGCAGACAACGGGGGTGGGGGTGGGGAATCTGGGGATTCTTAAATAAATAAAGACCGAAATATAAAAGCCAGGACCATAAAACTACTAGATGGAACTGTAGAGAAAAATCTTCAAGATCTTGTAGTAGGTGGTGGTTTCTTGGATCTTATACCCAAAGCAGGAGTGACAAAGGAAACAGTAGATAAATAGGACCTCCTCAAACTTAAACATTTTTGCATCTCAGAGAGGACTTTGTCAAAAGGGTGAAAACACAGGCAACTCAATGGGAGAAAATATTTGGAAGTTCAATAAGGGTTTAATATTCATGATATATAAAGAGATGGTACAACTTAATAACCAAAAGACAAAGAACCTGATTAAAAAATATGTGTAAGACTTTGTTTTTTTTGTTTTTTTTGTTTTTTTAAAGATTTATTTTTATTTATTTAATTCCCCTCCCCTCCCCCGGTTGTCTGTTTTCTGTGTCTTTTTGCTGCGTCTTGTTTCTTTGTCCGCTTCTGTTGTCGTCAGCGGCACGGGAAGTGTGGGCGGCGCCATTCCTCGGCAGGCTGCTCCCTCTTTCGCACTGGGCGGCTCTCCTTATGGGTGCACTCCTTGCGCGTGGGGCTCCCCTACGCGGGGGACACCCCTGTGTGGCACGGCACTCCTTGCGCGCATCAGCACTGCGCATGGGCCAGCTCCACACGGGTCAAGGAGGCCCGGGGCTTGAACCGCGGGCCTTCCATGTGGTAGACGGACGCCCTAACCACTGGGCCAAAGTCCGTTTCCCAAAAAATATGTGTAAGACTTTGAATAGACATTTGTCCAAAGAAGAAATACAAATGGCGAAAAAATACATGAACAGATATTCAAAATCACTAGCAATTAGAGAAATGCAAATCAAAGCTAAAATGAGATATCATTTCACACCTATTGGAATGGCCACTGTTAATGAGGCAGAGTGTTGGAGAGGCTGTGGAGAGATAGGAACGCTTATTCACTGTTGGTGGGAATGCAGAATGGTACTGCCATCGGGGAGGATAGTTTAGCAGTTCCTAAAGAAATTGAATATAGATTTGTCACATGACCTTACAACACCTCTACTGGGTATATACCCAAAAGAACTGAGAGCAGTGACACGAACAGACATCTGCACACCAATGTTCATAGTGGCGTTACTCACGATTGCCAAAAGATGGAAACAACCCTGGTGTCCATCAGCCAATGAGTGGATAAACTGTGGTATATACACAAGATGGAATATTATGCAGCTGTAAGAAGAAATGAAGTCATGAAGTACATGACAGCGTGGATGAATCTGGAGGACGTTATGTTGGCTGGAGCAAGCCATACACAAAATGACAAATATGATTTAATATGACAAATAGAATAGCGCAAATATGATTGTGCTATTATGAACTAAACATGTTGTGTAATCTCATGGAGTCAGTAACTGGAATATGGGTCACCAGAAAATAGAATGAGGTTAGAGAATGGAAAGTTGACGGTTAACTTGTGCAGAATTGGTAAAAAAGGATGTTAATCTTTGGAAATGAATAGAAAAGGTGAAAGCCCAACAAAATGTTTGTAACTAGCCGTGCTATTATATAGGTATGACAGTGGTTTAAAGGGAAGGTCATGTATATTACTAAAAGGAAAGCTAAAAAATGTAACACGGAACTGTACAGCATAACAAAACCTCATGTGAAATATGAATATGGATAAGATTGCACATATAAGATTTTCTTTGAAATTGAACAAATATTTTTAATACTACAGGATGCTAATAATGTCAGACAAAAAAATACCATTATGCTAAATAAAAAAACCCAACACAAAGTATTATATATTGTATGATTCCATTTATATAAAATGTAAATATGAATAAATTTATAAAGATGGAGTTAGATTAGTGGTTATGTAAGGCTCAGGAAGGATGGCTAAGGGGTGTGAGTTTTTCTTTTTGGAGTAATGAAATGGTTCTAAAATATTTTTTGTGGTGGTGAATGCACAACACCGTGATTATACTAAACCCATTGATTGTACACTTTGGATGGATTGTATGGTATGTGAACATATCTCAATAAAACTGCTTTACAAAAAGATAGCATCATTTATTTTAGCCATCTTCCCTTTATTTTTGAATTTTTTATTGTGGTAAAATTTGCCATTTTTACCACTTTTAACTTCAAGGCATTAATTGCATTTGCAATGTTTGCCGCCATCCCAGTATTTCCAAAACTTTTTCATCACCCCAAACTGAAACCCTGTACCTATTAAATAATAACTACTTTTACTCCTTGAATATAGGCATATATGTTTTCATTTTTCTTGGGTATATAACTAGAGGTGGAATTGCCAGGTCACATGGTATCTCTATGTTTAGAGTTTGGAGAACTGCTAGACTGTTTCCCAAAGTAACTGGACCATTTTATATTCCCACTAGCAGTGTAGGAGGGCTCCAATTTCTCCACATCCTTTCCAAGACTTGTTATTCTGTTTTTAAAAATTATTATTATTATTACAGTCATCCTTAAGGCTGTGAGGTGTCATCTCATTGTGGTTTTGATTTGCCTTTCCCAAATGGTGAATGATACTGAGAATCTTTTCATGAGCTTATATATATCTTCTTTGGAGAAAAGTCTGTTCAACCCCACTGTCCATTTTTAAATTGAGTTATTTGTCGTTCTTTTATTGAATTGTAGCAGTTCTTTAAATCCTTTACCAGTATGTGATTTGCAAATATGTCTTCCATTTTTCCCATTTTCCCATTCAACCTATTCTGTAGGTTGTCTTTTCACTCTCTTGATAAGTGTCCTTTGATGCACAAATATTTTTTATTTAATCAAGTCCAATTTATTTGTTTTTTCTTTCATTGCCTATGCTTCGGGTGTCATATTTAAGAAATCATTGCTGGATCCAAGTTCTTGAGTTTTAGCTCTTAATTTTAGGTCTTTCATCCATTTTGAGTTAATTTTTGAATATGGCATGAAGTGAGAGTTCAGCTTCATTCCTTTGCATGTGTGTTGTCCCAGCATCATTGGTCAAAGGGATTGCTCTTTCCCCCATTGAATGTTTGGCACCCTTGTTGAAAATCAATTCATCATAGATGTGGAGGTTTACTTCTGAAGTCTCAATTCTGTTCCATTGAGCTATATGTTTACCCTTATGCCGAAACCACAGTTTTCATTACTGTACCTTTTTAATAGGTTTTAATCTCACTTACTGTGTCTCTCATTCCCACTAGTTCTTATTTTTCTACCCAAGATTTCAAATTTTTCTTTGTGCTCACTCAGTGTCTTAATATCTTTTACCTCTTTCATCAGGTTGTCCTTCAACTCCATGATTTGGCTTAGGATATCTGTATGAACCTCATCGATTAGTTGTTTCAAGTGCTGTGTCTTGTCTGAAGCTTTGATTTATTCCATTGTCTGAGTCATATCTCCCTTTTCTTTGTATGTCTTGTCATTTCCTGCTGATGTCTAGGCATCTTCTTCTTTTTTTTTAAGATTTTATTTTTTATTTTTTTCTCTCCCCTGCCCCCCGTTGTCTGCTCCCTGTGTCCATCCGCTGTGTATTCCTCCGCGTCCACTTGCATTCTTGTCAGGGGCCCTGGGAATCTGTGTCTCTTTTTGTTGCATCATCTTGCTGTGTCAGCTCTCTGTGTATGCCATGCCACTCCTGGGAAGGCCACACCTTCCCCGCGTGGGGCAGCTCTCCTTGCAGGGGTGCACTCCCTGCACGTGGGGTTCCCCTATGCGAGGGAGACCCCTACGTGGCACAGCACTCCCTATGTGCATCAGCACTGCGCATGGACCAGCTCACCACGTGGGCCAGGAGGCACTGGATTTGAACCCTGGGCGTCCCACATGGCAGGCAAACGCCCTATCAGTTGAGCCAAATCTGCTTCCCAAGGCATCTGCTTCTGATGCTGAGTTCGCTCTGATGTTCAGTTCCTCTCTCTTGCCTAGGGATGTACTGTTAAGTAGCTGTTCTTTGACTCTTGGTTCAACTTGTTCTAGATATTTAGGAATATCCCTGTTTAACCACTCAAACCAGGGCTAAGCACCCAGTAATGGGATGCAGGCCAGTTTCCAAGAGCCTTGGAGAGGGTGGCACTAAAGACACCTGCTTCCCTCTTTTATTTATATATAATCATTTTTCCTTTTTCGTGCACTTTTCTGGTCTGCCAGCAGATGATACTCTTAGGCAGACCTCTCAGCTCAGATCCCGGGTGCAGGGGGTGAGATACATTCCATGTAACTCCTCAGGCGGGTGGGTGGTGCAGAAGCCGTGTCCTCAGGGCCGGCCAAGACTCAAACAAACTTCCTCAGAAGCTATTCTCCTCCCTTGGCCACCCATAAGGCCATAACCCCCCTCCCTCAGCTTCCTCAGCAACCAACCCGGGGCAGTAAGGAGGGTGGTTGAGAAGGCAGATTATCTCTAGCGCCCAGCTGGCTCTCAGGGCAAACAGGGTCCACTGGCCTGGAAGACTGTGAGCCCCCCAATGCAACAGACAAAGTTTGCTGGCCAAAATCTGAATTTGCTGTAGGCTGTGTCCCTCCCTCTCCCCTCTCTTGGGGAAGAGGACCCCTGCAACCCCTCAGTCCACAGCCACTGCAGACCACAGACTGCTGTTTGCTCTGTGGGTGGGGGAAAGGGCGTCCACTGCTGCTTTTGCAGCTCTACTCACAGGATTTTTTAGCCAGCTGAGACTGCTCTCCTTTGCCCCTCTCTTTTCTGGGTGGTGTCTTGCCTTCCCCTGGTGGCCTGAGCCCCTGAGCAGCCCTCTAGACAGTCTCTGTTGTGTTTCCTGGGAAAGAAGTGATCCTTCCCAGCTCTCTAATCCTCCATCTTCCCAGCCTGTAATAGGTTTTGAAATCAGCAAGTGAGAGTTCCCCAATGTTCTTTTTCGAGATTGTTTTGGCTAAGTTGGTTTCCTTGAAATTCCATATGAATGGCAGGATGAGTTTTCCATTTCTGCAAAAAGAGGCATTGGCTTTTCATAGGGATTGCCTTGTAGCTATAGACTGTTTTGGGTAGTGTTGTCACTTAACACTATTAAATTCAACCCATGGACATGAGATTTCTATCCATTCCTTCCAGTAATATTTTGTAGTTTTCAATGTATGATTCTTGAGTAGTCTTGGTTAAATTTATTCCAAGAGTGGATGATGGCCTGTGGTTAACAGAATAAATATGAGAACATTCTCACATGGACTATAACAAATACACAATACTAATACAGGATATTAATAATGCTTGGGTTGGGGGAAAAATACACAAATGTACTACTATCATTAGTAGTAATATTTTGATGATGTGCTTTCACAATCTGCTACAAATGTTCCACAACAATGCAAGGTATTAAAGGTTAATGGTGGGGTGATGTATGGGAGTCCTGCATGCTACACATGTTTGACTTTTAAGTTCACAACTTTTACTCTACTCTTGTAGTTTATACAGGTTCACATATACATGGTATACTTCAATAAAATTTTTTAAATGAAAAAAAATATTCCTGGATATTTTATTATTTTTGATGCTATTGTAAATGGAATTATTTTCTTAATTTCCTTTGTGGGTTGCTTATTGCCAGTGTATAGAAATACAGCTTGTTTTTGCATGGGTTGATTTTGTATCTTTCAACTTTGCAGAATTAGTTTATTAACTCCAATAGTTTTTAGTGGATTCCTTAGACTTTCTATATGCAAGATCATGTCAAGAGCAAATAGAGATAATTTCCTTTTCCAATTTTTATCTCCTTCCTCCTTTCCTCCCTCCCTTCCTTGCCGAATGCTGTGACTAGAACTTCCAGTATATTGTCATTCAGAAGTAGCAAAAGCAGGCATCCTTGTCTTGTTCTTGATCTTAGGAGAAAGCTTTCAGTCCTTCGCCACTGAGTGTGATGTCAGCTGTGGGGTTTTCATATGTGAACATTGCCATGTTGAGGAAGTTCCCTTCTAGTCCCAGTTTTCCGAGTGTTTCTGAGTGTTGGGTTTTGTCAAATGCTTTTTTTTTTGCATTAATTGAGATGGTTGTGGTTTTTTTATCCCCTTCATTTTATTAATGTGGTATTCCATTACATTGCCTGATTTTGATAAATTTCACCACACCTGCATTCCAGGGATAAATCCGACTTGATCATGGTTCATGGTCCTTTTAATTTGGTTGCTGGTATTTTGTTGAGGATTTTTGCATCTATATTCATAAGGGATATTGCTGTATAGTTATTTTTTCTAGTAGTGTCTTTGTCTGGCTTTGGGTATCAGGGTAATGCTGGCCTCCTAGAATGAGTTAAGAAGTATTCCCTCCTATTCAGTTTTTTGGAAAAATTTAAAAGGATTGGTGTTAATTTTTTTTACCATTTAAAATTTTATTATTTTTAAACAAAATACATTTTATAAAAACCTAATATATGTTTTCATTTAAGATGTAATTAAAATTCATGGTATTTTTATGGTAGTTATTAAAACTTCTAACTATATAGCATAAGCATTTTATGTAGCTTTCAAAGCAATTCTTATTGTGGTAAACTATATACAACATAAAATTTCCCATTTCCACCACTTTTAAGTATACAATTCATTGATATTAATTGCATTCACATGGTTATGCTACCATGACCATCATCTATCACCAACTTTCCTCCATCATCCTTAACAGAAGCTCTGTGCCTATTAAACAGTACTCTTCATGTCATCTCCTGCTACTCCTGGTAACCCATGATTTACTTTTTGTCTGTGAATTTGCGTATTCTCATTATTTCATATAAATGAAATCATACAATATCTTTCCTTTTGTGTTTGGTTTATTTCACTCACCATGATGCTTTCTCGTATTAAATTTTCTTCAAATGTTTGGTAGAAATCACCAGTGATACCATCTGATCTTGAAATTTTCTTTGTTGAGAAATTTTTGATTACTGATATTAATTGCATTCACATGGTTATGCTACCATGACCATCATCTATCACCAACTTTCCTCCATCATCCTTAACAGAAGCTCTGTGCCTATTAAACAGTACTCTTCATGTCATCTCCTGCTACTCCTGGTAACCCATGATTTACTTTTTGTCTGTGAATTTGCGTATTCTCATTATTTCATATAAATGAAATCATACAATATCTTTCCTTTTGTGTTTGGTTTATTTCACTCACCATGATGCTTTCTCGTATTAAATTTTCTTCAAATGTTTGGTAGAAATCACCAGTGATACCATCTGATCTTGAAATTTTCTTTGTTGAGAAATTTTTGATTACTGATTCAATCTCCTTAATTGTTAAAGGTCTATTCAGAATTTCTATTTCTTATTTAGTCAGTTTTGGTAACTTGTGTTTTTCTAGTAATTTGTCCATTTCCTCCAGTTTATCCAATTTATTGAAGTGTAGTTGTTCAGAGTATTTTTTTATAATCCTTTTTATTTCTGTAAAGTCAGAGTAATGTCCCCTCTTTCATTTCCCTTCTTTTAAATTTTTTTAAAAATTATTTTTTTAAAAGGTATTTAGATTACATCCCTTCTTTTTTTTTTTTTTTTTTTTTTTTAAAGATTTATTTATTTATTTATTTAATTTCCCCCCCTCCCCTGGTTGTCTGTTCTTGGTGTCTATTTGCTGCGTCTTGTTTCTTTGTCCGCTTCTGTTGTCGTCAGCGGCACGGGAAGTGTGGGCGGCGCCATTCCTGGGCAGGCTGCTCTTTCTTTTCACGCTGGGCGGCTTTCCTCACCGGCGCACTCCTTGCGCGTGGGGCTCCCCCACGCGGGGGACACCCTTGCGTGGCAGGGCACTCCTTGCGCGCATCAGCGCTGCGCATGGCCAGCTCCACACGGGTCAAGGAAGCCCGGGGTTTGAACCGCGGACCTCCCATATGGTAGACGGACGCCCTAACCACTGGGCCAAAGTCCGTTTTCCCCTTCTTCTTAAATATAGGCATTTACAGCTATAAATTTCCTTATAAGCACTGCTTTAGCTACATCTCATAAGTTTGGGTATGTTCTGCTTTCATTTTTATTCATGTCAAAGTATTTTCTAATTTCCCTTGTGATTTCTTCTTTGAGTTGTTAGTTGTTTAACAGTGTGTTGCTTAATTTCCACATATTTGTGAATTCCCAAAATGTTCTCTTTTTGATTCCCAATTTAATTCCATTGTGATCAGAGAACATACTTTGTATGATTTAAGTCCTTTTAAAATTTACTGATGCTTGTTTTATGGTCTGGCATATAGTCTTTCAAGAAAATATTTCATGTGTACTTGAGAAAAATGTGTGTTCTGCTGTTTTTTGAGTAGAGTGTTTTGTATATGTCTGTTGGATTTGATTGGTTTATAGTGTTGTAGTTGAGTTGAATGTTCTATAGATATCTACACTATTAGATCTAGTTAGTTTTTAGTGTTTATGTCTTCTATTTCCTTGTTGATCTTCAGTCTAGTTTTTCTATGCCTTATTGAGAGTGAGGTATTGAAATCTTGAATGATGATCATTTTAAAAATTTTTATTTATTTTTCTAAAAAAATCAATTTTATTGATACATATTAATAAAGCATACAGTCATCCAAAATGTACAATCAATGATATTTAACATAACCACATAGTTGTACATTCATCACTTCAATCATTATTAGAGCATTTTCACTATTTTGGTAATAATAATAGACAAAAAACAGACAAGCGAACAAAAGATTCATCACCTCTCAATCTCTCTATACTTCCCTTGCTATAAATAACTATTTCTGGCTATTCTTGCTTTCTTATTTATTTTTATTTTAAAGCAGTTTTATTAAGATATATTCACATACTATACCATCTATCCAAAGTGTATAGTCAATAACTTTTAGTATAATTACAAATTTGTGCATTCATCACCACAATTTTAGGTCAACTTCATTACTCCAAAAAGAGAAACTCCACACCCCTTAGCAGTAACCTCTCAATCCCTCTATCTTTCTCTACATAACCACTAATCTAATTTCATTTTTATAAATTGATTTATATTTACACTTTATAAAAATGGAGTCATTAATATCTTTGTGTTTTTTGTCTGATATTAACATTTCGTAACATTAACATACATTTATTCAGGTTCAAAGAAAAACAATCTTATATGTGCAATATTATCCATATTAATATTTCACAAAAGGTTTTAGTATGCTATACAATCCCATGTTATTTTTTAGCTTTACTTCTAGTAATACACATGACCTTAGACTTTCCCTTTCAACCACTGTCATATCCATATAATAGCATTGTTCGTTACAAACATTGTGTTGTGCTTTCACTTTTGCTATTCATTTCCAAAGATTAGCACACAACTTTTTTTTTAACCAATTCTGCCCGTTAACCGTCAGCTTTCCATTCTCTAACCTCTTTCTATTTTCTGGTGACCCATATTCAAGCTATTGACTCCATGAGATTACACAACATATTTAGTTCATAATAGTGTAATCATATTGTATTTGTCCTTTTGCGTCTGGCTTGTTTCACTCAACGTAATATCCTGCATGTTCATCCATGTTGTCACATGCTTCGTGACTTCATTTCTTCTTACAGCTGCATAATATTCCATCATGTAAATACACCACAGTTTTTTATCCACTCATTGTTTGATGGACACCTGGTCAAATGATGATTATTGAATTGTCTATTCCTCTTTTTGGTTCTGTCATTTTTTACTTTATGAATTTTGGGTATCTTTTATGTGCATATGTTTATAAAATCATTGTATCTTCCTAATGGATTGACCCCTTATCATTATAAAATATGCTTCTTTCTAGTAACAATTTTGTTTTACATTCTATTTGTTTCATATTAGTATATATACTCCAGTTCTCTTTTGGCTACTACTTGCATGGTGTGTGTTTTTCTATCCTGTTACTTTCAATCTGTTTGTGTCTTTAAATCTAAAGTGTGTCTCTTGTAGACAACATGTAGTTGGGTCCTATTTTCTGAATTCATTCTATAGTCTCTGCCTTTTAACTGGAGAACTTAATTCATTTACATTTTATTTTTTCTTTATTTTTAAAGAAACTTTAGATTACTAAAATGTTACATTGAAAATATAGGGAATTCTCATATGCCCTCCCTCCCCTCTCACACTTTTCCCCATTAACAACATCTTTCATTAGTGTAGTACGTTTGTTACAATTGATGAACACATATTGACGCATTGCTCCTAGCCATGATCTATACCTTACATTATGGTTTACACTTTGCACTGCACAGTTTTATAGGTTTTGACAAAATGTATAATCCATTTAGATTTAATGTTATTACTGATAAAGAATGACTTATTCTGCCATTTTGTATTTATTTTAACAGCCCTGTATACATATTTTCGTATTTTTTCATACCCATTTACAGTTGAGGAATCTAAAACCTAGAAAGATGCAGTAACAGCTCCAGTCAGTGCTGGAGCTGAGCCGTAAGCCTGGCATTGTGACCAGCTCCTTTTGCCTGGCCTCCTGGCTGTCCCTCTTGCCCTCCCAGATCCAAATTCCACATGCAGCCTGAGGAATCTTCCAAAAATCTAAATCCTGCTGTGATGCCCTTGCTCCCAACCACCCAAAGGCGCCCCTGAGATGGCTCTGCTTTCTTACCTGGTTCTTACCCTGATGGATGTGCATCACACAGGCAAGGGCAGGAGATGCTTTCTGAGGAGTAGTTCCTGGGCTACTGAACAAAGTCAACCTAGAGTTGCATTTTCCCCTCCCAGGCTACCTGAGAGCCCAGAGCACCAGTAATGAGTCATTTGCTGGCCTCTGAGTTTGTTCCAGCTCAGGCCTTGGGAATACCAAGAGGGCCCCTTGGGCCATGGCCATCCCTGAGAGCTGCCCCACTTTGCTTGCCTTCTCGTGGTGTCACACCAACTTCACATTTCCCCCTCCTGCTCCCCTCTTCAGTCCATGAAGACTCTGCAGGAGCTGCTCACTGACCTTTACACACTCAAGGTCACCATCGATGACCTCGGGAAGGATGTGGCCACGCTGAAAGACCAGTTTGAAAAGGTAGACTCCCCGGCATCCTGCACGATGGCCATGCTGCTCAGACCTCGAGCGGTTGGGGCGAGAGGGAAACTCTAAGCTTGTTCTTGGTCAAAGAAAGCAGCGACGGGGGCAGGAAAAGGGAGCTGATGTGGCCCAGCCGCTTGGCCTGTCCCGCTGAGCCCCTCTTTGCTTCTCACCCCACTGTTAATCAGGAAACTGATTTGAAAAGGACAGAAACAGTTCATCCTGACTTAGGCAAAATAAAGAGATTTATTATCTCGTTTCCTAAAAAAGCCAGGGGAAGCCGTCAACTGCCTACAGCCAGATCTAGGTGCACTTACAATAGCAACATCTCCCTTTCTAAAAGATGCTTTCCTCTGGATTGTCTTTATTCTCAGGTCGGTATGCCCCACTTTCTGGCATCTCCAGTCTGCATTCCACTAATTTAACAGAAAGAGAGCACTTCTTCCACTTCTAGAAAGCTCTGTCTGCACTGAAAGGAAGAACACACGTAGCACACGGTTGCACGTACTAGTACTAGCCCTCGTCTGCCCAGGAAACCTCGTGGTCATTCCTCCTAACAGGCCCTGGGAAACACTGCGATGGCATCTGTTCTTCCTTCTCAAACTCTTTCAGTTACCCAAAGCTAAAGCTTTCGACTCTAGCTGTGGGAAGAAGCAGGCGCTGGGGCCAGAACCCGGAGCTCCGGCCCACAGGCTCATCTTATTTGACAGATGAACCCAGAAAAAATAGATAACCTCTTCAAAGAGTTCAAAGAGCAGAACCGCAAGACGAGTGCCTTGCATCGGGAAGTGGTGAGGGCCTCCGCCCCTGCCTGCGCTCCTTGGTCCCCCCACCTCGGGGCTCCGATGCTGGGGGTGGGGCAGGGTGACGAGGACGGTAAACCAGAGAGGCCAGTCTGCCCGCCCCGTGCGGAGGGCGGTGTAGACGAGGGAGCCACATGTGGCCGTCGTTTCCCACCACCCCCGCCTCCCAGATGTCTGTCCAGAACAGGATGAACTCCCTCCCCCAAAGCGATGACCTGGTGCTCTGGAGCAGCCTCCACGAAGCCATGTTCCCCGCGGTGAGTGGAGGAGGGAGAGCAGGAGGGTGGGGAAGATGGCGGGGGGCGATGGCGAGGAGAGGGGGGCAGCCGGGCCGGCCCAGGCTGGGCTCGGGTGGAAGCAGCCCTGCGCGGCCCTCTCTTCCGCAGGATGAGCTGTGGCGGACCTCGCAGCGGCTCTCGGAGGCACCTCTTCCCCAGACCCCCAAGGCCCTCGAGGCTCCAGGGCCCACCGAGGCCGAGAAGCCCTTACGGGTGTCCGAGGTCCTGCGTACCCCCTGGCTTTACAAGTCCCCCGGGATCCTCCCAGATGAAGAGCTCGCCCAAGCCTTTGTGCTCCCCGGGGCCCACGGACCAGACCAGCCTCAGGCACCCGGGCCCGAGCCTGGGGCTGAGCCCGGGTCTGGGGCTGAGCCCGGGCCTGGGGCTGAGCCCGGGCCTGGGGCTGAGCCTGAGCCGGGGGATGAGCCCGAGCCTGGGGCTGAGCCCAGGCCTGGGGCACCGGGGCTGCCAGAACCCGTGCCCGCAGCGGGGCCTGGTCCGGCACTGGGGCCCAGCGTGACACCTGGGGTGTTCTCAGCCCCCAGGCCTGGGGCTGGGCCTGGGCCTGCGCAGCCAAGGGGCTGGCCTGAGCTGCTGGAAGGGTGGCCTGTCCCCAGAGGCTGGCCTTCCTGGGGCTCAGGCTTCTTCTACCCCGGCCGATACCCTTCCAGGCCCCTGTCACCCACCCAGCAGGCCCCCTACTTCAGGACCTTGCCCAGGGTGACCGAGGAGCCCGAAGCATCAGGACCCGCTCGGCTCCTGACGCCGCCGCCCCAGCTGGCTAGGGCGGAAAGGAGAAACCGGGAAGAGCAGCGAGCCCTGGAGGCGAAGGGGGGCCGCAAGGACAGGGCCCCCAGGGACGCGCCGCCCAAGCCGCCCCGCTCTGCCATCCAGAGAATAAAAACCACCGCCACCATCGCCGCCGCCGCCGCCGCCGCCTATGCCGCCGCCGCCGCCTCCGCGGCCCAGGCGGCCAGGGCCGCCGCCAAGGTGGTCAAAGAAGCCCCTGCCACCACGTTGGCCTCCCGAGCCGCAGCCATGGCCATGGCCGGGCCCTTAGGGGCCCTGGCCGACGTGCTGGGCGCGGGCACTGCCCGCGGGGCCACCGCCTCCACCCCCTTCTCGGATGACACCGAGACCGAGGACTACTACGAGTTCTTCTCCCCACCACACTCCACCGGCCCCGTCTCTCCCTACTCGTCCCTGTCGGACCTCGCGCTGGCCGCCAAGCAGGCCGTGACCCCCAAGGACAAGAAGGAGGTCGTAAAGCAGTCCATGACCCAACTCGGCCACCTGCCCGCTCTCCGGGACTCCATGAAGGAAGAGTTCGCCCAGCTGTCTTCCAAGCTGCAGAAGCACCTGACTTGCCTAGGTAGGCCCGGCCTGGCCGCCTGGCCCCGCAAAGCCGCAGGGGCTTAGCCCCCCCACGGCCTTCGGGGAGCACCTCCTCTTGTCTTAGCTCCCCTGACCAAATCGGCATGGCCATCAGCCGCTCATTCCTCGGGCATGCGCGTCGGCCTCTTGCTCAGCTACGATTTCACCGTGAATGTACAGCACCCTCTCATCTTGGGGTGGGGGGGCACTGTTAGGGTTTAAAGTTGGCCCGTAAGGGGGAGAATCACACATCAAAAATTACTCTTGGGGAGCCGCTGTGGCTCAGTGGTTGAGAGCTGGCTTCCCACGTGCGAGGTTCCAGGTTCAATCCCCCGCCTCGGTACTGCCAAAAAGAAATTACTCTTGAAAACGCCTCTCTAGCTGCCCATAAAACACAGTTCCTTAAAGTCATTTATTAACTGCAACTCATGCGGCGGGCTTGGTCCAGTGGTTAGGGAGTCCGTCTACCACATGGGAGGTTCACAGTTCAAACCCCGGGCCTCCTTGACCCGTGTGCAGCGGGCCCATGTGCAGTGCTGATGTGCGCAAGGAGTGCCCTGCCACGCAGGGGTGTCCCCCAAGTAGGGGAGCCCCATGCGCAAGGAGTGCGCCCCGTACGGAGAGCCACCCGGCACAAAAGAAAGTGCAGCCTGCCCAGGAATGGCGCCGCCCACACGGAGAGCTGGCACAACA
The DNA here is from genome assembly GCF_030445035.2 of Dasypus novemcinctus. Lineage (NCBI taxonomy): Eukaryota > Metazoa > Chordata > Mammalia > Cingulata > Dasypodidae > Dasypus > Dasypus novemcinctus. The sequence goes on along the minus strand of NC_080695.1, from coordinate 68,801,668 downwards.
AGATGACTGCAACAAAAAGAAACACAGATTCCCGTGCCGCTGACAACAACAGAAGCGGACAAAGAAGATGCTGCAAAGAGACACAGAGAACAGACAACCGGGATGGCGGGGAGAAGGGGAGATAAATAAATAAATAAATCTTAAAAAAAAAAAGAAAGTAACTCCAACTCAGCCGCACAGTGGGCCCCACAGGAGGTGAGGAGTTTGGGTTTAGGAGCCACTGCTGGACCAAATATGTATCCATAAAGACCACAGCCGTGCCCTGGGTGGCGACGCTACCGGTGGCGTTACATTTCCCTTTCACGCCCGTGGCGCGTTGTACGTGCTCGTTGGGTGGGATGAAGAGCAGAGGGGCCCTGCCCACCTCGAGCAGGCCTGGGCGTCCCCGCAGGGCTCCTTACAGCCCAGCCTTCTGGTTGCACCCTGGAGCTTCTCAGGCGGTCATTCTCTGATGGGCCCCGAGAATTTGCATTTCTAACCCGTTCCCAGGTGTTGCTGCTCCTGCTGGCCTGGAGACTCACTTTGAGAACCTCTGTCCTTCACTCTTTTTTTTGGAGGTACCAGTGCTTGAGCCCCAGGACCTCGTACATGGGAAGCAGGTGCTCAGCCACCAAGTCACCCCCACCGCCTGTCCTTCACTCTTTACATCATTATCTTGCTTTTTTTACTCTCTGCCAAGTACAAAGGTTGAACGAACCTAAGTTAAATCCAAGTACGGTGCTACCCCTGAGAGGCACTGCTATCCTACAGACCTTAAAAAAAAAGCATAACTTCAGAGAGCTAAAAAGAACAGTATTGATATCAGTGAATACTGGTGTGTCCATAGGGATAAATTCAAATTTAAAATGTAAAGCAATCATAGCCCTAACTCTTCTTCTGACCAGCTGCCGTTTTTGTAAAGAAAATGAAGATGAGTTAGAAAGCTCGCTGTGGCAGACATGCTTTCATAGTCCCCTAGTTAGGTGGGGCACCCTGTTTTCCAGCTTCAGACCGCAGGCCTGTCGCCCATAACTGTTTCTAGGGCCCTTTTTTTTTTTTTTTGAGGTACCAGGCCTGGGGATTGAGCTCCCGACCACGGCTGGAGGAAGCCGCTGCTCGATCACCGAGCCACATTGAGTTGGTTTTTTCGCTTGTTTGCCTGTTTTTAGGAGGCACCGGGCACCGAACTGGGGACCTGCCGTGTGGGAAGCAGGCGCTCAACTACACGAGCCACATCTGCTCCCCATGCTTTTTTTTTAATGCCCCTCCCTGGCCTTTTAGTTCAATCTCCCCTCTCTTATTTTACAGTGGGATGATAAGCTTCATATAATCTGTTAAATAAGAGACTTCCTAGTTTTGCTCAGGGTCACTTTGGGGAGAGAGAAATTTAGGCCCAACTGTCTAATCTGAGAACCACTACCCCTATGTGGCTGTTGAACTCTTGAAATATGTCCAGTTTAAATCCAGATGTGCTCTGAGATACATCCTGGAGTTTGAAAACTTGGTATGAAAAAAATCTCGTAATGATTTTTTATTGCACCTTAAAATGGTAATATTGTGGATCTATTGGGTTAAATCAAACATTTTATTAAAATTAATTCACCTATTTTGTTTTAGAATTTTTACCGTGGCTACTAGAAGATTTACAATGATACCCACGGCCCCCATTTGTGGGTTACAATTATTGCTATTGGAATACATTGCCTTAGAAGCAGCTGGAAAGCTAGCCAATAGGGCTAAATCCTCTTCTTCCACCCCTGCCCCCAACAGCCACTCCTTCCTTTGCTTTCAGCTAATATGGGAGACCCTTCCGAACTCAGGACATCCATGGATGTGTTGCAGGAAAAGATTGGCAACATCCAGAAAGCCAGGCTACAGGTCAGTGTCCTGGGTAGAGGACACTTTTGAGAAGGTAATGGCTTGGGGTGAGCTGATGGCAGAGCTGGGTGGAGCTTCTGCCCTCCCAGACGCAGCATTCGTCCTTCAGCTGAAAGGAGACTTGGGAAGCGACGACGGCCAGGAAGGAGGGCGCAGCTGGCTGGTGCAGAGCCCCCACGGATGGGTGGCTGCACGACCGCTTGGCGCGCAGTGTCTTGGGCCGCTGCTAAAATGGGGCGGGTTGGAGCCATGCGCGTCTGGTATCTTCTTGGTCTCAGGCGTCCCTCCCAGCCCCTTCCCAGCCACGGTGAACTCGGATGCAGAGTCCTGGGATGTTTGTGTCTCCCCTTTCTAGGAGGAGGAACTTGAGAGAATTTGGGGCAACCAAATAAAGGCCATAAAGGAGCACTACATCGTGTTGGACAGAGCTGTGGAAAAACTGGAGATTCGCATGGATGAGTACAAGGTTTGGAGGTCTGGGTGAGCCCAGAGGTGAGGATGGGAGGGGCTGGGCGGGGGAGAGCTCCTCATCAGGACCGTCAGACCCTCCCCAAACGTTCCACAGAAGGCCAGGGAAGCCGGGAGCATCTTACCAGCATTTTGCTATTCATAAATTATACTTCAAGTAAAACCAAACATTGCCACACACAGTCCACCCCACACACACACACGCAAATGAAGGACCTGGATTGTATCTTTCTTATTGATTACTTTGTCTCCAGACCCTGGAAGGGCACCTGGCACAGAGGGAAGACTCAGTTACACCTGCTGAATGAATGAATGAATGAATGAATAGGATTGATTAAGCCCACTGTTCTGTTGATAGCATTTCCCATAGACTAGCTAGGGCACGAGACTGTCCCTGAATTCTCAGCATCGTGGAAACAGCAGAGTAGCTAAATGATCTGGCAGAGGAGTTAGGGGCTCATTACATGTAAATGGGAAGATGAACTAGTATAAAAAACAAACAGAAGATAACATGTTGGGAAGGATGTGGAGAAATTGGGACTCTGTCCAGTGCATTGTGGGAATGTAAAATGGTGCAGCCACTGTGGAAAGCAATAAAGCAGTTCCTCAAAAGTTAAATATAGAATTACCATTTGACCTGGCAAGCCCACTTCTGTATGGTCTATTCAGACAACAGAATATTATTCAGACTTAAAAAGAGGTGAAGTGATGGTCCATGCTACAACATAGATGAAACTTGAAGACATTATGTTGAGTGAAATAAGCTGGATACAAAATGAGAAATATTGTATGATTTCTCTTACATGAAATATTTAGAATAAGCAAATTCACAGACAGAAAGCAGAAGAGTGGCTATTGGAGTGGGGGTAAGGTGAAGAATGTGGAATCAGTGCTAAATGAGTATGAGTTTTGGTTTGGAATGATGAAAATAGTCTGAAAATAGATAGTGGTGAAGGTTCTACAGTGTTGTCAATGTACTTAATGCCAAAGAATTGTCCACTTAAAATAGTTGCAATTATTTTTGAAATGTATATTTTACAACATTTAAAATTATAATTAATTAGTTTTTAAAAGACATGCACATGCAGGAAGGAGTATCTGCTGCTCTGCCAGAGAAAGTGAGAAAAGTGAGAGGAATATTTCTCACTCCTGGGGCACAGAAGGAGGGCAGAGAAGGACGAGAACTGGAGGAGAGGAATAAGCAACCTGACAAAAGGCCATGAGAAACCTCTCGGGATTCATTGGACTGTGTTTTTTTTTTTTCAATTCGGATGTGACCTGCTTTTTTTTAAAACTTTTTATTTTGAAATGCTTTCGAACTTACAGGGCAGTTAGAAAAATAATACAAATCCCATACAGAGAACTCCAATATACCACAAAACCCCCAGATACTCAAATCCACCAATTTTGATATTTTGCCACATTTGCTATATCATTTTTTTTTAAAGATTTCTTTATTTCTTTTTTTTTATTTCTCTCCCCTCCCCCCCCAAGTTATCTGCTTTCTGTGTCTATTCACTGTGTGTTCTTTTGTGTCTGCTTATATTCTTGTCAATAGCACTGGGAATCTGTGTCTCTTTTTGTTGTGTCATCTTGCTGCATCAGCTTTCTGTGTGTGTGGCACCACTCCTGGGCAGGCTGCGCTTTTTTCTCATGGGGCAACTCTCCTTATGGGGTGCACTCCTTGCACGTGGGGCTCCCCTACGCAGGGGACACACCCTGCATGGCATGGCACTCCTTGTGCGCATCAGCACTGCTCATCACATGGGTCAGGAGGCCCTGGGTTTGAACCCTGGACCTCCCATGTGGTAGGTGGACGCTCTATCCATTGAGCCAAATCTGCTTCCCTGCTATATCATTTTATCCATCCATCCATTCATCCATCCAACCATCCATCCATCCATCCATCCATCTGTTTGTCTATCAATTCATTTTCTGAACATTTGAGTATAAGTTATAAACATCATTCTCCTTGGACACTTAATATGGCCAAATACATTTCCCATGAACAAGGGCAGTTATCAAGTTCAAGAAATTTAACATTGTTATACAGCTTACAGTCTATATTTCAATTTTGTCATATATCCCAACAATGTCCTTTTGACTCTTTTCTGTGCCAATCTAGGATCACGGATTGGGTGTAGTTGTCATTGATTCTGGTTACTCTCATTCTTTCTCTCTTTTTTTATTGTGGTCCTATATATACCACATAAATTCTCCCATCTCAGCCACACACAGTCATATCATTCAGTGGGAATATAAATCACACAGAGTTATAGTACCCTCACCACTTTCCATTACTAAAACTTTCCCATTTTCTCCAACAGAAACCCTACACCCATTGTACATTAACTACCCATTCCCCTTGCCCCCTGCCCCTGACAACCTGTACTCTACTTTCTATTCCTACAAGCTTTCATATTCTGCAATATTTTCTTTGTAGCTACCATGAGGCTTAATTTAACATCCGACATCTATAGCTATCTCATTTGCTTTGTGTTGGGGATGGAATTGTGTTCCCCAGAAAAGGCATGTTCAGGTTGCAACCCCTGGTCCTGTGGGTGAATAAAACCTTTGAAGATGTCATTAGATACTGTTTGCCCAAACTCAATGAGGATGGGCCTTAATCCAATATGGCTGGAGTCCTTATAAGCAAAGGAAATTTGACGCTAAAAGGGAGCTATGGGGAGCAGCCAGAAGTTGAAGTCAACAGAACCCAGGAGACAGAAGACACCACCATGTGCATTGCCAAATGACCGAAAAGTCAAGGAACCCCCAAAACTACTGACCAGCCAGAAGATACTAGTGTCGGGAGGAAGCAGGCCTTTAAGCTTCTGACACCTTAAGTCAATAAATTCCTGTTGTTAAGCCAACCCATTATATGGCATTTGTTTTAGCAGCTGGGAAACTAAAGTACTTTGATACCAACATAATTTCGATAGTATCCATAAGCTATATTCCTATACCTCTCCATCCCCCACCTTTATATAGTTCTTGTCACAAATTTCGTGTTTAGATATTATGAATCTGCCTTTTAGATTCTATAAGGAGTAAAAAGTGTAGTTACAAACCAAAAATACAATAGTACAGGCACTTATATTTACCCATGTCATTACCCTCAACAGAGATCTTTGTTTTTTCATGCTGCTTCAGTCTATTGTCTAATGTCATTTTCTTTCAACCTACAGAACTCTTTTTAGCATCCTTTGTAGAACCAGTCTAGTGGTGACGAATTCCCTCAGCTTTTCTTTATCTGGAAATCTCTCCCTCAGTTTTGAAAGAGTTTTGCAAGATATAGAACTCTTGATTGGCAATTTTTTCCCTTTTAGCACTTTAAATATGATATCCAGCTGCCTTCTTGCCTCCTTGGTTTCTGATGAGAAAAACCACACTTAATCACACACTGTATGTGACATTTTCCTAGGCTCTGTGGCCTTCAGAATTCTCTTTTTCTTTGGCATTCAAAGTTTGGTTATAATATGTCACAGTGTGGGTCTCTGTGTTTATCCTGTATGGGTTTTGTTGAGCATCTTGAATGTGTATAAACATGTCTTCTGTTAAATTTGGGATGTGTCAGCCATTATTTCTTTGAGTATTCTCTCTGCCCCTTTCTTTATTCTCCTTCTGGGACTCCTGCAATGTGTGTATCGATATGCTTGATGGTGCCCCACAGGTTCTTTAAACTCTATTTTTCTTCATTTTTTTCTTCCTTCTGCTTCTCAGACTGGATAATTTCAAAAGTTTTATCTTCAGAGTCACTGATTCTTCTGCCAGCCCCAGCTCCAATCTCTGTTAATCTCTCTAGGAAATTTTAAATTTCTGTTACTGTGTTTTTTAGTTCTGTTGGATCCTTTTCATAATTTCCATCTATTAATATTCTCTTTGTGTTCCTCTATCATTTTCCTGATTGCCTTTAGTTATTTTTCTATGCTTTCCTTTAGGCCCTTGAGTGTATTTAGTACCATTTTAAAAAACTCTTTGTCTAGAATGTCCCATTCATGATTTTCCTCATTGATAGTTTCTAATGCTTTAATCTTCTCTTTTCCCTAGGCCATCCCTATGTGTTTCTCTGTAGGTTTTGTAATCTTTTGTTGAAAGCTGGGCATTGTAATATTGTAATGTGTTGTCATTAGAATTTTTTTTTTAAGATTTTTTTTTTTTAATTTCTCTCCCCTTCCCCCCCTCCCAGTTGTCTGCTCTCTGTGTCCATTCACTGTATGCTCTTCTGTGACTGCTTCTATCTTTCTCAGCGGCACTGGGAATCTGTGTTTCTTTTTGTTGTGTCATCTTGTGTCAGCTCTCCGTGTGTGCGTTGCCATTCCTGGGCAGGCTGCATGTTCTTTCGTGCTGGGCAGCTCTCCTTTTAGGGTGCACTCCTTGTGCGTGGGGCTCCCCTATGCGGGGGACACCCCTGTGTGGCACGGCACTCTTTGCACGCATCAACTCTGCTCATGGGCCAGCTGCACACGGGTCAAGGAGGCCCAGGGTTTGAACCGCGGACCTCCCATGTGGTAGACGGATGCCCTATCCATTGGGCCAAGTCCGCTTCCCATCATTAGAATTTAAACAGTGAGGCATCTGTTCCTTACACTTATATCCTGCTAGTGTTATGACAGAGCTTTCCTTGAATGCAAGCAGGTAACAAGAGAGAAAGAGAAAGACATAAAGAAAAAAACCTTTCACAGTCATTGCAGATTTACCTGTGCAAAGGAAATCCTTCAGAGCTTATCCATACAATGAGTTTAAAGAGTAGTTCAAGACCAAAGTACGGGGGCCTTCCTGTTCCTTTCTGTCATGTGGCTTGTCTTGAGCATCTGGCCCTAGGAATTCCTCCACTGACAGGATACAGAGCATTCTAGCAGAGCTGTGTGTGCCTTCTACACACAGGGCAAGTCCTGGGATGGCAAGTCCCTCAAGCCACCACCAGAGAGACTGGGCCAGGCAGACAAGCCCCAGTCTGTGCATGAGGCTTCCTCTTCTCCCTCTGGAATTGGGGCCAGGGACCCCCACTGAGAGGGTGGGCCAGTGAGGGTGGGAGAAAGGCCAGCCAGGGCCACAAGACCCTGCTGCTTTATTCTAGTCACTGGGGCTGGGGACTGAACCCGGGGCCTCATATGTTGGAAGCTGGCACTCAATCCCCGAGCCACATCAGGTCCCCTGAGCTGGTTTTTTCATTTGTCTGCTTGTTGTTTGTTTTCGGGAGGCACCTGGAACCGAGCCCAGGATCTTCCTATGTGGGAAGCAGGCGCTCAACCACTCGAGCCACATCTAATCCCTAACCTGCCACTTTTAAGCTGCCTTTTTCTTGAGTTGGCACTCCCCTTCTTACTACAGACCTTCAGCTGGTTTCTGGAGCTTTGAGAAAGATGTTTCTGCCAGTTCTCACTGGTTGTCTGAATCTCCTGTGGGGGTGGGAGCCCTAAACTTTCTTGCTCTGTCATTTTGAAGGGCCGGGTCCCTGCAATGGACTTTTAAGAACAGAGATGCCCGGTGCATGGTTTTAAATGTTTCCTTGAACAGGGCACAGTGTGACCTCTCTTGGTGACCCAAACACCTGTGAAAGTTCTGCCACATGCAGCTGCCTGGATTCATGTTTGCTCTGAGGACGGTGGGGAGGGGAAGGAGTGGGTCCCTGGGTGCGTTAGTGCAGTTGAGAAAGTGAAAAGTCACCAACGCAGAGGGCACGTCTGGAGAAAGGGGACCTAACCCGCTGAGAGTTCTCAGAAACCCGGGGAAGGGCACGGAAGGGGAGCGTAAGCTGATCTCAGCTTTAAGGAGACAAAACGCCTTTTCCCTGGCAGCTCTCCCGGAATGCTTGCTCCCGCTTCGCCCCAACCTGGCTCGGTGCCTCTGGCGTTCACCAGTGAGAGCTGGCGTTGGCTGGGTCCGCTCTGCGGACCTGCACAGTGCAAGGCAGGGGCTGATCTCCGCCGAGGGAAAAGCCTCCATTCCAACCAACCACACCTGCAGGCTTACCCGAAGCGTTTACCCTGCCAGGGAAGCTGAGCTCGGAAGCCTGCCAGCTGCGGAGAGGACTCCATTGATCCTCACGCAGCAGCCGGCGCTGAGTACCGTCCTCCATCGCCGCCAGAGAAGACAAGCTGTGTAATCGCTCACCCACACTTCGAGATGTGTCAGGGCCCTCGAAGCCGAGTAGTCCCCTCCCTCCCTGGAGAGGACCAAGCTGTATAACCAATAGGACGGTGCAGAAAGGATGGTGTGTGACGCTGGCAACCGGGCCGGGGAAGGCATTGTGGTGTCCTCTGGGGGATCACAGGCTCTGGGGGAAGCCAGACGGCATGTTGGGAGGACACTCAAGCAGCTCGGTGGAGCGCTCCACGTGCTGTGGAAATGCGGCCTGCGCAAGGAGTCGGCCTGGACGCGCCGCCCTGCGTGAGCCGCCTCGGAAGGAGACTCTGCAGCCCAGGGCGGCCTGAGGGACTGCGGTCCCAGCTGGCACCTCGGCGGCACCCGCGAGAGCCACCCGAGCCAGGGCCACCCGGCGCAGGCATTCCAGGTCCTACACCAACAGCCCGGTGCGGGATGGTAAACGTCTGTTGATTTTTATTTTTTTTTTTAATTAAAAAAAAATATTTATTTATTTATTTATTTATTTATTTCTCTCCCACCCCCCCTACCCCCCACCCCCGTTGTCTGTTCTCTGTGTCTATTTGCTGCATCTTGTTTCTTTGTCCGCCTCTGTTGTTGTCAGCGACACGGGGAGCTGGGCGGCCCTCCTTACCGGGCGCACTCCTTGCGCGTAGGGCTCCCCTACGGGGGACACCCCTGCGTGGCAGGGCACTCCTTGCGCACATCAGCACTGCGCGTGGGCCAGCTGCACACGGGTCAAGGAGGCCCGGGGTTTGAACGGGGGCCTCGCATGTGGTAGGCGGACGCCCTAACCACTGGGCCAAATCCTATTCCCCGTTTGTTGTTTTAAACCATTAAGTTTTGGGGTAACTTGTTACGCAAGAATAGACAGCTAATACACATCCAGTTCATCAGTGAGCACCACCACAATGCTGGAAGATTGTAACTAGGCCCTGGGGTACAAAATGAAGCCGGCTAAAAGTGACTTAAATAAGGATAACGTATTATCTTACATAACAAGAAGTCCAGAGGTTGAGTCGCCACAGAATTGGTTAATTCAGTGGCTCAGCCACATCATCAAGCATCACTACAGATGACAAGAGTCATTACAAAATAATAAATGGCTCAATTAGACTAATTCGCACCTAATAATAGAGCCTTGAAAAGTGACAGAAATACAAAGAGAAATAGATAAACCAACCAGCAGCGGGGGATTTTTAACACGTCTCTTTCAAGAATCAATTAATCAGGAGCAGGTATGGCTGAAGCAGTTGAACGCCTGCTTCCCACAGGGGAGGTCCCGGGTTCAGCTCCTGGTATCTCCTAAAAACAAAATAAAAAAAACCAAGCAAGTGGATAAGTGAAGAAACCAACTCAGGGGAGCCGATGTGGCTCAGTGTTGAACACTGGCTTCCCATATCGAGGTCAAGGGTCTCCACCCAAGTACCTTAAAAAAAACACAGAACAATAAATCAAGCAGACAATCAGTAAAAATTTAAAAATCAATAATTAACAAGTTTTCTCTAACGGGTATATATAGAATACCACAGAAAACCTATTCTTTTCCAGTGCACACAGAAAAGTTATTAAAATGGATCTCGTAATGGGGCTGAAAGCAAGTCTCAACAAATTTCAAAGGATTGGTATATCATAGAAATCACATTATCTGACCACAATCCAATTAATTTAGAAATCAAATTCCAAAAAAAATGAGAAAAAATAAACAATTTATGTGTTTGGAAATTAAATAACTCATGATTTAAGAAGAAATCAAGGAAATCAGGCCAATAGATCTGAACAATAATTAAAATTCCACATATCAAAACTTGAGGTGGTGCAACAAAGTATATTTAGGGGAAATGTATAGTCTTAGATGCTTATAGTGAAGGAAGAAAAAGACTATTATCAAGAGTGACTTGGGAAGCAGATGTGGCTCAAGCGATTGGGCTTTTGTCCACTATATGGGAGGTCCAGGGTTTATTCCCAGGGCCTCCTGGTGAAAGTGAGACTTGCATGGTGAGTTGGCCCACATGGAGTGCTGGCCTGCGCAGTAAGCTGGCCCGAGCAGAGAGCTGGTGCAGCAAGATGACTCAACAAAAAGAAACACAGAGGAGAGACAATAAGAGACACAGCAGACCAGGGAGCTGAGGTTGTGCAAGCGATTGAGCACCTCTCTTCCACTCTATAAGGTCCCAGGATTGGTTCCCAGTTCTGCCTAAAGAGAAGACAAGCAGACACAGAAGACACACGGTGAATGGACTCAGAAAGCAGACAGTGAACACAAAGCAACGAGGGGGTGGGGGGACAAATAAATAAACAAATCTTTTTTAAAGAAGAGTGGCTTAGGGGAAATGGATGAGGCTTAAGTGAATGATCTCCCACCTACCACATGGGAGGTCCTGGGTTCGGTAACCGGTGACTCCTGGAAAAGATGAGCAAGACAGTGAGCTGGCATGATGGGCAGGTGTGGTGCGCTGATGCAACAAGATGATATAACAAAGAGACACAAAGAAGAAAGACAATGAGAGACACCATAAACCAGGGAGCTGAGGTGGCTCAAGTGACTGCGCATCTTTCTCCCACATGGGAGGTCCCAGGTTCAGTTCCCGGTGCCTCTAAAGAGAAGATGAGTAGACACAGAGAGCAGAGAGCAAGTGCAAACAATGAAGTGGGGGGCGGGGGGAGTAAATAAATAAAATAAATCTTTAAAAAAAGAGTGGCTTAGAGTCTGAGTTTTTGTTTAGGATGACCAAAATAGTCTGGAAATACACAGCAGTGAAAGTTACATGGTATTGCCAATGTACTTAATGTCAAAGAATTATCCACTTAAAATGGTTGAAATGTTTTTTATGTTGTGTATATTTTACCTCAGTTAAAAATTAATTAGGGGGAAACGGACTTTGGCCCAGTGGTTAGGGCGTCCGTCTACCACATGGGAGGTCCGCGGTTCAAGCCCCGGGCCTCCTTGACCCGTGTGGAGCTGGCCCATGTGCAGTGCTGATGCGCGCAAGGAGTGCCGTGCTACACAGGGGTGTCCCCCGCGTAGGGGAGCCCCACGCGCAAGGAGTGCACCCGTAAGGAGAGCCGCCCAGCGCAAAGGAGGGAGCAGCCTGCCGAGGAATGGCGCCGCCCACACTTCCCGTGCCGCTGACGACAAACTTCCCGTGCCGCTGACGACAACAGAAGCGGACAAAGAAACAAGACGCAGCAAAAAGACACAGAAAACAGACAACCGGGGGAGGGGAATTAAATAAATAAATAAATAAATCTTTAAAAAAAAAAAATTAATTAGGGGAAACGAACTTGGCCCAGTGGTTAGGGCGTCCGTCTACCACATGGGAGGTCCGCGGTTCAAACCCCGGGCCTCCTTGACCCGTGTGGAGCTGGCCCACGTGCAGTGCTGATGCATGCAAGGAGTGCCCTGCCACGCAGGGGTGTCCCCCGCGTAGGGGAGCCCCACGTGCAAGGAGTGCGCCCCATAAGGAGAGCCGCCCAGCGTGAAGGAGAGTGCAGCCTGCCCAGGAATGGCGCCGCCCACACTTCCCAAGCCGCTGACAACAACAGAAGCGGACAAAGAAACAAGATGCAGCAAATAGACACAGAGAACAGACAACCGGGGGGGGGAGGGGAGGAAATAAATAAATCTTAAATAAATAAATAAATAAATAAAATAAAAATTAATTAGGGGAAGCGGACTTGGCCCAGTGGTTAGGGTGTCCGTCTACCACATGGGAGGTCCGTGGGTCAAACCCCGGGCCTCCTTGACCCATGTGGAGCTGGCCCATGCGCAGTGCTGATGCGCGCAAGAAGTGCCGTGCCACACGGGGGTGTCCCCCATGTAGGGAAGCCCCACGCGCAAGGAGTGCACCCCGTAAGGAGAGCCGCCCAGCGCGAAAGAAAGTGCAGCCTGCCCAGGAATGGCGCCGCCCACACGGAGAGCTGACACAGCAAGATGACGCAACAAAAAGAAACACAGATTCCCGTGCTGCTGACAACAACAGGAGTGGACAAAGAAGATGACGCAGCAAATAGACACAAAGAACAGACAACCGGACCGGGGGGGGGGAGGGGGGTGGGGAGGAGAAGGGGAGAGAAATAAATAAATAAATAAATCTTTTTAAAAATAAATAAATTAATTAATTAGGGGAGCTGATGTAGATCAGTGTTTGAGCTCCTGCTTCCCATGTGCAAGATCCCTGGTTCAATCGCTGCTACCTCCTAAAAAAATTAATTTTTTCCCCAAAAAGAATGGCTTAGACTAATCACGAGTTCCCTCCTGGCACTGAGGAGGGGGCCACCTTCGCAGAAGTATGTGGCGGCTTGAAACCAGAACAAAGCCAAGAGGTATAGTTGGGGAACAGCATCACACAGGCGGGGCACCATGTGCAAATGGCACTGCATGCTGGCAACGAGCTTGCTCAAAACCCAAGGGGAATGTGGCTTGCAGCAAGGAAGTCTCAGATGCAAACTCTTCTCCACAGAAGCACTGAGCACAGAGCTGTCCAAGAATTCTCCCACCGCATCCGCCTTCAAGGCCAGCTTACACAATCTGTAAAACAGTGGGAGTGTCTGACACACGGGTCGGCCGTGGACATCCACTCGGCCTTTTGTAACAGTGACATCATCAGCCTATTAAACCTTACATGTAAGAAGCATGGTCTAGGGAAACAGCCCGAGATAGCCAGGAGCACTGGTTCCAGTTCTCTATCTGTCACTGGACTCAGAAGTCAAACTCCCTTAATTCAGTTTCCTCGTCTCTAAAATGATGCTAATTTTCATGATCTCAGGGTCATTAAGATATCCAGTAGCTGTTTTTTTTTTCCAGATTTATTTTATTGATTTATTTCTCCCCACCCACCTTGTTGCTTTCACTTGCTGTATCTGTTCGTCTTGTTTCTTTTTAGGAGACACTGGGAGCCAAACTGGGATCTCCGATGCGGGGGCAGGAGCCTAATTGCTTGAGCCACCTCTGCTCCCAGCTTTTTTGGGTCTCTCATTGTTTTTCCTCCCCACGTCTCTTGTTGCGTCATCTTGTCATGTCAGCTCGCTGCGTCTGCCCGTCCTGTCAGCTCCCTGTCTTCCTTAGGAGGCACTTGGAACTCCTGCTCCCCGCTTTGTTGAGTCTCTCATTATGTTCCCTCTTCTTGTGTCTCTTGTGTCAGCTTGCCACTCCTGCCTGTTGCGCTAGCTTGCTGTCTTCTTTAGGAGGCATCGGGATCCGAACCAGCAATGTGTCCCATGTGGTAGGTGGGAGCCCAGTCACCTGACCCACATCCATTTCCCTAGGTCCAGTGCTTTTTTTCCAAATGGTTTTCCTAAAACCGTTTATTGAATGGTCCATCTTTTCTATAGCAGGCATGAACAGACTTCTCATGACTTCTTAGATGTGTTCTTCCTAGCCTAATGCTCTGTCTGGTCCTATCCAGCTCTACACTTTTTTTCTTCTTTTTTTTTTTAAAGGTATTTATTTATTTCCTCCTCCCGCCCACCCCCATCACCCTTTGTGTTCTCTGTGTCCATCCTCTGTGTTCTTTCTGTGTCTGCTTGTACTCTCATTAGGCGACTCCGGGAACTGATCCTTGGACCTTCTGGAGTGGGAGAGAGGCGCTCATTCTCTTGCGCCACCAAAGCTCTCTGTTCTGCAACATCTCCTTATTGTCTCTCCTCTGTGTCTCTTTTTGCGTCATCTTGCTGTGCCAGCTCTCTGCATCGGCAAGCACTCCTGCACGGGGTGGCACTCCCGCGGAGGCTGGCACCCCATGTTGGCCAGCTCGGTGCATGGGCCAGCTCGCCTTCCCCAGGAAGCCCTGGGCATCAAGCCCTGGACCTCCTGTATGGTAAATGGGAGCCCAACTGCTTGAGCCACATCCGTTTCCCTTCTTTTTAATATCGTTATTACAAAACTATTTTTGTGGTTCGAAATTCAAAAGGTTAAAAAGCCAAAACAGTGAAAAGTTTTTTGCCCACCCCTTTTCCCAGCCATCCAGTTCCCCTTCCTAGAAGAAACTAATGCTATTATTGTTTTGTGTATTCTTTAAGAGACATTTTCTGCATGACTATAAGGAAACATTTCCCCTTTTTCTCCTACAAATAGTCTTCCCCTTTTTTTCTAGAAATGGTAGTATATATTATTCTGTTTATTAAGAGGCATCTCATTCTATATTTTTCAATAGCATAGAATTTACTACTGCATTCTTTTAATTATTGTTACAACATAAGGAATTTTAATACTTGGTCCTAATTCCCTTCAGCTTGAAGAAGCTTCTCTAGCATTTCTTGTAGCACAAGTCTTTGGGTGCTAAATTCTCTTACTTTACTCTAATATCAAAATGTCTTTATTTTTCCTTCATTATTACTCTATATCCATATATCAGTGAATATAGAATTCCGGGTGGATAGTTTCTTATTTCAGCATTCTCAAGATGTTTTCCAAGGTCTGCTGGCTTCCATTCTTTCCAAGTCGGTGATCACTGGAATCAATGTTGGTTTTTGGTATTGTTTTGTTTTCCTGTACATAACACATTGGTTTTCTCTGGCTGCTTTTGAGATTATCTTTTTTATATTTTTATTCGTCAACTTAATTATATTCTTTTTTTTTTAAGATTTATTTATTTCTCTCCCTCTCCCCCCCCCCGCCCCATTGTCTGCTTTCTGTGTCCATTCACTGTGTATTCTTCTGTGTCCACTTGCATTCTTGTCATGTGGCACTGGTAAATTGTGGCACTTTTTTTTGTTGCATCAGCTCTGTGTGTGTGCAGTGCCACTCCTGGGCAGGGCTGTGCTTTTTCCGTACGGGGCAGCTCTCTTTGTGGGGCGCACTCCTTGTGTGTAGGGTACCCCTATGCGGGGAACACCCCTATGTGGCACGGCACTCTTTGAATGTGGGCCAGCTCACCACACGGGTCAGGAGGTCCTGGGTTTCGAATCCTGGACCCTCCAAATGGTAGGCGGATGCTCTATCCGTTGAGCCACAACTGCTTCCCAACTTAATTATATTCTAAGTACAGTTATCTATTTGTGTGCCCTGCCTGGGGTTCACTGGGATCTTAGCTCTGTACATTTATATATTTGCCCAAATTTGGGGATTTTTTTTAACCATGTTTCTTCAAATATTTTTCTGCCTCATTCTCTATTTCCTCTTCTTCTGGGACTTTTAAAAAAATTTATTATTATTTCTTATTTATTTCTCCCCACCCCCTGTTCCCCGTTGTCTGCTCTCTGTGTCCATCCGCTGTGCACTCCTCTGTGTCCGCTTCTATTCTTGTCAGTGGCACCGGGAATCTGTGTCTCTTTTTGTTGCATCATTTCAGTGTGTCAGCTCTTCTCATGTGCAGTGCCACTCCTGGGCAGGTTGAACCTTTCTTCACATGGGGCAGCTCTCCCCACGGGGCACACCCCCTGTGCCTGGGGCTCCCCCACACAGGGGACACTCCTGCATGGCACAGCACTCCCTGCGCGCATCAGCACTGCGCATGGGCCAGCTCCACACGGGTCAAGGAGGCCTGGGGTTTGAACCGCAGACCTCCCATGTGGTAGATGGACGCCCTGACCACTGGGCCAAGTCTGCTTCCCTGGGACCTCTTTTGATACTACCCCTCTGAGGCTCTGATTTCTTTTTCCATCTTTTCTCTCCATTCTTCAGACTGGGTAATTTCTACTGATTTATCTTCATGTTGCGTTTTTTCCTCCCTCATCTTCATTAAGCCCGTTTACAAGTTTTTTTAATCTTATAATTATGATTTTTCCATTCCAGAATTTCCATTTGGTTCTTTTGAAAAGATGTTTATCTCTGTCCAGAGATTTCCTCTCCCTTTACTCTTTTCAAGCCTATTTCCCTTGACGTTACTGAGTCATGGTAGCCACTTCCCAATCCTCGTCTGATAAAGCTTCACATCGGAGTCATCTCAGGGTTGTTCGCTGTCAATTGTCTTTCCTCCCAGGAATGGGTCCCATTTTCCTGTTTCTTCATATGTCAAGGGGTTTCTCTTGCTTCACCCTAGACCTTGTGAATATTATTTCGTGGACAATCTGGATTCTTTGGTATTTATCTGAAGAATGTTTGCTCTTTGTTGACTTGTTAGTTTCAGCAGGCAATTGATTTTATTATCGACTCAAACGGCATACCCTCTCTTGGCTCAGTTCTGGGCTCAGTCCTTTCCTCCTTGCTGTGCTTGTCTCCCCGAGGCATGGTTCGGGGGGGCAGCTAGAGCCTTCGGCTGGGTGTATACACAGAAATCGGGGTGCCCCCCAGCACCCCCTTCCCAGGACATCCTCGCTCCCGCCTGGAAGTTCAAGGAAGGGCGTGCCCAGTCGCTTTAAAGACCCAGCGCCAGGGAGGCTGGGGAGAGCATCCTGGTCCCGGGCAGCCAGGGGCCATCGGGGAGCTGGGGACTCTGTTCCCAAGGACGAGAGGAAGAGTGAAAGCCGGTTTCTGGCCCAGTGGGTGCCACGTTCTTCCCAAGCAGACCCGCTGCGGCTCCTTTACGGGGAGGGTCTGGGTCTGGTTTCCTAGGGCGCCCCTAACAACCTACCGCCAAGTGGCTGAAAGCAGCAGGAACTTACTGTCTCACAGTTTGGGGGGTTAAAAGGGTGAAACCACAGTGCCAGCAGGGCCACCTGGAGGGCAGAGCCTTCCTGGCCTCTTTCGGCGGCTGGCGGTGGCCGCTGGCCAGCGTGGCGCACCTTGGCTCGTACGCGCACGGCTCCACCCCTGCCCCTGTCTTCACATGGCTGTCTCCCCTGTGTCTGTCCAAATTTCTCTTCTTCTGAAGACACCAGTCCTGTTGGACCGGGGCCGACTGTAACCCAATCTGTCCTCATCTTAACCAGTCACATCCTCAAAGGCCCTATTTCCCAACAGGATCACCCTCATGGGACCTGGGATTGAAAGTGAAACATTACTCTGTGGGGGATGCAGCTGTGCCCTAACAGCCTGGTCAGCGAGAGGGGAGGCTGCTGGGTGGGTGCGTTCTGCAGGGAGCACGGGGCCGGGGTCCCTAACACTTAGGCACAGAGTGTGTGGCTCATAATCAGGGGTTGCATAGAATGGAATTCTCACGGGACCCCATTCTGTACCAGAAGAAGAGAACTTGCCTTAAATGTCTCGAGAGCCCGATCAGCAGCCGATTTCCTACCTCCTGTCCCCTCTGCGCCGGGCAAAGAGCCCACGATTCCACCTGGGAGAGGACAGCTCGTACCAAGTCCCCCTCTCCTTCCTCCAGGCAAAGGCCTGGCTTCCCTCCTGGTCTGGGCATTTGGAGACCGCTAAGCCCAGACTTCTGATGTCTGCTCTCTGTCCGCCTGCTTGCTGTCCCTTCCTAACACGTGGACAGGGGAGGTGGGTGTTGGCCTCGAGGCTTCCCAGGGTGGCTGACCTGCCTTTGCTTCTGTTCTCAGAATATCCAGGCTCAAATTAAAAAAATAGATATGATCAAGGTGGATAAAAAGGTGATGGAACAGGAGCTGAAAGAGGTAAGCCCAGGTTCCTGTCTCCCATTTCCCCCTCCTGAGCCCCAGCTCTCCCGCCCAGAGAAATAGACACATCTGACCAAAGGCAAAAGCCAGAGAGAGCCTTCCAGAATTTCCTTGGACTTTTATTCCTATAGAAAGGTTGGGGTAGCATCTCAAAAGTTGTCCCATCATCTCCTATATTCCCGGTGACACTTTGTTATGTCGGTTTACAAATCATGTGCCACATTCTCTGTCATGGGAACACGTTGGCTGAGCTCTCAAGGTTGTGTTTGAGCCAAAGCTAGACCTCCAGGCTCCCAGACTAGAAAAAATTGCCCAAAGGTATCTAGTTTACCCCAGCCTTGCCCTACCCTCCTCCAACAGCCCTTCCTCCTTGAGCTCCCTCTTTCTCTCTAGAAAGCAGACAGGGGTGCCCTGGCAGGCAAGGCAAGCCGGGCCGACCTGGAGACAATGGCCACGGAGCTGAATGAGACGATCCAGAACTTGCTGTTCAAGTTCATGGACAATGAGTGCAGCTGGAAGAATTCTGTGGAGCAGCTCAACAGGGACCTGAGGACCAAGGTGAGCTCCCCGGTTTTATCTCTTGCTGTGTAACAAATGGCCCCCAAATCTAGCAACCTAAAGCAACAAATACTATCTCACAGTTTCTGTGGGTCATGAATTTGGAAGGGGCTTAGCTGGACGGCCTGGCACAGCGTCCCCCCGCGAGGCTGCAGTCTAGCTGGGGGTGGGGGCTGCAGGCACCTGAGGGTTTGATAGAGGCCACAGGTCCTCGTCACCTGGGCTCTCCTTAGGGCTGCTTGAGAGTCCTGGCTACATGGCGGCTGGCTGCCCTGAAAGCCAGGGACCCAAGAGAGTGAAAGAGCAGCTGCAGCGTTTTCTGTCTCTTACTGCAGGAGTCTCGCCCACGTCCTGCTCGTGTCACAAGCCAGCCTCGCTCAGTGTCGGCAGGGACACCACAGGGGCAGGAATACCCAAAGCAATTCTTAGGGCCCAGATCGGGCAAGCGAGGAGACATGACGGAGCGGAGATGGGGGCTCTGCAGAAGGGCCATCCAGGGCTTCATTCATTCCTTCACTCATTCATTTCTTCATCATGGTCGGACCCCCTTCGAGGGGCCAGCCCCTGGGGCCGTGTTACTGAAGGAGTTCCACCGCCACCTCCATTTGTTTTTTGGCTTTTTTTTTTTTAAAGATTTATTTTTATTTATTTCTCTCCCCTCACCCCCTCAGTTGTCTGCTCTCTGCGTCCATTTGATGCGTGTTCTTCTTTGTCCACTTCTGTTGTTGTCAGTGGCACAGGAATCTGTGTTTCTTTTTGTTGCATCATCTTGCTGTGTCTGCTCTCCGTGTGTGCGGCACCATTCTTGGGCAGGCTGCGCTTTCTTTCGCACTGGGCGGCTCTCCTTACGGGGCACACTCCTTGCACGTGGGGCTCCCCTACGCGGGGGACACCCCTGCGTGGCAGGGCACTCCTTGTGTGTATCAGCATTGCACGTGGGCCAGCTCCACACGGGTCAAGGAGGCCCGGGGTTGGAACCATGGACTTCCCATGTGGTATACGATGCCCTAACCGCTGGGCCAGGTCCATTTCCCTGGCTTTTGTTTTGATTTTCAGGAGGTCCCCAGGAGTGAACCCCGGCCTTGTACCTGCGAAGCAGGCACTCAATCACTGAGCCACATCCTCTCCCCGCCTGTCTCCATGTGTAGTCTAACAGATAGTTGCTGGGCAGCCTGCTTGCCAGGTGTGGCTGGTGTGGCCAAAACAGCTTGGGTTCAGAATCGGGCAGCTCTGGGTTGGCCGGCCAGCTCCGCTGTGACCGGCAGGAGCCCTGAGGCAAGTGCTGTACCCTCGCTGAGATTAGTTTTCTGCGTCTGTCAAATGGGGGAGATGCCGATAGCACTGGGGAGATGAAGATAGGGGAGCCAGACATGGCGCCCGGTGCTCGCGGACACAGGCAGTCCACAGAGCACACGAGGCAGTGCAAAGTCACGACTGGGTCAGGATCGTCAGTGAAAGGAACGTGGCGCTGGGAGAAGGGGTTTGGGGACCTGGGTAAGTGTGGGGGCTTAGGGATGGCTTCCCTGGGGAGGCGAGACCTGGAGGCTAAATAAGGAGTTAGCCGGGCAAAGGATGGCAGAGGTGGTGGAGGCAGCCCAGGGCAGCCCAGTCCAACAGCAACAGAACAGCAGCCACGTGGGGAACGGTCAATTTTCTGGAAGCCACGGTTAACAAGCAAAAAGAAGCAGGTGCAATTGATTTGATTTGATTATTATTATTTTTAGATTAATTTTAGTCCCTGCCCCTTGTTGTTTTGCGCTCGCTGTCTGCTCTCTGGGTTTTTTTCTGTCGTTGTGTGCACATCTTCTTTTTAGGAGGCACCGGGGACCGAACCTGGGACTTCCCAAGCGGGAGGGAGGCGCCCAGTTGCTTGAGCCGCCTCAGCTCCCCAGGAGCAATTGATTTTAATCATATATTTGATATGACCCAATCTCCAAAATAGTATCATCTCAACCTGGAACGAACATTAAGCAATACTGAGATCACTTACATTCTGGGTTTCCCACTAAGTCTTTGGAATCCCGGGTTAGCAGAACGCTCTGGACTTCTGGGTCCCTGGCTATGCCGCATGAAGGGATTTAAGGATACGCCATAGGGCAGGCAAAGAATGAAGACTTTATTAAGAAACAAGAGAAGAGAAAAGCCCACAACCCAGGCCTGGGTGCGGGCGTGCTGGGGGTGAGACGCTCTGTGGGGTCTCTTCGGCTGGGCTGGGGCCCCAGCTGTCTGCTGTTCTGACTGCTGCCTTGTGATCCCTGCCTGCTGGCTCGCAGGGCACCTTTGGGAGGCCTGTTTGGAGCTTCCCGGAAAGAGTTCCAAAGGGGCCCTTGTGGCCAGGGCCTTGGCAGGGTCTCTCCGGCTTTGTTCTTAGAGCGGGGTCTCAGGCCCTGCTCACCGCCAGGTCCCAGCTGTGACTCCCCTTTTTCCCTATACTAACCTGCCTGGGAAGGAACGAGAGGCCGAGTGCCCCAGTTCCCCGCCCCCCGCTGAGGCTCCCCAGGGTGGGGGCGTTGCCAGGGAGGATCCCTGCTGGCCCTTGCCCGGGAATGCTGGCCCTCGAGCTGCGGCGTCTCTCTGGTTTGACCTCTGCCACCGCTCTGCGCCTTGGCGCGAGGCCCCGGACCGGGCTAATTAAGGTGCACTGAGCTTCCCCGGAGGTCAGGGCCAAGGCCGGAGGAAAAAAAGAGTGGCTGGATGACCTTGGAAGACCTTGGGTTGAGGGAATGAAGCCGGACCGAGGGCCCTGTGAGTGTGATCCCATTTCTAGGAAGCCTCAGAAGAGGCAGCTTCTTAGAGACGTGGGCAGAGCAACGGGCTGGGGGCAGGCGGGGGCAGCGGCTGCTCAGGGGAGCCAGACTCCCCGCTGGGGTGATGAAAATGGCTTGGAACTAGATCCAGGCAGTGCCTGCACAAACAATGGGGATGGACTAAATGCCGTTGAACTGTTCACTTTAAAGCGGTTAATGCTTCTGTGATCGAAACGTAACACCTCTTTAAAAATAAAGTTTACACAAAAATAAAGTAGTTAACGATTATGTTATGTGAAAAAGAAAAGAGTGTAGGATCATTTAAAACATCAACAACACCAACTATTAGGAAAAATTTCAACTGTGTAGAGAAGTGCAGAGACCAGTATAATTAACCCCCATTTACACAGCACCTAGGTTTATTACTAACATGGGGCTAAATTTGCTTCCTTTTGAAAGATTTATTTATTTATTTATTTCTCTCCCCTTCCCGCCCTGGTTGTCTGTTCTCTGTGTATATTTGCTGCGTCATCTTCTTTGTCTGCTTCTGTTGTTGTCAGCGGCACAGGAATCTGTGTTTCTTTTTGTTGCATCATCTTGCTGTGTCAGCTCTCCGTGTGTACAGCGCCATTCCTGGGCAGGCTGCACTTTCTTTGGCGCTGGGCGGCTCTCCTTACGGGGCGCACTCCTTGCGCGTGGGGCTCCCCTACGCGGGGACACCCCTGCGTGGCAGGGCACTCCTTGCGCGCATCAGCACTGCGCATGGGCCAGCTGCACACGGGTCAAGGAGGCCCGGGGTTTGAACCGCGGACCTCCCATGTGGTAGACGGACGCCCTAACCACTGGGCCAAGTCTGCCGCCCTTGCTTCCTTTTTATGAAGTATACTTTTAAGTTACAAAAATCATGACATTTCACCCTTAAAAATTGTAGTAGTTATTTCTAAAAGATGAGGATACTTTCATGCATAGCACAAACCAGACATCACATCTAACAAATAACAGGGGGTCCTTCTTGGATCTAATTCCCAGCCCATTTGCAGTTGGCTTGATTGCACCAGGAAACACAGTCTCCCCGTGTAGTTCATCGGGCTGTTTTGTTTCTCGAGACTCTTTTCATCTAGAGCAGTTCACTTGTCCCCATTTCCTCCCCCCGCCCCACCACTGAGGTATTGAAGAAAAAACATGCCCGGCCTCTGGGATTGGTCTCGTTGCTTCCTCCTGGTTCCAGAATTGTCTGTAATTTGGAAGTTAGTTCCAAAGGCTTGATCAGATCCAGGTTAATAAATTGGGGAAACGGCTTTCCATTAAAGGACACCAAAGAGATGTGATAGCTAAATGCAGTTTGTGGCCCGTTGAGTCAACTCTGGCTTAAACTAAACAGCTATGAAAGACATCACTTGGATAGTTGGGGAAATGTGAATAGCAACTGCATGTTAGATAATAATGTGTTCTAAATGCTAAATTTCCCATTAATTTAATGCTAATTTAATGGTTACTCTATTTGTGGTGACTCTATAGGAGTATGTCTTTGTTCTTAGGAGACCTGTGCTCACATATTTAAGGGGTGACCTTTTGGCTTCTTTCATTGGGCATCATGTCTTCACGGTTCATCCGTGTTATAGCATGTATGAGAACATTTTTGTGTGTGGCCAAATAATATTCCATTGTATTTATCCATTCATCTATTGATGGCTATTTGGGTTGTTTCCACCTTAGGATAATTGAATAAAGCTGCTAAGATCATTTGTGTACAAGTTTTTATTTGAACTCCTGTGATTTCAGTTCTTTGGGGTATATACCCAAGAGCGGAATGGTTGGGTCATATGGTAATTCTGTGTTTAACTTTTTGTAGGGGTGATGGACCTTTTATTTTTTTCAGGAAATACCGGGGATTGAACCCGGAACCTCACGCCATGTGAAGCAGGTGCTCAACCACTGAGCTACACCCACTCCAGTGGTGATGGATCTTGATGTCTGTGAATGGTTCAAGGAAAAATGTGTGTGTGTGTGTGTGGTATAGTTAAAAGCAAACATGGAAAGGTATTAAAAACTGGTGAATTTAAGTGAAGGATATATGACTATCCATTGGATTATTCTTGCAACTTTTCTGTTGGTTGAAAAGTTTCCAAACCAGGAAATGGGGAAAAGGAACGCTGTGCAGGGATGCCGCACATTCCGGTTGCTTTAGGTCAGCGGCAGGTCACGTGGGCAGGTGGTCCCTTGAGGGTCACCAGCGTCCACCAGTGGAAAGGTGTGTTTCTCCTCTCACAAGCAGCAAGTAATTTGTGGGGAACACTTTGGCACCCCAAGAAAGTCCATTGGCCATTCTCCTAGTAGATTCCTCATCCATTGAGGAGTTCATTAGGGATTGCAAAAGGGGTGCCTTGTAACTCTAGTGACGCTTCTACATTTATCAGCTAGAAGTACATAAAAAAGAGTGTTCTTTCCCTTATCAACTTGAGGTCCTTGGCTACCCTGAAATATGACTCCTGCAGAAAAGACAGGGATAATGATGAATTATTTCCTTAATGATCAGGTTTTGGTATAAGATATTGGTACAATTGCCTCCTCTAAGAAATGGTGGAAAAGGAGGGTTTCCCTTTTTATTTTTTTGCTTTCCCTTTTGTGGCATTATGAATCATGGATTTTGATTTTGTTTTTCATTTTTCAGTAGAGCAATTGTAGGTTTACAGAAAAATCATGCAGAAAGTACAGAATTCCATATGCTCCCCTCACGTGCAGTTTTCCCTATTATTAGCATTTTGAATCAGAGCACTACCTTTGTTAAAATTGATGAAACAATATTATTATAATTATACTATTAACTATCATCCACGGTTTACATTAGGGTTCACTCTTTGGGCTGTACAGTTGTTGTACAATTTTGATTTGGATTTCCCTAATGGCTGATGGCTGTTGAGCACCTTTTCAAGTGTTTGTTGGCCATTTATATATCTTCTTTGGAGAAATGTCTATTCAAGTATTTTTTATGTTTTTTTCTTTTGTTATTTTTATTCAAGTATTTTGCCCATTTTTTTCTCTCATTCTTTAGAGAAATTGTAGTTTTTCAGAAAAATTATGCAGAAAGTACAGAGTTCCATATACTCTCCTCACATGCAGTTTTCCCTATTAGTAACATTTTGCATTGAAGTGCTACCTTTGTTAAAATTAATGAAACAAGATTATTATAATTATACTATTAACTATAATCCATAGTTTACATTTGAGAGATGAACTGAGTTTACTGTGTTGTACAGTTCCATGTTTTTACTTATTTTTATTTTGGTAACATATATACAACCTAAAATTTCCCATTATCTACTTTTGAATATACAATTCATTAGTATTAAATGAAGCCACAATGTTGTGCTTCCATCACCCCATTAAAAATTCATTCCCCCTTCCCTAGCCTGACCCCGACCCCTGGTAACCTGTATTCTAGTTTTGGACTCCATGAAATATTCTAATTATTTCATGTAAGTGAGATCATCCCTTATTTGTCCTTTTGGCCTATTCATCGGATTGTTGTCCTTTGTTTTTGAAACATGAATTTATATATATCCGATTTTGTTTGATCAATTGTTATTTATTTTCTGGTTCAAATTGTCGCATTGATGGCCTGAAGGAGCCCCTTTTTGCTAGTTTCCAAATCCTTTTGACTTGACACTCTAGTTTTGGACACCTTCCTTGCTTTCTAACATGAGAGGATATTACCAGCTCATCTTGCACATTCCCTTCCTCAGACCTGAATCAGCCATTTGTCTTTGAAGTCTTAGTTCCTTTTGATGGGGAATGGTTTTAGAAACCATAATCAGGGCACTTGGAAGGATTTCTTTCTGAAAATTCACAAGTCCCACTTTGGAAAACAGGCTGACATTTTCTTGAAAGGTTAAACATAGAGTTAATTCAGCAGTTCCACTCCTCGGTGAATACCCAAGAAATAATGAAAACGCATATATTAGTCAACCAAAGGGGTGCTGATGCAAAATACCAGAAACTGGCTGGTTTTTATAAAGCGTATTTATTTGGGGAAGGAGCTTACAGATAACAGGCCATAAAGCATAAGTTACTTCCCTCACCAAAGTCTATTTGAGCAAGATGGCTGCCGACGTCTGCGAGGGTTCAGGCTTTCTGGGCTCCTACGTTCCTGGGGCTCGCTTTATTCTGGCTTCAAGGTTCCTTCCTTCCTGGGCCTGGCTTCTCTTTCCTGTGAGTGCTGACTTCCCAGGGCTCCAGCTTAAGTCTTCAGCATCAAACTCCAAAATCAAAACTCCCACATTAAAAGCCCCCAACTCTGTTCTTCTCCATGCCTTTTATCTGTGAGTCCCCAGCCACCAAGGGGCGGGGACTCCACGCCCTAATCATAACTCAACCATGCCCAGGTACAGAGCAGATTACAAACATAATCCAATATTTCTTTTTGGAATTCATCAATTATATCAAACTGCTACAACATATGGCCACATAAAAATCTGTACCCAAATGTTCATAGCAGCATCATTCACAATAGGCAAAGCGTGTTCATCAACAGATGAATGGATAAATAAAATATAATCTATCCATACAATGGAATATTATTCAGCCATAAAAAGAATGAAGTACTTTACATGTGCAACATGGAAGAACCTTGAAAGCATTATGCTAAGCTGAAAGTGGTTTCATGAGTTCTATATAATTTTAAATGCTCATGCATTCTATTGTATCTTCAAAGACAAGGAAAAATAATTTTAAAATTGTCTTCCTCATTTTGGTTTGTGCAAAGCTTTCTATGAAATTA
Source organism: Dasypus novemcinctus (assembly GCF_030445035.2). Classification (NCBI taxonomy): domain Eukaryota; kingdom Metazoa; phylum Chordata; class Mammalia; order Cingulata; family Dasypodidae; genus Dasypus; species Dasypus novemcinctus. The sequence continues at coordinate 68,775,697 of NC_080695.1, read as the reverse complement.
GTGTTTTCTTCCACTGAATGTGAGCATCTTTCACTTGCATTTCCATTTCTAAGCCTGTGGATATTTGCTTTGGGGGTGGATGGGCAACCTGCTCTTTCCCTCCACCACCGCAGCCGTCTCTTCTGTTGCTGCCACCCGCCGGGTCTAGGCTCCAGTCGCTCAACCCTCCCTGTCCCCCTGCAAGCGCCCTGCTTCCCCGAGCCATGTGCATGCCAGAGGCCCGGGCCGGCTGCTCTGCGATGTCGTGTGCCACCTACAAAACACAATTTTGAGATAAAACGATGAAGAGTTTAAAGACGGCGACAGCGGAGCAATAGGCTAAGCCGGTGCCTGAGTGTGGAGCTCCGTGGGTCTGTAGGGCACCCTGCCCACGAAGCCAGGCTGGCGTCCAGGGGAGAGAAGAGCTCTCTTGGGTTGGTGAAGGCGCCCAACTGTGGTGCGATCCCCGATGGGGAGTCAGACTCTGTGGGTGAAGCTCCAGCAGTTACCGGAGAGATCTGAGGAAGTCTGGTACCGTGCTGGGCAGACACCATCGCACAAAGAACGTGATGGAATGAGTGCTGGCAGATGAATGGGGCCATCGGGCAAATGCTTCTTGGGCCTCTGGGCCTGGCATTGAGCGGTGGGTTTGGTTTTAGCTTTTGGAGTCAGTGATATTTCTTTGCCTGGGCTGCTGGGAAGCTCACGGTACAGCTTTCCTCTCATTATGAGGCCCAGCATGGATTGGGAATACAAATCACAACCCAGGCTTTCCCATTTTCCCTCTCCTTGACCACCTCGCTTTGTTTCGTTTTGATCTTGTTCTATCTTTTTATCTGCACAACTTGGTAGGGTGCTGCAAATCCTTCTCTGGGCTGAGGCAGGGTGTGACTTAGTTGATCAGACTCTCTTTTCTTCCCTTTGGCGGTTGGCAGCTAGTCCAAAGTGATCTGGATCCAATGAAGAAAGAGATGGAAGAGGTCTGGAAAATGGTCCGGAAACTGCTGATCGAGGGTCTCCGCTACGACCCGGACAGTGCCGCAGGCTTCAGGAAGTGAGTGCATGCCCCCCCCACCACCTCCTTCTGGGTAGGGGTCCGCTCTCCAGGGAGGAAACAAAGGGCTATCTGGGGATTCTGGGAGGGAAGGCTGGGGTGGGGGGATCTCAGTGGGAGGGGGCAGGGCAGGTGGGCGCTCAGACCCCAGGAGGAGCTCTGCTTCAAAGCCAGTTTGTCAAGGAGGAGGAAACTCAGGCTCCGAGCGGGCAGGGGTCGTGGGAGGCTGCAAAGGGGGCCTGGGAGCCCCTGGGTCCCTGACCCCCGGTGCCAGGCAGTACCCCACACACCCGCAGAGGGTTTCCATCCTCGGATCACCCCTCACACACACACACCCGTGCAGGGTAGCTTCTAGAAGCCCCCTTATTTCAAAGACCACGCATGGTGTTTGGGGCCGGGACATCAGTAACTACTTTTATCCCCACCTCTGGCCCAGATGAGGGGTGAGCAGGGGCTGGAAGAGCTGAGCGGCGTCTGGAGGGGGTGGGCGTGTGGAGGGAGTCCTGCCGCCCCGCTGCTCCCCAAGCACGGCCCGAGCCAGGGGCGGCCTCGCGGGGGGCCGGGCGGCCCCCGCGGACCGGCTGACGGAGCCTCCTGCCTTTCAGGAAGCTGTTTGAGCGGGTCAAGTGCATCTCCTGCGAACGGCCCGTGGAGATGGTGACCGGCCCGTGAGTACCGCCGCCAGGGGGCGCCCGCCACGGCGCCCGCTGGCGGGGATCGCGCCCACCCCGCCGCGACCCCACCGTGCCGCGGGGGGTCCTCTCCGCAGACGTGCACGAGGCCCGAGGGCGTCGTGCATAGGTACACCTGCAGCCTTGGTTCCACAGACCTCCCTTCACTCGTTCCCCATCCCAGCTCGCGGCGTCTTCCAGAAAGTTCGTTCCTTTCTTGAGCAGCCCTCTCTAGTGCCCAGGGGCTGGACGGATTCCAGAAGAAAAGGGACAGAATCATCGCGAGGGGAAGCAGAACGTTGGTGGACGTGCTGGCACTTGCTGCTAGAGCCTAAGAAGTATTGTTTTGAGTTGCCCGGGAGAAGAAAGCCAGGGCCTTGGCAGTGCCCACAGCCATTGCGGTGCCAGCCCGGCCCTGGCCATCAGCCCCTGCCAGCTCACATCCATGCAGGGGCTTTTTGGCTGCAGCCGGAAGTTTTCTTTCAAACCACAGATGTCTAGTTGCAACTTTATTTACAGTAGTCGGAAAGAAATTGGAAGTAACCTAAAGTCTGACAATAGGGAAACGAGTCGTGGGCAATTCACATCTGCCACTATAGGTCGCACTCACTGCCCAGTTCAGTGCTGCCTGGTGGCAGAAATGTGCAGTATCTGTGCTGCCCAATGCAGGAGGCACTCGCCCACGTGGCTACTGAGCCCCTGAAATGTCAGGGCAACTGAGGAACTGAATTTTAAATTTTATTTAATTTTAGTTCATTCAAGTGCCAATTTTAATGGCCACACTTGGCCATTGGCCAACATATTGGATAGCACAGGCGTGGAGGAATATTTAATGACCTGGAATAATGATTGCAATTAATTAAATGAAAAAAGCAAGTTTCAAAGTAATAGGTATAGTATGATCCTATTTGTAAAAAAAGAATACAGACGCATGGAAAAATAATGGAAGGACACATATCAAAATTTTTGTCGTGTGCTTACGTGCTTTGTTGGTTCTTTGTGCTTTTCAGTGCTTCCCAGCATTTTGACAATCCATACCTATTACTTTATTTATTTATCTCCACCCTGCCCCGCCCCATCTGCTCTCTGTGTCCATTAGCTGTGTACTTCTTTGTCTGCAGCACCCGGAATTTGTGTCTCTTTTTGTTGCATCATCTTGCAGTGTCAGCTCTCTGTGTGTTCGGTGCCACTTCTGGGCTGGCTGCACTTTTAATTGCATGCGGCGGCTCTCCTTGTGGGGTGCACTCCTTGCCCATGGGGCTTCCCTATGCAGGGGACACCCCTGCGTGGCAGAGCACTCCTTGCGCGCATCAGCACTGCGCGTGGGCCAGCTCCACATGGGTCAAGGAGGCCCGGGGTTTGAACCCTGGACCTCCCATGTGGTAGGCGGATGCTCTATCCGCTGAGCCAAATCCGCTTCCCAAATATGTATTACTTTAAAATTCTATTGTGGCTTAACATACACACAGGTTAGTACACAAATTTTAACTGTACAATTCAGTGAATATTTACACGTGTCTCTGTGTAATCATTGTGCAAATCAAGATGTGGAACAGCTACAGTGACCCAGGAGGCTAACGTGGTGGAGGTATTTTTTTTTTATCTTAACTCTTTATTGAGGTAAAATTCACATAACATAAAATTAACCGCATGAAAGTGAATAATCCAGGGACAATTATTACGTTCATACTGCGTTGCAACCATCACTTCTATCTAGCTCAAAATATTTTCATCACCCCAAAAGGAAACCCTTTGCAGCCCCTCCCCAGCCCCCTCTCCCCACTTCCCTGTGTTGTCTCTGGTTTGCTGACTCTGGTGTTTCACTTTTAGAATTAGAAAACTTGTTCTTTTCTTTAATGGCAGTTTTTGTTAAATTTCTATTGCAGTAACATATATAAAACAAAATTTCCCATTTTAACCATGATTAAGGGTGCAATTCAGTGGCATTAATTACATTTGCAGTGCTGGGCTCCCATCACCACATCTATTACCAAAACTTTTTCATCACCCTGAACAGAATCTTTGTCCCCCATTGTGAGAACTCTCCATTCCCCCTCCCCCTCTAATCTACTTTCTGTCTCCCTGAATTGGCTTACTCTCGGTATTCCACGTAAGAGAAATTGTACACTTTGTCCCTCTGCGTCTGGCTTATTTCACTCAGCCTAATGTTTTCCAGGTCCATCTCCATTGTCAAGTGTACTGGAACTTTCTTCCTTTTCATGGCTGAATAGTGTTCTGTTGTATGGCTGGAGCACATTTGGTCGATCTGCTTGTCCATTGACGGGCACTCGTGTTGCGGCCGCCTTTTGGCTCTTGTGAATATGCTGCAGTGAACATTTGTGCACACGGGTTCTAGGAAGCTCCCAGTTTAATCAGGGCTGCTCAGAGCCCTGCACAGCGGTTCCATATGGTGGGCGATTCTGGAGAATATGCCCCATCCAAGGGTGGGGGTACCCCAAGTCTTCTCCTTCTCTGGCTGGGACAGCCTCGTGGCTGGGCGTGTGAGCCTCTGTTACACCTCCCCAGCTGTGACCGCCGTCTTGTCCTCTACAGACACCTCATCACCATCCGCAAAGCCCACCTGCTGTCACAGCTGCGGCCCACCAGTGCCAACAGCTACGAGTACCTGCAGCGGCAACAGATGAGGTGAGTGGGCTGCGGGGGGTGGGGGACCTGCCTCGCAGGGGTCCCTCCAGATGCCAAGAGCCTCTCCGTGTGGGACGTGTCCCTGGAACCAAAGATCATCCTGGGCATTGGCCAGCCATTCATTGCAAGGAAGCCTTGCCTTGGTTTCCCAGGGCCGCCGTGCGAAGTCCCACAAGGGGGTGGCTTAAGACAACAGAAATGCATTGCGTCCCCGGTTTGGAGGCCACGAGTCTGAAATCTTACGGGGAAATGCGTTCCTTGCTCTCCCCAACTTCTGGTGACTTGCTGGCGACCGTTGGGCTTCAGTCTCCCTGTCAGTGGTCACCTGGCCGCCTTCTAGTGACCATCTGGCTGCGTCTCCTCTCCTTTTTTTATAAAGTCACCAGGGGAGCGGATGTAGCTCAGTGGTTGAGCGCCTGCTTCCCACAGTCACCAGTCACGTTGGGTCACAGCACACCTTCATCTTTTTGGGCCTCGTTTTAACTAATCAATCTTCAAAGACCCTGTTTCCAAATAAGGTCACCTTCAGAGCACTGGGAGTTGGGCTCTGAACACGTCTTTTTGGGGATCACAAGTCAACCCCGAACAGGGACATTCCAGGAGGTGACTTGGGCAGCAGATGGGCGAATGCGGTGACCCTGGGGAGAGCCACTGACATATTTCTTGGACATCGCTAAGGGCCAAGGGCGGGAGGCTTCTCCTTTGACGCGCACCGCTCCCTGGGAGCATGGAGGAAATAAGCCGTGACTCTTGACCTTCCCCAGTCCTGCCAGGGCCAGCAGGCACTGCGCTGAGTGCTTTGACCGACCTGACCCTGTTGAGGTGGGTTCTGTCATCACCCCCTCTATTAGTCAGCCAGAGGGGTGCTGATGCAAAGTACAAGAAACTGGCTGGTTTTTATAAAGGGTGTTTATTTGGGGTGGGAGCTTACAGACACCAGGCCATAAAGCATGAGTTCCTTCCCTCACCAAAGTCTATTTGAGCAAGACGGCTGCCGACGTCTGCGAGGGCTCAGGCTTCCTGGGTTCCTATGTTCTTGGGGCTCGCTTTCCTCTGGGTTCTAGGTTCCCCTCTTCCTGGGGCTGGCTTCTCTCTCTGGGAGCTTACTTCCCGGGACTTCAGCTTAAGTCTTCAGCATCAAACTCCAACATCAAAACTCCAACATCAGAAACCCTCAACTCTGTTCTTTGCCTTTTATCTGCAAGTCCCACCCACCAAGGGGTGGGAACTCAATGCCCTAATCATAACTCAGTCATGCCCAGGTACAGATTACAAACATAATCTGATATTTCTTTTCATAATTCATCAATAACATCAAACTGCTACACCCCCATTTCACAGTTGAAGAAACTGAGGCTCAGAGTAATTAAGCAACCCAGTGCCAAGGTCACAGCTGGGAACGAGGCTGTGGGACTCCAGGTGCTGCCGTCAGTCACCACCTGGGGCTTTAGCCCCGAGTCCGAATCCCAGCTCCGACCCCGCCATCCTGACGTCCCAGGGCTTCGCGCCCCCTCCACCCCCCGGGAGCCCAGCCCTGGGGTGCGTCTGGCCAGACGGGGATGTGCAGGGGTCTCTGCCCCGTCCCTTACCTGAGTCCTTCCTGAGATCAACAGCACGCCTTTGGCGGCCAGACCACTCTCCGTGGTGTGGCTGGGGCCTGGGGCCATGTGTCTCGATTTTGTCCCCTTGTCCCCAACCACCAGGCCCCCAGCTTCTGCCCAAACACAAGCTGAAGAAATTCCAGTCTTCCCTGTCCACTGGCCTGGCCCTCGGGTTCATCCCGAGGAGGTGGCCCCCAGTGGGCCGCTGATGCCCCCGTCCCCCCCGCCCCAGGGAGCAGCAGCATCTGCGGCAGCTTCAGAACCTTGGAGACGGGGAGGCAAGCCTGCACCCCCTGAGCCCGCCCCGGGACTGGGGCGACGGCCTCCGGAACGCCGCCGGCCTCCAGCTCAAGTCGTACAACCTGTCGACGCTCTACCCCTACGGCGACCCCCAGCTGCTCGACTATGACACCGTGAGTCCGGCTGTGCTTCGGGGCCCGCTGGAAGGGAGGGACCTCAGCGTGGCACCCCCGCTGGGCATGGGGTCCAGGCCCCGAGGACGGGCCCAGCAGGGCTGGGCCTCTGTGGGGGCGAGGTGGGTGGCCAGAAAGGGGGCGGGGAGCCCCTGAGCAGGGACGGGCCGTCCCACAGGCCGAGGTGGACATCCTGGGAGTGGACGGGATCCTGTACAAAGGCCGGATGAGCAGCCAGGACGGCGTGCAGCTCGGGGCCGCCGTGGAGAAGGACCTGGCAGGTGAGGGCCATCGGGCCTTCTGGGGCCCTCTCTGGCCCAGGGGTCTGGCTTTGTGGGGCAAGGTCATGGGGTCAGGGCCAGTGGCCACAGCGGGGGCAGGGCAGGGGCCACAGCCGGCGTCCCTGGCCGGGAGACCCTCACTGAGCCACTAAGTGCCAGGCCCTGGACCAGGTGCTGGGAGACGTGGGAGTAACACAGGTGGGACGGTCCCCCGGGGCTTCCACCTGAGTGGGAGGCAGACAGTAAGCAAATCACCAGAAGACTGAGCTGAGGGAGGCCCCGGGTGATGGGACCACCTGTGACGAGGGACACGGGCCCAGGGAGGGCAGCCACTCTGAGGAGGATGTGGGGGCTCAGCTCTGAAGAGGGGTTAGCTGGATGGAGGGGTGAGGTGCCAGGAGAATGGTCTTGGTAGCGGCTATAGCAGGTGCAAAGGCCCTGTGGTGAGAGGAAGCAGGCACAGTTAGGAGCTCTCCAGGGCTCCTGCTCTAGGCTGGAATACAACAAGGGAAGCCTGCCTCTATGACACTTTAGAGCTTCCTCAGCCTCAGGGAAGAAGAGTTCTAAATTTTGCCCTGGGTTGGCAGCCACACCTGGCCCCATCGGTGGGCCAGAGGGCTAGAAACTACCTGTCGTGATTTTTTTTCTCCGGCACCACTTGCCCCATTGACTTGGGGACTGACCAGCCAGAGTGATCAGCAGGAATTGGATGTCTCAACACAGCAGGGTTTTATTCTAGGGGTTCTGGAATGCCAGGCATTTGCAGTCAAGGTGTCGGCAGGGCCACGCTCCCGGAAGCCTCGGGGCGCGCCCCTCACCTCCTCCAGCTGCAGGTGGCCCCAGGGGCCCTCCTGCCTGTGGCTGCTCTGCTCCAGCCCCTGCTTCCCCATCCACATGGCCTTCCCCTCCATGTCACGTAATTGCATCTCACTCCATGTCACTTAATTGCCAAATCAGGTCACTTCCGTAGGTCCCAAAAGGGACTTCTCTTTTGGGGACCACCTTTCCATGCCCCCCCCCCGCCCCTGCCCCTGTCTTCTCCCCGGTCCTCGCCTGCTCTCTCCTGGCCTCTCTTCCTGAAGTCCAGGTGCCCAGTCGTGCTGACTGGGCTGGACAGGAGGGGGGCTGTGGGCATGGGGCAGGGAGGGGAAAGGGGGGCCCTGGCTTGAGCCTGCAGGGGCCAGGGGCACCTCAGCCAAACCATCCTGCGTGTCACTGACCTGCTGCTAGAACCACGTCTTGAGTTATTACCCAAAAGCCTTCCTTAGACTGGGGAGAGCCTGGGGGCGCCTCTAGACCCAAGAAGGCAGGAGGGGGGACTCTCTCCTCTAAGCGTGGGTGAGGGGAGGTGGGGGGCCCCCGGGGCGCGGGAACGCGGAAGAACCCCCTCCCTTCCCGCCCAAGCCGTGAAGGTCCCGCGGCCTCCTCCGTCCCGAAGCCCGCAGGAGCCGGGGCGCAGCAGCGCGCTCCTGGGCGCCGTTTACTCGCGTGAGTGCCGCCCGCGCCCCCAGCCCGCCCGCGCCTGTCGCCGGGGGAACGGCCTCTGCGGGGCCCTTCAGTGCCCGCACCACCTTCTCCCTCCCCATCCCACCCTTCCGCCCGCTCGCTGGGGGAGGAGCTGCCCCAGTCCTTCCCCGCCCCCCCCCCCCCCCAGGGAGGCTGAGGGTCCCCACCCGGGGCCTGGGAGGCCCGGCCCATAGCTCGCCCCTTCTCGGGGCTTCTCTCCCTCTTCACCCGGCAGAGGGCGCGGGCCTCCAAACCCAGGGTCCTGGGGACCCATCGAGGCTCTCTCCTGTCCTTGCAGCCCTGTACCCCCGCAACAGGGCTGGCACGGCCCCCTTGGGCCCCCACCTGATCGTCCCGTCGCGGCCGCCGTCCCTGCCGCCGCTGCTGCCACCCCTGATCCCGCCGCAGCAGGCCCGGGGGCCCGGCAGGCGCGCGCGGGCCCCGCACCTCGAGCCGCGAGCCGGCGCCCAGACGGCGGAGGAGCCGGCGCGCCCGTGAGCCCCGCCGCGGGGCCCCTCCAGCTGCTGAGGGCAGGGCCGTGAGCCTGGCTGGGGGGTGGGGGGCCGGAGGGGGCCCGGACCCTGGAAGTGGGGGGCCCCACAAGGGGGAGGCCAGAGGGGGCGGGGCCCTGGACGTGGGGCCCCCAGTGTTGGATCCACCATTTGAACCCACTCCTTGGGTATAAACACAAACATATTCCTTCTTTTTCTATATTTTCACACTTTTCTGGTGAGAATGCTCCATGACACCAATTTAATTCCTTGACCAATTTGTGATGCAACGCCAAACATTTTTAAAAACCACTTTCCTTTTTATTTTGCTCAAATGATTGCATCAGGAGGTTCCTTTTCATCTGAATTTTTCTGTGAAACTGATTCATCGATCAACCCCCATCATATCTTACCAATTACAGCTATTGCCACCATGCATTTTATTGGAGGGCTGTTCTTTTTACCAAGACCACTATTTTTAATTTTGTGTTATTTCTGCTGGTAATTATCATTATGAACTGGATCCAAAACGCCCCGGTTGTTTGCATTTCCTTCTTGGCCACCCCAAGAGGAGAGTGGAGCAACCGCCTCACAGATTCCGGATTGTTCTGCCGCTCTCGCTCCCCTTCTGCGTTCTCCCGAAGGCCTCTGGTCCTGAGCTCGCTGCCCCAGTGGAGCGGCTGGCCCAGCCGAACGGCATCCCTTCTCCGTGGCTGCTTCTCATTCCTCCCCCTTCTGGCATCCCTCCCTCCCTCCCTTGCTCCCTCCTCCTCTCACTCTCCTTCCTTATTGTACTTTTGACACATTTCAGAGATTTAGAGTAACTGTCCCTCCGCCCAGTTTGGGGCATGCCCCCCACGTTCCTGTGAGGCTGGGGGGGCGGGGGGATGGGTCAGGAAGCTGGGGGAAGGCCGCCCCGGGGGCTCCAGGCTCTGCCAGGTGAGCGGGAGGTCTGCAGACTCTGCCCATGGGGGTCCCCGGGCCCCTCCCCCAGCGCCCCCAGGCCCTGACTGCGTGTTCTTCTCTCTTCAAGGACTGTGTCCAAGTGAGGCCAAAGGCTTCCTGACCCAGATGATTTACCTGTGGCCCTGGGGGACCACAGCCGTGGAGCCCAGGCCCCTCTGTCCCCACCCCCACAGCACAGATGAGTATTTTTGGCAACTTCTCCCCCAAATAAAATCTTTCGCTCTTCTGACTGGCCGGGTGCCCTTGTCGTGCCCTCCCCACGTGGGTGGGTGGGACCTGCTCACCCCTCCTCCAGCCACACCCCAGGGTCAGGCTCCCTGTGCCAGCGTGGTGGGCAGGTCGGCGGCCGTGGGCAGGAGGGGTGGTATGACCTGCTGGGGGCACAGGCTGGAGGCCCCTGCTCGCCCCCCTGTGCCCCCAGGGCTGACACCACCACGGCACCCAGGTGCTCCCCCCTGGCTCCCCGGCTTCACTTCCCTCCTGGCCCCTCCAGAACTGCGGCCCAGCCCCTTTCTCAGGTCTACAGAGGAGTTGGCGCTGGAACGAAGGCCCGGCGGGCCAGGGTGTCGAGGGTGCGTCTGTCCTCTAGCAGGGCTCCAGGGGGGGTGGGGCCCAGCCGGCCACTGGAGCCGTCCTGGGAAGACGCTCCTGCTCCCCAGTGCGGGCGGGCTGGGGGCGGGCCTGCTCCCAGGTGGGAGCTGTGGGCAGTTCCCTGCCAAGGACGTGGGTGGACCACCCCCCACTGCCCTGATCTCGGGGAGGGGGGTGGACCTGGCAGGTGCTGGAAGCCGGGGAGGGTAGCAGAGGGAACCAAGGATGGGAATTTGGGGGGCTGGAAGCCCAGTGGCCCTGAGCCCTGACTCCTGGCCTGAGACAGGGCAGCAGGCAGGCTGGGTGGGGAGGAGGCGACCTGGGGCTGAAGGGGATCCCGGGGCGGGAAGGCCAGGACAAGGTGGTCCCTCCGGGAGGGCGGCCGGGGGCCGGCCCTGGCTGCACAGCCCCGGCAGAGGATCCTGCCCCTGGCGCTGCTGGGTGGAGATGCCGCCTGGTGCCCTGCTTCCAGCCAGCCCCGCCCCATACCCGCCCACGCAGGCCAAAGGGTCACTGCCTGTTTCCTTCCTTGCAAATGAGCTCATTAACCCCAAGGTGTCAACAAGTGGCAACAGGAACGTGTGCCCCAGATGAGATGACCTGCCCTGGGAAGAGGGCACTGCCAGGCCCCAAAGGCAGGAAGCCACGAGGTGACGTCCAGGCTCTAGGGAAGGGCCTTCTGTGTGGGGACGCTGTAGGGACACTCGAGGCTCTGCACACTGGCCCGCCCGCCCCGTCCAGGCTGGCCGTCCACGGAGCGGGGAGCACCGGGTAGATTCTCCCACGCGCACGCCCCACACGCCGTCAGAGGGGCTTCTCGCCTCTCCTCTCGCTGACAGCCTCCTTCAAGAGCAAGGCCCCGTCGGTATGCGCAGCTTTGTTCTTCCCCAGGAGACGTGGAGGGGCCCCAGAAAGCAGAGCAGAGCTCCCCTGGAACACGGCCCCCCGCACTGTGGAGGCGCGGTGTGAAACACACACACTGCCCTGACAGCAGCTGTGGTTCAGCCCTGCAGCCCTTTCCAAACGGAAGGCCTGGGAACAGCCTTGCTTCTCTAGAGATCTGCCCTCGGCCCGCCCGGGCGGCCTCCTCGCCACCGGGAGGTTGGGAGGCATCAAAGGCACCATCTGTCCTCGAGGGGTGGCTGTTCTGAAAGCCCCTCAGACCTCCCGGCCCTTGCTTGGGGCCAGCCCTGCAGCCGGCCGGCCACAGCTGGTCCTGGGAGAAGCTGGGTGTGACCGCCAGCAAGGCTTGGGGTTGCCGCCCTCGGCGTGGCCCCCACGTCCAGCAGGACCTCGCAGAGAACAAGCGCTTCTCTCTCGAGCCCCGCAGGAGCCCTGCCTGCCCACCGAGGGCATTTCCAGGCCTGACCGCCCCCTGCCGGGGGAGTCGGGCCACTCCCCGCTGCCTGGAGGAAGCTGCTCCAGAGCAGCAGCTGAGGGCCTCGAGCTGGGCAGGGGGGTCGCCTTCAGCCAGTGGTGGCCGGAGGGAGTTTGGGCCAGATGGTCCGCTTTGCCAAGATAAGCCAGAACCAGGGGTTTTCCCGGCAACTCTCCTGAATTTAAAATCTTGGCAAACAAATCAAGAAATTTTAAAACGCCGTGCAAGCCAAACAGCCCCCATCGGGACTGTGAGCTTGCAAGCCTCCGAGATGACCACTCCCCGTGCAGGGGCAGCCCTGACTGGGCACGCCCCGCTGGCACCTGGGGGGACACGCTCCATGCCCACGGCGCTGCCAGGGCCCTCGAAGCATGTTCTCCCCAGCAGCTTTCGCGCATGCAGACTGTTTTTCCGGTGGAACTTTGGAAACACTCAGAAATCTCATTTGGAGCCAAGTCCGGGGGGCGAGACGGGGGTGACCTGGCCCAGACTGGCTGGGCTTTGAGGTGACACAGCTGGTTCCCCTGTGGTGCTCAGGCAGCAGCCGGCTTTGGCTCCTCTCGGTTTGCTCCTGGGCTTTGCAGCCTGGGGAAGAGGTGGAAGGCTCCGCACGCTCCACGTCATACTCCAGTTCTGGGGCACGTGGCTTCCTCAGGCCGCCACCCTGGCTCCTCTTGCACCATCCTGGCCACTCTTCTGCCCAAGGATGTGTGCAACCCTCCCCTGGCCCGAAGCCGGCTCCCAGACCAGGGGCACCCATGGGGGCGCAGACGTGGCGCAGAGTGGGGGGAGAACGCTGGCCTCGCTCCCCCAGGCAGGTCCAGCTCGTCCCCTCGCCTGGGTCCTCACTAAGCATCAAAGGGGACGCTGGCCACCACGTTGGGACTCCCGAGTCCGGGGCTCCCCTGTGAGGGGTCTGCTCCTGGGTGGGCTGCATCAGGGTCACTGGGGGGGGGGGGGTGACTTTGATATTTGTTCCCAATGGTCCCATTGAGAACTTAGACTACTGGCTTTACCCTTTTAGAGGGTACAACTGAGTTTTTAGTATACTTAAGTGTACTGGCCCTTTATCTACCTGGGAAGTATTTAAAAATACACCAGCAGGGTTTCTCCCCAGATTCTGATGTGGAGGAATGGGGAAGGGGGCAGAAAGTCCTGCTTTTCAGGGAGCTCCCAGGAAGCTCTGTTCTGCAGCCAGAGGTGAGAACCTCTGGCATCAGGCAGCCTGGAGGCATTTCTGGTGGTCACTAACGAGGGTGCCACAGGCACCCAGTGGGAGAGGCCAGGGATGCGGCTGCACACCCTGCCACGCCCAAAATATCAGTGCTCGGGAGAGCTCGGCCTCGAGGAGCCCTCCCAGCCTTCATGGAAGACTTGGGGCCCCCAGGCCTGGCACAGAGGAAGGAACATTCAGCCCAGACAGCAGCTGGGTACGTTTCTCAAACTTCACTGCCCGTGTTAATCACCAGTGGTCGGCTCGGGGGTCTTGTCTGGGCCTGAGAGCCTGCATTTCTAACCAGTGGCCAGGTGACCGCCAGCGCACACCCACACTGGGCATTAAGGCCGTGTCTGAGACAGGCTGCTCAGGGCTGCATCAAACCCCAGCCCTCCTGCCTTGTGCCCAGGCCGCCTGCTAATTGCTCCCACACCTGCCTCCTGAAAGCATTCTTCCTACTATCTGCAAGTGGGCGTGGCAGTTCCCTGAGAATTCTCTTCCATCCCAGAGAATGAAGGCCTGGCACGGCCCTGCCCTCTTCCTCCTTCCCCAGTGACCAGGGGGACTTGGGCGGACACAGGACATCAGCTGAGACAGAGCCGCCAGCTTGGCCCCCAATCCTGGACTGGGAGGCGGAGAATGCTGGGGTTCCAGGGCAAACAGGTTTCCGGGTTGTGAACATCAGCATCAGTCTTCAGTGACAACCCGCGTGAACAGCTGTCTCGGGGGCTTCCAGACGGCCCGGGTTCCCGGGACAGTAGGCAGGGTGGCCCGGTGGGAATGCCGCCACATCACTCGGGGCAGGAGCAGGTGCTGTCGACAGATTGTGGGACACCAACCAAGCGTGAGCTTCCGAAGGACACAGCCCAGGAGCTGAGGGAGGGGCTGGGCAAGAAGGAGGCAGGCTTGCCCACGGCCAGCCACACCACGCCCCCAGGGTTGCTGCAAAGGCCCTGGGCGTCCTCAAGTCCCCAAGAAGGGACACAAGGTAGATGCCGCAGGATCCCAAAGCTTCCCCTAGGAACCCCTTCCCCGGGGTGAGCAGCTGCCTGGCCCTACCCAGCTGAGGGGAGCCCGGGATCTCCTACCACCCACGAATGTCTCCTAGTGACCTAACGCTTGCGCCCCATCCCGTGCCAGCACTGCCGCCTCCCTAGGGGACACCCCGCTTCTGGGGCCGGCCTCTGTCCACACGAGCAGCAGTACGGGGGGGTAGACCGAGGCGGGGATTCTTTGGAACACTCTGTGGGAAAATCTCGGGTGGGCAGGAAGATTCTAGAGCATGTTGGGGTTGAAAAGGCAGTGACAGGCAGGAGCAGTGCGGGGCCAGGTGAGACGGGAGATGGCCCTCTGCTTGGCGGCCTCCCCCGCCAGGATGAGCCAGGGGGCGGCAGGGCTCAGAGAACGAGGCAAGACCACAGAGCCCAGTGCTGGTTTGCAATTCTTTCTTCTCCTTAGTTAAAAGGGGGAAAGGAGATGGGCATGGGGTACCCCCGGCTCTGGGGGAGGCATGCAGGCAGCCCCAGCAGGCAGGCACGGGGGGGTGGGCGGAAGAGTCCGGAGCTTCCCGCAACCCTCTCTGCAGGGAACAGCGATGCTGGCGGAAAAGGGGAAGAGGGGAGAGGAGCAGGGCCCTGGGGAGAGGGAGGGGGCAGCCCGGGGCTCCAGGGCTCGCTTCAACATGCAAAGTCCAGATGCCCCGCAGACCAGGCTGCTTTTGGAGAAACAACACATATATAAATACACAGACAGGTGTGCGCTGCGCCCCCACGTGAGCTTCGGTGCCTGGCAGCCCCCAGGAGCTCGGAGCAGGGCCCAGCGATGGGCCCCAGCACCCCCAGGGTGGGGAAGTCCTCGCAGGAAGGCCGATTGCTCTGAGAAGCTCCGCGCGACAGGCACCCAAACTTCGCCCCCGTGCAGTTTCGGGGGCCGCGTGCGTGTGGGCGCAAGGTGCATCCCTGTCTGCCTCGAGTTTGCGCTCTCCCCTCCAGGGCTCTGGGGGATGGGGTGCAGAGGAGGGGTGCAGGGGCCCGCGGAGACATCCTCTCCCCCGCCCCATGGGGCCTGGCCCCTGGGAGGGGGGAGGGGCCACCCTTATCTCTCGGCTTCCATGGCAGGGGGGGCCCTTGGTTCGGAGGCAGCCTGCTGGGGGACTAGGGGGGGCCAGTCTGAAGCCGGGGAAGGAGGTGCTGGAGTCCACAGGGGCAGCTGCTGAGGCTGGTGGTGCTGGGGGCCCCCGGGGGGCGAGGCCGCAGCCGGCCAGCTGGGCGCCGCGAAGCTCCCGGTGGCCGCGTGGGGCAAGTGCGGCGGGGGCGACGTGGCCGTGGCCATTGGGCTGCCGGCGCCACCGCCGTGAAAGCTCTCAGAGGCCTTGAGACGGGAGAACATGGTGAGGGCGTCGGGGAAGTTGGGGGGCGTGGCGGGGGTGTTGGCGGGAGTGCACATCTGCAGGGGAAGAGAGAGAAGGGGGGGGTGAGGCACCTTTCTAGGAGAGCCCCAGGCCTTCCACTGCCCAAGCCTGCGGGTTCCATCTCCAGATGCTACCTGGGCCACCCAGAAACAGGCTGACCAGTCCCCTGGGTGGCCGATCCACATGGCCTAGGCCAGTCCCCCTGCCACACTGGCAGGGGAACTGTGAGGCTCTCCCAGAACCCCCCACACCCCCATACTGCATCCCCAGGGGACCGCAGGGCACGGGGTGGCATTTACTGGTGAGATGGCCGCTCCAGAGGCTGAGGCTGCCCGGGTCGGGTGGGGGCTGTGAAGGTGGGACCGAGTCCAGGCCCTGCTCAGCCTGCACCTGCAGGTCTGCTGCAGGGGACACTTACCATCTGGTGGTGGTGGCTGTAAGGGATGTTGGTCTCCTGGAAAAAGGCGCTGAGGGCCGTCTGCAGGGAGAAAGGCCGCCCTTAGCCTCTGGCGCCGCCCAGGCCAGCGCTGGGCTGAGCTGCTCTGGCCTCGCTGCGGCCCCACGGAAAGACGGGGAGAAGCCTGGCTGAGGGCGCGCGCCTGCCACTGGCTTTCTCTTCCTGCTCCTCCCGGCCGAAGCGCTTCGTGCTGCACGGTGGCCCACCTGGCCCTCCTGCTGAGCCTCCCCTCACCACCTGGCGGCTCGGGTGCCATGGGGACTCTGCGTATTATAGCGGTGCCCTCGCCCCGGGACACATCCACGAGGGGTGGGGGCCGCTTGGCCACCGTGGCCCCTCACCTGTGGCCTGGTGGCTCCCAAATGGCCTGCCATGGACCTGGTCTTTGATTCAGCGGAGTCCAGCCTGGCTCAGCTGCCCACTTGACGGGCGCCAAGTCCCCCTCCCCGCTAAGCTTCAGGCCCCCCCTCTGGGACCTGGGGCGCTGACCAGCTCCCCTGCCCTCTCCTTGGCTGGCCTTCTGGCTGCTTCGCTGTGGGGCCTGGCAGGCAGAGCCCCGGTTCCAGGCCCAGCCTGACCCCTGCCTGGGCGTCACCCCCCTTAGGGCAGCCTCCCTGGAATGTCCTCGAGGTGGCGGGCAGGAGGATGGTAAAAGAACGTGTGCCTCCGGGTCTAACCCCACCGCAGGGTTTACGACAGTGACAGTCGGTGGCCACTAACCCCGGCTACAGCCACGGGCCATCTGCTTTTGGCCAGGCGTGTGCCATCCCCCTAATTGTCGCCTCCCCACCCCGCAGCCACACGGGCAGTCCAGCGGGAGCGTGCCTCCACCTCCTCAGCCCCTGCTGTCACCGTCTTAAGATGGGGAAAGTGGGGGATGACGTGCCCAGCCCAAGGCCACTTGGCTAGCAAGGGCAGAGGCGGGCACCCAGGGCTCCTCGGGACAGGCCCCGGAGGGGAGCGGGGAAGAGGCAGGCAGGCGAGTCCGCCCCGGGTGCAGGGCGGGCTCACCAGGGCGGGCGGCAGCGCTGGCATTTGGCGTGTCCTGACTCGGGGCCTCAGAGGGAAGGAAGGGAAGCGGGCTGCTCTTGTGCAAGCGCCCATGGAGGGGCCTGCCCGGCGAGGGGCCTGTGCCAACGCTGGCCCACCCAAAGCTGGCTCCTCCCAGCAGACCCTGCGCCACGGCTCCCAGGGCTTCGGTTATTCATTCTTTTTAAAAGTGAATTCAAATGAATTAGCCTGAGAATTTCCTCCTGGAGACACCCTACCCAGAGGGTCCCCTAAAGCATGAGCTGGGGCTCTAGGTCCATGGAGACCCCGACACCTGCTGGCTGCCCAACTTCACTTTGCAAACCCTAACCCAGGAGCCCCAGGGGCCGCCCCTTTCCTCCAAATGAGGTGGCTATGGAGCAGTGGCTCCCCTAGCCCTTGCGGTGCAGTGGGTCAACTGGTTCAGACAGCCCCTCCCCCACAGCCTTCTGCCCCCATTAGCACCGGAATCACAGAGAATATGACCCAGAAACAAGGCTGCCAGCTAGGGCTGCCTGAGCAGCTGCCAGACCTGCTAAGGGGTTGTGTGTGTGTGGAAGGGTGAACCAAGGAGCCCCTCCCTCACTCCCATACAGAAGTCTGAGGGTTAGGGGTCCACAGCCCACTTCTACCTTATGTGACCCTCCCCACTGTCCCCCATTTTACAGGTGGAGACATCGAAGCACAGACGGGGATCCCTAGGACCCTGCAGGCCACCAGCTCCCCTACCCATCTGCAGGTTGCTTGTCCCCCCACATTGCTGTCTTCAAAGTCACATCTTCATTTCCTGTGATCAGGCAACACCAATCCCAGCACCCTGAGAGACGCGGCCCGTTGCCCAGCCCAGGGCCAGGCTCGTGGTCTGGGCAGGGAGGATCCCCACCCCCCCACCAGCCCAGCCAGCCCCAGCCCCAGGAGAGGGAGCTGGGTATGCAGAGAACTGCCATGAATGTGGTTTTGCAAGTTTTGCCACATCCAGCCCTAGAGACACATGGGGCTGATTAGAGGTGTCAGGTTAGGTGGGGAGCAGGGAGGTTCCTGCAGGGTGGGGTTGCTAGCCTGGGAGTGATGGTAGGTACAGTTAGCCAGCCATTCCAACTCCCTGGTACAGATGTGGAAACTGAGGCCAGAGTGGGGAAGAGACCTGCAGAGCAGCCTCCAGGCTCTGTTGAGTCCAGACTGGGCAGGGGCAGCGGCCCCCGGTGCCCCGATAGGAAGGAGGGAGCAGGGAGGGGAGGGCGGATTCATCTGGGTGTATCAACCTCTGCCTTCCCAGTCTGTCCAAAGCCTCAGGAAGGAATTCCAACCCCCATCACACCCCCAGGAAAATGGGCCCCAGACAGATCCTGGTCCGGCCGGTGGCTGAAGGAGGAAGATAGCCTGTCTAGCCTCAAACAGCTTCCCTGGGAGAGCCCAGTTGGGCAGGGGCCCCCAGCATGGCAGCCACCGCCGGGTACAGACACCAGCAGCCTGGCTGGGACTGTGACCTGGGGCCCTGGTGAGGCGGTGGAGTCCAAGAGGCTCTCGGCTCAGCCTCAGATCCCATCCGGCCTCCCGGGCTATTTTGGGGCCTTCTGAGTGAGGGAAGGCTGCCTGGCGCCGAGGACCCACCCGGTGGGGAGGCTCCACTTCCTGCGCGGCTGGCCTGAAAGCTACTGAACCGTGTCCACCCTCCTCAGGTGCACCCGTGCAGGTACACGATTCCCTCTGCCAAGACAGGGCAGGACCCAGGACCCGACACACCTATGGGTCCGCGTACACGAATGCACACCCCGACCGCCCGGCTCCGACACAGCACCGTGCCCTCTGCACTGTGTACAGACTGAACACACGCCACCACGACATCCCGCGTGCCCGCACGGCCCCCCCCGCACTGACACTGTAACGTGGCCCGTGCGTAAACACACATTCACATGTGCGCGGACTCACGCTGCCCCGCCGTCTACGCCGGCACACAGACCCCCGCACCCTTAACACGAGACCCGGGGCCCTCCCTTCTCCCGACCCCACGACTCCCAAGGGGGGAGGGCGCGGGCCAGCGCCGGGGCGTCCCCCTTCCGGCCGCCCGCCCGGCTGTCGTGTCCCGGCCAAGCGCCGCCCCGCCCTCCGGCCCCGCCGCCCGGCCGTTACCCAAACAAAAGGGGGTCCCCCCCAGTCAACTCCCAGGGGCGCTGGGGCGCGGGGACTCGGGGCTCCGGCGCCGGCGGCCAGGGCTCCCGCACCCCGCGCGCCAGCGGCGCTTCCGGGCGGAGGCGGGGGCCGCGGAGACGCGCCCGGGCCTGACAGCCGCCCGCCGGGGTTGCGCGTCGGGGTTCGGCCGCCCGGGCCCGTGGGGAGCCCGGGGCGCGGGCGGCGGGGCACAAGCACCCGGGCACGTGTCCGCGCCGGCCCCGCGCCCCCCGGCCCACGCGCGCGCGCCCACGCCGGCCGCCCCCCGCGCACCTCGAACTGCCAGTGGGCCGCCTGCAGCAGCTGCTTCGCCTGGTCGGCCGCGCAGCCCGCCGTCAGCACGAACTGGTTGATCATGACCTGGTGCTTGAGCTCGTCCATGTTCACCGACATGGCGCCCCGCCGCCGCCCGGCCGCCCGCCGCCGCGCGCCCGCCGCCTCACGCGTCCACCATTAGCGAGCCGGCTCCGGCTAATACAAATATTTACTGTGCGCCTCTGACTCACCCCGCCTCGCCTCGCTCCGGCGGCCGCGGGCGGGACGGCCGGGCATGCCGGGAGTTGTAGTCCGCGGGCCCGGGCGGGGGCGGCGGGGAGGCCGGCGCTGGCCCGGGGTTCCCCGCACCCAGGCCTGGCTCTGGCGGGGAGGCGATCAGGAGAAAGCGGGCCGCAGAGGTGGGCGTGGGCCCTCTGCAAGCCCCCACGCCCTTCTGAATACACTCTTTGGGGAGGGCGCGTAGGACTATTGGCCAATGCCGGCTGCTCTTGGGCCACAAGCCCCACGAAGGCTTGCACACACTAGTCCCGGATAGACACTCGTTCAGGGAAAGAATGAAGGGTTGCGTCTGCCCTTTTCAAGGCTCTGCTCGTGCCACTGCCGCCAGGAAGCCTTCAGGGTGTCCCCTGCGGCCCCCAGCGCAAGCGCGCGATGCCCAGCGCTTGGCCCGCCGCGCTGAAGGCCTGAGGAACACCTAGGGGGAGGAACGGCACCCGGGACCGGCTAGCGAGGCCGGTCAGCCTCTGTCAGGTCGGGGTTCCGCTTTCCCATGCAAAATCTCGTGTGCTGGCCCGGAAATCTCGGCCCGCGGCGGGTAGGTAGCAGGACCGCGCGGAGCCAGTTCCGGGTCGGCCACGAACTCCCAGTCCCAGAAGGCACCGGTTTATTTGCATCTGTCCATCCTGGGTGACGTCACTGCGTGAGACCGCGCCTCTGCCAATGGGCGGCCGCGGGGTGTTAGGACCTGGCCTTATAAGGTAAACAAAGCCGACGGCCCAATGAGGCGGCGGCGGGGGCGGGCGCTGGGCGGGGGCGCGTCACGAGGCGGGCGGAGCAGGCCCGGGGGCGCGGGGGTGGGGCGCTGCGGGCCGTGTTTACAGCTCCGCACGTGCCACTTCCGGTTGGCGTCGCTGCCCCGGCGTGCGGCTCCGGGGCTGGTTCTGAGCGGGAGTGGGGCGGTGGGCGGCGGGGAGAAGCTCCGGGCCACGGTCTGGCTTTCACATCCCCGCGTTGGGTGACTTTGGCCAGGTTTCATCCAGTGAGCCGTTATTCTTTAGGCCGTTACTCTGTGCCGGGCCTTAAACCCGGGCTATAGGTGGATTGGCCGAGGGCGGTCTGAGAACAAGACCAGGTCTGGGCGGTGGGGGGTGGACGCTGGTTAAAAATCCCCAGGAACAAATGTAGAATTACGAGTGTGCAAAATGCCCTCGAGAGGGAGGCGCAGGCCCAGGGAGTGGGTTAAAGGACAGTGAAGGGTATTAATAGATCTGCTTTCTCGTACCTATAAGCTTTGGTGTGGCTGTGGCAGGGTGGGGGCCGGATGGGGACTGGAGAGGGGGCAGGGGAGGCGTGCAGTCAGGATCAGGCGCGCTTTGGGGTGTGTCTGGTTCCAGAGGAAGCCGCCTTTGCCTTGCCGCAGAAGCCTTGTCCATCGAATTGGAGTGGAGGAGCTGGGGGGCCCTTCCTGGGCCCCTCCCTGCCGGGGGCTCTCCCATTCGCTGGCAGGAGGAGGACGATAGGGGTTTGGTGGAGAGGGCCTGAAAGATCCTGGGGTTGTTGGGAGGCTAGGGGTACCCTGGAGGCAGAGGTCCCAGGGAGGGAAGAGAGCTAGGCCACAGTGGGATTGCTACGAGGTGGGGAAAGGCCTGGGTATAGTTTTCCTTCCAGTCCTGGCAGAAACCCCTCACCCCTCTTCACTGGGAAACACCAATTTAGCTTCTTTACCGCAACTTTCTGCCTTTCAGGCTCCTCAACTTTTTGCAAATCATGGTGACACCAAGAGATTTTTGGCTCTTAATTAAGAATTACTCCAGGGAGTTGAATGTGGCTCAAGCAGTTGAGCACCCACCTACCACAGGGGAGGTCCCGGGTTCAGTTCCCGATTCCTCCTAAAGAAAAAAGAGTGAGTGCACACAATGAGCAAAAACAACAAAAACAACGCGAAGACAGACTAGGGAGCCGTGGGGTGGAAGGGGGAAGAATCACTCCTCACCTTTGCAAAGCATTTGGGTTAACATGGGCCAAATGCTGAGTGCAGGGAAGGCACACAGTAAAAGGCAGCTCTGAATATGATGACTGTTATTTCTATGGAGATGGCAGCACAGCACGGTGGAAGGTGGCCAGGTACTGGAGTCAGACCTGAATGTCAGCCTTCACCCTGCCACTTAATGACTGTGTGATGCTGGGCCAGTCACTCCCCCTCTGAGCCTGAGTCTCCTTGTTTGTGGAACTCAAGGTAAGAGTGCTGAGCCTCTCCCCCACTCCCAGGGCCGCTGGGGAGTGGGGGGTGGGGTTAATGCCCATGAAGCCCTCAGCATGGGACCTGGCACTCAGTACACTCTTGATTTTTTTGCACTTGTCACTCATTGCCTCATCCCCATTTTACAGATGAGGAAACCCAGACTGGATACCAGACTGCCTTACCCTTTTGCCTGGCCAGTGGGGCAGCAGGGTGTGCTTCTAGCAAGGGAGAGTGTGCCACCCCAGCTGGGTCCACTGAGGGCTTTACCTGCTCAGAGAGTCAGGAAATGCCTTCACTTGTCCCTCTACCCTCACCCAGGTAGCACTCAGGTGCCAGCCCAGGCCTGCCCAGTCCAGAAGGAGCTCTCCCAGGCAGGGGTGGGACAGATGGGGCTGGAAGGGGCAAAGGTCACTTTGCTGGCCCGTGGCCCCCCAGCTCGCTTGTTTTCCCAGGAACAGCAGGGGAAGAAAAACAACCTTGTTTTCAGCTAGGTCTGGCCAGGCTGGAGGGTGGACTTTGGATTTCTCAGCATGCTTAGCTGGGGCCAGTAGATGGGAATGGAGGTGGGGAAGAGAGGAGGGTGCGGCATTTCTAGCAGCACCTTCATCTTACCTGAGGCCCAGAGAAGTCGAGGGCCTTGCCAAAGTTCACACAGCTAGCCAATCGAGGGCCAAGGGTCCTAGCTGCTCTGGCCTCCCCTGGCTTCCTTCTCCCATCCCCCTGCTTTCCCTCACTACCCAGATATTGGTCAGACAGTTGCATGTGCAGGCTCTTTGAGCACTAGAATGAATAGGCCAGGTTCCTCCTGGCTCAGGAGGCTTTTGAAGGTTAGACTTGAGGGACACAGACCAAGGGGCCTTGAGCCGTTGCCAGGTTTTGCCATATTTTTCAAAAGTGCAAATGCGACTGACTGGGGGTGGGGATGGGGGAGTTCCTCATGATCTGATTCTCTCATCCTCCCTCCACTCCAGCCACTAGCATTTGAGCTCGTGGACCACATGCAGCTGTTTTTTGCCTCAGGGCCCTTGCACATGCTGCTTCTCCTGCCTGGTACTTAGGTTGGGCTCCCTTTCACTTTGCCAAGTTAGTTGCATTGCAAGTCCTGGTTTAAATGTCACCTTCTCAGAGAAGCCTCCCAGTTTTCTCCTATTAAGTAGGTATCCTCTATTATTTCATACTGCCCCTCAATCCACTGCCCTGAAGCTCTTAACACATTTTATCAGTATACATTTGTCAGCCTTTTTAGTCCTCTGTTTCTCCACTAGTCTTCAACTTCCATGCTGGCTAGTTCCATCCTTTGATCTCTGTTGGCTACGTCACATC
The DNA here is from genome assembly GCF_030445035.2 of Dasypus novemcinctus. Taxonomy (NCBI): domain Eukaryota; kingdom Metazoa; phylum Chordata; class Mammalia; order Cingulata; family Dasypodidae; genus Dasypus; species Dasypus novemcinctus. The sequence goes on along the minus strand of NC_080695.1, from coordinate 68,752,779 downwards.
TGCCTTTCACATAGTAGCTGCATGATAAATATCTGTTGACTAACTGAATGAATCACCCAGGATGTTGACTGTGGAGCTAGGATTAAATCAGAAAGGGCTCATCTCCCAGCTGGGCATGGATAATCATAGAAAAATAATGGTGGCGGTGGGTGGGTGCGTGGGTGGGGGAGCTTTGAGGATACCTCCAGTCCTAAGCTCTATGCAGCTGCATACTTAATCAGGCACCCAGCTGCCCTGGTCCAGGATCCAATGGCTGGACATGTTGGTGTTATTTTTCAGGCGTATGTGTGGGAACAGCAGGGCTCTCAGTATTCCTCTTCCCTTCCCCCAAACAGTCAGGGAGGGCAGTAAATGGAATGTGCCTGTGTTACCTGATTCAACAAAGGAAGTCTAGAATAGGGGAAGGAGGATCACACAGAGGTGGGGGTGTTTTCAGGCCTGACCAGGCAAGAGGAATGAAATTGGGACACTGCCATTGCTGGGGGTGGGGGGGTGGGATGGGAGTGCTGTGGCCAGGGCAGTGGCTTGGTTCACATTCCAGCTTTACCACCTCTCTGCTTTGCAATCTGGAGTGGGATACCTCACCTCTCTTCCCTCTTCTGTAAATTGGGAAATCAAAATAGAATAGAACCTACATGAGACTTAAACAAGAGAACATATGCTATATGCAAAGGGCTCAGTATATACCAGGCTGGAGTGAACAGGGAAGTTTAATCAGGCTCCTTCAAGACCTGGACTTTTCCTGATAATCACACAAGTCCTGCAACTCCTTTATTCATTTGGTTTCCCAGGTTCCAATACTGGGAAGGTTGTGCTGGGGCTTTGGGCCCCTGTAAAATTATCCAGCTCATTTTAATGTGGACTATGGTAGATTCTCCATTAGAGACTCTGAGACAGTTACTGCCCTCCCTTGCACCTTTCTTGGCACAGCAGGCTTAAGTACCATCAGTCCTGTGCCCCTGGAAAGTCACTACCCTCTCTGAGCTGAGTTCCTCTACTTTAAAGTAAATAAAAACAGACCCCAGCTTCTCTTGCTTACAGAGTCGTGTGTGTGAGTCAAAAGCCAAGTACCTTGTAAGCTGCATGCCTCTGTATCTCCACCCCGCTTTCGCAAACTTGTTTCCAGCACCTTCTAGGTGCCTCTCCCTCCTTTTTTTCCTCTGTTGAATGGAAATAGGTCTCGCCTTTTGTAGTGGCAGTAGAATTATGTCTTTAAAGTAATTGTCTGAGCGTGTTATTGGAGTGGTGCCTGAGTTCTGGCAAAGGCCAAATCAGGCTCTTTGCTTCCCCTGTGCCACTGGTCCAGGTAAGCAAGCGTCCCAGGTCAGCCCTTTCTGGGTGGCAGGTAAAGGCGTGCCCTCTGCTGGCCGGGCAGAAGACAGACCCTGGGTAGTGGGGAAAACCACGGTGGCGCAGGGAGGCATTTCACTGAGATGGTAAATGGAAAACTTTGCGTCCCTAGAAGCGTCTACATCTGATCGAACTATGAGAAGCCAAAACAGTTAAGATGCTAGTGTTGCGCTTGGAGGGCAGAGGGAAGGCCATTTTGAGGCGCAGAGGATGGTGCCTCCCCCTTAGCTTTAGGTCGTTTGGTTTGTCCCGGAGCCTGGTCAACAACCTCAGCGGGCCTGGGAGCAGAGCATCCTGGGAAATGTAGTCCGCAGCTGGGCTTCCTGGCCGCGGCCCCGGCGGCGAAAGGACTCCATTTCCCGAGATGCCGCTGGCCTGGGAGGCGGGGTGGCCGTGCGGTCGGGCCCAGGGCCGAGCCGGGGGTGGGGACGGAGGCCGAGGCTCCGCGGCGGCAGTGGACGAGCGTCCGTGCGGCCTGGTCCCGGCCATGTCCGCGTGAGGACGCCGGCGCCGCTGTCCCGCCTCGGCCCCGGCCCGGCCGCGCCGCGCACCATGGGCTCCATCCTGAGCCGCCGCATCGCGGGGGTGGAAGACATCGACATCCAGGCGAATTCGGCCTATCGCTATCCCCCGAAGTCCGGTGAGCGCCGGCCGGGCCCCCAGGCGCGCACGGCGGGCGCGGGGTGAAACGCGGGAGCGGCGCGGGGCCCCGGGCTGCTGCCCTCGACGCCTCGGCCTCGAAGCCCCGCGCCTCTCCCGGCCCGGACCCTGAGGCGTGCGTGGGATTTGGGCCCGAGAGCGCCCCGGGTTGCCCCGCGCTCTTGGGCGATGCACCGACTCGCCCGAGGTCGTGCCCGGCGCTACCACTTCCCGGCCGGGTGACCTTGGGTCAATCACTTCAGCCCTCTGTGCCTCAGCTCCCTCCTCTGTACGGTGGAGGAGCTTTTACAAACTGGGGTGGGGGTGGGCCACGGTGGGTTGAGGGGACACGATGGTGGCAAGGCGCTTAGCCCGGGGCCCGGCTCATCGGCCCGTGTTTATAAAGTGTCAATTGTCACCAGCACTGACATCATCACCATCACCGGTTTTCGCTTTCTTTGGTGGCTTGGTGGCTCTGGACACTTTCCATCCCATCTGTGCAGAAGCTGAACTCTCCTGCGGCGTCCGGGGGGGCGGGGGTGTTGGGAGAAGTGGGTTTGGTCCCAAGGAGAAGATTGTATTGATGGTGGGAAGGGCCTCGGGGTTTTTACCAAGCTGGAATGGTTGGAAGGGACTTCTGCGGTCTCTGGTTTATGGCTCTGGGACCTGGTGCCACCAGGGAGGAAGCGACTTTCCCATGGTGTCTGAGCTGGATGGAGGCACCCCTGGGACCAGGCCCCAGTGCCTGACTCCCAGATTCCCAGATAAGCGTTTCCACTCAGTCCCACTGCCTCTGTTGATGAGCGTGCCCTGCTGGGGAATTTCGGTCAGGTTCCTCACTCTCCGTCTTAGCTAGTTATGTGCTGTGGAAAGAGGAGGAGGAGGCGGTGGCGGAGGGTTTGAACATCATTGAGACCTTCAGATGCTGTCCTCAGATCCTGGCTTGTGAAGCAGTGGATCTGATGTGGCCTCCTGGGCCTCACAGCTGACCCTAGTGGGCCAGCATCTTCTGAAGGTGGCCCAGGGGCACCTGCTCCCACCCAGTGGGCACACTGGGTAAGCATGCATTTCCCAGGCCATACTTCAGTCCCACCAGGGCCTGCTGGGGCCTAGGAACCTGAATTTTAAACCTGTGGCCCAGGTGAGCCTGATGTCCACCCAAATTTGAAAACTGCTCTGCCGTGGTTTTGGAATACTAACTGAGTGGGGGTTACTGGGGTTAAGGGGAGGAGTAGAGTTTTGAGACAGTCCGAAGATGGAGTCAGAGCTGGGCACAAAGTGCTGTTGCTTACCAGTTGGGGAGATCTCCATGACCCCAGTGTTGTGGGGCCGTTGGCCGGGGGAACCCCCTGCAGGGCCTGTGGGCTGATGTCCCAGACCTAACAGAGCAGTTGTTTCTAATGTCCTTTTCCATCTCCCGTGTTCTCCCAGCCTATCTCCGGTTGAGTGGCCCTAGGCAAGTTTCTTAGCTCCTGGACCAACAGTTTTCTGTAAAATGGGATGAACTGTCCATGCCACCTAAGTGGGCTGAAGCACACACAGTACCCAGAACAGTGCCTGGCCCGAAATTGGTGTGGGCCAAAGGTGAGCTGCTGAAATTGCTTTGAAGGAAATTGGGCTCAGACCCCAATAGCAGTAGACAAGGGCTTGATTTTTCACACATGGCTGAGTATCCAAAACAAATAAGTTGATAGGGCACTTCCTATCACCTGGGACCAGAGCATGTCCCTTCACTCGAGGGCTTGGACAAGACACATTAGGCCAGGCTGACACACACACGGCTCTCACAGCACGCCTTTTGGATTTGGCACCTGTGACACTCTGTCGCTCTGAGCCTGGACTTGATTTCAGAGTCCAGCTAGCCACTCTGAATCGGTGGGAGCTGGCACCGCAGCTGAGCCCACTGACTTCCAGCAGGAATAGTTCTCTTATGGGCCTGTCCAGAACAAAGGCTGTCCACGCCGCCGGCTGTTTTTTCCTCGTCTGCTTCCTTATTCGTCTGGGCCCCCTTTCCTGTTCATGGCTCCTGGGCCCTGGCCACCACTGTCTTCCCAGACTCCCCCTCAGGTCACGGCAGGTCAGTCAGAGGCAGAAGGGACCTTGGCAGCACTTTGTGCATTTCCCAGTAGTGGATGGGGTACTTTGGAGGTGTTTGGGGTGGTTTTAGGGGTGCCCCCTGGACTGCTAAATCACTTTAAGAGAAAGTTGTTCCCTTTTCACGTCCCTGTCTGTTTTGAATTTTTAAAAATTTGTCAAGGAGAAAGAGTCATTCTGTGCTACTGTCTTCCAGTTGCCCTTTGATTATGTACCTTTCGGCATTTGGTATAGTGGTATCTAGCTTGAATTCAATAATATTTGCTTTGATTTCATTGTGTGTTTTATTTTACGCCCTTTTTTTTAAAAGATCTATTTTTTTATTTATGCCCCCCCCCCCATTGTTTTTACACTCACTGTCTGCTCTCTGTGTCCATTCTCTGTGTGTTCTTCTGTGTCTGCTTGTCCTCTCTTTAGGCAGCACCGGGAACCAATCTTGGGACCTTCCGGGGTGAGAGAGAGGCACTCAATCTCTTGCGCCACCTCACCTCCCTGGTCTGCTGCATCTTTTATTGTCTCTCCTCTCTGTCTCTCTTTGTTGCGTCATCTTGCTGCGCCAGTTCTCCACGCGGGCCAGCACTCCTGCACAGGCCAGCTTGCTTTCACTAGGAGGCCACGGGAATCAAACTCTGGACCTCCTACAAGGTAGACGAGATCCCCATTGCTTGAGCCACATCCACTTTTCTGTTTCACTCTTAAGAGCTTTATTGAGGTGTATTTTAGGCACCATACAGTTCATCTGTTGCAAACAAAAGGTTTGGTGATTTTTAGTGAATTTATGGATTTGTGCTGTTACCACCACAATCCAGTTTTGGATACTTCCTCACCCTGAGAATTTTCTTTGTGCCTATTTGCAGTTAACCCCACCCCCAGCCCATCACTGATGTGCTTTCTGTCTTAAAAAAATTTTTGCCTTTTCTAGACATTTCATGTAAATGGAATCATACAGCATGTAGTCTTTCTTTTTTTTCAGACAGGCTTCTTTCTCTTAGCATAATTTTTTTTTTTTTAGGAGGCACCAGGGATTGAACCCAGGACCTCGTACACGGGAAGTAGGCGCTCAACCACTGAGCCACACCCGCTCCCCAATGAGAGTTGGTTTTTTCATTTGTTTTGTTTTTAAGAGGTATTGGGGATCGAACCTGGGACCTTTTCCATGGGAGGCAAACTCTCAATCACTTGAGCTACATCTGCTCCCCTTAGCTTACTATTTTTGAGGTTCATGCCATTGTGTGGAAATAGAATATTTTGTTTATCAATAGTTTACCTGTCTGTTAATGGACGTTCGGGTTGTTTTTACTCTTTGCCTATTATGAATAATTCTGCTCTGAATATTTATACACAAAGCTTTGTGCAGACATGTGTTTTCATTCTCTCCTGCGTACGTCTTGGAGTGGAATTGCGGGATCGTGTTATAACTCTATGTTTAACTTTTTGAGGAACTGCCAAGCTTTTCTACAAAGGTGTGCCATTTTATATTCCGCTAGCAATAATGAGCGTTGCAATTTCTCCACCTCCTTACCAACGCTCACTGTGGTCTGTCTTTTGATTATAGCCATCCTAGTGGGAATTAGGTGACGTCCCACTGTGATTTTGATTTGCATTTCCCTAAGTGGCTAATAATGTTGAGCATTTTTTCAAATGCTTTTATACATCAACCTCCCTCCCTCTTTTCCTGAAATGTCTATTGAAGTCTTTTGCCCAATTTTTTTTTTCCTGAGGTACTGGGGGCCAGGGATTGAGCCTGGGACGTAGTATGTGGGAAGCCAGTGCTTAACCACTGAGCCCCATTGGCTTCCCTGAGTTGGTTTTCTTGTTTTTTTTTTTAAAGACTTATTTTATTTATTTATTTCCCCCCACCCCCTTGTTGTTTTTTGCTTGCTGTGTCTGACTTCCTTGTTTCTTTAGGAGGCACTGGGTGTCAAACTCGGGACCTCTGATATGGGAGGGAGGTGCCTAAATGCTTGCGCCACCTCTGCTCCCCGCTTTGTTGTGTCTCTCATTATGTTTTTACTCCTCACATCTCTTGGTGCTCAACTGCCTGAGCCACATCTGCTTCCCTGCCCAATTTTTAAGAATTGGATTGTTTTCTTTTTTTTTAAAGATTTATTTTTATTTATTTCTCTCCCCTTTCCCCCTCCCCTTGTCTGCTCTCTATGTCCATTCGCTGTGTGTTCTTCTGGGTCCGCTTGTATTCTTGTCAGGTGACACCAGGAATCTGTGTCTCTTTTTGTTGCATCATCTTGCTGCATCAGCTTTCCAGGTGTGCGGCACCACTCCTGGCCTGGCTGTGCTTTTTTCGCATGGGGCGGCTCTTCTTGTGGGGTGTATTCCTTGTGCGTGGGGCACCCCTACGTGGGGGAACGCCCGCATAGCACGGCACTCCTTGCCCACGGCAGCACTGTGCGTGGGCCACTCACCATAGGAGGCCCTGGATACTGAACCCTGGACCTTTTATCTGGTAGGCGGATGCTTTATCAGTTGAGCCATATCCACTTCCCTGTTTTCTTTTAATTGATATGGAAGCATTCCTTGTGTATTCTGGGTACAGTTCCTTTATTGGCCGTGAAACTTAAATATTTTCTTCCAATCCATGACTTGTTTTTTCATTTTTTTTAATGGTGTCTTGAAGAATAAAAGTTTTCCATTTTGGTGATGTCACATTTACCAGTTTTTAAAAAAATTTTTGGAGTCATAGCTAAGAAATCTTTGCCTACCCTAAGTGAACAAAATTTTGTCCTATGTTTTCTGTCTAGAAGTTTTACAGTTTTAGTCCTTTCTTTTTTTTTTAAAAAGATTTATTTATTTATTTAATTCCCTTCCCCTCCCCCAGTTGTCTGTTTTCTGTGTCTTTTTGCTGCGTCTTGTTTCTTTGTCCGCTTCTGTTGTCGTCAGCGGCACGGGAAGTGTGGGCGGCGCCATTCCTCGGGAGGCTGCTCCCTCCTTCGAGCTGGGCGGCTCTCCTTATGGGTGCACTCCTTGCACGTGGGGCTCCCCTACGCGGGGGACACCCCTACGTGGCAGGGCACTCCTTGCGCGCATCAGCACTGCACATGGGCCAGCTCCACACGGGTCAAGGAGGCCCGGGGCTTGAACCGCGGGCCTCCTATGTGGTAGACGGACACCCTAACCACTGGGCCAAAGTCCGTTTCCCAGTTTTAGTCCTTATATTTAGTTCTGTGATCCATTTTGAGTTAAATTTTTTGGTATATGGTTTGAGGTAAAGATCTAAGTTCATTTTTTTACACTTGGATATTTGATGAAAAGGTTATTCTTTTTCCTTCCAATTGCCTTTGCACATTTGTTGAAACTCAGTCCGGTAACTGTGAGAGTTTATTTCTGGATTCTCTATTCTGTTCCTTTGATCTATATACCTGTCCTGCTGTTCTCAACTGGGGGCGATAGTGGCCCCCAGGGAACATTTGGCAGTGTTTGAAGACATTTTTAGTTCTTAACAGCGGGGGCGGGGGAGATGGAATGCTACTGTCACCTAGTGGATAGATTCTAGGGGATTAAACATCCCGCGTGCCTGCAACAGCCCCCACCCCCCGAGAATTATCTAGCCTCAGCGTGGTTCTCGCCAGGGCTAGCCTCAGACCAGTGGCTCAGTTGGTCGGAGCTTCTGAGTGTGTTTGGAAATCAGGTGGCATAAATCCTCCACCTTTTTAAATTTTCATTTTATTTTATTTATTTCTCCCCCACCCCTCAATGCTTTGTGCTCGCTGTCTGCTTTCTGTGTCTGTTATGTGCTCATCGTCTTTTCTTTAGGAGGCACTGGGAACCGCACCCGGACCTCCCATGTGGGAGGGAGGCGCCCCATGGCTTGAGCCACCTCCGGTCCCGTCTCCTTTTTGTCTTTCAATATTGCTTTGGATATTCTAGGCCCTTGTGCTTCCATATAAGCTTTAGAATTTGCTTGCTGGTTTCTACCAGAACCCTGCAGAGATTTGGATAGCGACCACGTCGACTGTCGCCTCCTTGGGGGGGACGCCACCTTCACGGTGTCGCGTCTTCCCCTCAATGCACATGGTGCTGGCAGCTTTCATTTCTTGGTAGTATGTGTTTTTAAGGTAACTTTAACTAGTTAAGGCAAGACACTACTGGTTTTCCAATCCAGTAGTGATCTAAAGATTCCTTCTTGACATTTCTTTTGAAGTAAGAGTTGATTTTGATGGCGACATTAAGTACACTTAACGCACGTGGCGGAGTTATGGCAGAAGCCCTGCAGCGAGTTCCTGAAGCAGGGGGAACCTTGTTCTTGCCAGACACCCCCAATATAGGTGAGGCCTGAGGCCCCAAGGCAGGACTCCGGCTCTCCTGAGGTTCGTGGCGGGGGTCCCAGCCCCTCAGCTCAGGTTCTTCCTGCTGGCCCCTGCCGACTGCGGACCTCGGGCTGTGAAGGGCCGGCCTGGGTCTCTGCAGCCTCTTTGAGCAGGATTTTCGTCCTCTCTGGAAGCGCACCTCACATGGCATTTTGTGTGAAGTTGCAAGGCCAGGCCTGGGGACCCCCCAGCCCGCTGGCGCGTTTTCCTGCCCAGCCTTCCCGCTGCAGGACCGAGGGGCCTACGGGAGCCGGTGAGCCCCTGCCCAGGCTCACAGCCCCCAAGTGCTCCTGGGGAGAGCACAGCTCCCTGGGGCTGCCCGGGAGAGCCAGCGCAGGCAGGGCCTCTGCCATGCGCCGTGCACGTCTGGGCCTCTGGGGCTGGCAGAGCAGAAGGAGCGGGTTCTAGGACCGGCCTCCCCTCCCTGGCTGCGCTGGCAGGGGTGCGTGCTCCCTGCTCTGAGAGCCGGGGCCTGGCCGCAGCCCTCTCGAGCAGAGTGGCAGCTTCCCCCGTGCTCTGCTGCGTGCACCTGCTTGGGTTCTGTCGCCGTAAGGGCTGTGGGAATCAGGCGAATTTGCCGAGTTCAGTTGTCCAGCCCTAAGCAGGGTTGTATTTTAGGTGAAACAGCAACAGAAGTGACAATGACAAAATGTCCTGTCGGCCCTGTGTGATCTGAGAATGAGTTTGCTTTTGAGGGGCGCTGGGTAGGGCCTGGGCGTGAGGGGCCTGCCGTGGGCTCCCTGCCACCCCGCGTGCCGGGGCTCAGGCCCGGGGCGCCGTGGCTCCAGCGTGCCCCTGGTGCCTGGGCCCTGCCCATTTGTCATGAGCCCCCTGGAGCGGGGGTGTCCCTGAGGTCCCAGCATCATTCGCTGGGCTGCCTACGTGTCACAGGTCGCACCCACTCGAGGGGCCTTTCGCAGCTTCTCTGGGAATTGTTGAGAAATTAAGCTCTCTGCTAAAATAACCTGAGCCGGCCTCCTGCTCCCGGGGCTTCCTTGAGCTCTCATCGCCGCCGCCCCTCGCTCCACGGCTGCCTTGCTCCAGGCCGTGCCAGCCCAGCCTTCCAGGGCAGTGATGCCCCAGCTTGTGCGTTCTGGGGGGCCTGGGGAGAGGGGTTCAGTGGTCATTATTTAAAATAACGGCTTTTCTGAGGTAGGGTTCCCACGCTGCCCCATTCCTTTTGAAGCGTGCGGTTGAGTGGTTTTTAGTACGTTCTCAGGGCTACGTGACCGTCACCACAGTCTACAGCCAGACCATTTTCATCACCCCGAAAGAAGCCCTGTACCCATTAGCACCCCCTGCCCGTTCCCCGCTCCCCCTGGCAACCGCGAATCTGCTTCCCATCTCTCTGGATTTTCCTCATCTGGACGTTTCTTGTAGATGGAACAATATACTATGAAGGCTTCAGGGCCTTGCTTATTTCACTCAGCATGATGTTTTCTAACATACGTCAGAACTTTTTTCCTCTTTTGGGCTGAATAATACTCTGTTATGTGGAAATACCACATTTTGTTCATCTGTTTGTCTGTGGATAGACATTGGAGTTGTTTCCAGAATTTTTGATTCTCCCAGAGAAGTTGCTGTACCTACAGGGTTCCCACATTTGTGGAGGAGGCCAGTTTCTGGTGTCCTGCTGCTTGGGGCTAGGGGGCGGGGGCTCCCCTCTGCAGCTCGGAGCTCCTGGGGGCCCGAAGCAGACTAGCACCCCGCCTGGGAGGCAGTCTCCTCCCTCCCTAGCCGGGCTCCCTAGGAGGCTGCCACCCTCCCCGTCTCTTTCTTCTTCTGTGATAGGAAGCTGGGGAAGGCTCCAGAGCCCTGCTCACCCGGTGCCCAAGGCCAGCCGGGGAAACAGCCAGCTGGGAAAGCTGGTCGCTCGAGCCCCGGGCGAGCCGCCTGCCTTTGACAAAGACTCTGCCGCTGCGAGCAAGCTCCAGCCTCCCTCTGTCATCTGTAAAATGGGGAGCCAAGTGTACGCACGTCTTGGGGTTGTTGGGGGCACAACGTGTGGTACAGGATGTAACGTGCTGGGCTCGCTGCAGGGCCCGCAGTAAGCCGCGGTCACTGGCCGCAGTCATGGAAACCGATGAGTAAGGAGAAGCTCTGCTCAGACTCCCTGACTTTGACCTGACTCTGGGTGGTTGGTGGGGTCCAGGACCACTTGGGTCGCCTTCCTGCCCCAGGCCACAGCCGAGGTGTCTTCTTTGTGGCCATCACTGTCCTGTTCCTGACCTCCCGGGATGACCCCAGAGTTTTCTTGTCTCTCCCCTGGGGCCAGGCATCAGAGCTCAGAATCTAGAGACCAGGAGGTGAACTGGCCTTAATTGCGGGGTGCGGGGGCCTGGCCAGGCGGCACACAGACCTTGGGTGCCGTGCCAGGAGGTGGCTGCTGCCCGCCCCCAGGTGGCTGTGGCTTGCAGGCCGTGGGCCAGGGCCAGGCTGCCCAGAATGAGGGGAGACTTAGTTTAGGGTGTGCATGCGTGCGCGCACGTGTGTTTTCGCCCTCATAAGTTAGGGCGGCCTTTACCTTGTTTGTACCATTCTCATCCTTGGAGATGGCTGCGCAAGCTGCAGATCATCTTAGCGTCACAGGCTTGAGTTTCGTAGTTGGGCACATTTGAAGGAAAAGACAATCCTCGCTGACTGTCTGGTGTGGGGTCCTTTGGCCTCCCAGCCCCTCTGCCTGCTGGGGGCGACAAAGCAAGGAGCACTGGACTCTGAGCCCCGAGACCCAAGTTCCAGCCTCAGCTCTGCCAGAAACTCATTCCCTGGCCTTGAGCCAAGTGCTTGCTCTCTCGGGACCTCAGTTTTCCCAGCTGAAATGCAGGGAGTTAAGCCCTGGTTTCCTGGGACCCTTTGGGTCCTGTTCGGTGGGTCCACAGGAGCAGGCAGGGTGTGAGGGGAGAGACAGGCTGGCAGGACCCTGCCCAGGCGCTCGTCGTCCCGCAGAGCTGCCTGCTTTTCCCTGGCAGCAGGTTTCCGGGAGAACTGCCTGCCCTTCCTGGAGGAGACTTGGGCAGTGGGCGTGCCCGCCTGCCCGACCTCCCGGACCAGGTGCCGCCCAGGCCGCCGCTGGCACGGATCGCCTTCCATTTGGCATTTCCCGTGCGCATTTCCTTTTGTGGTCGCCTACAGTTGTCCAGCTCCCGTCTCTGTCATCACTGTCCCCGTCCCCACAGCGCCTGACTCGGTGCTCAGCAAATCACCAGGAGTCGGTTGATTCTGCCACCTGGGGGAGAACCAGCTCAGCCACTTCCTGGGTCCCGGGAGGGCGACCTCCCACCAGGAGGGCCAGGGGAGCAGTGAGGCCCGTGTTCTCTGCTGTTTGCAGAAATGCCAACAGTAGGGGACAATCTGGAGCAGGCAGTGTATGGGGCAGGTGGCCCGTATGGGGCAGGCGGTCAGTATACAGGGCAGGTGGCCTTTCCAGGGCAGATGGTCAGTATATGGGGCAGGTGGCCTATGTATGGGGCAGGCAGCGTATACAGGGCAGGCGGTCTTTACGGGGCTCTTTGGGATGGCCAGCCTGGGAGACAGGTCAGGATCCACAGGACGGATCTGGTGATTTGCTTCTTCGTAGAGCCAAGTGGGGCAAAGGTTTGAGGAACGACAGACTTTGGGGCCATTTGCTTTTGATGATAGGTTATCTGTGTCCAATGCGCTTTCTAAAATAAGCTCCGAGGCCGAGGTGGAAAGAACACCGTTCCCACAGGCCTTCCTTCAGCGCACTGTTGATTTGGGCCCCGTCGCTTAGTCCAGGGCGCACCAGGCCTGGGGCTGGTGGCAGTGGGCAGAGCCAGCGCTGGTGCCCTGGGGGAGTCACTGTTCTGATGACCGAGCTCCCCATTTACCACATCGCTGCCACGCGGAACTGACTTTCATTATAATATCCCTGAGGGTCAGACTCCCAGGCTGCCCATTTGGTGACTCAAAGAAAGAAGGGATAGGGTTCACTTCCGTGCTCAAAACACGCACATGTGGGAACCTGAAGTCCGACACAGCGAGATGTGCTGATCAGGAGCGCCCAGCTCCCTGGGGGGCCCTGGAGGGAGTGGGGTGCAGCAGCAGAGCAGCCCCCCCGTTGCTGCCCGGAGACCCCTTTGTGGCCTCTGCCTGTTTTTGAACTTGATGCAAATGGAATGAGGCACTCTTGGGAATCCTGCTGCTTCTACTTCACGTGCCACGTGAGGCGGATGAGAGGTGCCTCTTGGGTTCACTTTGCCTGGTTGCCGAGTGACGCCGCGGCGCCCATTGGTGCCACGACTGCGCCCGGTCCGCTGCGGGTGGGCACGGGGGCCGCTCCCGTCTGGGCTGCCGGGCGTGATGCTGCAGTGGGCGCTGTGGAGCGCGGCTTCGGGGCCGGGGTCACAGCGACGCTCACGTCCTCGTGCGCACCCCCACTTCAGTAGCCTTCACCCAGCTTCCTGGAGGGTGGGGGCGGTTTGCACTCGAGCTAGCCGAGTACATTCTGTTTGCTGTACCTTCTCCCCGCTCCAGGTCATTCAGGGCTTTGCTTGCTTAACCCTTCCACTAGATAGCTCTCTGCAGTTTCCATTCCATTTCCCTGCTGGCGAATGAGGGTGAGAACTTTTTCATGTATAAATTGGCCATTCATTTCTCTCCCTCCCTCCATGAAGTGCCTTTTGCACATTTTAAAATGAAATTTCTAAGCTTTTATTCTTTTTCACATTTAAAAAAGTTGGCTTTTCTTTTTTAAAAAATTGATTTGCAGAAGTTCTTTTCTTCAGTAAGTGCTTTCCATTACCTTTTGGGTTCTTTGGAGATGGGTGGTCTATACGGCACTCATGGAAACTAGCTTAGGCCAGGGGTGAAATTTCCTGGGCTCTCTCTGCCTAGAGGAGCCTGCACCAAATCTCAGTGTGTATTTCTGTCCTTCTCTCCCATTTCTTGGCAAGCTCTCTTCTCTTCCCCCATTTCCCAATAAATTGTTTTTACTGGCTTAGCTAAAAAAAAAAAAAAAAAATTTAAAATTGTAAGGCTCCAGGGGAGTCTCTTGACCCCAACGGTGGGAAACCAAGACGTGGAGAGCCACCAGGACGCAGAGGCCCCTTTTGCGCACTGCCCTCCGCACCTCTGCCTGTCTTCACTGCCCCAATGGGGACGAGGCCGACTGGCTGCCCGCCGCGCCCTTCCCAGAACAGGCCAGCGGGCTCTGCTGCTGTCCCCTGGCCTCCCACCCGGCGTGGGCTCTGCTGCTGTCCCCTGGCCTCCCACCCGGCGTGGGCTCTGCTGCTGTCCCCTGGCCTCCCACCCGGCATGGGCTCTGCTGCTGTCCCCTGGCCTCCCACCCGGCGTGGGCTCTGCTGCTGTCCCCTGGCCTCCCACCCGACATGCTGTTCTCGCAGCTTAGGAAGGGTGCCCTGAGCTTGACACCCTGTTCCTATCTGGCCTTGGTTGGAGTCGAAGGTCTCTGTATCCGTGGATTCGTGTAGCTGGGAACTGGGATGAGCGAGTCTCTCGAGGGACTGGAAGAATTGCCGGCAGGTGGGATTCATGAGCTGTCCCCGCCGCCATGGCTGCTTCTGCTGAGCGGAATTGCTGGAGGCCGGCGGTGAGGTGGCCAGGTGGCGTCTCAAGTTCCAGGGCAGAGTGGGTTCCTTAGGCCGCGGGTGCGCTGGGTGCCTTGATGAACTGTGGGAGCGCTCTCTTGGCTGCATGACGTAGGTGAGAGTGAAGGCTGCCGTCGCGGGGTGGGGGTGCGGGGTGAGGCTTGAGCGGCTGCTTGACCTGTCCGTGCCTTGGTTTCCTCAGTGGTAAACAGCTGTAACGGTGTCTTCCACCTCGTGGCCTTCGCTCAGCCGATGAGCGTTTATCCAGCACCTGCAGGTGTGGCCCACGGCGGTGTCACTGGGATGTAGAGCCGCGGAGGGAATCCTGGGGGCGGATGGGACAGCGTGACCAGGAGAGACGTGATCAAGACTGCGGAGAGTTGCAATGGGAAGGAGGTGGCCTCAGGGTGGGGGGGTGCTTGCCGTGGGGACCCGGGCAGGAGAGGCTTAGGGGCCAGAGGGAAGGATGGGAGTCCCCTGGGTCCGGTAAATGGGACGTGCCCCCGGGGTGTGGCCGTCCTGGCTGGGTGCTCTCAGGCCTGGGGAGGCTCTGAGCCTGTCTGGCCTGTTCACATTGTGAGTGTCTCAGAGGTTGGGAGGTTTGGGTGCAGGTGCTTCTCAGGATTTCACACCTGGTCTCGGATAAACTTTTTTTTTTTTTTTAAACTCTGGTACATAGTTCCAGAAAAGTTGGTCCTTGTGGATATGTCGAGGGCATGTGGCAGGGTCCTCAGTTGCTCCTCCCACCCCTCTCTGCCAGCTTCCTCCCAGCGTCTCCTGACAAGTTTGGTGTGGGGCTTTCCAGACCCTTTTATTCAGATCTGCTCGCTCTTTCTCTTTTTTTATTCTCCCCGTTTTAAAATTTTGATTGTGGTAACATAAACACAACACAAAATTTCCCATTTTAACCATTTTTTAAGTGTACAATTCCATGGCATTAATTACATTCACAACGTGGTGCTACCACCACCACCATCCGTTACCAAAATGCTTTCATCACTCCAAACAGAAATTTTGTCCCTATTAAGCAAGAACTTCTCATTCCCCTTCCCAGCCCCTGGTAATCTCTGATCTACTTTGTCTCTACAAATTTGCTTTTTCTCAGTATTTCATATAAGTGGACTCAGACAATATTTGTACTTTCTTGTCTGGCTTATTTCATTCACCATGATGTCTTCAGGGTTCGTCCATGTTGTCACATGTTGTGACAGCTTAAATCCCAAAAAGAAAACGATTAAGGTTTTGAACTAATCCATTCCGGGGGTGTGAGACCCTTTCAGTTGGACTGTGCCAGTAAGGCATGACTCAGTTTAAATCTCCACCCTCTTGCTGGGTCTTGTATAAATGGAGGCACAGAGGAAGAGGGAGCTTTGCCATTTTGACCCTGTCGTGTGAGAGAGGACTCGAGGAACCATAGCAGCCGGAGCTTACACAGGACGCCCCAGGAGGCCGGGCCCACAGAGCAGCTGTGGCGGAAGAGACCAGCCCTGTGCCTGCTTGCCCACAGCCAGGAGGCGGGGAGGCCGAGGGGAAGGCAGGGAGCTCGGCAGAGGTCAGCCGCTGTCTCGCCTCCCCAGGTGGCAGGAGCCGGGGTCACCTGTAGCTGCCTGGGGTGAGAAAGCATCTCTGCTGGGGCCTTGATTTGGGCATTTCATGACCTCAGAACCGTGAGCTTTCACCGTAAATAAAACTCCCATTATGAAAACCAACTCTTTTTTTTTTTTTAAAGGTAATTGCAAATTGCTTGTTTTTTTTTTTTTTAAAAGATTTATTTATTTATTTAATTCCCCCCCCTCCCCTGGTTGTCTGTTCTTGGTGTCTATTTGCTGCATCTTGTTTCTTTGTCCGCTTCTGTTGTCGTCAGCGGCACAGGAAGTGTGGGCGGTGCCATTCCTGGGCAGGCTGCTCTTTCTTTTCACGCTGGGCGGCTTTCCTCACGGGAGCACTCCTTGCGCGTGGGGCTCCCCACGCGGGGGACACCCTTGCGTGGCAGGGCACTCCTTGTGCGCATCAGCACTGCGCATGGCCAGCTCCACACGGGTCAAGGAGGCCCGGGGTTTGAACCGCGGACCTCCCATATGGTAGACGGACGCCTTAACCACTGGGCCTAGTCCGTTTCCCTGAAAACCAACTCTTTTCGGGTACTTTGCGTTGGCAGCCCCATGGTAAACTGAGACATATGTATTAGAATGTCATTCCTTTGTGACAGTGGCTGAAAAATACTATCGTACCAATGGACCATATTCTGTTTCTCCATTTATCCATCGGTGGACGCTTGGGTTGTTTCCACCTTTTGGCTATTGTGAATGTGCTGCTAAGAACACTGGTGTACAGGGATCTGTGAGCCCCTGGGATGGCAAGTCGGGTGGTAGTTCTCCATCTCACTTTCTGAGGAACCGCCAGGCTCTTTTCTACAGTGTTGGCACCACATTACATTCCTACCAACAGTTGCAGAAGGTGCCTGTTCCTCTGCATCCTTGCCAACACTTATTTTATTTTGTTTTATTTGTCTTTCAAAGATTTATTTTACTTATTTCTTTCTCCCCACCCCATCGTTGTTTGCACTTGCCGTATCTATTCATCTTCCTTGTTTCTTTAGGAGGCACTGGAAACTCTACCTGGGATGTCCAATATGGGAGGGAGGCCCCTGATCACTTGAGCCACCTCCATTCCCTGCTTTGATGTGTCTCATTCTGTTTCTCTTCCTGTGTCTCTTGTTGCATCATCTTGTTGCGTCATTCTTGCTGCACCTGCCTGTCACAACAGCTTGCTCTCTTGCTCGTCCTCTTTCGGAGGCACCTGCAACCTCTGCTTCCTGCTTTGTTGTGTCTCACATTATGTTTTTCTTCTTGTGTCTCTTGTTGCATCAGCTTGCCATGCCTGCCCACCACACCAGCTTGCTGTCTTCTTTAGAAGGCACCGGGAACCGAACCAGGAACCTCTTATGTGGTAGGCGGGAGCTCAGTTGCTTGAACTGCATCCACTTCCCATTAACATTTATTTTAAATTATAGCCATCCTACCAGGTGTGAAGTGGTATCTCATTGTGGTTTTGATTTGCATTTCCCTAGTGCCTGATGCTGAGCATCTTTTCCTGGGTTTATTGGCCATTTGTGTATCTTCTTTGGAGAAATGTATATTCAGATGCTGTGCGTATTGTTTAACTGCTTGTTTGTCTTTTTGTTAATTTGTAGGACTTATTTATTTATTTCTCCCCCCTCCCCCCGTGTCCATTCGCTGTGTGTTCTGTGTCTGCTTGAATTCTCGGCAGCACTGGGAATCTGTGTCTCTTTTTGTTAAGTCATCTTGCTGCACCAGCTTTCCGTGCGGGCCAGCACTCCTGGCACGGGGCAGTACTCTGCCCAGGCCAGCACTCCACGCAGGCCAGAACTCTCTGCAGTCTAGCTCACCACACCGGCCAGCTTACCTTTAAGCCACATCTGCTTCCCATGTCCTTTTTTTTTTTTTTTAAATACAATTTTATTGAAGTATATCAGTTCATACATGAGCATAGTAAATTTGTGAATTTACAAAATAAACATGCGTGTCATCATACAGGGCTCCCATACATCACCCCACCACCAGCACCTTGCATTGTTGTGAAACACTTGTTAGTATGAAAGAGCATCATCAAACTATTACTGTTAATTATAGCCCGTATGTTACAATAACCCACTCGATTATTAACACCCTGTATTTGTACTATATATTTGTTGTCATTCAGGAGAAAACGTCCCTGTGTTATACAGTCCCATGCTTTGTACAGTCCATTCAAAGTGTACACAGTGGCTCTCAAATTCATGACAGAGTTGTGCTGTCATCACCTTAGTCAATTTTAGAATGTTTTCATACTCCAAAAGGAAAAATCCCATACCCCCTGTATTAGTCAGCCAAAGGGGTGTTGATGCAAAATACCAGAAATTGGTTGGTTTTGATAAAGGGTATTTATTTGGGGTAGGAGCTTACAGATACCAGGCCATGAAGCATAAGTTACTTCCCTCACCAGTCTATTGTCACGTGTTGGAGCAAGATGGCTGCTGGCGTCTGCGAGGGCTCAGGCTTCCTGGGTTCCTCCCTTCCAGGGTCTTGCTTCTCTCGGGGTTCAAGGTTCCTCTCTTCCTGGGGCTGGCTTCTCTTTGCTCTGTGAGCTTGCTTCCCAGGGCTCCAAGTTAAGGCTTCAGCATCAAACTCCAACATCAAAACCCTTAACTGTGTCCTTTGCCGTGCCTTTTATCTGTGAGTCTCCATACACCAAAGGGTAGAGACTCAGTGCTGTACTGGTACAAGAGGTTTGCATAATTACTTAATCAAATAAACCTCTGAATCCAATATAATCTAATATGCCCAGAGGAAAAGATCTGTTTACAAACATAATCCAATATTTCTTTTTGGAATTCATCAATAATATTAAACTGCTACACCCCCCTTATACCTCCTTATTGTTGTCACTTGGTATGAAAAAAATATTATCTTGCCATTGCTGCAAAATATTACAATATTACTGTTAATTGTTCATAAGTTATTTGTATTTTTAAAGTTAAATTCTTATTTTTTATTAGAGAAGCTGTAGGCTTACAGAAAAATCATGCAGAAAATTGTTAAGTGCAAATTCAGTGGCATTGAGTACATTTATAGTGTTGTGCTGCCTTTACCACCATCCATTACCAAAACATGCTCTGCACTCGGAATACTCCCCACCCGGCCCCTGGTAACGTTGAACCTGTGTTCTAGCTTATGAATTTGCCTCTTCTAGATGTTCATGTGAGTGTCTGCACACAGCACACGAGACGTGTCCTTGGCGTCTGGCTCATCACGCAGCGTCGTGTCTTCAAGGAGATGGGTTTGTTTTCAGCCTTGCTGTTGAGAACGCGCCGTGGAGGCTCGGAGTCCTGGAGTGTGTCCGTGCCACGTGGCTGGGGCTTCTCGGCCGCAGTGGGTCCGTGCTGCCCCTGCCAGTCCCACTGGGTGTGGCCGCAGCAGGACTTTGAGCTGTCTGGTTGGGAAGACCCTTGCGCGCGGCGCTTTACGTGAGCAGCCGCAGTCCCACCTGCCTGTCACCTGTGGGGCGGGCATTGCGGAGGACAGAGGGCTCTGGAATCTGCAGATCTGAGACCAACCCTGAGCACAGGGTCTCACCTGGAGAATGGGGCACCCTCTGGGCCCAGTGTCTGGCGCGTTGGGTCTCCCTTTCCTTCTTCCCCTCAGCCTCCTTTCCTTTCTCTTTTCTGCCCCCACCTGCTCCTCTTAGTCCTAAACTACACATGTACGCATGCGCACACACAGACACACAGCAACAAGTGCACCATAGGTA
The DNA here is from genome assembly GCF_030445035.2 of Dasypus novemcinctus. Classification (NCBI taxonomy): domain Eukaryota; kingdom Metazoa; phylum Chordata; class Mammalia; order Cingulata; family Dasypodidae; genus Dasypus; species Dasypus novemcinctus. The sequence continues at coordinate 68,733,497 of NC_080695.1, read as the reverse complement.
TGAATGCACATGCACATATAAACACACCATATACGCTGTGTGTAGACATACGCACAGCACACATTACGTTCACACATAAACGTGCCCACGTGCACCACAGATGCACCGTTTGCATGTGCGCACACATCCACACACAGCTCACCAATGACACAGTAAAGAACGGCATTTTCCTGAGCCCTTTTTCTGGCCTGGTAGCCTCTGTTTACTCTTTGCTTTATGTGCATCTTCTGCGGCTGCTTCTGGGACCGCTTCAGGATGCTTTCACATTCCTTGTTATGAGTGTTATCTTATACGTGTTCTCTAATAACTTGCTTCATCTTTTTTTGGGGGGGGTACAGCGTGACTTTATTGGTGGTACATGACAAGGCAGGGCCCTCTGAGCGCCTCCCGTTCTTCAGGGGGTCTGGGCTGGAAGCTGTGAGGCTGGGCGATGCTCAGTGTTGGGGGATTGAGTTGGGACCAGGACTCCCCAGCAGCTGTTGCTGGGGCTGGTGGTCCAGGGGCTCTTCCTCCTTGGGGGCATGTGAGCCAGGAGGTCCACCACCCTGTCGCTGTAGTCACGTTCATCGTCATACCCGGAAAGGAGCTTGACGAAGGGGTGGTTGAGAGCAATGCCAGCCCCAGCATCAGAAGTGGAGAGTGGGTGTCACAGGACGCACCCTGGTCCTCGGTGTAGCCCAGGATGCCCTTCCGGGGGCCGTCTCATGCCGTGTCACCGCCTTCTTGATGTCACTGAATTTGGCCTCTTTCCGCAGGCGGCAGGTCAGAGCCGTGCTGGACACGTTGGGTGGGGACACGGGTGCCATGCCGTGAGCTCCCTGGTCAGCTCCAGGGTCACCTCGCCCACTGCCTTGGCAGCCCGTCGAGGCAGGGGTGATGTTCTGGGCATCCCCACGGCCTCCACACTTGCTTTGTCTCTGAGTTGTTCTGCACTTGATCCATGTTGAGACAGACCCAGGTCATGGCTTTTAGCTGTTGGGTGGTGGAGGTTCCGTCTCAGGAACGGGCCACAGTGTATTTATCCATCTCCTTATTGACAAACATAAACACTGATTCCAGTTTTTAAAAACTGATTGAGAGTCTTTTTTTGATCAACGTGTCTCTGTAGCTAAAATATGTATATAAGTTGAAATAAATTTTTTTTAAAAATTCACTTTTGTGTGATCTCTGTATCTTTTTTAAAAAAGGTAATAAGAAAAATAAAACAAATATAAACCTCAAAAAAATTTTTTTTCACATATCCATAAAGCTCTGTTAGAATTTTTCTTCAGGTTTGAGTGGCCATTAGAAACACAGCTAGTGTTACCTAAAATCAATACTTGCGGTGCAGTCACAGTTATTTGTGGATATGCACAAAGGGGTGAAAAATATTGAGTCACCCGCTGTACGTGTTCCCAGCTGAGGTCCAGCAAGCAGTGCTCTGCCTTTTTGTTTCAGCTTTCATTCTGTTAAGCAAGTGCTATTTTCACAGTACATTTAGTGCCACATTTTCTCATTTTTTTGCTTTTTTTTGGTGATTTCTTTGCTTAAAAATGGCTCCCAAGCATAGCACTGAAGCTCAAGAGGCTGTGACATACCCGTGGAGAAAATACGTGTGTCTGTGCAGCTTTGTGCAGGCGAGTTATGGTGCTGTTGGCTGCGAGTTCAGTGTTGATGGATCAACAGTATATATTAAATAAGGTGCCCCAGACAGAAGTACAGGAACACACGTGCAGCGAGGCCGGTCGTTGACCGATTGCTGAAAATGTGCCCAGAGGCTCACAGAACACTAACCCTCTATTTCCTTGAGGAGCAATAGTCCAGTGTAGCAGTTTGATATAATTGATGAATTCCAAAAAAGAAATATTGGATTATGCTTGTACTCTGATCTGTACCTGGGCATGATTGAGTTATCGTTAGGGCTCAGAGTCCCCACCCAGTCCCCACCCCTTGGTGGGTGGAGACTCACAGATAAAAGGCATGGCAAAGGACAGAGTTGGAGCTTTTTTTTTCCTTTTTTTAAAAGATTTATTTGTTTATTTCTCTCCCCTCCCCCCCACCCCGGTTGTCTGCTCTCTGTGTCTATTTGCTGCGTCTTCTTTGTCCGCTTCTGTTGTTGTCAGCGGCATGGGAATCTGTGTTTCTTTTTGTTGCGTCATCTTGCTGTGTCAGCTCTCCATGTGGGCGGCGCCATTCCTGGGCAGGCTGCGCTTTCTTTCGCGCTGGGCAGCTCTCCTTACGGGGCGCACTCCCTGCGCATGGGGCTCCCCTACACGGGGGACACCCCTGCGTGGCAGGGCAACTCCTTGTGTGCATCAGCGCTGAGCATGGGCCTGCTCCACACAGCTCAAGGAGGCCCAGGTTTTGAACCACGGACCTCCCATATGGTAGGCGGATGCCCTAACCACTGGGCCAAGTCCACTACCTGAGTTGGAGCTTTTGATGTGGGGACTTCTGATGTTAGAGTTTGATGCTGAAAACCTCGGAAGTTAGCACCCAGAGGAAAGAGAAGCCAGCACCAGGAAGGAAGGAACCTTGAACCCAGAGAAAAGCGAGCCCCAGGAACGTAGGAACCCAGGAAGCCCTCGCCCTCGCAGATGTTGGCAGCCGTCTTGCTCCAAATAGACTTTGGTGAGGGAAGTCGCTTATGCTTATCGCCTGTTATCTGTAAGCAACTACCCCAAAAAATATCCTTTATAAAACTAACCAATTTCTGGTTATTTTGCATCAGTACCCCTTTGGCGGACTAATACATCCAGTATTCCCTAACTTAGTGTTTCTGGTGACTGAATAGAATATAAAACTACTGCCAGTAGTGAACATTGACTGTATATGCATAAATTGAAGTTATAATTAAAGCTCTAAATGAGACTTTTTCTTTCGGTTTGGCCATTAACAAATACCCAGTTGACCTTAGTAACATAAATATTACAATTTCTATTTATAATATACATACATACTAAAAAAAAATACTTTGGAAAGGTATATCTTCATTAAATAGATGGAATTTTTTTCCCAGTAAGTTCATATATTCATAATTGAATATTACTCATTGCTAGAATGATGCAGAGTTCAGTATCAATTCTGTTTTTTTTTTAAGTTGAAAATCTTTGTTTATATAAATAGATGGGAATTGACAGGTTCAGCTATAGCAATACCATCTAATTTTGAGTTATTTGCATGAAAAACCACATGGATATCTAGCATCAAAATATGTTTATTGTTAACGACTTCTCAGCAGACAATTTGATTAAGTCCTTCCAGTTTTTAAAAATAACAGCCTTATTGAGATATAATTCACATACTACAAAGTTTAATTTGTGGTTTTTCACAGTCATGGCAACCATCACCACTAATTCCAAAATGCGGTTCCAATAACAAGTTTTTGATATCATAACCGTTGCTGAAAGACATCCTTGCCCCATGCCTCAAATCTTTGAAAAATAATTTTTCTCATTTAAAAAATAAAATGCTGGAAGTGGAGGTGGCTCGAGTGATTGGGCTCCCATCTACCATGTAGGAGGTCCAGGGTTTGATTCCCAGGGCCTCCTGGCGAAGGCAGATCGGCCTGGGTGATGAGCTGGCCAGAGCGGAGAGCTGGCTCACATGGAGTGCTGACCCACATGGCATACTGGCCTGCGCAGGAATGCTGTCCTGCACAGAGTGCTGGCTTGCACAGAGAACTGGTGCGGCAAGATGACACGACAAAAAGAGACACAGTGGACCAGGGAGCTGAGATTGTGCAAGAGATTGAGTACCTCTCTCCCACTCCAGAAGGTCCCAGGATTGGTTCCCAGTGCTGCCTAAAGAGAAGACAAGCAGACACAGAAGATACACAGTGAGTGGACACAGAAAGCACAGTGGGTGCAAAAACAGTGAGGGGGCAGGAATAAATAAATAAATCTTGAAAAAAAAGTAAAATGCATTCATTGCAGAAAACTGTACAGGTAAGAAAAAAAAAGTAATAATCACCACCTCTTAATACACAGATTTTAGTTTGGAGCACATACACCTATGAAGTTATTGAAACTGCAGAAAGCCTTTGGCACCAGCTGTATATAGTAAAATGGTCATGAAAAATGCTGTGGAGAAGAATAGAGAAGGGGGCCGGGGAGGTTCAGCAACCAGGGTGGGGGTTCAGCAGCCAGGGTGGGGGTTCAGCAGCCAGGGTGGGGGTCGCAGAGGTTCAAAGGCGCGATCAGAAAAGGCCTCGCTGAGATGGTAACGTGAGGCGAAGGTTCAAGACCCAGCTTTTGGGAAAAACCTTTTTAAAATTATTTTTTAAAATGTATTTTATTTCTAAGCTGAGGAAAGAGTGCAGTGCAAAGGCCCTGCAGTGTGAGCAAGCTGTGGTGAGGAGTAGAGGAAACCATTGGGAGTTTGAGAGCAGTGAGATGTGGAAAACAGACTTCCGGGCAAGGTAGAGGTGTGGAGGTGGGCTGCAGTGAGACAGGCAGCCGGTGCTGGTGGCCTTGGCCGGGGCAGTGGCCACTGGACTGTGTTAGAATCAGGAGCCTACTGGGCCCAGAAAGCAGACAGCATGTGCAAAAACAATGGGGGGCAGGGGGACGACGGGGGCGATAAATAAATCTAAAAATAATCAGGAGTCTGGAGAGGAGAAAGACGGGGGGTTCCCAGACTGGGTTTCAGAAGCCCATTGTATGGGTTAGCTTGTGTTCCATAGCAAATCACTGCAAAATTTAGCCGCTTAAAGCAACAGTGAGCACTTTTTATCTCACGTGGGTTCTGTGGGCAAGGCATTTGGGAAGAGCTTAGCTGGGTAGGTAGTTCTGACTCAGGGTCTCCCTCGGGGAGGCTGCAGGTTTCTAGAAGCTTACCCGGGCTGGAGGATTCACTTCCAAGATGGCTCACTCACCTGGCTGGCGAGTTGGTGCTGACCTCGCCACAGGGCTGCTTGAGTGCACGGCGGCTGACTTCCCCCAGAGCCTGGGAAGGCACACCCCATCATTCCCACAACATCCTCCAGTCTGCACAGGTCAGCCCTACCCAGTGTGAGAGGCGGCCCCTTGGAGGCAGTCCCCCAGGAGGTGTGACCCATCGGGGCCCATCGTGGAGGCTGGCTGCCTCTAGTGAGGAGACTCTGGGGCCTTGTTAGGTGCAAAGTGGTTGTGCCTTGCAGGGCCCCTCGGAGGAGTTTGGAGCCGGTGGCTTCCAGGCCAGGGACCTGACTCCCAGGCTGACTCTGCCTTCTCCGGAATCTTCCCTGCAGAACCAAGCCTGCCTGGACTTTTTCCCGAAGTCCGTCGACAGAGCAAGGAGGGGCAGAGGCCCAATCTCCACGAAGGGCAGCCCGGATGTCCAGGTCTCCTGGGGCGTTCTCAGCAGTGCCTGGTCTCCCCTTGTGGTTGGCTGCGGGGTGCGCTGGTTCACCTGGCAGCCAGGCTGCTAGTGGGGGTTAGCAGGCGAGCGGCCCTGAGCCGGGTTCGCCCTAATCCTTGGGCCAAGCCCCGTCTTGCCTGCTCTGTGCTTCAGGCTCGGTTGGGTCAGCCAAAGACCAGCCAAGGCTGCAGGTGCGGTTCCAAGACCACCTCTGCCTGAGGCCTGGAGGCCAGGTCCACCACCCTGGCTCTGGTGTTCTGGGAAGTGTCACGGTTAAAGTCTTGGCATGTTAAAATGCACCCATGCTCTCAGTACGTGGGGGTTGGTGTGGAGACCAGCACGATTTGGGAAGGCGTCTTTGTGTGCATCTCTATTTCAACCATTATTGTTATTTATAGTCAACTGATCTTTGCCAAGGCATCAATAAAAAAATAGAATTTTTAACAAATAGTGCAGAAACAACAGGATATTCACATGCAAAAAAGGAATTTAGATAATACCTTTTACTTCTCACAGAAATTAATTGAAAATGGATCGTAGATCTAAATGTAAACACTAAAATATAAAACTTCTAGAATACAACATAGAAGAAAACGTTGGACTACAATACAATTAAAAACTACTGCTTTGCAAAAGACTGTTAGGAGAATGGAAAGACAAAACAGAACTGGAGAAATTATTTGCAAAACGTATATCCAAAAAGGACTTTTATCCAAAGTATACAAAGATTTCTTTAAACAATAAGGAAACAGTCAAGTTTTAAAAATGGGCAAAGGATCTGAAAAGACAGGTCACGTGACCAAAGAAGATGTGCAGATGGAAAGTAAGCATATGGAAAGATTCTCAACACCATTTGGCATTAAATACCACTACATACCTGTTAAAATGGCCAAAACTCCCGTTGACAACCCCAAATGCTGATGGGGACGTGGAGCAGCAGGAACGCGCATTCGTTGCTGGTGGAAGTGCAAATGCTACACCTCTTTGGAAGATGGTCTGGCTGTTTCTTACAAAGCTAAACAGAAGAGTCTCGTAGGAGCCAGCGATAGATAGCACTCCTTGGTGTTTACCCACGAGTGGAAAACACGTCCACACAAAAACCCGTACACAAGTATTTAGGTATTTATAGCAGCTTTATTTATAATTGTCAAAAACTGCAAGCAACTGTGTTGTACCAACTGCGTGCATCCATATCATGGAATATTATTCAGCAATTTTAAAAAATGACCTCCCAAGCCATGGAAAGACATGGAGGAACCTTCGATACATATTTCTAGGTGAAAGAAGCCAGTCTGGAAAGACTCCATGCTGTGAGAGTCCCACTGTAGGGCATTCTGGAGAAGACAAAACTAAAGAAACAGTAAACACGTCAGCGGCTGCGGGGGGTCAGGGCCTGGGAGAAGAGGTGATCGTCTTCTCTGTGAAGCTCTGAGGGATCCGTGACGTGACGTAGTCGTCAAGTCCCACGGAACTGTACGCCGCGTCGGCTCTGGGCTTGAGGAGATGTAGCGCGTCAGGGTTGGCTCAGCAGCTGGGGCGATGAGCCACACCAGCACGAGATGTCGGGGCTGCGGGGGAGAGGCTGCAGGAGAACTCTGTGTACTTTCTGCCCATTTCTTTCCTGTAAATCTAAAACTGCTCTAAAAATAATCTAAAAAAGACGTGAATGACCCTTAAACGCCCCAGGCCTTACATCCTCTTTTATAAAGTTCTTCCCACATGGGAAGAGACCATGTGGGGTCTCCTTGGCCACTTTACGGGCAGGAAGGCCTTCCCCGAGAGAATCGTGGGGGCTGCTGCAGCTGCGCTCTCCTCTCCCTGCTTGAAGAGCCTCTCCCTGGAAATGCACTTTCTTCAGTGTGTCCTCATGGTCTTACTGTAAAATGTGTAACATGAAAATTACCATTTTAACCATTTTTAAGTGGACAATTCAGTGACATTCCCTTCATTAATGCAACCATTATACCACTATCTATTTACAGAATTTTTCAACATCCCGAACAGACTCTGTCCCCAATGAGCAGTAACTCCCTCTTCTTCCCTTCCCAGCCCCTGGTAACCTCCGGGCTATTTTCTGTCTCTATTAACTTTCTCAATATCCCGTGTGAGTGGAATCCTACAATACTGCCCTCCTGCGTCTGGCTTGTTTCACTCAACACGATGTCTTCACGGTTTGTCCGTGTTGTGGCGCGGGCGGGCGCTTCGTGCCTTTTCACAGCTGAATAGTGTTCCGCGCTGTGGGTGGAGACCTGTGGGGTCTCCCTTCTTCTGGGTGGGCGTGGTTTTTGCTGCTGTGCACGGGGGTGCACAGGTGTCTGCCCGAGCCCCTGCTTTCAGGTCTCCTGGTCTGTACCTAGCAGTGGGGTTGCCGGTCAAGCGGTCATTCTGTACTTAACTTTGAGGAGCCTCTAAGCTGTTTTTCAGAGCGGCTGCACCTCAGCCCTTCTTTTTCCTGACTTAACAAACTCCTGTCGGTGCGTGTTCCCAGGAAAGAGCTGATGTGGAACAGAACGTTGGGTCTTTGGTCCCCACCACGCCTGCCCCCCAGCTAGCTTCTCTGGCAGCCTTTAGCTCTGCCTCTTCCCACCCTTTCTGTGTGCACTCACCGCTTGTATTGCACACGTAAGTGTGTCCATTCTTCCCCAAAATGGGGTCCAGGACGACAGCCAGTTAGTTTTTTTACTAACAAACATTTTGTGACCATTTCCCTCCTCAGCACCTCCGGGCATCACAGTGGCAGCATTCCATAAAGCCAGCGTGCTAGGATCCACCTCGCGGGTTGCCGCCTTGCTCTCTTCCTCTTGGCTGGCTTTCGAGGCTCCCTCCCCATGGGGGCGTAGGCTTAGGGTTGGGGTAGGTGCCGCCCGCTGCCACTGGGGGGTGGTCGCTGCCCGGTCTCACCGCTCAGCCTGTGCAGGCACGCCGTGCCCACCTGTCGCCCAGGGCCGCAGGTCTCAGCAAGGGGCACGCCTCCACCGAGGCCGCCAGAGCCTGAGCTCTGAGAGCCCCGAGGTCCCCCCCCCAGAAGCTGGAAAGGACCCGCAGGGGCTCTGGTGACCGGAAGTCTGTGCCGGGCACGAAGCTGGGGAAACGTGTCCAGGCCACCGCGCAATTCCCCAGGCCCCACGGTCGCCAGGCCTTCCCCTGCCAGAGAAACCGGGGGAAGGGGTGACGCTGGGCTCAGGAAGCCGGGAGAGCCCGTACCCTCACGTCTCCTGCCGTGAGCTGCACACGCCGCTGCTGGAGGCTGGCTGAGGTCGGACCTTCAGTTCCTCTACCCTGCACGGACGTAGGAGAACTGCTGGTCTAGTGCCTGCTGGGTGCCGGGGCCTGGGGAGGACGCCGGCCCTGAACGCAGAGCCCAGGTGGCAGCGCTCTAGCCCGCAGGGGTGCCGAGATGAGCTTGCTGACAGGCTGGGGCTGCCTGCGGGTCAGGGGGCTGCCTCGAGGAGGTGCTGCTGGAGCTGGGCACCAAAGTGCAGCTGTGAGCTGGGCCCTGTGACCCAGGAGGGCCCTCCGAGGCGGGCAGACGGGTGGGCGTGGAGGCCGGGCAGGACCCCGAGGCGGGAGAAGCCGCGGCCAGGGACGCGAGAGCGGAGAGCCTGTCCTGCAGGGGAGGCTTCCCTGGGCCCGTCACCTGCTCCGCCTCATCCACCACTGCGCTTTCTTTCTGAAACAGGGAACTACTTTGCCTCACACTTCTTCATGGGTGGCGAGAAGTTCGACACCCCGCACCCCGAGGGATACCTCTTCGGAGAGAACATGGACCTCAACTTCCTGGGCAATCGCCCGGTCCAGGTGAGCCCCAGCGGGCAGCGGGCCGAGGCCCTGTGGGAGTGAGCGGAGGCGGCGGTGGCCGTGAGGTCTCCGCTCCGGCCAGTCTGTGTCCAGCTGTGAGGATGGGTGGCCCGGGGCCACCCCACAAGCCCCCCGGAGCTCTGTGCGATTGGGCGAGAAGCGGGTCAGTGGTGTGACTCGGGGGTGCCGGGAGCCAGGTCCCCGAGGGCAGAGCGGCCTCCGTGGACGCCAGCGCGTCCAGGCCTGGGCGTGTGGCGGGAGCTCTGCCTGCCTTGTCCAGGCCGAGCTCCGGGCCGCAGAGGAGGGAGGAAGGCCAAGGCCGGCCCGCGCCTGCGCAGCGCCGCCATCCTGGCATCCTGGAGGGGCCCGGGCAAGCACGTTGGGAGCCTGCCACGTGCCTGGGACTCGTCCATCAGCCTCGGAGGTGCCGTCAACAAGGAAGAAAGCGTTGCGTGAAGGGAAACAGACAGGAAGACAAACGGGGAGGGAGGAGAGGGGCCAGGAGCGACCCGGGGGGCCCCGAAGCAGCGTGGGAGCCGAGGCCTGGCTGGCGGGGAGGCGCCCGCCCTGCTCGTGGCGCAGGTCAGGCACCTGCCCAGAGCGTGAAGGCAGGAGCGAGGGCGTGTGGGGGAGGTGAGCCCGTGAGGCGGGTGGGGGCAAGGCACGGCCTGCGTCTGTGACAAAGCCCCGGGGTGCAGGCTGCAGAGGGGAAAGGGAGCGGGCTGTCGTGGGGCGCCTGCAGCAAACCCCTGAGAGCTGGAGGCCCAGCCGGGGAGGGGAGGATGCGGTGTGTTGTGGAGATTTTGTCTGCACGTCCCGGCAGGGTGGAGGGCCCGGGAAATGCAGCCGTCCTGCGCGGGGTTCTGTGAACCCGGAGGTGGCTGTGGGGGTGCCCGTGGAAGCAGTTGGGGGCGCAGTGCGTTTATATGACTGGATTGGGGCTGGGGGGCCAGGCCAGGCCTGGGCAGGGTCACCAGGAAGGAGGGGGTTCCACGGAGGGAAAAGTGCTGAGCGGGGTCTCACAACCACTCTCAACTTTTTTTTTTTTTTTTAAATTTCTTTCCTCCCTCCAGTTGTCTGCTCTCTGTGTCCACTCCCTGTGTGTTCTTCTGTGACTGCTTCTATCCTTCTCAGTGGCACTGGGAATCTGTGTCTCTCTTTGTTGTGTCATCTTGTGTCAGCCCTCCGTGTGTGCGGTGCCATTCTTGAGCAGGCTGCACTTTCTTTCGTGCTGGGCGGCTCTCCTTACGGGTGCACTCCTTGCGCATGGGGCTCCCCTATGCGGGAACACCCCTCCATGGCATGACACTCCTTGCATGCATCAGCACTGCGCATGGGCCAACTCCACACGGGTCAAGGAGGCCCGGGGTTTGAACTGTGGACCTCCCATGTGGTAGGCGGACGCCCTAACCACTGGGCCAAGTCCACTTCCCCACTCTCACTTCTGACGCCAGTTGCAAGAGCAGGGGTCCCCCGGAGCTCCTCAGGCTCAATAATTGGCTCAGGCGCTCGTAGCACGCGCTGAGAGCTGTGAAGCTCGTGCTTGTGATTTTGGCAGGCAAAGGGTAGAGGGTAAAATCAGCCCAGGGAAGAGGTGCGGGGGGTGATAGCCAGCAGAGTTCCAGCTGCGGGGCTCTGTCATCCGCAGGCCGCACTTCTCTCCTGGACATGATCTGTGCCCGCACACTCGGCGCGCTGGCCTCCAGGGAGGCTCGTCCAGCCTCGGCCCCGTGTCTTTACTGGGACGCCACCCCGTGGGCCTGGGGGACTCCACGTGGCCGACCTCTCTCCAGGGGTTGAGCTGAGAGCCAGAGCACCGCCCTAAGTCACGTCGTTCCTGGCTGGCATGTGCCAACACCCCCCACATGAGCAGAGACCCCCCCAGACAGCACGTTCCGGAGGCTCGGAGCTCACCGCCCAGGAGCCAGGGCCCAGGCCAGGCCCTGCTCGGGGGCGGTTGAATTCCTCCTGCACTGGGGCTTGGGATTTGGTTTCAGATGATGGTCCCACGTGGTGAGGGCCAGGCGGAGGCCCTCAGCATCGGGCACCCTGGACTCCGTGTCCCGGGCGGTGGCCGAGCCCTGGGGTGGCCTTTGGGCCTGGAGGGGTCCCGCGGGGCCAGGGGTGCCCAGGCAGTTGGCAGGAAACCTTTATCCACCAATGGTTGTGGTGCTGAGGGGCTGGCCCAGGGTCCAGCCCCTTCCCGCTGGGCCCAGAGGCGCCCGCGTTGCGCAGCGCTGTCCCCGGCCCTCGGGAGCCCCGGCTCCTGCCCGGGCCTGGCTCCCCCTGATGGTCGTTGGAGGAGGGCTGCCCCTCCGCTGGGAACGTGACTGGAGGGCCCCAGGCTTACCTGCCCCTCCGGTGGGTCCTCGCAGCCAGGTCGAGGTGGCGGAGGGTCCTGCGTCGAATGGGAGTCAGGCCCGCGCGGTGGTGAGGACAACCCGGAATCCGCCGGGGCGGGGTTCGAGTCCTTCCCTCTGACCTAACAGTGCAGCGCGTGGCACGGAGACGAGAGCCCAGGAATCCCCGGCGCCCTGGGACGGGAGCTCCAGGGCCCCTGCTCTCCGCCGCCTGCAGCTCTGGAGGCCCCTGGGGTCACTGTGGGTCTTTCCCTCCCAGTTTCCCTACGTCACTCCCGCCCCGCACGAGCCGGTGAAGACGCTGCGCAGCCTGGTGAACATCCGGAAGGACTCCCTGCGGCTCGTGAGGTACCTCCTGGCGCGGCAGCCCGGGGCCCGGGGGGCCCCCTTTCCTGTGGGCTCAGGGGCTCAGGCCGGACACCGGGTGAGGAGGGCGCGGCGGAGCAGGAGGGCGCCTGGGCCTCTTCCCAGTGGGCCTCTCCCAAGGCGGTCCTGCCCCCTGGGGTACAGGGGGCCCCGTCGGAGACATTTCTAGCTGTCTCAGCAGGGGGGCAGGGAGCTGGCATCTGGAGGACACAGGCCACCCTACAAAGCACCCTACAAGGCACAGGCAGCCCCCACAACAAAGACTTGTCCGGCCCCAAAGGTCAGTAGCGCCGAGGTCGAGACACAAGGCTGGAGGCAGCTGGCGCCACCTCTAAACCCAGGGCGTTCTGTTCCCTTTTCTATGGGAAGGAAAGGAAAGAACTCTGGACTCTTGGACCTCCTTGTCCAAACGGAAAACGCACATCCACGTTGGCTAGGGAAGCGGGGTACGTCCAGGCAGCCAGCTCCCAGGGCCCCTGGATGGGCAGGGCACGCCGCCCAGCAGTTCTTGCCTGCCTCGGCCCGCTGATGCCTCCTTGCCTACCTCCCTCGGGCAGGTACAAGGACGACGCCGACCAGCCCCCGGAGGAGGGCGAGAAGCCCCGGGTCCTCTACAGCCTGGAGTTCACCTTCGACGCCGACGCCCGGGTGGCCATCACCATCTACTGCCAGGCGATGGAGGAGTTCATGAACGGCACGGCCGTGTGAGTCCCCGCGGGCGCCCGGGAGCCGGGGCCTGGCAAGCGGGGGGGGGGGGGGCAGGGGCGGTGGCTTGGGCCTCGGGCAGCGCTGCTCTATCGGTGTTAGAGTTAAACCTTTGCAGATAATGGTATGTGAAATAAGGCCCCTGCTGACCACAAAGCTCCAATTCTGCAACTTGAACACGACCCTGGCGGAGCTGCCACCGGTCTCCAGGCCAGGCTCTGTGACCGTAAGGGACAGCAGAAGAGTGTGCGTCCTCCCTGTGTTGGACAGAACTGCTCCAGGGCTTTGAGGCCCCCCGAGGCCCGGCGCACTCCAGGCGCAGCTCTTCCCGCGTAGCGAGGGCCCGTAGGCGCCCATCAGAGTCAGCGCTGCTGGAGGAGAGTCGGAGCGGGTGCTGCTGGGAGAACCCCCACGAGGGGCTCGCCTGCGGGAGGAGCCAAGCCCCGTTTCCCGGACTTACTTTTGGACGCCTTCTGTTGACCCAAGCGCTGGATTCCTTTTTTCATCGCACGTGTAATTCACGAAGGCGTTCTTAGAAAGAAAGCCTCCGGGGTGCAGAAGCTCAGTATTTGGAGGGTGAAGGGTCCGCCCCTGCCTGGCCCCCTGGAGGCGGGCACCGTGAACTGCTGCCACCACCCAGTGTCACGCCAGCGTGGTATCTCACCCTGTTCTCCAGCCTTCACCAAGGCCCGCCACATGGGTGCCGCGCTGGCTCTTTCCAGGGCGACCTGCAAGCCTGACGGTTGTTCCTCGGCGTGTTTGCTGGTTCTGGTCCCCAGCCAGAAAGGAGGAGGCTGTGCCCGGTGGCAGCTCTGCCACATGCCCCCCACCTGGGCAGCTCTGCTTCTGTCTCGTGCCCTGGGCCTCTGTGTAAGATGTGCTTGGGAGAAGATTCTATCGCTCCCCGAAAAGGTTGGGAAGGCAAAGAAGATGCTCCCGGCACGCCTGTGCAGTGGGCACCCACGGCCGGGGGCCCCTGCATTTCAGAGACGCCCTCCTCGGGGGCCAGGGGCAAGAGGAATGCCGCAGTCTCCTTCCTGAGATGGGGCGCAGGCAGCTGCAGGGTCGCCCACACGCTCGGGTCAGCCCCCCCCCCCCCCCCCCGGCTGCCCTATGGCTGGATAACAGAGCACAGAAGTCACTGGAACAAAGAGAGAAGCAGGAGTGGCTCCAGGACTTGGCAGGCTGTGCCCAGGCACCCCTACCTCAGCCAGCCTGGAAACTGTTTCCATTTGCACTGCAGGGCCGGCCACCCTTTTGCCTCTTCCCCAGCTCCCTCTCCTGCTTCCTGACGAGGAAAGCAAGGCTCAGAGAGGAGGAGGGGCAGGTGTGCGCGAGGGCATGGTCCAAGGCTGCGCCCCTGGCCGCAGGCTCCGTCCTGGGCCTGCTCTTGCCCTCCCCCGCTGGCCCCTGCCCAGGCCCTGCCAAGCCTCTGGACAGGGTCACGGCCCTCTGCCCCTGGGTGCCACGGGTGGGCCTGCCACACCCCACTTCCCCGCCAGTCCTTTCAGGCAAGTCGTGCCCCAGCTTGTGCAAGAGTGTCCTTCATCCAGGAGGCAGAGAGGCCCCAGGGCCAGCAAGCAGGGGCGCAGGGAAATGGGCGAAGGGTGGGTGCAGGTCTCCTGCACGTGGGACACCAGGGTCCATCAGAATTCGGAGACCGCCCCGTTTCTCTTCTGGAAGCATGCCTTGGGCATATGTTCCCGCATGTGAGTTTGGCTGGTGGGGAAGGAGGGTCCCCGAGCGCTTGGAACAGCAAGGTGCTGGAGATGCCCTTTGTCCGCCGCGGGCTGGCTGAATTAGAGCAGAGCTCTGCAGCTGCAGTGGAGCCCCACGTGCCACACGGCTGTCAGAGAACGCAAGTGATTGGGGAGGCAGATCAGTGTGTGGAAATGACAGGGTGGGGAGAGAGTGTGGCGGCCGCTGACTGTGTATAAAAAAAGAAATGTTCGTCTGCACATGTGAACGTGCATTCACTTTCCCAGGAGTGATTGATGGGCCACTTCCAGAAGTAGGCGGCTGGGGACAAGGCCAGCAGGGGGTGGGGAGGGCACTTTGCCCCGTGAACACTGTGTACCTTTTTAATTTTGTACCACGTTTGTTCAAAAATGAGACAAGCTGCACAAACCAGATGGAAAGGCAAGGGCCAGTCTGGGAAGATAACAGAGGTATCGGGTGGTTGTGGGCTCTGGAAGCACCACAGCCCTGGCCGGCGGTGTGACCCGCAGAGGGAGGTGGTGACGGTTTGGGGGTTCTTTCGGAACGAGTGCCATGTGGCCACAGAGGCTGGCCTCCCTCTTCCCACTGGAGAAGAGCTGTGGACTTAGAGCTGTGGACTTGCAGTGGTGGATGCTGCAGGCCAGAAGCTTCTACTCGGTCCCCAAAAGAGAATTGGCTGCCAGCCCCCACCCGTCGGCGGGTCTGTGCCGTGGGGGATCCTGGCAGGCGTGGGGGATGGGACCGGGGGAGCGAGTGCCTAGCAGGGGTGTCATCACCTTTCTCTCCTGCTACCCTTCCAGGTACAGCCCCAAGAGCCCCTCTCTGCAGTCCGAGACCGTCCACTGTAAGAGAGGGGTGAGCCAGCAGTTCTCCCTGCCCTCCTTCAAAATCAACTTCTCGGAATGGAAGGATGATGAGGTATTTCTCTTCGTCTGCACCCCTGCTGTCCCCCTGCCCCCCTTTTCTGAGTCACTCCCCTGGGGCCAGGTTTGAGCACTCGTAGACTGTGGCTCTGGGATGGCCTGGATGCTGGCTGGGCTGGAAACATGGAAAGGTGGGGCTGAGCCAGGCAGCACCAATTTAAAAGGTCGAGACATGGGCTTTGGGGGAAGAAAGGGGGTCCTCCTCAAAGGGGCCGCAGGACAGCAGCCTCGTGGGCTCTGGTACTGGTGGGCAGGCACCCTTCAGCCTAACAAGTCTGCAGCTAGGGACACTGTTTTACACGTGCACAAAGGACGTTCATTATAGCTTTGTAGTAGCAAAAATTTGGAAATAGCCTACCTGTCCTTCAGGAGGGGATTGCTTAAACTTAGTCCATTTATATCACTAGATGCCATGCAGCCTGAGAGCAAAGGAAGGAGAAAGGCAGGCGCTGACTGGGAACACCATCCTGGGCGTGTGGGAAACGGGAGAAGTGTAAGTTGTAGAACAGATACAGGAACAACAGTGAACGTGCACAACAAAGCATTTCTGTAGGCACATGTGTTGGTGTGTACACCTGAGGAAAAGACCAGAAAACAGGCCCATCAAGCTGAAGACGCGGTTACCCTGCAGAGGGCCGTGGTGTGAGGAAGCTAGCACATGACACGCGCACACACGGAGGACATCAGTGCCCTGTACGGTTCTGTACAGGCTTGGGTTTGTTTTTTTTAAGCAGTTTATTGAGGTATAATTTACATGCCATAAAACTTAACGCATTTTAAGTACACAGTTCAATGAATTTTAGGATTTTTAGTAAATTTATGAGTTGTGTGACCGTCCCCACAGTCCATCCAGTGTTTGCACGTTTCCATCAGCCTGGAACTCTCTCTCGTGCCCATTTGCAGTGGACGCCGTTCCTCCCCCAGCCCCTGGCCCCCTGGTCTGCGTTCAGTCTCTATGGATTTGACTTTTCTGGGCATTGCTGTAAGTGGAACCATGCAGCCTGTGGCCGCTGTGCCTGACCGCCTCCACTGAACTGAACTGTGTCGTGCTTTCGTAGATGGCGTTCATGCGTTGCATTTTTAAAACCGCTTGGGGGTGTGTGTGAAGGCAGAGGGGCATGTGGTGATGTAGGGACTGGCCATGGAGTTGCTGGAATTGGGGCTGTGGAGACGGTGAAGACCACACACTGGGACTTGCTCTCAGCCATGGGCGTGCTTGCCAGCCAGGGCTCTCTGATGGCGAGCAGCAGAAGCCATGGCTGAATCACTGAGGTGTGAAAAAATAGCTGTTTTCAGAGGGTCAAAGGAAGAGCTGAACAGTCCCCGGGACCCAGCACGCAGGCACCGTGGCCTCCCACGACCCCGTGGAAGGCTCCAGCCCCGGGTGTGCAGATTCCAGCTCAGTCGCCCGGTAGGACGCCTCTGCGGCGAGCTTGGGTTTCCTGCCCACCCACCTTGTGAGTGGGGCTGGGGAGAACGGGTGCTGGGGCAGGGGCAGAGCGGAAGGGCTGGCAGGCCTGGTTGCTCCACTTCCGTGGTGACGTGGGGCAAGTCTGGGCGGAGGCTGCCCCTGGCAGCTCGGCCGAGTGACCGGGTGGCCTCTCTCGGACCCAGGCTGTCAGCGTTTGGGCCTGGAAGCAGACCGCTGGGTCCTCGCAGATGTGCCGAGTCAGACCGACGGTTTGGGCTCCAGGCCCCCGGTGAAGTCCTTGTCCTGGGGGCACACCTGGCTTGGGCAGCAGTCCAGGAGCGTGTAAGGGCACCCCCTTCCTCAGAACGTCAGGACACCTCGATGCCCACTGCCTGTCTTCTCCACTGGTCTGTGGCGTGGTGTGGGGCTGGGGACGGCCCCTGCGCCTGTCCAGGGTGTCACTCCAGAACCCCACTCCTCACCTGGGCCTTGCCACGTAGTCACCTGCATCGTTTTCTTCTCTGAATCAGCAGTTCTTCTTAAGTGCTTTTTGTTGTGGTGACACACACAGGAATTGCACCGTCAGTGACGTTCAGGGCGCTTGCGGGTCTGCAGCTGTCTGCACTGCCTGCTGCCAGAACGTTAAAGGAAGCCCTGCTCCTGCTCAGCAGGCACTCCCCAGCGCCCTGAGATGGTTTTAAAAATGGGTACTCGATCGGTCACTACTGTAGGTGAAAAACGGTAAACGAAGGAACATGCTCTCAGGTTCTAGCTAGGGATACCGGCCCCTGTTAGACACACAGTAAAGACTCTTTAAAGACAAGTTTGGCATTTTCCTTTTTTTTTAAAGATTTATTTATTTCGCTCCCCTCCCCCCCACCCCAGTTGTCTGTTCTCTGTGTCTATTTGCTGTGTCTTCTTTGTCCGCTTCTGTTGTTGTCAGCATCACGGGAATCTGTGTTTCTTTTTGTGCGTCATCTTGTTGTCCTGTCAGCTCTCCGTGTGGGCGGCACCATTCCTGGGCAGGCTGCACTTTCTTTCACGCTGGGCGGCTCTCCTTATGGGAGGCACTCCTTGCGCGTGGGGCTCCCCTATGCGGGGGACACCCCTGCGTGGCAGGGCACTCCTTTCTTGCATCAGCACTGCGCATGGCCAGCTCCACACAGGTCAAGGAGGCCCGGGGTTTGAACCGCGGACCTCCCATGTGGTAGACGGACGCCCTAACCACTGGGCCAAGTCCGCCTCTCAGGCTTGGCACTCTGACATTTGGGCCTGATCTTTCTTTGTGGCGGCTGGTCCTGGGCCCTGGAGGATGTTTAGTGGCGTGGTGGTCTGAAGCTGCGTGTTCCCTGGAACATCACGTTCTTAAACCTTACCCACTGCGAATAGGAGCTTCCCTTAAGGTGTGACCCACCCCAGCTAGAATGGGTCTTAATCCTATTTCTGGAGTCCTTTATAAGTGAACAAAGTTCAGGCCAAGGGAGAGAAAGCCATGAAACAAGAAACTGAAATCAGCAAAACCCAGAAGAGAGAGGAGAGGCCAGCTGGCGCTGCCGTTTGCCTTGCTGTGTGGCAGAGGAGCCCAGGATCGCCAGCAGCTGATGCCTCAGTTTGGACATTTTCCCGGCCTCAAAACCATGAGCAGATAAAGTCCTGTTGTTTAACTGGACCCGTTCCATGATACTCGCCTTGAGCAGCTTAGGAACCTAAAACAAGCACGTTTACCTAGGGGACATCCCAGACAGTGCCCAGTGTCCCCTGGGTGAGAAGCACCGCCTGGACACCGCACAGGGGGTGACTTCCTGCTGGCAGGCCCATTCTTCAGCATCTCAGCTGGTACCACTGGAGCTGCTGGTGGCTTGTCCTCTGGGCTCCAGGCATCGTGCTGCCTGCCTTCTCTTAGCCATTATTTACAGCTTTGCCTCTTTTGTGACTGCAGCAGTAATGTGTGCTTATTGTAAAGCCTGTATTACACTGGATTCTGTAAAGCAGAATGCCCTCGGTTCTGTCTCCGCTCTCCGGAGGTGACCATTCTGACAGTTCCCATTTAGGGTGTGTTCCAGACTTGTTTCCTGTCTGCATTTGTTTTTGCAAAAATGCAGGCAGACTGTGCAAATATTATTCTGCAACTTGCTTTAAAAAATAGCTCTGTTGAGATATAATTCCTATGCCATACTGTCCACCCTTTGTAAATTCTGGAATTCACTGGTCACCACAGTCAAGTTTAGGACATTTTTATGACTCCAGAAAGAAACCCCGTACCCACAGCAGTCACTCCTCATTCCTCTCTCTCTCCCACAGCCCTCAGCAACCACTTTCTGTCTCTCTGGATTTGTCAATTCTGGACAATATAATATAAATGGAATCATGCAATATGTGGTCTTTTTTTTTTTCAAGATTTTTTTTAATTTTTAAAAATTTTTATTTATCCCCCCCTTGCGGCTTGCTTGCTGTCTGCTCTCTGTGTCCATTTGTTGTGCATTCCTCTGTGTCTGCTTGACTCCCTTTGTTGCGTCATCTTGCTCCACCAGTCCTCCGCGGGCACAGTGCAGGCTGTCATCTCTCCATGCAGTCTGTCAGCTCTCTGTGGGGGAACCTGCCTTCACAAGGAGGCCCTGGGACGTGAACCCAGGGCCTCCCATAGGGTAGACGGGAGCCCAATCGATTGAGCCACAGCCGCTTCCTGATATGTGGTCTTTTTGATTGGCTTCTTTCACTTAACCTAATGTTTTCAAGGGTCATCCATGTTGGAGCATATAGCATGGAGCAGAACTTGATTCCTTTTTGTGGACAAGTAATATCCCATTGAGCGTTGACGGACATTGGGTCTCCAGCCTTTGACTGTTAAGAATAATGCTGCTGTGAACATCCACATCAAAGCTCTGTGCAGACGCCTGCTCGTTTGTCCTGGGCACGGCCTGGCTTTTAACTTTGCTTTGGCTGGGCTAGCCTGTGGGTTCTTTCTGCATCAGTGCTTGCCCAGGTCCTCGCGGGTCTTTGTAAGCCACAGGTCTTGTGGCGTCTTTGCACGTTTTCCCTCCCAGGCCCTCTCCTGGGCTCATCTTTATTTCCGTCAAAAGCCCTGCCATCTTCCTTTGCCCCTTGCTTTCTCCCTACTTCAGTGTCTGTGTAGCCTGGGACTTGCGAAGACCCTTGTCCAGGGACTCGCATGGAATGGGCAACCCCAAAGCAGAAGCGAGATGTTTCATGTGCTGGGGCCCACCAGGCCGCATGGGGGGCGTGGGGAGTGGGGCCCCAAGAGCTCGGTGTGCCTTTCCTGACTTGGCGGCTGCAGTTCCCTTGGAAAGCTTCCCTTGTCCTTGCATTAAAAATAAAGCAAGGCGCAGGGGTTGAGCGCCTGCTCCATGTGTATGAGGTCCTGGGTTCAGTCCCTGGTACCTCCTAAAAAGTAAAATAAAAATAAAATAAAAGTAAAATGAAGCAGGCATTCCTCTCTGGCTTTGTCACGTGGGCAGATGCCTCCCGGACCTCTCCCAACACACTTGCGTCCCAACACTCTTGTGTCCCTACACGTTTGCGTCCCAACACGCTTGCGTGTACTCATGCTTCGCTCTGGCGCATGACTTGCGGGCCACGTACGTCTTCATGTGCCAGACTCCGGGGATCAGAAGATTCTGGGGCATGTGGGTTTTCCCTGTTGGTGCCACTTGCCCTCGGGCCCCTTCCCGGGGTCCTCTGGGGAGCCCCGCCATCCATGTGATGGGCAGTAACTGGGGGATCGGGCAGCGGGCTGGGCCCCGTTCCAGTCCTGCTTCTTCCCACCATGGGGGCAGTTGGGGTCCCAGTGAACCCCGTGGCCTCCATCTCTTTGTTCCCAGGACCCAGCGCTGGCTCGGCACAGAGCAGTGACCCTTCAGGCACGGTGGGGCTTGCGATTCTGTCTGACCATGATTGCCTGGTTGAGTGCTGGTGGGAGGTGTCTGGGGAGGCTGCCTGGAGCAGCGGTGTAGTTGGTTGTCAGGACTTTTTTGGCTGCAAGTGACAGAAACAACTCATGTTGGGCTTACAAAAAGAAAGACGAGTTAATGGAAACGCTGGACAGCGCGAGGTTGCTTCCAGGGCTCGGGTGAGGCCTCAGGACAGGCTCTCTCTGTCCCGGCTTTGCTGCCCACGAACAGCTTTATGCGCAGCCAGACGCTCGGCACCTGGGGCTGCACTCCAGGGCCAGGCCTGAGGACTCAGGGCAGGCTGCCTGGGGCTGTGCGCCCCCCTTCATGCTGCCCTCTGGCCAGATACTTGGGTCATTTACTTACCAGACCACATGGACCCAGAGGGGCAGTTCCCTGAGGAAGCCAGCACCCCCCAAGTGGCAGCTGTCTGTACCTTTTCTGTAACTTTTGGACAGGTCGGGGCGGGGAGGCCCTAGGCGGGTGTATTAGTCAGCCAAAGGGGCGCTGATGCAAAATACCAGAAACCTGCTGGGCGTTATAAAGGATATCTATTTGGGGTAGGAGCTTGCAGATACCAGGCCATAAAGTGTAAGTTCCTTCCCTCACCAAAGTCTATTTCCACGTGTTGGAGCAAGATGGCTGCCAACGTCTGCCAGGGTCAGGCTTCCTGGGTCCCTCTGGGCTCAGCTCCTCTGGTTCCTCCACAAGGTCAGCTGTAGACTATGAGGCAAACGGCTCTGTCTCTCTCACTGGGGCTCCAGCGTCAGCATCAGACTCCAACATCAAAACGTCACCATCAAAAGCCTCAGCTCTGTCCTCTGCCATGCCTTTTATCTGTGAGTCCTCACCCACCAAGGGGAGGGACTCAGCGCTCTAATGACATGGCCCAATCGAAGTCCCAATCATAACTCAGTCATGTCCAGGTACAGACCAGATTACAAACATAATCCAGTATCCTTTTTTGGAATTCATAACCATATCAGACTGCTTTAGTGGGTTAGGACTGGTGAGCTCAGTCTCCAGGACGGAAGGCCCAGGGGTGCCCAGAGCAGCACCCTGTGGCTTTTCTTAGAAACTGGGGGGCAACAAGTGTGGGAGGTGGGGGAGCGTGGGGCTGTGGGCGAGGGCCCCCCATAGGAGCCTTGCCTCTCCCCACTCCCCAAACTGCAGAGAGAAACAGGCCCACCTTCCCGGGGTGCCCACGAGGGGCCCTGAGGCAGGCAGGCAGAATGCTCAGCTCTTGTCTTCAGCCCCCTGGACCAGCCAGCAGGCAGAGGGGAGCACGGGGGCCAGGCCCCCTGCAGGGAGAACACGCGCCTCCGTCCCGGCTCACCCCAGCCAGCCAGAGCTGTCAGCTGGCGCTGAGCAGCCAGGTCAGAGTGCACATGAGTGCAGATGGCTCAGAGCCGCCTCCGCAAGCAGTCACCTGCGTCAGCGCCGAGGTACTGGGTGCTCAGATCACATCCCAGAGCGGCTGAGCTGGAGCGCGGGGGTGGCCCGGCCCCTCCACAACCCGTTCTTTCCCCATCCGGCTGTCTCTGAAATGAGCAGCTGCCAGCGTGCCAACTCCCCTTCCTGGCTTAATCATCGCGCTGGGAAAAGGCAGCGGCTGAGTGTCCTGTTGAGCTGTGTCGTCACGGGCACTTGAGGAAGGTCAGCCGCAAGCTCCCTCCCGGGGCACGTGACTTGGGATGTGCAGGGAGGGAAGAGGCAGGTGGAGCGAGGGAAGGAAGAGGCAGGGAGGGAAGAGGCAGGCGGAGGGCCCTCGTCCTCCAGGAGGACAGCTGGCAGGGGGAGACACTCAGGGCCCTGGGCCTCCGGGACGGCGGGAAGCCACCCGGGTTCCCGCAGAGCAAGGCCCTCCCTCTGACTCGCATAGGTGCCCATGGTGCGGTCCTTCTGCCCCGAGACAGCGAGGAGTGTGCGTGATTGTGGGCGTGTCACCCACCCCCAGGGGTGCAGACCAGCCCCCCAGGACTCGCTGCCCAGCATAGCCCTTGGGATACACTCCTTGGCCACTGCTCTCACCTCCTTCCCCTCGAGCACCCTGGGACCACCAGCCCACAGGGGGACACCCCCATGCTGAAGCTCCCCTTTGCTCCCCAGTTGCCTAGAGACTAGCTCTAATTGCTGCTGTTTATCAAGTGTGCTCCCCATCACAGGTGCAGGTGAGATAACTGAGGCACAGCTCTGTAGTTGCACGCTCTGCACCTCTGCTCAGGGCCCAGCCACCTCCCAGCCGCTCTGCCCTCTGACGGTGTGGTGTCTGCCCGCTGCTCTCGCCACAGGCGCTCCCTGGACCCCCGCCTCCGCTCCGGTGTGGAGGTTGGGCCTCTTGGCACTGGGGTCTAAGGGTTTGGGGTTTGTTCAGCTGGCAGCTGCTCTCCTGGGACTTTAAGCCTGGAGGGCATTTCTAGAAGCAGAGCCCTGGGCTTGAAGTGCGGCAGGCGCAGCCCTGCTTTCCAGCGGGCCAGTGTGCCGGGTGCAGCCTGCTCAGCCGACTGCCCTGGGTGGCCGTGGGGACAGGTGGACAGGGGCCTTCCCCTAAAACAGGGGCAGCCCCCACTGTCGCTGTCGGACGGGCAGAGCCAGCGTCCATCTCTCCTGGCTCCCTCCTCCTCTTTGCTTGTTCTTTGTAGTCCTTCACGGCTCCTTTCTCCTCCTTTGTGTTCCTGGTAGCAAATTCCGTGTTGAGTTTCCTTAGGTTGAAGTCTTGGGGTGACACTTCTTCCTTTCCCTAGTTCATAGTGACCATAACACCTGCGCTCAGCCTGGCGAATGACCTGATTTACACACTATGAAGTTGGTGCAATACTGACCCACTTTACCAAGCGGGAAACTGAGGCTCAGGGAGGCAGAGTGACTTGGGACGGAAATCACGCCAGCCTCCTGGGTGGGGACTGCGAAGGGGGTGCGTTTGAGCTCTGCTTCCACTGCCTGCTTCCTGGGTGGAAGGGGACCCTGGAGCAGTGCCCCAGGAGTCCCCGCTTCCTGCCTAAGGAAGGAGTTCACACCTGGGCTTTGCTGAAGGCCCGTTTTCAGATGTGGGTTGGTTTCAGTGTTTCTAAAACTCTGCTTCGCCTCCTGTTCTTTGGGCAGGAATTCCTCCATCGTGACGCTTCCCGAGGACAGTTCTGCAGATAGACTGGCCCCCTCCCCGCTCCCCTGCGGTGGCCTCCGCAGCCGAAGCCGCTGCCTGGGCTGGGGGCAGAGGCCCTGTGCCACCCCCTGCCCCTGCAAGCACCCGCAGCTGCGCCCCAACCCTGGGAGCTGGGGGCAGCCCCTGCTTCCTCTTTCCTTCTTAATTAATTAACTTATTACCTTTCAGTCAGTTATCAAACTGTAGAGAATCACATTATTCTATACAATAGCGATATAATTTGCCAGGCTCTAGGTTGTAGGGAGTGCTAGAGAATGAATATTCTCGATTCACATTTGCTCGGTGTGTTGATTGCAAAGAAACCTGCAGGCTCACAGACTAGACACTTAAAGATTTTATTAGGGGAGCAAGGGAGAGCAGAACAAAACTATAATGTTAAAGAATCATACTTTTTTTTTTTTAAAGAAAATGGAATAGCTTTATGAGATTTTATTTTTTAAAATTAATAGTTTTGTTCACATACTGTATAATTCACCCACTTAAAATACATAATTCAGTGGTTTTATTATATTCCCAGAGTGGTGCAGCCATCATCCTTTCTTTTAGTAAGTGTTTGTTGAGAAATAGGTGCTGTTTTATTCATTTCCTTTATGAACGAGGACCCCAGCTCTGTGTGCTTCGTGTTGGGGTAGCAGGATGCCCTCCAGGGCTTGCCTGGGGGGTTGTTCCTCTCTCTGCTCAGAGCTGGGGGGCTTCCTGCGTGGGGGGATTCCAGGGAGCGCTTTCCTGAGACCCAGAGTAGGAGCCGACCAGGAGGGGGTGCCGTGTGCTGGAGGGCGGGGTGGGGGCAGGGCGGGGGCGGCACCTGGCTGGCTGCAGGGGCCAGTGGTTGGGGTGAAGTCAGGCTGTGGCCGCAGGCCCAGAGCCCCCCGGCAGGGCTTTATAGCTGGGGGTGGGGTGGGGGTGGGTGGACCTCAGCCCCGGGGGGCCCACCCAGGGGTCTGAGCGTGGAGAGTGAATGAAGCACAGGGAAAGGGGATCTCTCCCTGAGCCCGGAAAGTTCACGGGGCCCCTCCCCTCGCCTGTGTCGCCTTCCCCCTGCCCGCGTGGCGCCAAGCGCCAGGGCTCCCACCCCGATGGCAGCCAGCCTGCAGGGCCTGACCACGCTTGCCTCCTGTTCCCCCCGCAGCTGAACTTCGACCTGGACCGGGGCGTGTTCCCTGTGGTCATTCAGGCCACGGTGGACGAAGGAGACGGTGAGCGCGTCCCCTGCCTTCCCTCCGCCCGTGGGGCCTCCCCCCTAAGCCTGGGGTCGCCCCCCGGGAGACGCCGCGGGAAGATGTGCGCTCAAGCCCAGCTAGCGGGTTTAGGGCAGTGGGTCTGTGGCCCTCCCCTGGGGACCCCTCCAGCACTCCTGCCCTGGGGGCCGGGGCTTAGGTACAAGCCAGCCCTCCCCCAGGGGCAGGTCCTGGTGCTGGAGCCAGCTCTGCCCCGCGTGCTGTGCAGAGAGAGATCTGTTGTTGCTTGTGCTTCAAGGCAACCCCCCTGGAGAGGGACAGCTTCCCCGCTTCCTCCCGGCTGCCCCCCGCTGCTGGCCGGCCCGCCCTCCCCCTGCTGATCCTGTCCAATGGCTCCCAGGCTTAGGGTGAGGACACCGGGTCCCCGCACGCCTGGCCGTGTGCAGAGGGGAGTGGCAGGCACAGGGCCAGCCTCGGGCAGTGCCCGCTCAGATGAGGGGCGCCCGTGAGCGGGTCTCCAAGCTGGCAGGAGCGCAGGCTGGCAGGGTGGGCACGGCAGCGTGGGGGGCAGCGCCTGCACCTGCGGCGGGAGGGCCGAGGCCGGCTCTGACTGCCCCCTCTCTCCGGGCAGTTGTGGAGGTGACTGGCCACGCCCATGTGCTCCTGGCCGCCTTTGAAAAGGTAAGTGCCACGGCGCCTGCTGGGCCCGCGCTGGGAGCTGTTGTAGAGGGGCAGCCTGGCGAGACTGGTCTGATTTGGGCTTCGGGCTACTGCCGGAGGCCTGCCAGGGGGGGAGGCCCAGTGTTTTGGGCTCCTGGGAGGGCCTGGGGTGTGTGGCGAGGGAGGCCAGCCCTTGAGAGCTCTCTAGAGCCCGCTGGCACGGGGGCCAGACGCCCACATGGGCACGCCCAGCCTCATGGGCCGCTTCCGAGAGCCGTGCCCCTGCCCCCCAGGCACAGCGTGTCGGGGGTCGTGAGGAGGCCCTCACAGCTCCCTGCTCGCGGCTCCTCTCCTCAGGCTCTGCCTGCCTGAGCCTCTTGGGCAAGCGCTTCCTCGACTGGCTTGGTTGGCGCCTGCGAGGGCAGAACCTCAGAGCTCGGCATGCCCAGGGCTGGGGTGGCTGTCCCTGCCCTGTGTGTAGCCCCCATCCTGCGCGGGAGGGTGCGGGGAGGGAGGCGTCCAGGCTTGGAGCTGCCCAGGGGGCCAGTGGAGCGGGCTGTTTGCAGGGAAGGATTCAGTTCAGTGGTACCTCTGTCGTCACATGTGCTTGAAATGGGTGTCCCCTCGTTTCCCCCCAGACCTGGAGTGCCTGAGCCCCCCAGCTGTGGGTGTTTTTTGTTTAATGGCTTATTTTTGATTTATAGCTTTCGCCCCCCACCTCGTTGCTTGCGCTTGCTGTCTGTTGGCTGTGTACTGGCTGCTTGCCATCTTTAGGCGGCACCGGGACCCCCATGCAGGAGGAAGAGGCCTAATCCCTGAGCCACCTCCACTCCCTGCTTCTCGTGTCTCTCATTGTGTTTCCTCCGTGCGGCAGCTCACCATGTCAGCTCACCGTCGTCTTCCTCTTCTTTAGGACCCCGGGGAACTGAACCCGGGACCCATGTAGTAGGCAGGCACCCAACTGCTTGAGCCACGTCGCTTCCCTGCTGGTGTTCTGAGCGGCATGTTGAGGGGTGGGATTTGGCTTTGGCAGTGAGGACTGTCAGGTCTCTGCTTTAGGGAGCTGTGGATTCTAGGGATGGGCACAGTTAGACTCGGTCACCCTGTCAGTGTGTGCTTGTCACGCAGGGGTGAGTGCCCGGCGGCGCTAGGATGGGGTCTCTGCTCCCTGAGCCCCTTGCCAGAGGGGTTGGGGAGTGGCCTATTTGACAGTGGTCCAGCTAGCGCCGCCTGCCCCCACCGTGACATTGGCCAGCACTCCACAGCTGCCAAGTGTTTGCAGCACCAGCCTGCGGCCCAGGTGGGACAGGGCCCTGTTTCACTCGAGGAAACAAGGTCCCGTGGTTCAGAAGTGGCCCCGACAGGATGGAGACAGGGTGCCAACTCGGTCCAGCCCCGGGTGCCTGCGCCAGCACCAGGCCTGCATCTGCAGCACATGGGAGGTCGAAGGGCAGCGCCCAGGCCCCTTCTTGTGTCTGGGTCTTTCCAAAGTGCCCGGGCGTCAGAGCAGCTGCTCCACGGCCTGGCCTGCTCTCCCCTGGCGAGGCTGGGCCTGTGTCTCTCTGGCCTCCTGCCCCGAACCTCCCAAAGGCACCGAATGCGGTGGCATGGAGCCCCAGCCGAGCCAGGCCTCTGCCTCCAGGCTCGGCAGCCGCACACACCCAGCTCAGCCTCAGAGAGACGGCCGCGCTCCACACCTCTGCCTTCCTGGGGGCAGGTGGGCAGTCTCCGACAAACAGTCCACCTGTGCTTCTGGTTTAGAGTCCAGCATGCTGGACACTTCCGTTAGAAGCCCCCGGCCACAGCAGGAAGTCCCACGTGCTGGTCTTGGTCTACTCAGATGGGGTTATCGGTGGGGTCGCAGGACTGCAGATCTAACTCCTTCGCCGACCTCGCTGACCTCTGAGGGGGGCGTTGCTTTGGCTACTGCTGAGTGTGGGTTACGCCACGTTAATTTGTTTTTATAGTTTTTTTAAAATAAAGATTTATTTTTTATTTATTTCTCTCCCCTTCCCCCCCCGCCCAGTTGTCTGCTCTCTGTGTCCATTCGCTGTGTGTTCTTCTGTGACTGCTTCTATCCTTATCAGCAGCACCGGAAATCTGTGTCTCTTTTGGTTGCGTCATCTTGTGTCAGCTCTCCGTGTGTGCGGCACCATTCCTGGGCAGGCTGCACTTTCTTTTGCGCTGGGCGGCTCTCCTTACGGGGCGCACTTCTTGCGCGTGGGGCTCCCCTACACAGGGGACACCCCTGTGTGGCAGGGCACTCCTTGTGCACATCAGCACTGCACGTGGGCCAGCTCCACACGGGTCAAGGAGGCCCGGGGTTTGAACTGCGGACCTCCCATGTGGTAGGTGGACGCCCTAACCACTGGGCCAAGTCCGCCTCCCTTAATTTGTTTTTATAGTTTTTAGAGCTTTGAGCTTTTCAGTGTGTGTTCCTGTGCTGTCTTCTCAACTAAATCAAGCTTGGTTCGGCATAGCTTTTGCCCTCCAGGCGCTCTTCCTTGACGTTGGGGTTCCTCGTGGAACCTGGCCGTGTGCTCGTAAGCCTGAGTGTGCCTAAGACTCACCCCCCTTTCGTGCCTCGGGGTGAGGCCTGAGCGCTGCATTTTAGAACATGCCCCAGGTCTGCGGGACGTGTCTCGAGAACCCGCCCTGGCTCTTCAGTCTTCGCGTGGTCTGTCCTCTTCTGCGCTGTGGCAGTGGAGAGGCGCGGAGGGGCTGAGCAGCAGCCGAGCAGGCCCCGGCCGGCCCGGGGTGACCTCCTTTCTCTCTCCCCTGCAGCACATGGATGGCAGCTTCTCCGTGAAGCCCTTAAAGCAGAAGCAGATCGTAAGTTGTCAGACTAAATGCCGTGGCTCATTCTGATTTCAGAGAAACATGCACCCACAGTCAGGCAGGCCCTGTGTGTCGCCCTTCCAGGGCGCCGTGGCGTGTCCCCCCGATGCGTGGGGGCAGGGTCTGCGTGAGCTGTGAGCCTGCCGCACCCCAGCACTGAGGCCCAAGCCCCAGCCTAGTGCCTCGCGTTCAGTAAATACTTGCTGAATGATCATACAGAGGAGGGAAGCAAACAGGAAACAGGGACCGAAGTTCCCTCTCTCCCTTACTTGTTGCTGGAAATACCTCAGTTTTGGTCAAAGACTTGGGCTGACAGCATCTCAGAGGAGGGATGGGGTATTCTGGAACAAGGGGACTGTGGGCCGGCCCCGAGGTCCGGCGCACCCGCTTCCCTCTGGGGGTCCCCCACCCCGCACCTGAGGTCCGAGGAGCAGTTCCTGGTGTCCTCCGCATAAGGACATGTGGATTTCGAGGATGGGGTCCCCCAAACAGCCCGTCAGATTCTGGTTTTAACAGCAGGCTGTCCTTGAGTGTGGCCGCGTGGCCGCGTGGGCGCGCAGGCCCTCTGGCGCACCCCAGCCCGTGCAGCGTGTTTGTTAGGATTTTCAGAGCAGGTCAGGGACGAGCAAAGGCCCAGCCGCTGCGAGGGCCGGAGGGCAGGAGACCCCGGGGATGGCGAGGTGCTTGTCCCGGGTGCTCTGGAGGCTGGGGGTCCGTGTGGAAGGCGGGGTATCCGTGGCCTGGGGACAGCTTTCAGGACGGCCGGTGAGCAGCCTGCAGGCTGGTGTGAGCAACAGGGCAGGTGCCGCATGGGAAAGCGGGCTTGGCGTCTTGTGAAAGGAGACTCTAGAACTCACTGGCAGCCCCTTGGGCACCAAGTCCTGGAAGGCCTCAGCCTCAGGTCAGTTCCAGTCTCTCCGGGGGGCCAGAGTGGCACCTCCCGAGGGGCGTAGTGTGCTTGCTCGGCCCCCACAGGACATGGCCCAGGCCCTCTGGTGGGCAGAGCCCCTGGCCCGTGTCCCGGGCCGCAGGGCAGGCCGGGCAGGCAGCAGGTTCTTCTCTCCCTGGGCCATGGGGCTGGGCGCGCTCCGAGGGCCACTGGGAGCCCCAGCTGCCCCCACCCTGGGACCTGGCGGGTGCCGAGCATGAGGGTGTGGGAAGTGCCGGCGGTTCTCTGCTCTGCAGGTGGACCGGGTCAGCTACCTGCTGCAGGAGATCTACGGCATCGAGAACAAGAACAACCAGGACACGAAGGTAGGGCCCTGGGCCGCGCGCCACACGCCACGCGGGCCGCGCCCCAGTACCTTCCTCCTGCCCTCGCACAAGCCAGCTCGGGCGGCTCCTGGCCGCGGCCACCGCCCTGGGTTCAAGGACGGGCGAGCCGTCGCCCCCCGGCCTTACCTGGAGCCCTGGGGTCACTCCCAGGCACCAGCCTTTTCCCTTCTTTCCAACTTTTTTTTTTTTAATTATTAAAGGTAATGGAGTTTGTGCAGTATTTTTTTGTTTTTCCAGCAAATCCAATGACTTGTTATGCATGTGCCCTTCATGGGGTAGCCTGACTCAGGTCAGTGGGGTAGCCTGGGACCCAGCACCACTTGGGCCACTTGGGGCTGAGCTTGTGGCCTTTGTCCTTCTCTCAAACTCAGCGGGTGGCCCCCACTGCCCCTGCCGGCCGGCGACAACCCCCACCCCGCTGGCCCGAACGCAGTTATCTGGTGGAGCCACGCGGGTTCCAGGCGTCTGATAAAGCAGTGGGCGCTGAGTAAGTCTGGATTGAATTAAGTCACGGTCTGTCGTGGCCTGGACAGAGCTGAGGAGGAAAACTGCAGCACGGCTGCCTTCTTAATTGTTCTTAATCAGCGGCACCGCGGCGTGAATGAAACCCCCCTGTTTCTTAGAATCTCTCCGGAAGTCTCACACCCCCGGCCTCACTCTGACCCTGGATCTGGGACAGCTGGAAGCAGCTAGACGCCGCCGCGGAGGCGCAGTGGTTTGGCCAGGCCGTGGCCTTTCAGGAATTTAGCCTAGACCAAGAAAGAGCTCGCGGCTCGCTTCAGACGGTTCCGACCCCGGTGTCCGCAGAGTTCTGCGAAGACGCCGTCAGGCTCCCGAGGGCAGCCCCAGCGGCGGAGGCAAAGGGCCGGGCCAGGCGCCAGTAGAACTTGACCTCCGCAAACGAGCGGCGGGCCGCAGCGTAGGCCGTCGCTTTCTCTTGATCCAGAAGCTGCCATGATTCACGAGGGCATTTCAAGCAAACTGACCTTTTTTTTTTCCTTTTTTTTTTTTTTTAACAAAACCTAGGCATGCCCTTGACCGCCGTGCAGCCGTGTTCCTTAGTGCCACGGCCTTGCCCTGTGCTCTCCTTGGTTCCGGGCGGTAGAAAGACTCCGTGCCTTTGAGTTGGGGGCAGCAGGCACAGACTCTTCTCTCCATGCGAGTTCTGTCTCGGGCAGGCCCCTGGGGGCCTCACACCTTGCAGCAGCTCCCGGAAGGATTCACCTTGCGTTGGCCCGGGGGCCTGTGTGGGTGGGCACTGGCCCATCCCAGGAAGGACATGGGCCTCCTCCTTTGGGATCTCCCCCAGGCCTTTTGCCTGCTCCCAATTTCTCTTGTGGATGCAGGTGTTCCTTTGACACTTCCCCTGGACTGTCCCCGGGCTGGCTCCGTGTCCCCAGCAGGCACCCTCCCACCCCGAGGTTGGGCAGTGGTCAGCGTGGGCTCAGGGTTGGACCGCCTGCCACCCATCCTGGGCCTCTTCGAACCTTCAGTGTTGTCACGAGTGGGGTCGAGGAACAGGGACAGACGAAGTGACACACAGAGCCCCAGGGGCAATGGGGCATGAGGAGCTGGGGGTCCTGATGAGCCCCTGTCCCTCCCCGAGCAGGGATGAGCCCACTCGTGAGTACTCTGGGCTGACTGTCCCCTGCCCTGCTGGAGTTGCCCCGGTGTGGCATCTGCAGACGGGGGTGGGAGGTGAGGTGGGCTGTGGCCAGGTCCAGCGAGCGGGCACAGGCTCCCACCTGGAGCAGCAGCCAGAGCTCCTCTGCCAAAGCCCACTTAAAAGCAGTGCCTGGTCCGGGCAGCCTGGGAACTGCCGGGCTAAACCAGTGCACAGGTTTGTTTCCTGAAGGCGTCTGGGGTCAGCATGAGGCTGCAGGCTTGTAACCCTCCCAAAGGGCGATGACAGGATGGAACTGTCATCCCGGTGCTGCTGGCAGAGGCTGCGTCCACAGGACGCCATGCCCAGCGCTTTGCCCGTGGCTGTCTGGTCCTCCGCACACCCCACCCCATTCTACAGAGCAGGAGGCCGAGGCTCAGACAGGTGCACGGCCGCACGTGTCACCCAGGAAGCAAGTCACAGGGCTGGGCTGACCCCCAGGCTCGTCTCACCCTAGAGCTCACGCTCCCCCCCATGCCGCACCCCGTTTCCCTCCTACCCGACTCGGGAGCTGTGGGTACACTTGTGGGGTGGGGGCTCGGCCCTGTCCTTGGCCTCAGGCCCTCTGCCTGCCCCCGGCCCACCTCTGCCCTTGTCCTGCAGCCCCCAGACGACGAGAACGGCGACAACAGCAGTGAGTGTGTGGTGTGCCTGTCGGACCTGCGTGACACGCTCATCCTGCCCTGCCGCCACCTGTGCCTCTGCAATTCCTGCGCCGACACGCTGCGCTACCAGGCCAACAACTGCCCCATCTGCCGGCTGCGTGAGTGCCCGCTTGCCCACGTGTGGCTCTCCCAGTCAGGGTCAGCGCAGGCCAAGGGGAGGTTTCTGGAGACTAGCGACGGGCCACACCGTAGCGGCCCCAGGCCAGAGGGCGGCACAGAGCCGTGGGTTCCGTGTTGGCTAAGAAAGAGCCTGTCCTCCCTCCATCCAGGCCGCGGCCGCCTGCGATGGTGACGCGCAGGGCGTGATGCCGACACGACACCAGTGGCACGTGGTATAGTCCACTCCAGGGAAACCAGGCTTGTCAGTACAGCGGCCGTGGAAGAAAGCCGCCAGGCAGATGTTACTACCCATGGGGTTTGAACTGGGCAGAAATTCATCAGTGAATCAGTCTTTATTTAAAAGCTGACCTGGAAAAGAATTTACTTTGATCCCAAATTAAAGTAAAACTGAAGATGGAAAAACGGGCTGGGTGGAAAATGGCTCTAGGAATCCCGTTTGGTTTCACGGGGTATTCCAGAAATGCTGTCAGTGAAAAGTTATTAAGTTGGGCATAACTGTGAGTAAAATAAGTGTCTTCAGATGGAGTCAAAACATCCACTGGTCAAGACGAGCACCAGGCTGGGGGGCCATGGTCTTGGGTCCCCTGAGTTGTCCCTACCCTGTTGAGGCAGGGGATGGGTTGCCCTGGAGGGCTGCAGGCCCCACCTTCCATCTCGGAAACATTCATTTTGGCTTAGCAGGTAAATGATTGCTTTTCAAAAAGGCCTCCTGCTGCTTCACACCCGGGGTGCAGATCAGCACCCAGGAGCTGGCCAGAGACACTGAGGCCGCGTCTTGGCCCCAAGCCAGGACGTGGAGCTGCCCATGGGGCCCACTGCGCTGGGGTGCAGGGGTCCTGCCCGTGGGGCTTGCTGCGCTGGGGTGGAGGGATCCTCCCCGTGGGGCCCCTGCCTGCCCGCGGTTAAGCAGCCAGCTGGGCAGAGGTGGGCTTGAGCTGGGCAGTGGCCCGGAGCTTGTGCTCTCGACCCCACGGCCGGGAGCAGTGACCGTTCTTCAGGGACTAGAGTGCAGCTGGGCATGGGAGACGAGGAGGGTGAGGTCGTCTGTCTCGGGGTTCTGGAGCCTGGCGGGGGGAAGCCCCTGCTGAGGAGGGAGGGCTGGGGGCTGCGGCTGCAAGGCTGGGCGGGCAGTTCACCGTCCTGGCCTGCGGGGTTTCAGCTCAAGGAGGGGACCGCACGGGGGGCCACTCTCCCACATTCCACCTGGAAACGGGGCCGAAGCACCAGGGAGCGTCTGCAGATGGGGGCGGGTGCCTGGGTGAAGGTTCTCTCGTGCGCCCCGAGAGCAGGCAGGGCAGGAGGGGCTGGGCCTGCGGTGACAGGGGTAGCAGCGGCGGTGGAGCGCGCTGGGCGGGAGCTGGGCTGGCGCACTCGGGTCTTCAGGTCTCCCCTGTGGGATCTCAGGACCCTGCACCCCTCTTGTTTGCTCCTTCCCGTGCCCTTTAAGCACCAAGTTCCCCCGGAGCCCCGCTGCCCGGGGCTGCACCAGCACGGGCCCGCGAGCTCAGCCGGCGACCGGGGAGCCCCACGCTCTAGCCGAGCCCTGCCCGCCCGGCCCAGAGCCCTAGGGTCCCTGACGGGCCAGAGGGGGGCCCTGGAGTGATAGTCCTTGGTCCTGAGGCCACTCTGTATGTCGGCTGGAGACCCACAGCCCCCTGTGGGCCTGGAGTGAGGGCTTCTGTGGGCCTCGGCTTCCTGCCTGCAGCCCTGCTGCTCCCCTGTGCCTCCTGCTGCTGGTGGGTTCAGACCGGAGGGGACGGGCTCCCCCGGCCGGCGGCTGGTGTCAGACGTAGGCCTGCCCCGCTGCAGGGAGGCCTGGCCCAGAGGCCCCGCCTGGTGCTGGAGCAGGCAGGGAGCAGTGCACAGCTATCCCTGCCCCACCGGCCTGCGCCCTGGGGGGGAGCAGCGCCAAGGGAGGGAGGGGAGCCTGGCCCATCAGGACTCGGTGCAGTAAGGAAACCCCGGGCCTGGGACTGAGAAACAATGGGCGTGGCTGGGGACAGTCCCTGGAGGGGTCCAGATGGGGGCATTGCAGGGGAGGAGTCGGGCCCTGCCCCGAGAGCAGGGGGCATGGGGAGCAGAGCGGGAGCGTGGCCCCCACTGCTGGCCGAGCTCGGGGACCTCCAGTGTGGAAGGAGTGCGGTGTGGGGCCGGCAGCCTTGCCTGGAACCTTCCACGGGGCCTGGGGCCGGCCTCCAAGGCGGTGCCTCGCCTGCATCATGGGGCCAGGGCCCACCGGAACCTGGGTGCGCTAGGGTCAAAGGTCGGGGAGTCCTGGGGGAAGGAAGGCCCTGCGGTGCTGCCCGTGGGGCGAGCTCTGCCCGCACGGATGCAGGTTCTTGCGTCTCCTCTCCCTCTGTGGCTGATGCCGTCTGCAGCCTTTGTGTGTGTGGCCGTGCGGCTCCACCTGCAGCATGTCTACGGGCAGCCCCAGGTCCTCGGGTGTTTCTGTAACGTGGTTTTACACAGCGGCCCAGCGGGCTGCTTCCGGTAGCAGGAGGGGCGTGGTGAGACGACTGTGTGCCACGGCGTCGTTACCCCCCAGCTCCCGCGGGCGAGTGTCGGTGCTCTGCGGCGCACGTGGCGGTCGGTGGTGTCCACCCGCCCCGTCGGTCCTCTCCTTCCACGCGTTCCTAGGACTTGCTGGCCTCAGGCGCGCCCGCCCGAGGTCTCGACGGGTTGGCAGAGGTGGGGTGGCCGTGGCCGTCACCCTTGGGTTACGGTTCTGTGGGTCCTGCAGGTGTGAGGCCGCGGATGCCCCTTCCCCTGCGCTCTGAGAAACTGCCCACAAGTCTCCACCGGGTCAGCGTGGCAGCTGCCCCCCTCCCGAGCCCCCGTCATTTTGTTGAGACTTTATCCTGCCTGGGACTTGGGGGACAGGTGACTTTCCCAGGAAGTCTGCTGCGGGAGGATGGGCAGTGTCCCCAGAGCCTGCAGGGCCTTGGCGGGGAATGGCTGCCCTTGCCCAGCCTGAGCCCGTCCCTTCTGCCGCAGCTTTCCGGGCCCTTCTGCAGATCCGAGCCGTGCGGAAGAAGCCAGGAGCCCTGTCCCCCATCTCCTTCAGCCCCGCCCTGGCCCAGAGCATGGACCACGACGAGCACGCGGTAAGTGCTTCCCGACTTGTGGGGGGCAGCAGTGGGGAGAGGAGGGAGCCCACCCACCGCAGGCCCTGCCAGGCACCCAGATGCCGCCGCGGGGGACCAGGGCTGCCTCTGCGTCAGGACGGTGTCCGGTTCCCGGGGAAGGGTTGGTCCGGAGGCCTGCGTGGCGGCGGCCGTGGCGGCGTGGCCAGGCAGGGGCTGATGTGCTCGGCCGCCCCAGCCCCCGCTCCGGCTCCTGGGCCTCTGCACTCTGGTCTGGCAAATGGGAGGTGCGGCCACAGGGATGCCCGTGAGGCCTAATGGAGTGAGCCTTGCCGCCCAGCAAGTGCCAGCGCCCCCCAGCAGACCTGCCTCTGGCAAGGGGCCCTCGGTCAGGGGCAGCTGAGCTCGAGCCGCTGTGTTTCTCCCCATCGCTCCCCCGTGCTGGTCCGTCAGGGGGCTCTGGTTGCTAATAACGACACACACCCTTTTTCCTGGTGCAGAGGGCGGCTGTCACGCTCTCCTCCTGTGCCTCCACCCACCTGTCCCTGCCCGGGTGGACCGGGGGGACCTCAGCGGGGGCAGGTTTGTCCCACCTGAACCCTCACAGGGATGTTCCTGGCTTCGGGCAAACAAAGGTGGTCCAGCTCTGGCTTTAGGGACCCAAAGAGAGCCCTGCAGCAGCGGGGAGAGACGCGATGGAGGCGGGGGCTGGAGGGGGAGCAAGGGCCGGCCCAGTGGCGTGGGCAAGGGGCAGGGCCGGGCGGGTCCTCCTGGCGCCACCCGGCTGCGTGCGTGGTCAGCAGCTTGTGCCACCTGGCTGCATGTGTGGTCAGCAGGCGAGTGTTTCCTTGGCCAGGGCACGAGCTCGCTGGGACCCAGCCATTGCCAAGGGCCCAGGCCCCTGGAAAACTCAGCACCTCCGCGTGGGTAAGTCCCCACGACGAGGACCCTGCCTTGCGTGGGTCCCCGTGAGAACCTGTACGTCGGGGCCCTGGGCTGGGCCCGCGCACGTACGGTGGCAGAAGCGACGGTGCAGCCTGCGGTGCTCCTCACCGGGCCTGCGCTTAGACGTCCGCAACTTCCTCAGCCGGGATTTCTGGGTCCCCTAAAACCAAGGCTGCGGCCTCGACGCTGGAGCAGGGGCCAGGGCGTGGTACCCCTCTGGCGGGAGGGCCCCCCTCCACCAGGCCGCCCCGCCCACATATGCGCCCCGTTGGCCGC
Source organism: Dasypus novemcinctus (assembly GCF_030445035.2). NCBI lineage: Eukaryota > Metazoa > Chordata > Mammalia > Cingulata > Dasypodidae > Dasypus > Dasypus novemcinctus. The sequence goes on along the minus strand of NC_080695.1, from coordinate 68,697,122 downwards.
CTGGCCGTTCACGTTGGGTGTGATCTCCATGCTGCCCACCCCTGGCAGCCGCCACGTGTCGGGGAGTCTTAGCTCAGGACGCGCAGCGCTGCCGGCCGCTGACCATGCCGCCTTTCGCCCTTGCCCGGCCCCCTTTCTGGCCTGGTGGCCGAGCTCAGGCCGTTTCCTCCCAGGCTTGGGGCCAGCAGGCGGCCGGGCTCATGCTCCCTTCTGGGTCGGGAGTGGCAGCCAGGCGGCGCTTGAGGGACCTAGGCCGTGCCGGCCGCGATGTTCTGCAGGAGGCCCACAGCCTCCAGGGCGCCGCTGCCAGCCCCTTGGGAGGGCCGACGCGGCAAACACGCGGGTCCGCGGGTCTGCGCCCCTTCCCCGGGCGGGCGGGTGATTCCCACGTAGAGCCACGTGGGCACACGTTGGGGACCGCCCACAGGAAGTCCCTAGCGGTCCCTACGGAATAGCCCTTGCAGTTAGACACTGGCAATACACCCATGTGGCAGAGCCGAGCCTGGCTGAGACACCCGGGCGCCGGGCAAGGGGTTGGGTGGGTGGCCCAGTGCGTTGCCCAGTCCAGTGCACCCTGACCTGTAGGTGGGGCCCTTGGGGGGTGCCCGCCTCCTGGGAGGACCTGCCCCTCCAGGAGACCAGATCATGGGGTGCTCCACTGGGCAAGGGAGGGGGCTCCGCCAGGCAGGGGAGGGCGCGCCACCATCATGGGGGCTCCGCCGGGCAGGGGAGGGGGCTCCGCCCTCCAGGAACCCCAGCCCAGGCCCCAAGTCGGCGCCTGGCGTTCGCCGCTCCTCGTGTGCTTGTGTGCAGAGGCTCTGGGCCACGGCCCACCTGGGGACAGCGAACCGGGAGACCCTGCTGAGCCCGCTCTGGCACTTAGGCAGGGTGGTGATAGTTGTACAACGTCTGGTTTTTATTTTGACAGTGTCCCTTTAAAAAATCAAAGTCGCACCCCGCCTCCCTGGCCAGCAAGAAACCTAAAAGGGAAACAGTAAGTGTGTCCGCCCCGATTTCGCCCCCTGCCCTGATGGTTCAGCCAGTGACAGGTGTGGGCAGTGGCTTCCGCCCCAGGCCGCTCGTCTGGCTTCCAGGCCTGTCCAGCTCTTCTCCCCAGCCCGGGGCCTTGCCCGCAGGGGCGTGCTGGCCGAGGGGCCGTGGGCAGCCGGGTCCCGCCGCGGCCTCGCGCACTGCCTCCTCTCGCCTGCTTCGCCACGCAGCCCTCTGTTCTCTTGCTGGCGTGGAGCGAATGTCGGAGCTGGACGGGGCGGCCGCCCTCTTGGCAAAGGCGCCCCTCGTGCCTCAGCAACTCCGTCCTCCTGCCTCCCCTCAATGCTGGGGCCTGCCGTTCTCTCGCTGTCCCTGTCCCTGCGGAGGCGTGTGGCAGGCGGGCCCAGCCCAGGAGGCCGGATCGAGCCAGAGGCCCCTCGGGTGCCGGAGAGGGGCAGGCGCTCGAGAGGCGACCCGAGCCTGCTGTTTTCCCTTCTGGAGGGGCAGAGGGGCTCGGGGTAGTTACTTACTTTTAAACCGAGGTCAGGTGAGGGCGCAGACCTGCGCGGGGCAGGCGAGGTCTGTAAGGCGCCCGGGCCCATTGGTGCTCTCTGAGGGTGGCCAGGCCCCCGCAGTCCCCGTGGCTTCCCGGGAGGCAGCTCCCCGCCCTCCAGGTGGCTGGTCAGGCGGGCGGGGGCACGTAGGGCGCTCCCGCGAGCCTGCTGCCCCTTGGAAGGTGGTGGCTGCCCACCCCACCTGGTCCCGGCGCTTGCACCACACCCTTGGACGGCCCCCGCAGTGCCCCTGCCGCTCTTGACCAGTCCTCCCCATCCCTGGGCCTCCCTCCGTCCCGTCATCTTTAGCCACGAAGCGCGACGTGGTCTGACTGGGTCCGCTCCCAAGCAGGGGGTAAAGGCAGTGGCACGTCCAGGCCCGTGAGGGCCCCTGGAGCTGGGCCGGGCGCCTGCGTTGGACGCCCCGGGGGCCGCCCCTCTCGTCCGGAGCCCACGCGCCTCCGGCAGACCCCCCTCTCCTGGCATGGCTTTGCTCTTCGCCTGCTCCCGAGCTCTCTGCCACTAACCCCTCTCACTGCCTCCTCCCTGCCCAGGCAGGCCGGCGAGCCGGGGGGGGAGGCGGGGGGCCAAGGCCGCCATGGGGGCAGCCCTGCTGCGAGCCCCTCACGCTCCTCGTCCTGGGCGCCGGCGCCGGCCCGTGGGTGTCGGGTGCGGTCGGTGTGAGCAGGAGCGAGGCACCTCACCTCTTAGCCTCGTGCGGGCAGGGGCCGGAGCACGTGAGCTGCTGCCTCTCTGCACCTGGGGTCCATCGCAGCCGGCTGAGGGGCCCCTGGACAGGGCCGTCCTCAGGGCTGCTCGGGAGTTCTTGGCAACTCTTCTGAGGGAGGCGGGACTTGAAGGTGGAGGGGACAGGTGGTCGGGAAGGGGTCGGGGAGTAGGGCGCCGGCGGGCTGCAAGCCCAGGGCCTGGGGCCGAGTCCCTGGGCAGCGCGCAGTGGGCAGCGGGCAGGGAGCCCGGGCAGCCAGCCCTCCTACCTGCCTTGTCCCCGCAGAGCTCCGACAGCATCCCGCCAGGCTACGAGCCCATCTCCCTGCTCGAGGCGCTCAATGGCCTCCGGGCCATCTCCCCGGCCATCCCTTCAGCCCCGCTTTACGAGGAAATCACCTACTCAGGGGTCTCGGATGGCCTGTCCCAGGCCAGCTGTCCCCTTGCTGGGATTGACCGAGTCATGGAAAGCAGCCATCAGAAGGGCAAGCCCCGGAGCAAGTCTCCCGACAGGTGAGTCCAGCCGCCTGGCCCTTCACACCTGCCATTCACGGGAGCTGGAGGGTGTGTGCCAAGCGTAAAACAGGAGGATCTGTGGCTTCAGGTGGTTTTATAACACGTTTTAGTCTGTGGCTTGCCAGGACTCACAAGGCCTAGTAGCAAGCTACGTGCACAGCTAAAGTTTATTTTAGCAAAAACGGTAGGAAAAAGACCCACCCTGAGAAGCGCCTGCTGCCCCTCCTCCTCCCCGGCTGTGCGGAAGGGCCCCTCCTCTCAGCACCCAAGGACCCCACAGGGGGCTGCTCACACAGGCAGCCTAGCCGTGGCCGCCGAGAGCCGGGCCGTGGCAGTGGGAGCAGGTGCCGCTGCCGCCTGTGATGTCCGTGCACAGCCGCTCCAGGGGCCAGGCCGGCGTGGCCGCCAAGCCACCCGCACCGCCATGCACCAGGACCCGGCGTAGGGCCGCCGCGGGTCCCTCGCAGACCGGCGGGGGTGGGCAGGCAGCCCTGCCGCGCTGGCTCTGTGCTCGCACGTGCATCTCTTTTTAATCGAAACGTCTAAGGAAGGCACGTGCTCTTTAGAACCACCCAGAACCCCTGTGATTTACACACGGGGCAAAACAGCCCCGAAAGGACCAAAGGGAAACGGGACCCTCTCCTGCCACTTCCCACAACCCCATCCTACCCTAAGGAGAGGCCAGTTTGTTTTCTCTTTCCCGGGAGAAAAAACCAGGCTGTGGAGATCGGCGCCAGGACGGGCCTGGGCTTGGCCTTTCTGTCCTCACGGGCCTGAGCTGCCTGTTCCTGCCGCCGGCCCCTGGGTGGGTTCCAGGCGTTGCTGCCCCAATGGGCACCTCGGCCCCCAGGCCCTGGCGCACATTGGTGGGTCCCCCTGGGAGAGTCCAGCAGGGGAGCAGCTGGCCCCAGCGTGGCTTCGGCAGCTCTGGTGCTTCTTGTCCGGTTGTCGTCCACCCCCACCCTCTCTGTCTCTGTCCCCAGCACCCTGCGGTCCCCATCGTCCCCCATCCACGAAGAGGATGAGGAGAAGCTCTCCGAGGACTCGGCCACTCCTGCTCCGCTGAGCGGCGCGGAGCTGGCACCACCAGAAAGCAGCCTCCCAGAGGTGAGGCTCCGGAGGGCAGGCGCCCCACGCTGCCCCTCCCCTGCCCTGGCCGCTGTACCAGGGCCTCCTGCTGGCCCCGGAAGTGCCACTTCCCGTGCCAGCGCTTCCCAGTCCTCGCAGACCTTCCCCTGGCCTGCACGCACAGTGGCCGTGGCCTGCCCCGAGCCTCGTCACCTCATCCGTAGAGGCGCTGCCTCCTCGCCTGGTTGCGAAGGTTGCGTGAGATGCTGTGGGAAGCCCAGCACGCAGGAAGTGCCACTGGGACCACTCCCCTGGCCGCCGCCGCCTCTTCTCGGGCAAGCCGTGCATCCGGCCCTCGGCACCAGTCGTGGGTCCAGAGCTCCAGGCGGCCTTTTCTCTTTTGTTTCTAGAGTTTTGTAACAGAAGAGGGTGACGAGGTGTCATCGCTCAAGCAAGGTGAGACTTGAGCTTCCGAGGTCTGCTCGAGCGTACCCCCAGCACCCCCCAGCGCTCAGCCCTCAGTGCCCTCTGCGGCCTCGCCAGCGCCTTGGCAGCGACTCCGTCTCGTGCCGCAGCGCCTCTGCGTGCGGTCTGGCAGGGCTCCGGGTTGCCGCCAGCCCCCCGTGGCGGCCACCCAGCTTCGCCTCGGCCTCTCCCCCCAGAGCACGGTTGTGCTGTCCTGCCAGCCCTGGAGGCTCTCGGGGCTCCCGTCAGGACCCTGGGCCTTGGGCAGACGGACACTGGGTCCTCTGCAAGTCCCCGCCTCCCGTGGAGGACAGCGGATCCTGTGCCCTGGGCACAGCCGCCAGGAGGGTCCTCGCTTTTTAGCTTTTGCTTACAAACGGCCTCTGGGAGCCGGGCCTCACGGTGCTTGCTCTGGGCTGGGTGAACACCTGCCCCGCGCCTTGCCAGCGCCCGGGCTGCAGATCCGCGTCGGGGCGGGGGTGGGGGGCTGCCGTGCTTGCACGTCTGGAAGGAAGGATAAGCAAGGGGCAGTTAACGTGTCGCCATAAGTTTTCTTTTAACCTGGGCACGTGGTTCTCTTATAACAAAAAACAAAAGCCCCGCGGCGTGGGGGAAAGAGGGAGGGATGGAAGGAGGAAAGAAAAAAGGAGGTGGCGGCCTTCGGGGTCCCTGGGGAGCACAGGGCGTCAGGGTGGGATCTGGGGCTCGAGCTCAGGGCCCCAGGCCTGGTTGCTGCAGCGCCCCCAGCGAGGAGGCAGACTCCTGGGCCCCTCAGGGAGGGCCCTGCCCAGCCCGGCCCCTCCGTGCGCCGCCCCTGACCTCGCACTTCCCCGCCACAGCGAGCCGCGCGCCGTCCATTGAGAATGTTCTGCAGGACAGCAGCCCTGAGCTCCGCCGCCCTGGCCAGCCGGGCCCGCCCGCCGACGTCTACCTGCCAGGTAACAGCACCCACTCCCTCGCCCTGTGGGGCTGGGGACGCCCCGCCCAGGGCTGGTGGCGCCAGGCTCCGTTCCTGGCTGTGGGCCCCGACTGGCTGAGGGGACCGTGGCGGGAGGAGCTGGCCGCTGCGGGCCTGGGTGCCTCTCTCCCCACCTGGTCCCACGGGCCCCGCCCACGGCAGGGCCAGGCCCTGGCAAGTCCAGCCTGGGCCGCGGGCCCCCCTCCCTGGAGCCAGCTCCACTCGGGAAGGGGAGGCGCTTTGCCCAGGCCCTTCCATCTCCTGCCCCAGGCCTGACGGGTCACCTGCCAAGGGCAGGTGCTGTCCCAGGGGCTGACTGGATCCGCAGGTGCCAGGGAAAGCCTTCAGACCTGGACATGGCTCTGGAAGACAGGCAGGGGTGCCGGGCGCCACGAAGCCCCGGAGCAGCAGGGACCGCAGGGAGCGGTGGCCCCTCTCCCCTCCCCACAGCCGGCCTCCTGGCCCTCGCCCTCGCCAGGTTCAGACTTGAAGTTCTGGGCCCCGAAGAGGGGTGTAGGCATGGGGGGCTTTCACGGCCCCTGTGCCAGGCACCTGCGAGGACAGCCTGGTGTTCTGGAACCAGCTTCAGAGATGGACCCGCAGAAGCAGCAGCTAGGGGCGCCCAGCACCCCACGTGGCCAGGGTGGCCCCCTCGCTGCAGTTGGTCCCCCGGGGTTGCCCAGGAGCCGGGCCTGCCCCTGGTCACAACGGCCCTCTGGGCCTCGTGCTGGTTTGCGGCAGCACGGCCTGTGCCAAGGGGCAGCCTACTGGTGGGCGGCAGAGGGCAGGCGGTGGGCTTGGCTTTCCCGTGCCGGGGCTGTCCAGGGGGCAGGCCCTGCGCAGAGGCTGCTGTGAGGTCGGCGTTTCACGCAGCGGGGCAGGCCAGGAAGGCCTGGCGGGCGGCAGGCGGGCAGCGGGGCTGCGGCCTCCCGGAGCCCGGGCCTGTGCCCTCTGCCCCTGGGCACCTCCCTGCACTCTGGCCCCTTCTGGGGGCTCGCAGACATGGCCAGGACACGCCCTGGGTGAGGTCTCAGAGGGGAGAGGAAGGGCCGGAATCCGCAACTGCGAGCGCCATGGGGCTCGGGGCTCCCCGCTCCCCCTTGCCGTTGAGGAGTTAGGGGTTCAGGGTGTGGCACAGGTGGAGGAAGACGGTGGAAAGGAGAGTGAGCTACCCCAGCCTCCCACGCCTCGCTGCCCCTGGCTCTGCTGCACAAGGCCCCCCTGCCGGCCTCAGCCCTGAGCACCCGCATTCGCCGGAGGCACCGCTGGCTAGAGTAGCGCTCTGGGGAGAGACGGGTCACGTCCCTCGCGTGTGCACGGCCTTCACACATGCATGTATGTGTGCCAGCCATTGGGTGTGTGTTTGCATGTGCACACGGCTGTGCTTACACGTCTGCGGCCCTTGTGCAAGTCTTCGTGTGTGTGGCTGGTGCACTGACGTGTGCGCAGCCCTCGTGCGTGCTTGTTCTCAGTGCCACCCTGAGGCCCACCTACAAACTTCTGTGGACGGGAGCACACAGGTGTCCTCGTTCTTTTCACAACGGCACGGTTGTCCCTTGACGGACGCAGCATGTTTTGGTGACCTTCCGTGTCCCGTCGAGGGAGAAGCCCGCTCCGGCAAACGTGTAGAGCGGCAGCGCATCCTGTCAGCTCCACCCTGTCTCTAGGACAGCGCCTCGCCCCGCCCAGCACCCTGGCTGGTCCCCACCCGAGGACACGGCCTCCGGGGCCTCCCTGGGCACACGGCCTCCATGGGCACAGGCTCGTCCCTGCTCTTGGCTGCCGGCAGCTGTGGCGGGCAGGTGGGAAGCTACAACAGCCCGGCGTTCTAGGCATTTAAAATGTGGCCCAGGTGCGCCGTGTTCCAGGAAGGCTGTGTGCCAGCACGTGCTGGCTCTTTGCTCCTCTGGGCCAGCAGAACACTATGAACGGGCCAAGGCGCTTTGCCTCCCGACGGCCCCTCCCCGGCCTCTCCTAAGGTCAGCCAGTTGCCATGGAATGTGCTAGGCTCTCGCTTTGCTAACTGAGCTTCCGTCTGTCTCCCTCCTCTCTGCGCAGCCCTGGGTCCTGACTCCTGCTCTATTGGTATAGAGGAGTAAGCTGGTACGTGACCTCCTTTCCTACGCATTTCGGGGGGCAGGGGAGGTCCTTGGCAGCAGATGGAGAGAGGAGCCTGCTTCCTGCTCCGCCCCCCATGGCGGTCTCTGATTTCTCACAGAGCTAGATTCAGGGTGCAGAGGTCTCCAGAAGCCGCTCACCCCCTTACCCCAAAAGCCGATCCTGGGACTCCTGGCCATACCTGGGTTTTGGAGCCGGAGGTTTGCCCACCAGGGCTAGACAGACCAGTCGGGAGCTTTCAGGGTCCCAGCAGTGGTGATGTAGCTCAGGTGTGCACGAGCCCCCGTTCCCAGTGGGAGACGGTGACTGCAAGGCCCCTGGCAGCCTCCCAGCAGCAGGGGACCCCCAGGAGGAGACGGGCCCCCGACTCTGGGGTTGTCACCAACGCTGGAAGAGAAGTGTTGGGAGGCTCAGCCAGCTAGTGAAGTGTGTCCTTCCTCCTGTTGCTTTAGAAATCCCCAGGGGATGTAACGTGCCCCACGCTGGGAGGGGTGCAGCCCCAGGCCACCTGCCCCCAAGCCAGGCCCTATGCGGCCCAGCCTGTCCTTGTCCTCGGAGGCCCGGCCCAGACGGTGTCCCCTCCCAAGCTGGCTCTGGGGACCCTCCTCCCTGTCAGCCCGGCCTCCGTGACATGGCCGCTGTCTTGTGCTGGCACATGGTCCTCCTGGGGTCCCTGATCACATTCGCTGCCCAGCGTTTCTGCCATAAACCCTGCCCTCATGCTGCTGCCTTGCCTCACTCTGCCCCCTGCCTCTGGAACCTTCCAGAATACCAGAGCACTCTGAAATAAGCCTGCTGGGAGGCCAGGGAGGCCGACGCCCCACCTGTCACGGAGGTGCCCTCCACCTCCTGAGCCAAGTGGCTGTTTAATGAAAAGCCTCTCCAAGAGTGTCTCCAAACAATGGGCAGATCTGCCTGGGACCCTCCTTTCTTCCAGAAGGTTCCCGGTGCACTAACTACTGGGAAATCTGGTGATGAGAGCCAGGCCTGTGGAGCAGGCGTGGAGTGCCTCTCCTTGGTGGCCTTGCCCTCCTGGGGCCACATGTGAGCCTTGAGCTGCGGCACTTATGCCCTGCTTAGCTTGGCAACTTGGAACAGCCTTGGGTGTTCCTGTCTTCACTCCATTTGGTGCCTGGGGTTGGTGCCAACACACACCTTTCTGTCTTCCTGCAATCTTTCTTGACAAAACCTGTCACTCTATTGAAATAGGACCCAAAGTTCTCAGAAAATCGGCCACAGCTCCCACCTCGTGGGTGGTTGAGTTTTGGAACAGAAGTAGGAAATGCAGGGAAAACCCACCTGCAGAGGATGGTGTCTCGCCCGCATGCTGAGGGCTTGCCGGGTCCCTGCACAGAGCCACAGCCCCCAAAGGAAAGGCCCCTTGGCTGGGGGCAGAGCAGCTCCCGGTACCAGGGAGCTCCTGGCTGGGTGTGAGCAGAAGATGCTGCAGAGGAGGGCACGGCCCCATCTGCACCTGCCGGGGCAGCCCTGGGCACGGTCCTGGAGGGCACAGCCCCATCTGCGCCTGCCAGGGCAGCCCTGAGCAGGGGTCTGGAGGGCACGGCCCCGTCTGCGCCTGCCCGGGCAGCCCTGGGCAGGGGCCTGGAGGGCACGGCCCCGTCTGCACCTGCCTGGGCAGCCCTGGCCAGGGGCCTGGGCCCTTAGGTTGGCTTCCTTTGGCACTGTCCTAGGCATTGCCCAAGTCCACCTGAGTCCTGAGGGAGAGCCCTGTTGGGACAGTGGCTGGCCAGGGCCCGGGAGTCCCCAAGGGGCTGGCAGCCAGTGGCCCCACAGCCCTGTCCCCAGCTGTGCCCGCTGGCGAACTGTGTGGGGAGGGAGGGAGGGAGCGTGCCCTGCGGGCCCAGCCAAGGACCCATTTCCGCAGCAGCCGTGCTGGAAGCTGCTGAGTGCCGGGGGCCCCTTGGGCTCACGGCCGGCAGGCACGCACGCGGGGCTGGCGGTGGACGAGCAGGTGAGCCTGCCGGCCCTAACCCTGCTCCTTCTGCTTCCTGCAGGATGCTCCACCACCCTGGAGACGCCCCACGGCCTCGGCCCCCCAGGCACCCCCCGGCCCATGCTGGGCAGCCTCAGCCCAGACCCCGGGGCTGCTGAGCTGACCCCACTCTGAGTGCCAGGCCTGGCTGCAGCTGGAGCCCCCAGCCCCCGCCTGCACCCAAGGGCCCGTGGCTCCGAGGGGCTGGGGCGACCCCTGGTCAAAGAGCACAGTGGACTGTCCCCTCTGACCCCGCCCTTTTTCTACGGTCGATATATTTGTAAATGGTACAAGATGAAGGACAGCAACGTGTTATCCCGTGTGCCGGTGCCCCGTTGGCGGCTGGCCCTCGGGAGAGCCGCAGGCCCTGCCCATTGTTCCCGTGCGGGCTTCACCCCACCCCAGCCACAGGAGGCCCCGTAGCTCAGCCCTGGCAGACGGTGGCGTGCCGTCCTCACAGGCGCCGTGGGGGCCTGTTGCTGGGGTCGGGGAGGGACGCAGGTCTGGGTCTCATCAGTGAGGCAGGCGGTGCCTGGCCCGGCATGTCCGCCTTACTGGTGCGCCCCTCGGCCCCCCGTGTGGCCCGTGCTGCTGCCTCCCTGCCTCTCAGGCCCTGGGGTGCAGCCACCACCTCCCGAGGCCCTCCCTGCAGCCTCCCGGGCCTTCTGGGCTGCCAGGCTGGGGTCTGACCACAGGGCAGAGGGCTTCTGATGGCCTCTGCACCTTTCCTCCAAGCTCTGGCACCTTCTCAGGGGCCCAGTTCTGCTCCAAGTTGTCAGAGGCGCCTGTGGCCGAGAGGCTGCTGTTCGGCCAGTGGCGCTGCCGTCCCCTTTCCCCCACGGGGAGGCAGTGGCAGCCATGGGTCCCTGCTGGCACCTAGCAGGTCTTGCACATTGCTGGGCCCCCAGCCCCGGCTTCCCTGGGCTCGTGGTGGTCTAGCCCCCACTTTGTCAGCCCTCGGGGGGCAGCTGGCGGCTGGGCACGGCTGTTCCTTCAGGTTGAGCCTGAGAGTGGAACTGCTTGGTCACACACGGCTCACTGCACCCCAGGGTAACCCGCCCCGCTGCCACACAGGCTCGTGCTGGCATCACTCCCACCTGTACACGCAGGCTCTCGTGCACACGCACAGGTGTGCTCACAAGCACACACCTGCGTGCAGGCTGGTTGTGCCCTCCCAGCACCCCCACCCCTGACCTGGCACCAGGACTTGGTCTGACGGACAGGGCAGGTTTGCCCGCCTCAGGTGGACTCGTGCTACAATTTGATGTACTCTGATTGGCTCGACTTTTGTCCGTTTTTACTGTATATTTATAGTAATAAAATCATGCAGCAATACCTGTCTGTTCTCCATGTCCATGCACAGCCCACACCCCGTTCCAGACACCCTCACCCAGTGCACCTGCTGGCTGCTGGCAGGGCCGTCGCAGTGCGCTTGGTGGCCTTGGTCCCCTCTCGTGTAAGGTGGCAGTGGCAACGCAGATGTCCAGGCAGGGCGACGTGAAGCCAGGCGCTAAGTGGCCCGTAGCTGAGACCGGTGACGGGTGTACAAGCGGCCAGTCGCCGGCACGATGCAGTGTGGGCGCCTGAGCTGGGTGTTCTCGTCTTTGCTGGTTCTGACTGGAGCAGGGCCTCCATGTGGGCCGGGAGCTGCTCTAATCCACGGCCGCGTCGTGGGTCCTCACCTCAGTCCACGGCCACATTGGGGATTCTCGTCCCGGTCTGTGTCCCTGATTGGGTCCCTAGCCAGGTACGCAGCAGCTGCTGTGCTGGCAGAGGGCACGACAGCCAAGGCCGCGCCCCCAGGAGCTGACCTTTCAGTCAGCGAGACACTGAGCAGGTGCCTCTTGAGGTTTGGCTCCTGTTAGGAGGAAGGTAAATGGGGGTGACGGGCTAGGGTCACCAGGTGATGGGGTGCCCAGGGCTTCTCTGAGGAGCTGGTGTCACCTCACGTGCTGCACGGCAGCATGGAGCAGCGGGTGCCCAGGCCCAGGAGCCAGCGTCAGTGGACCAGGAAGAGGCTCAGGGTTGTGAGTGAAGGGGGAGACCGCAGGCCCTCCAGGGGCAGTGGGGCCTCGAGATTTGTGTAAGGACAACTGGTCCATGGGCGGCTTTGAGAGGGGAGTCACCCCTCAGGCTGTCAGGGCGGGGAATGGATTGGAGGGGGCACAGGTGGCTGGCAGGTGGGGCTTCAAGGCTGGCACCTGCCCTGGCACCCTACCCAGGCCTCAGTCGCTGTGTGCCCCCAGGGGGTCCCCTGCTGGCCTGCAGCCTCCCCTGGGGCTTCTGGGGGCTTGCCCTGTGCCTTTCTTTGCAGTCCCAGCACTGCAACACCCAGGAGGATGGAGAATAGAACGCGAGTCCTTGAGGCTGCCAGCCCCGTCCCGGGAGAAGCCAGCCACCCACAGCTCTGTGGCTCTGTCAGACTTGCCTGGGCCTGGCACGGTCCCAATGGGCAGGGGGGTCTTGGATGGGCTGACATGAAGCCCCTCTGCACCTCCCCTAACAGACCCAGCCTTTCCTTCATGTCTGGGGTGGGGTGGGGAAGCCTAGAGGGTCCCCCTCCTTGCCTTCGCTGACCTCCCTTCACACACACACCCCTGGACTCGAGCAGACGGCTGCAGCAGGGCGAGGGCTCCTCTTCAGGTCTTTATTCCCCATGCCTCCTGACAAACCAGGACGCTTGCCAGTCCTCTGCCCCTCTTGCTGGTCCTCTGCCCCTCTCCATCAGTCAGGGCAGGCTTCCCTGTGCCACGAGGCTTGGACTGACTCATGGCCCACCCGGGGCTGTGTCCAGTGGCCCCAACCCTGGGCACCCATCCTCTGAGGGCAGGGGTGTTTTCATTCTGGGCATCCATGCCCCCTGTGGGGAGGAAAGTAGATGTCAGGGCCAGCAGCTGGGGAAGTGAGTGACACCATCCTGGTCCCTTGGATGGGTGTCGTCAATGCCCGAGCCCAGAGACTGCCTTCTCCAAGTGGAACACGTGGTGAGTAGCTCAGGTTGTCCCTGTTTCCAGTTGTGGACACTGGGGTGGCATCCTGACGCTGCCAACTGCCGGGTTCCTTCAGGCACGTGGCCCCCGCCCCCCAGTATAAACGGGGGACACCACTCCCCCAGGCGTCCCTGAACGCGGGGCCTCACCTGGCCTGCAGGATGCTTCCAGGGGCAGGGAGGGTGCAGCCCGTGGATGTCTTTCATTTTTTCACTGTGGTAACGTTTATACACAGTGTTTCCCACTTCAACCACTCCCCAGCGTGCACCCCAACTGTTAGCTACAGTCACAAGGTGGTGCGGCGGTCCCCACCTCCGCCTGGCGCTTAGCTTCCTGCTCCAGTGGGCCCCGGGCAGGAGCGGCCACCACGCGCCCGCACCGCTATGCCTTGGGGGCAGTCAGGGCCTCGCCAGCCCTGTTCTCCCCGCTCTTTCGGAGTCAGGCTGCCCGCCGCTGGCCGTGAGCTTGCCCGAGTTACCTGCGCGCACGGCAGGTGCGGGCGCCCGGCAGTGGGCTGCTGCGCGCGGCAGGGGTACGTGGCCCCTGCCGGGCTCGGCCACGCAGCGAGGGGTGCGTCAGGCTCGCAAGGCCAGGGTAGAGGTTGGGGTGGTGGGAGCCCCGAGACCCAGTCCAGGCCGCAGCAGCGCCCCGGAAGGCCCCCACTTCCTCCACACGCCGGTCTCGGAAGTTCGCGCTCCGCTCCCGCCGGTCTCGAGGCGGACGTCGCCTCTCGGGAACCGTAGTTTTTCGGTGCGCGTGCGCGCGGCGCGGCTCCTGGGCGGTGGCTTGCGCGTCCCGCCCTCCCGCGCACCGCTCCTCCTGATTGGCTCTGTTCCCGACGCGCGTCGGCGACGGGCGGGGCGGGGCCCGCGGGCGCAGCTGTTCGCGGATTGGCGAGGCGGGGCGGAGGCGCGGCGGAGGCGGGCCCGCGGATTGGCGGGGCGGAACGGGGGCGGGGCGGGGGCGGGCCTGCGCATGCACTTAAGGGCCCGGCGCCCGGTTGCGGAGGGCGGCGGCAAGATGTCGACGGCGGCGGTTCCGGAGCTGAAGCAGATCAGCCGGGTGGAGGCGATGCGCCTGGGGCCGGGCTGGAGCCACTCGTGCCACGCCATGCTCTACGCGGCCAACCCCGGGCAGCTCTTCGGCCGCATCCCCATGCGCTTCTCGGTGCTGGTGAGGACGGGGCCGGGCGGGGCCGGGGGCTGCGCTCCGACCTCGCCGCCGCGGGCGCCCCCGGCCCGCCCTGACCCGCGCTCCCCCGCCAGATGCAGATGCGCTTCGACGGGCTGCTGGGCTTCCCCGGGGGCTTCGTGGACCGGCGCTTCTGGTCGCTGGAGGACGGACTGAACCGGGTGCTGGGCCTGGGCCTGGGCTGCCTGCGCCTCACCGAGGCCGACTACCTGAGCTCGCACCTGACCGAGGGCCCGCACCGCGTCGTGGCGCACCTGTACGCGCGGCAGCTGACGCTGGAGCAGCTGCACGCCGTGGAGATCAGCGCGGTGCACTCGCGCGACCACGGCCTGGAGGTGGGGCCGCCGCCCGGGCCCCGCCCCCCGCCCCGGGGTTTGGCTCTGGCCCCGCGGAAGGCACCGATGGGTAACACGCCCCCCTGAGGGTCCCCTGGCCGGGCTGGTGGGGTGTCGCTGTCCCCAGGAGCGGGGCAGGGAGAGGGGCTTGGGGTCGGGAGGCCGGGAGAGAAGGGACGGGGACTGGGCCGCCCTCAGGGCTGTGTTACATCTGCCTTGCTGCCTGCCATTGCCAATCCTGGGAGTGGGGAGTGGGCGCGGGTGTGTGGGGGGATCTTCGTGGGGGGACGGTCGGGAGCGAAGGGGGGGGGTGTTTGCCTGGGGAGATGGGAAACTGAAGCGTGAGGGGCGGTGGGCTGGCGGGCTGGGAGGGAAGTTGGGGGCTCCCGGGAGGTGCTTGGGGATCTGTGGGCTTTAGGGATTGGAAGGGCTGGATGCAACACTGGGAGTGTTGGGGGTTCATCAGGTGCAAGGGGGGAGCATGGGGTGCGGGCTGGGAGGGGTATGGGCGAGGAGAGGAGGAGCACGGGGTTGGCCTTGAAACCTGCTTGCCGAGGAGGGCTGGGGGGAGCTGGCTGGCACCTGCCTCACCAGGCCCTGCCCGGGGTGCCCAGTATGTCCTTGGCAAAACTAGCTGCTTTTCCCCTGGCCCCAGATCCCGCAGGGCGTGCCCTGTGGGCAGGGGCCCGGTTTGACCTGGCCTCCTCTCCTTGCAGGTGCTGGGGCTTGTGAGGGTGCCGCTGTACACCCAGAAGGACCGCGTTGGAGGCTTCCCCAACTTCCTCAGCAACGCCTTCATCAGCACCGCCAAGTACCAGCTCCTGTTTGCCCTCAAGGTGCTCAACATGATGCCCGAGGAGAAGCTGGCGGAGGCCTTGGCCGCTGCCACGGAGAAGCAGAAGAAGGCCCTGGAGAAGCTGCTTCCAGCTTCTTCCTGAGGGCACCCCTGGGCCAGCTCTGCCTGCCACCCACCCCCTGGCCCTCTGTGCCCGTGGGCTGAGGCTCAAGCCCGGTACCCCATGGAAGTATCTCCTAGCCTGTTTGTACCCCCCTTCTGACACCTGGGGCCAGTGGGCATCATTGGCAGTGCCGGGCTGGCTGGCACCCAGCCCACCATGGTCTCAGGGCGGGAGCTGGGTGGCCTGGCTCTCCAGTTTGGGATGTCCTCCCTGCCCCACCCTCCTGTGCCGGTCCCTGGCAGCGCAGGCTGCGTGCCCAGGGGCGGCGGCTTTCCCCGCTGGGCTTGCGCACACCTCGGGGCCTTCAGAAGGTGCTTCGCTCCCACGAGGATGCCCCTGGCGGCGTGGTGGACTCATCCCCGCATCCTCCCGCAAGCCGGCCTGCCCAGAGCCGGGTGGGGGGGCAGGCAGTTGTCCTGTTAATTTTGGTGGCTGTTGGATTCACTTGGTTAGGTGTTTCTTCCACGGGGTATAGACTGGGTGAGGCTTTAAAGTGGCTTCACCCCACGGTGGGCTCAGTCCCAGAGGACAGTCAGGGCCATGGGGCCCAGCTGCGTGTGGAGTTGTTGAGGGAAAAGAAAAATAAAGCAGGCTGGCAGCCGCACTGTGTGTTCTTTGGTCCTGGAGGCCCAGGGCTGGCCTCGGGAGGTGGTCCCAGGATACTTGGGCGGGTGCAGCTTCCTCTACCTGGGTGGTGGGCACCAGGCTCAAAAGAGGGGCTCTGGGTCCCCAGGTGTGGGGGTCCAGTGGCGTGGCTCAGGCCAGGGCTGTCTGTCCGCTGCAGCTACCACTGCCCTCCAGGCCACCAGCCTGGTTGGGTGGCTTCTCTGTGCCCTTCCTCCCTGCAGCCTGCTCCAGGGGCCAGCCTGCGGGCACCGGTGTGGAGGCAGAGCCCGGTGCTGGGGGCAAGAGCCCCGTGGCTGTGTCCGTGGCTTGGGAAGAGCCGGAACCTCCCACAGCCAGGGCCCAGCCGGGGTCATCTCACTCGAGCCACCTCAGGCATGGGTGAAAGGGCCACAAGGGTGAGGGAGGGTGCCGAGCAGTGGAACCCCTGGGGCTCCTGGGCACAGGCTTGGGGCTGGTTCTGAGCGCAGCGCCCTCTAACGTGGGTGACAGAGCTGGCAGGGGATGCCTGGGCCCCAGTCAGTGTCTACTGCTGCCGTGAACCAGAACTCAGCCCCTGGCCGGCTGGGGACAAAGACTTGGGTGGTCCACGCCCAGGTCCCAGGGTGTAACCTCTGGGCCCACCCTGCGAGCTCATATGCTAATGAGACAGCAGGGCGGGGCCAGCCACACCTGCAGCCTTGGGGAGGGGCGGGGGCTGTGGAGCGGGCTTGGTCCTCTCTACACAGAGACCCGATTCGAACTTGGGGATTCGAACTTGGGCCGCTGGGAGCCAGGCGCAGCTTGTGTGTGAGAAAATAGAAATTCACCATTGCTGAGCTGGGGAGGGGCAGACATGATCCCGCTCCACGTGGAGGGCACGACGCTTCGCCTCGTCCGGCTCTCTTGGCTCGTGTCCTTTTATTAAAACAAAACCGATCAGGTAGCGCGCTGCCCGGTGAGTTCTGTGAGTGGCTCCAGTGAGGTTACTGATGCTGAGGGCGGCGGGAGCCCCTGAGTTTGTAGGTCCTGGGCGTGTGGGCGGCCAGGGCCCTGAACTTGCACGTGGTGCCTGCAGGATAGTGATCAAGGACACCCTGACCCTGTGGGTTGGGGAGCTAGAACTGGGTTGAGCGGAGTTGTTGGAGGAAGTGGGTGTAGCTCAGTGGTTGAGCGCCTGCTTCCCACACGGGGTCCCGGGTTTGACCCCCAGTACCTCCTAAAACAAGAACAAAGGAAAAACCCAACTCTGACAGGGAGTGGATGTAGCTCAGTGGTTGAGTGCCTGCTTCCCGTGTCTGAGGTCCTGGGTTCAGTATCCGGTACCTTCAAAACAAAGGAAGCTGCAGGAAGCTGTCAAAGCTTTTCGTATCTCTATACCGGCTTATCTTAAACTTTATTTTCCAGCAAATGACATCAGCTGCCCAGGCGCCCTGGTCCTCACCAAGAGGCCACGCCGGCACCTGCAGGGTGTGGGGCTCTCTCCTCTCCAGGCCCCACCTGGTCTGGGCCAGGCTGCCCAGAGCCACGGGCTGGCCACTGGGTTCTGAGCGAGGCCGCGTCCTGCTGCCGCCCTCGCTGCCTGGCCGGGCCGCAGTCCCGTCCTGCCTCTGCCGCTGCTCCGTGAGCCCGATCCTCTGCCCAGGGGCCTGCAGCCGCCCGCTCGCTGCCCTCGTCGTCTCCCCAGTACATAACTTCAGGGTGGATCGATCACCCAACGTCAGGTTCTGGGAAGGCAGAGGGAAGGTTCTGAGAAGGGCAAGGGAGGCTGAAGGGCCCCTGGGGCTCCCGGCCCCAGCTGCAGGCTCCGGGCTGACGCTCACCGCCCCTCCGGCTACGGCTCCCGCCAGCTCTGCCGCCCGGTCAGTGCACACAGCTTCTCCAGGCTCTGGGTCATTGAGCTCAGGGCTTGCCCTGTGGACGGGAGCGCGGTCACGGCTGTGCGCGGGGGCTGGTGGGAGGCTGCCCCAGGTGTCTGAGCACACAGGGCAAGGTTCCCCCAGGGCCTGTGTCCCCCCACTCCCTCGAGGTGACCTGCCAGAGGGAACCCTAGTAGAGCAAGTCCAGCCAGCCTTCCCGGGGAAGGGGTCCCTCTGCCTCCCTCCAAAACTATGGGCGCTCCGCTCACCCACTGGTCCGGGTGGGGGTGGGGCAAGGACCACTCGCCGCTGGCTGGAGACTCACCCATCTCTCGGACCCGGTCCTCCAGGGCCCCTGACAGCTCGGGGAGAGTCATGGCCTGCAAAGAGGCTTGCCAGGCTTTGGGGTCTGCGGAGCACAGGGCTGGGTTGGTCTGGGTCCGCATCCTGAGCGTGGCCACCTGGGAGCCCTGGAGGTCGGCTCCTCCCACCCCAGACCGAGCAGAGGCTGGCAGCCTGTGGGCGCACTTGGGCTTCCACGTCACCTGTCGTGCCCTCCCCCTGCTGGGCACCCATGCCTGGGAAGACGTGTCCCACCCAAGTGTGCTTCCTCAGGGCTTGATGACCAAAGGCCAGCGGCCACTCAGGGCGAGCCCCAGGAGAGCTGGACGGACCCAAGCCGCGGGGTCCCTTGGGTGGGCCCGCCTGGCCCAGCTGTTAGCTCCTTGTCCCTGGGGCTCCTGGCCAGACCCAGCCTCCGGCGGCCTGGGGGACAAGGCGGCCCCACCACAGTAGCCCTGTGCGTGGCCCTGGCCTGCGGTGCCTCTGCCGTCTGGGAGCTGGCGGGCAGCCGGGGCCTGCTGGTGACGAGGAAGGCGGGCCTGGGGCCTCCCCGTCCCCCCACGGCTGCGCGGAGACTGGGGCGCTGCTCTCCTTACCAGCTGGGGGTGGGACTGGGGCCACCCCGCCTCGGGGCTCGTCGTGCCTCGTGCGGGCTGCCAGCTCGGCTTGACAGGCTCTGGGGGACACGAGGCCGAGTGGGGTGAGGGAGAGGCCCGGGCAGGCGTTCCTGCCCGCCCGCCCTGCCGCTGCCCCGAGCACGGCTGCCGTCAGGGCAGGTGCCTGTGGCCGGGAACCTGCCCTCACGGCAGCTCCCGCAGTGCTCCTACAGGAAGAGAGGGGGTGCCACGGGAGGAAGCCGTGACCCAGGGCGGGGGTCCCGCCGAGGCCCACAGCGTGGCTGAGCAAACGGAGGCCCCTCTGGGGACGGCGAGGGGCCGCGCACTCACCGCAGCTGGTCCAGCACGAGCGCCGCGTCCCGGGCCAGGGCCCAGGCCTCCTGCAGCTGGGTGCGGCTGTCCCCGCCGGCGCCGTCCTGCTCCTGCTCCAG
Source organism: Dasypus novemcinctus (assembly GCF_030445035.2). Lineage (NCBI taxonomy): Eukaryota > Metazoa > Chordata > Mammalia > Cingulata > Dasypodidae > Dasypus > Dasypus novemcinctus. Next base: position 68,678,407 of record NC_080695.1, on the reverse strand, counting down.
GAGGCAGCTCTCCACCACGGCCCGCAGCGCCCGCTCCTGGGACACCAGGCCCCGCAGGGCCTCCACCTCCTCGCTGCGCTACAGGGCCAGGGGGGGCTGCGAGCCAGGCCTGCGCCCTCCCCCCGGGGCTGTGAGCCGTCTGTCCTGGCTGGCGCACTGGCTGTCCCCTGGCGCTTGGCAGTCCACACGGAGCCGGGGCTGCACCCTCTGGTCCTGTCTGCATGCTGTGCCATCTCCTTCCTCTCCTCTGACCTCCCACCCCCAGTGTCCCCATCTGTCCAAGCTCCTCCCCGGTGCGGGGAGCGCTGCGGGGGGGAGCTCTCTGGGCTCTGGGAAGGGTGGAAGGCGCGCTCCTTCTCTTGCTCCATCCGCTCCTCCCCGCCCCGTCTGTCTGTCTGTCTCCAGGCTGGGGCCCTTTCCTCCTGTGCCTCTCGCTGTCCCCGGGGCTCTGCCAGGCGCTCCTGCCCCCACTCACCCTGTGCAGCTGGATGGCGAGCTCCTGCATCTCAGCCTCCAGCCGGTCAGCGTAGGCCAGCTCGAGGGCGTCACTGGGGGGGCGGGCGCTGCTGTGCCAGCGGGCGATGGCCGACGTCATCTTCCTCTTGGGCCCAAACAGCCTGCAGGGGCGGGTCAGAGCCGGGAGCTGCTATGCACCTGCACGGGCGTGACGACCACACCAAGACCACCCCTGGGAAGCGCCCAGCTTGACGGGAGGTGGCCCGCGGGGTCCTGGGGCAAGTGGCCAGAAGCCGAGCTGTAAGAGATGGGGCAGCCCGGCCGTGCCTGCCTCCCACACCTGGCCCTTCCCAGCCCGCTGGCGACTTCCATGGAAAGGAGGGCACTGCCAGTCGCACCCGGCAGTGGGCAACGACAGCCGCGGCCAAGGCCACGGCCTCCAGCCACCCTCCGGATCCAGACCTGAGTGCAGCCAGTCGGGCCACTTCGGGGACCTGGGGCCCGGCCCTTGATGCCAGCTGGATGTGGCTGCAGGAGCGCAGAGCGGAAGCTGCTTCTAGACGGGCCAGCTCCCCGCATCCTCGCTGGGGCCCTGGACGAGCGGGGTGACGGCTGCAGGGGCCCGGGACTCACGTGATGCCGATTTCCTTGAGGTCGCTCTCGGTGAGGGTCAGGAAGATGCGGAGGTCGACGTCCTGCTCCTCGAACACCTGCAGGTACTTCAGGCAGCCGATCTGCTCCAGCAGCGTGGCGAGGTCCTATAGGGCGGGCGGGGCGAGAGAAGACACTGCTGCCAGGCAGAAGCACTTCCACCTCGCTCAGCAGGTTCCCGAAGTCCCGGCGCCACTCCAAGCCCTCCTGAATCCCCGCGTTCAGCACCAGCAAAGGGACCGGCCTAGGGGCAGGACCCCAGCTGTCCCAGCTCCCCCCAGGGAGCAGGGGTCCTGCCACGTGGGGGGAGGCGAGGGGCCCGCAAGGGGGGATGCTCCGCGACGGAATTCCCCTCTCCGACGTCTCCTGCCTAGCCGTCCACATACCCCTGGGAACGGGGTGCCTCTTCCTTCCTGGAGCAGCTCCAGCAAAGGAGGTTACCTGGAGTGGGGGCCATTTGCAAGACCGTCCCAGATCTGGTCAATTTGCAAGTGCCCTTTGGCCTTCAGGCTGCCCTCCTTCGGAAGGGACCCCCGAGGAGGACAAGGATAAACACACTCTAGGTCCAGTTATGGCTCCAGGCTTTTGTCTTCAAGCTTTCTTTGTATTTCTTTTTCTTCCCTTATTTTTTTTACATTGCACAATTCAGTGGTTTTAAGGACATAATATTTAAAAATATTTAAGTACATTTGACAAGGTTATATAACCAGCATTTCTAATTCCAGAATATTTCTATCACCCCAGAAAAGGTTGCTTGTCATCTTGTTATTGTGTTATAAAAATTCTTTCTATATTTTGGATATTAAGCCCTTATCGGATGTATGGTTTGTGACTATTTTCTCCCATTCTGTAGGCTTTTCATGTTGTTGATAATGTCCTTTGATGCACAAAAATTTTTTAATTTTGATGAAGTCAATTTTGTTTCTTTCATTGCTCACACTTTTGGTGTCATACTTAAGAATCAACTGCCAAATCCCAGGTCATGAAGATGTGCCACTATTTTATATTCTAAGAGTTTTATAATTTAAATATGTGTACTTAGCACCCTGTTAACAGAAGACCAACTGGCCATAAAGTCTATTTCTGGACTTTGAGGTCTGTTCCATTGGTATCTATGTCTATCTTTATGCCAGTATCTCATTGTGTTCTTTTAAAAAAGATTTTATTGTTATTTATTGCCCCCCTCTCCAGATGATTCTCTCATCTGTCTGCTCATTGTTTGTTCGCCTTCTCCTGGCACCTCCCACATGAGAGGCCAGTGCCCAACAGCCTGAGCCACATCTGTTCCCCATGGCTGTGGCGTCTGCTGGCCTGTGGCATATGCTTGTTGTGGCGGGGGTCGTGTCTGCTCGTCTTCTTTCAGGAGGCACCAGACCTGAACCCAGGACGTCCCATGTGATGGGTGGGTGCCCAACTGGTTGAACCACATCCACTTCCACGTTGTTATTTTTCTTTTTGTCTCCCCTCCCCCTCTGTTTTTGCTGTCTGTGTCCCTTCACCGTGTGATCGTCTGTGTCTTTCTTTTTTCTTTTTTTTGTCTTTTCTCATTTTTTTCTCCTCTAGGCTTCACTGGGATTCGATCCAGGGGACCTCAATGTGGGAGGGCAATTCCCTGTCACACCACCTGAGTTCCTGGTTTCTGTTGCGTCTCGCTGTGACTCTCCCCTTCGTCTCTTTTGTTGCGTCATCATCTTGATACACTGCTTGCCACATGGGCACACTTTTACCAGGAGGCCCTGGGGACTGAACCCAAGTCCTTTCATATGGTAGATGGAAGCTCAATTGCTTGAGTCACATCCACTTCCCACCACATTATTTTAATTATTATATCTTTGTAGTACAGTTTGAAATTGGGAAATGTGAGTCTTCCAACTTTGTTCTTTTCAGAACTGTTTGGTTATTCATGGCCCAGTGTAGTTCCATATGAATTTGAGGATTGGCTTTTCCATTTCTGCAAATAAAGGCTGCTAGAATTTTTACAGGGATTGCACTGAATTTGTAGATTGCTTTGGGTAATATTAACATCTTAAGAATATTAAGTTTTCCAATCCATGAACAGGGGATGTCATGTTATTTATCGAGTTCTTTAATTTCTTTCAGTGCTGTTTTGTAGTTTTCAATGAACAAGTCTTTTATGTCTTTGGTTAGATTGTTCCTAGGTATTTTATTCTTTTAGATATTATAAATGAAACTGTTTTCTTAATTTCCTCTTTGGATTGCTCATTGCTAGTATATAAAACACAATTGATTTATGTGTGTTGATCTTGTATCCTGCTACTTTACTGAGCTCATTTATTAGCTCTAGTACTTTCCTTGTGAATTTCTTTGGACTTTTAAAATATTAGATAATGTTATCTACAAATAGAGTTTTACTTCTTCCTCCCCAATTTGGATACTTCTGGTGGTTATTTTCTTTTTTCCCCTAACTGCTCTGGCCAGAACTTCTAGCACCATATGGAGTAGCAGTGGTGAAACTGGGCTTCCTTATCTTGTTCCTGATCTTAAAGGGGAGGTTTTAAGTCTTTCACCATTTAGCACGATGTCAGCTGTGGTTTTTTCATAAATGGCCTTGGTCATATGTGAAAGTTCTCTTAGTGTTTTTATCAAGAAAGGGAGCTAGATTTTATTACATGCTTTTCTGTGTTTATTGAGTTGCCATGTGATTTTTTTCCCTTCTATCTGGTGTATTGCATTGGTTTTTCATATGTCAAACCACCCTTGCATTCCTGGGATAAATCTTTCTTGATCATGATGAATAATCTTTTTAGTATGTTGTTGGAGGCAGTTTACTAGTATTTTGTTAAAGATTTTTGCATCCATATCCATAAGAGAAATTGGTCTGTAATTTTTTTCTCTTGTAATACTTTCATCAGGCTTTAGTGTCAGGATAATGCTGTCTATGTAGAAAGAATTACGAAGTGTTTCCTCCTACTGAATTCTCTGAAAAAGTATGAGAGGGATTCATGTTTATTCTTTTTTAAATGTTTGGTAGAATTCGCCAGTGAAACCATTTGGTCCTGGACTTTTCTTTGGTGGAAGGGCTTTGATTATTGATTCAATCTCTGCACTTAGAGTTTTGGTGAGGTTTTCTATTTCTTTTTTTTTTTTTGAGGAAGTAAAGGGGAATGATGCTGGGATCTTACATGTGGGAAGCAGGTGCTCAACCACTGAGCTACATCCACTCCTCTAATTCTTCTTGAGTCCTTAGATAATTTGTGTATTTCTAAGAGTTTTCTAGGAAAGTTGTTGGTGTACAATTGTTCACAGGTATTCAATAGCTTCTTAGATTCTCATCTTTCATCAGATTTGGGAAGTTTTTGGCTATTACTGTATATCTTCAAATTGTGGTGTCCCACAGTTTCGTCAGGCTCTGTTCATTTTTTTTTTTTTCTTTTCATTTCTTTCTGCTCCTCAGACTGGACAATTCCAATTGTCTTGTCTTCTAATTCACTGACCCTTTTTTCTGCCTCCTCTAATCTTGTTACACCCCTCTATTAAATCTTTAATTTCAGTTATTGTACTTTTCAGTTCTAGAATTTCCATTTGGTTCTTTATAATTTTATATCATGATTAAAATTCTCACTTTGTTTATATATTTTTTTCCAGATTTGCTTTAGTTCTTTGCCCATGTTTCCCTTTAGCTCATTAATCCTATTTAAGAGAGTTGATCTAAAATCTCTAATTAGTAGTTTCAGAGACTAAGTTTCTTCCAGAATAGTTTCTGTTGAATTATTTTTTCCCTATCACTGGAACATAGTTTTTATTTCCTTGTATTGCTTTGTAATTTTTTTTTTTAGTTTGTTTTTTGCAAACTGGATATCCTGAGTATTGTGTTGCAGTAACTCTAGAAATCTAAGTCTTCCATTCCTTATTTTGCCAGATCAAAAGAAGGAAAAAGAAGAGAGAAAGTACAAGAGAAAAGTAAATACTAACAAATAGACAAACTCAAAAAAAATTAAAATACATGTTCTGCCTCTTAAAGTCTCTTGGTGGATGCCAATTGGAAGCCAAAAGCTACTGCTGTCAAGGCTGAAATCAAGGCCGTCATCCACACTGGTCTCTCAGGGATCCACCAAACCAAAAAAGAAAAAAGAAAATCAACCAACCAAAAGAAAAAGAAAAAGGTACAATAGTTTTTTACACCCTCCTGGTAGATGCTTCTGGTGTAAGGGCAAAACCGAGGCTAGCATCCACACTGGTCCCTCAGCCATCCACTGGAACAAGAAAACCCACTCACAAAAGAAAGAAACCAATGTAAAAAAGGTTCACTGCCTCTCTACATCCTGGTGGGTGCTAGTGTGAGGTCAGAAGTTTAGGCTAACTAGATGGCCAAAACCAAGGCTAGCGTTCGCTTGGGCTACCTGGGATAGAAGATGCATTGGCTATTTATGTCCTGGTAGATGCTGGTGGGAGACTGTAAGTCACTGCTGCCCACAGGGCTGACACCTGGGCTAGCAAGTGTACTGGTCCCTCAGAGATCCCTGGGACCAACCTTGACCTTCAACCCCAAACTTTGAAAGGTGAGTGTTCCTCTGCCCACCCTGGCCCTAGCCAGCTACTCCCAAATCTGGGTGCATTTCTGCAGCTGCTGCCATTTCCAGACCCTCCCTCTTTCCACGGCTCCTGCCACAGGGCTAAGAAAGAAGGGCTGGTCACTGCTTCCTACTTTCACTTATGAAAGCTGGACTCCCGACAGTTTCTCCTTTTGTCCAGCACTCCTGTGGATCTTCTAAATGTCCAGTCTGGTTTCAGGGTTACCATCTTCTCAATTCCAATTTCTTTGCAGCTCATTCATTTTTCTGATGGAAGGAACAATCTTTACTATTTCTTACTCTACATTTTTCTTTTTGCGTTAATTTTTATATATAATTTGAGGTAGTAGTCCAAATTTATTCTTTAGAATATGGACATCCAGTTGTCCCTGCACCATTAGTTGAAGAGACTAGTGGTCTCTTTACTCATTGAACTGTCTTTGTGACATTGTCGAAAATCATTTCACCAAAGATGTATGAATTAATTTCTATACTCTCAATTCTATTCCATTGGTCTAGAAATCTATCCTTATGTTAGTGCTATACTGCTTGGTTAACTTTCTGGTATATTTTTGAACCAGGAAGTGTGAGTCCTCTAATTCTTGTTCTTCTTTTTCAAGGTTGTTCTGGCTATTTTGGGTCCCTTGCATTTCCGTATGAATTTTAGGATCAGCCTGTCAGTTTCTGCAAAAAAGAGGAAGCTGAGATTTTGATAGGGATTGCACTGACTCTATAGATCAGTTTGGATAGTATAAGTCCTATAATCCATGAACACAGACCATCTTTCATTTAATTTCTTTCAACAATATGTTATATTTTCCAGTGTACAAGTTCTGTACTTCTATTGCTAAATTTAAATTTATTCCTAAGTATTTTATTATTTTTGAGGCTATTATAAATAGAATTGTTTCCTTAATTTCATTTAGGGATTGTTCATTTCAAATGAATAAAATAAATTGATTTCTATCTAACGATCTTGTATCCTGCAGCTTTTCTGAACACATCAGGTGTACATTTTTATTTTTTGGCATGAATTCCTTGGAGTTTTCTACATATGAGATCATGTCATATACAGATAGAAAGTTTTACTTTTTATTTTCCAATCAAAATGCCTTTTATTTAATTTTCTTGCCTAATTGCCTTGGCTCCAGTACAATACTGAATAGAAGCAGAGAGAGCCTACATCCTTGTCTTGTTTCTGATTTTAGGGAAAAAGCTTTCAGTCTTTCACCATACGTATATGCTAGCTTTTGTTCTTATCATAGATTCCCTTTCTCATGTTAAGGAAGTTCCCTTTTATTCCTAGTTTGTTGAGTGTTTTTATCCTGAAAAAGATCTGAATTTTATCAAATGCTTTTTCTGCATCAATTGAGAGATAATCATGTAGTGTCTCCTCTTTATTAATGTGGGATACTACACACTGACTGATTTTCATATGTTGAGTAAATCTTGCATTCCTGGTATAAATCCCAGTTGGTCATGGTGTATAATCCTTTGAATGTGCTGCTAGATTTGGTCTGGCAGAATTTTGTTGAGTATTTTGTGTGGGTCTTTTTTTTTTTTTTTCCATTATATTTTTGCATCTATCGTGGATATTGGGCTATAGTTTTATTTTCTTGTGATGTCTTTAGTCTAGGTATTAGGATAATCCTGGCCTCATGGAGTGAGTTGGAAAGTGTTATTCTTTTTCTACTTTCAGAAGAGGTCTAAAGGATTGGTATTAACCCTTCTTTAAATGTTTGCAGAATTAATCAATGAAGCCATCAGATCTTCAGCTTTCCTTTCTGGGAAGCTTTTAAATCACTGAAACAAACTCTTTACTTGTTAGAGGTGTAGTCAGATTTTCTCTTTCTTCTCAAGTCAGTTCCAGTAGTGTGTGTTTCTACAAATTTGTCCTTTTCATCTATGTTATTTGTCGGCATAAAGCTGTTCATAGTATTCTTTTTTAAAAAAATATCACCGTTGTCTGCTCTCTGTGTCCATTTGCTGTGTGTTCTTCTGTGTCTGCTTGCATTCTTTGTAAGTGGCAACGGGAATCTGTTTCTCTTTTTGTTGTGTCATCTTGATGCGTCAGCTCTCCGTGTGTGCAGCACCACTCCTGGGCTGGCTCTCCTGGCGGGGTGCATTCCTTGTGCATGGGGTTCTCCATGTAGGGGCTACCCTGCATGGCACAGCACTCCTTGTGCCATTAGCACTGTGCATGGGTCAGCTCATCACACAGGTCAGGAGGCCCTGGGTTTGAACCCTTGACCTCCCATGTGGTAGGCGGATGCTCTATCAGTTGAGCCAAATCCACTTCCCATAGTATTCTTAAATTTGGTCAGTAGCATTGTCTCCTTTTTCATTACTGATTTTTTTTTTTTTTTGGTTTTGTTTTTTATTTTTCTTCTTTTTCATTTTTTACTGATTTTTAAAAATTTTAACAGTTACTTAACATGAAATTTATGATTTTGACTATTTTTAAGTGTACAATTCTTACAATGTTTTTTACCATCACTACCTCCCAATACTAAAACTTTTTCATTACCCAGAACAGAAACTCTTTACCCTTTAAACAATAACTCCCCACTTCCCCCTACTCCAGCCCCTGGTAATTTCTGTCTCTCTGAATTTGCTTATTCCAGGTATTTTATACAAGCAGAATCATACTATGTTTGACCTTTTGTTTCTGCCTTCTTCACTTAGCATGGTGTTTCAAGGTTCATCCACGCTGCAGCATGCATCACAACTTCATTCCTTTTTATGGCTGAATAGTTTCCCACTGTTTAGATATAGCATATTTTGTCTCTCCATTCATCTGTTGATGTACATTTGGGATGTTCCCACCTTTTGGCTATTGTGAATAATACTGCTCTGAACATAGGTATACAAGAGCATCTGCTTTTTTTTTTCTTTTTCTTTTTTGAGGTACTGGGGCCTGGGAATTAAACCCAGGACCTTGAATGTGGGAAGCCAGTGTTCAATCACTGAGCCACAGTGGCTTCTCTGAGTTGGCTTTTTTTGTTTGGCTTGTTGTTATTTTCAGGAGGCACCAGAAACTGAACCCGGAACCTCCCATGTGAGCAGGAGCTCAACCACTCGAGCCACATCTGCTTCCAGTAATCTGCTTTTAATTCTTTGGGGTATACCTCTAAGAGTGGAAATGCTGAATCATATGGTAGTTCTATGTTTAACTTTTTGAGGGACAGCCAAATTGTTTTCCTTGTTACTGACTTCAGTAATTTGCATCTTCTCTTTTGTCTATCTAGCTAAACATTTCGTTTATTTCTGCCGTAGTTTTTTAAGATTTATTTTATTTCTCTCCCGTTTCCCCCTCTTCCCCCTGCTGTTGTCTAACCTGTGTCCATTTGCCGTGTATTCTTCTGTGTCTGCTTGCATTCCTGACATTTTTTTGTTGTTGTGTCATCTTGCTGTGTCAGCTCTCCATGTGTGCAGTGCCACTCCTGGGCAAGCTGAGCTTTATTCGTGTGGGGCGTGCTCCTTGTGCATGGGGCACCCTACATGGGGGACACCCCTGCGTGGCGCGGCACTCCTTGCGCGCATCAGCGCTGCGCGTGGGCCAGCTGCACATGGGTCAGGAGGCCCTGGGTTTGAACCTTTGGACCATATGGTAGGCGGATGCTCTATCAGTTGAGCCACAACTGCTTCCCATCTGCCAAAATCTTTATTATTTTCTACCTTCAGCTAGCTTTTGGTTTAGTTTTCACTCGCTCTCTCTCTTTTTTTTTGTATTCCCTTAAAGTATATAGATAGATAATCTATTTGAAATCTTTTTAACACAGGCTTTTACAACTATAAAGTTCCCTCTGGGTACTGCTATGACTGTATTCCATAAGTTTTGAAATATTGTGTTTTTGTTTTAATTTATCTCAAGGTATATTCTAATTTCCCTCATGAGTTCTTCTTTGGCCCACTGGCTATTTAGCAGTGTGTTTGATTTCCCATATTTGTGATTTCCCCAGTTCCTTATGTTGGTGATTTCTAATTTCACTTCATTATGGTTTCACTCATTATGGTTTGAAATGAGTTTGTATGATTTAAATGGTTTGTATGATTCAAATCCTTTTATATTTAATGGAGACTTGTTTTATGGCCTAATACATGATCTATCCTGGAGAATACCCCATGTGCACTTAGGCAAGTGCATCCTGCTGCTGCTGGTGGAGTGTTGTACAGGTGCCTGTCTGTTGGTTCTAGCTTACAGTGTAGCGCAAAACTTCTCTTTTCTTGCTGATCTGCTTAGGTCTATCTATTATTGAGGGTGGGGTATTGAAGTTTCCAAATATTATTGTTCAACTATTTCTCCCATCAATTTTGTCCATTTTTGCTTCATATTATTTTGGTGTTCTCTTGTTAGATGCGTATATGTTTATAAGTTACATATTTTTTTTTGATGGAATGACATTATTATAAAATGTCTTTCTTTGCTCTAACAATTTTTGTCTTAAAGTTCATTTGGTCTGGTATTAGTACAGCCACTCCACCTCTTTTGGTTTCTGTTTGCATGGTTTATTTTTTCCCATCCCTTTATTTTTAACCATCTTGTGTCTTTGACTCTAGTGTCCCTTTACTAGTACTTCCTGTAAGGTAGGTCTATTAGTTACAAATTCTCTTAATTTATATTTATCTGGGTATGTTTTAATTTTTCCTTCATTTGCTGAAGGATAATTTTGCTGGAGAGAGCATTCTTGGTTGACAGTTTTCTTTTTATTTCAGCACACTGAGTATGTCTTCCAGCTGCTTTCTGCCCTCCACTGTCTATATGTCATGTGTCATTCCTCTCTCATTCCCTTTAAGATTTTGTCTTTGTCTTTCAACAGTTTGATTATGCTATGTCTATACATGGGTCTCTAAGTTTATTCCACTTAGAATTCATTGATCTTGTGTGTACAGATTTAGGTCTTCCATCACATTTAGGAAGTTACTGGCCATTATTTTTTCTCATATTCTTCCTGCCCCTTTCTCTCTCCTCTCCTTCTGGCTCTCATTATGTGCTTGCTGGTCTGCTTCAGGATCTCACTGGGTGTCTGTTCATTTTTCTTCATTTTATTTTCTGCTTCTTAGACTGCATAATATCAATTGACCTATCTTCACGTTCTCTAATTCTTTCTTCTGTCAGCTAAAATGTGCTACTGAGTCCATCTAGTGACTTTTTCATTTTCCAACTCCAGAACTTCTATTGGGTTTTCTTTTTAACTTTTTATTTTGAAATACTCTCAAACTTACAAAAATAATACAAAACCAATACAGAGAATGCCAATATGCCCCATCTACTAGTATCCTTCAGTTTTAACGTTTTACCGTATTTGCCATATCCTTCTATCTATCTGTATGTCTGCCTATTTATCAATCCATTTTCTCTACATTTTAGAGTAGGTCGTATACATCATACTTCTTGAACACTTAACACTGCCATGTACAAAAATTTCTTAAGAAGAGGGATATCCACGTATGTAACCACCTTAAATACAGTTATCAAGTTGAAAAAAATTAAGACTGATATGAAGCTTACAATCTATATTCCAATTTTTCCCTAAGTCCCAAAATGTTCTTTCAAGCCTTTGTTCCTCCCTACTACATCCTGTCCAAGATCAAGTGTTACATTTAATTGTCACTGTCCCTTTAGTTGCTCTTTTTTTAAATTGTGGGAATATATATACAACATAACTTTCCCATCCCAACCACTCCCAAGCATACCATTCAACAGATAATCACATTCACAATACTGTAGTACCTTTACCACTTCTCATCACTAGAATTTATAAAGCATTCTCTTAGACTTTCACATTAAAACAACAACAAACAAAAACTCTCATGTGGGGTGAATAAGACTAGTTAGAAAAGTTTGTAAATCTTTTTTGGTGCTGAACTATGACCCAAACCTCATAGATTGTAAAACAGAGATCGTTGGAACTAACGTACAGAACTAAACTTTTTAAATTTGAAGTTAAATTCTATGAATTTATCTAAAATATACACTCACACAAATATGAAATGTAGTGTTTCAGATTGCAAGGTAATATGTAATGTAGTGTTTGTAAAATACCTTTGTTTAATATTAACTAGTATTGTTTTTATTTGTACTGTCATATTTGTTAAAATGACATTTTAATATCCACCGATTAATAATGTAAGTTCAGATTTAAAGATTGATGGGAAAACGGTACATGTAATACTTTTGCAAGTATTGGGAAGTCAGACTGTTCTGAAAAAATAACTTAACTTTTGGGTGCTAGGAAATAGGTTTAATCAAAGTTCATTGCCAGCAATGTGCAGACCTAGTGATGCTGGCACAGAGCATTACCTGTATGCCTCATTAACAATGAGGTGACTAACCCTGAAGTAAAGCAAAGATGCCCTTGTTTCCTGATTCAAGAGGTCAGAACTAGCCTTCATAAATGCCTCTTCCAGATCTCTATCAAAGTAGGTCCCTTCTCGCTTCACATCCCCAAAGGTTGCCAGGCCACTATAGATACTATTTTTATCTCTGTTCTGGCCATTAAGGAAGTTGTTCAGCAACAGCCAAGCTAGAGATTTCTGATGGTGAGTGAAAAATCACTCAAGGTAAAACCTCCATCGTTTCCCTCCTCCTGCCACTGGGCAAGGATCTTTTTGCAGTAGACAGAAGAGCAGCGGTCTAATGCACTGCGAAACACGATATGGAGAGTTTTCCACCTAGTAGAGGGTATTCAGAGAGCATATGAGGATTGTAAAAGTCACAGGCATGTGTATGCATGCCCCACAAAGCCCCCAGTCAAAAATTAAGGAGCGTTTGGCCCAATTAGCAGAGTAATGGCTCCAGCTCCGCCTGTTGGTCTAGCACTTTCTGTTGCATTTACAGCAATACCTCCTCCACTCCCAGGGCATACTGTCTATCCGGAGGGCTGGACTCAGTTCAGTGCACAGCGATGCAGAGAGCAGCTGTGCTCTCAGAGCATGCATTGGAACATGCACTAGTCCTTCTGTATCTCTATCCCAGACTCCTCAAATAGCTGCATCAAATTAGTCCTTGCTGGGAAGCGGACTTGGCCCAACAGATAGGGTGTCCGCCTACCACATGGGAGGTCCAAGGTTCAAACCCAGGGTCTCCTGACCCATGTGATGAGCTGGCCCACGTGCAGTGCTGATGCCACGCAGGGGCGTCCCCTGTGTAGGGGAGCCCTATGCACAAGGAGTGCACCCCATAAGGAGAGCCGCCCTGTGCAAAAAAAGTGCACCTGCCCAGGAGTGGTGCCGCACACACAGAGAGCTGATGCAGCAAGATGACACAAAAAAAAAGAAACAGATTCTTGGTGCCACTGATAAGAATGCAAAGCGGACGCAGAAGAACACACAGCGAATGGACACAGAAAGTAGACGGGGGTGGGGAGGGAGGAGAAATAAAATAAAAAATAAATAAAAAAAAAATTAGTCCTTGCTGACTTTGATTTGCCTTTTTAAAAAAAATTTATTTCTCTCTCTCCCCTCCCCCCCCCACCCCAGTTGTCTGTTCTCTGTGTCTATTTGCTGCGTCGTCGTCTTTGTCCGCTGCTGCTGTTGTCAGCAGCACAGGAATCTGTGTTTCTTTTTGTTGCATCATCTTGTTGTGTCAACTCTCCATGTGTGCAGCACCATTCCTGGGCAGGCTGCACTTTCTTTCGTGCTGGGCAGCTCTCCTTACAGGGTGCACTCCTTGTGCGTGGGGTTCCCCTATGCAGGAGACACCCCTACGCGGGGGACACTCCTGTGTGGCAGGGCACTCCTTGTGCGCATCAGCACTGCAAGTGGGCCAGCTCCACATGGGTCAAGGAGGCCCGGGGTTTGAACCTCGGACCTCCCATGTGGTAGGCGGATGCCCTAACCACATCCGCTTCCCTTGATTTGTTAATGACTGTCTGTGTTCCAAATTCCAGTCAACCCAGGGTCATCATAGAATAGGCTATTTCTCTCTGTAAGATTTTTGTTGTTTTTTGAGTGTACTGGGGGCCAGGGATTGAACCTGGGACCTCATAATCAGGAAGCCATGCTCAAACACTGAGCAAGATTGATTTCCCTGAGTCAGTTTTATTGTTTGTTTTGCTTGCTGTTTTTTGTTTGTTTTTTTTTTAAGGAGGCACCAGGAACTGAACCCAGGACTTCCCATGTGGGAGGTAGGCACATCTACTCCCTCCACAAGATTTCCGCCCCCCCAACAACATTCATTCATTCATTCATTCATTTTCTTCTCCTCCCCCACCCTGCTGTTTTTGGTCTGTTTCCATTTGCTGTGCGATTTTCTGTATCTCTTTCTTTTTGTCTTCTCATCTTTCTCCTCTAGGATTCAGCAGGATTTGATCATGGGGACCTCTGATGTGGAGAGAGGTTCCCTGTCAATTGCGCCATCTCAGTTCCTGGTCTCTGCTGTGCTTCACCTTGACTCTCCCCTCGTCTTTCTTTGTTGTGTGATCATCTTGCTGTGTGACTCACTTGCGTGGGCACTTGGCTCTCTGTGCAGGCACTGGCTCACCATGCAAGCACGCTTTCTCTTCTTTTTCATCAGGAGGTCCCAGATGGTAGGCGGAGGCCTTGTGCCACATCTGCTACCCCCCTGTAAGATTCTGAGCCACAGTCAGGCAAAGAGAGCTGACATCTTCTCTGTCTGTGCAGAGGCCCGTCGGGCCTGGCCCACGCCCGTGGTATGCTATCCAGCGTCTATGCCAGCAGTTTCCCAACTTTGCTTGATCAACGTCTTGAGAGGAAAATCTCAAGGGCAATGGTTCCCATTGCCTTTGCCAGCAGGCTTCGGCAGCCCAGCGAAGTGACCCAGGCATGGTGAAGGGCCAAATGTGACCAGGCAGGGGCCAGGAAAGGGCGTGAGCCACGAAGGAACAGTATTGAGATACTGAGTATTGAGTACTGAGTACTGAGATACCCCCTAGGTTTTGGTCGACCTAGAATTCTTGGTGGGCAAATTTGCTATGTTCTTCCCACAATTTGGCTGTTTCTCTTGAATAAATACTCCCTGGGTTGCTGCAAATTTTGGGTTAACTTCCTGAGTTCTGAAAAAGGTAATTCTAACCTTTTCTGCCAGTTTTTTTGGGTTGATTTTGTGGAGGAGCAATTCTCAAAGGTCCCTACACCATCACTTCTCCCTACCTACTTTCTGAAACAAACAGCTCTAAGACTCCAGCACGACCACAAACGCTCCGATCAACACGTGATCGAGGAATCAAGAGGTGCTCCCTGCTCGCTGTGCCCTGGGAGAAGAGGCCCGAGGGCTCCCTGAAGTGGCCGGGCAGACGGCGCGACCCACACCTGCTGTCACAGGCCACGGGTGGACAGCTGAGCTGCCGTTTAGCAAACAACTGGGAACGCGTTCCCTCGAGGCCCTTCCTCTGCAGAAGAACTCAGTGAGCACCTTGGAGAGCGGAGCCTCACCTGCAGTCCCAGGAACCCGCCCTGCCCGGCAGCCCAACGAAAAGGTGGCATCGGCAGTGGCCGCTGGGAGAACGCCACGCGGCAGCCACTTACTCTGTTTTACATACGTCCTCTCCTGTACTCCTCCAGGTGGCTCTGTGAGCTCACTGCCGTCTCTCTCCTCCCCAAGCTCAGGGAGGCCCGGTCAAGTACGGGAACCAAGGGGGCAGTTAGGTCCCTCCAGGGAAAGAGCCAGGCCACACAGCCTGCCCCCAGCCTCTCTGCCACCCGCGCAGTCGGCTCTCGATGGGAGCAGGTTTACGGGACTTTGGGAAGAAGCCACGCTGCTCGGTTCTGCCTGGCCCATCACAATCACGCACGCACTGTCTCCCCGAGTGGGAAAAGCGCCTTCTGCTAGCAGCACGCCGCCAGTTCTGCAGGTGGTCTTACCTGCGGCCCTGCATAGGGGGCTCGCTCGCTCTGGGGACTGTGTCCTGAGGAGCAGGCTGCCGCGGGAGTCCCAGTGCCGGGAGGCCACTGGCTGTCACTGCCGTGGTAACGGTTCTTGGTCTTCAGATAACTCTTTGTCTGCTTGCGAACTGAGCTCTCCCGAGTGTGGTCTGAATCCTGTGCGAGAGAGGTATTTACACTGACATTGCAGTGACACTGAAGGTCTTACGGCTCATGCAGCTGCAGCCAAACTGCTCTCTGCCCCTGGGTTCTCGCCTCTGCGCCTTCATTTGTGCCCTCCCGAGGTGGGTGAGACTCGGAACCCTTGAGGAACTCTCTCCTCGCCCCCCGCAGAGGCCTCCTTGGGGTTCCTGCTGCAGCCTGTGCCCCCAGCTCAGGCAGGCCTCCCGGAGGGCAGACCCAGAGCCCGCGGTTGAGACGGTGGAGACGTGCATTACATGCGGGTCCCCAGACCTGCCTGTCTCACGGACCGTGAGGCCTCAGCCACGACACCAAAGAAGGGAGGGAGGCAGGAAAACAGGAGGAGAGCCTCCTCACCTCGTTGCTCTCCAGCGAGCCCTCGCTGCTGACGGTGTGGGCTCTCGCCAGCCCCTCGCTGCTGCTGCTCCGGGCGGTCCCCAGGGGGGCGCAGAAAGCAGGTTCTTCTGGCAGTGAGGACAAGGACGCCTGACCACGGGCCCTGCGCGGGGTGAGGGCAGCGTGCGCGCCCCAGGCCGCGGCCCTGGGCTGGATTTCCACAGCCCGCGCCCCCTTCTTAAAGGGGTGACTCTTTTCTCTGTGTTCTGGCGACCGCCCGTCCTAAACGCCACTTCCGCACACACGCGGCAGAGTTTTTTGGCTTTTTTGTTCGCTGATGAATGAATGCTGGGCACAGAGTGAGCGCTCAGCAAACAGCTGCTGAGTGAATGAATGTGTGTAACCACAGACATTTCCTGCTGCTGAATTCACGAAAGCCTCTGAGGGCGGACGAATAAGGCGCTAACTGGGTGGAGGACTCGCCCCGACGCCAGGGGAGACCCTGCGCCAGAAGCTTCTCCTCCCCGGTGCCCACGCCAGATTCTCCGACTTTCCTCACGAGAGCCTGGGCCCTCTGTGCCCTTCGCCCTCTCGCGCTTTCTCGGGGGCTACGCGTGGATGGGCGGGGAGGGGGCGCGCAGGGAGGCCCCGCCTGGACGACTGCGGAAGGGAAGACCAAGCACCCAGCGAGGGGGACGGTGGGACTGGGAGGTTCGGGGTTCGCGTGTACCCCGGCTGCTGCTACTGCTGCTCTCCACGTCCCGGTCGTTGATGGGCGAGGTGACGTCCCGGTAGCAGAGGCCCCCCGCTTCCAGGGGGTTCTCGTCGCTGCTGTTGAAGGTGACGTAGCCCCGCGGAAGCTCCTGCTCTGTGGGCGGAACGGGGCAGGGGAACGTGAACGAGCGCAGCGGGGAAGGCGTGGTCCCCGACCTGGACACGGTGGCCTCAGCAGACGGCGCCCGTCGTGAGGGACGCGGGCTTCCCGGGCCGCGACTCCCGCTACCCGCCGCGGCCCCCCGGGCAGCACTGGTGTTTGCAGTTTGCAGGTGAGCAAAGAGGCTCAGGGGCGCGGCCAGCGCGCGTGGCACATCTGGGAACGGAGCGCAGGTCAAGCCATTTACTATTCCCGTGAAAAGGTAGGAAATTAGCTGGCAACACCTAATCGCTTCCCCTCCCCGGGCTTTTCTTCCCTGTGACTTTCAAACAGAGGCATTAGATGCCGGGCCACCTCCACCAAACAGAGATCTGGCTCAAGAGAAGAGCCCTGGGCTCAAAATTAACAGAAATACCAAGTTACATAACCCTTAAACCTTTCTGCCTGCAAGGAAACAAGCAGAAAAGACACAACACGAAACAAGAGACTATAATTCCACTTCTGCCCCCAACCCCAGAAAGTACATTTCTTTGCACAGAACGAGGTTGGTGGGATTACGGGTCACTTTTCTTTTCCTTATATTTTATGTAGTTACCAAGAGTTTTTACAATCAGCACGTGCTATTTTTCATTTTTTAAAAAATGATGGGTAAAGAAATATATTCATTTCTTGTAAAATCAATTACTACCACAAAATCAAACACTATCACAGATCTAAGAGGAAAAACCAGAAATGCCCTGAAATGCCACGGTCGAGAGAAGCACCACCGTGACTTCCAGACTCCTCCTGTGGTCTAACTATACAGAAACACAGTTGTGCATAAACGGGCTTTGGGCATATATTTCATTTTAAAATAGCACCTGGGAGTGGCTATACAGACGAGCCTCACATACGCCCCAGGGACACACCCTCCTTCCCATCCCCCACCAAACTTCAGGGTAAGGCAGAGGGCACGGGCTTCTCGCAACAGGCTCAGGCACTTGGAAGGAGCAGCTCAGCCAAACGTCCCAAAGCACCGCGCTCGCAGGCGAGCCGCAGAATGAGCTGGGCCCGGCGCCCCGTGGCGGAAGCGCCCCGTGGCGGAAGCGCCCCGTGGCGGAAGCGCGCCAGCTGCTGCGGGAAGGCCTTCCCCAGAGGCCAGCCTGCCCGCCCCTCCCCGGGTGATGGGGAAAGTCCATCCCGAGCTCCCAACCCCGTGCCAGGGCTCCTGAAAATGCAAGCCTGAGCATCCCAGCGCTCCTGAGGCGCTCATGAGCGAAGGATGTTACTTGTATACTCGACTAAAACCCAGTCCCTGGCTGGGAAAGCTGGTCTCTTCCAAGCCCAGGCTGGAGAGGGATTCCCGTTGAGGAGAAAGGCCCATGCCCCGGACTGCCAGGCCGGCAGCCTCAGCGGGGCCCCTGGTCAGGCAGCCGTCAGGGGAGGCTGCAGCTCCAGGGCAGAGCGGGGGGGGCAGGGCCCCAGGAGGCAGCACCAAAGCCAACCCTCCCAAGGAAGGCGCGGCCGCCCAGCTCTCCCGGGGAGCGCGGCCCCCAACGTGCTGTGCTCCAGAAACTCCCGGGAGCGCGGCCCCCAACGTGCTGCGCCCTGGAAACTCCCGGGAGCGTGGCCCCCAACCTGCTGTGCTCCAGAAACTCCTGGGAGCGCAGCCCCCAATGTGCTGCACCCCCAGAAACTCCCAGGAGCGCGGCCCCCAATGTGCTGCACCCCAGAAACTCCCGGGAGCGCGGCCCCCAACCTGCTGTGCTCCAGAAACTCCCGGGAGCGCGGCCCCCAACGTGCTGTGCTCCAGAAACTCCCGGGAGCGTGGCCCCCAACCTGCTGTGCTCCAGAAACTCCCGGGAGCGCGGCCCCCAATGTGCTGCACCCCAGAAACTCCTGGAGAGTGCAGCCCCCAACACGCTGCACCCTGGAAACTCGGGGTCTCGAGCTTGAGGTCCGCCAAGCCCACCATCTGACAAGTCTCAGAAGGGCCTGCGCATCAAGCCCACCAGCCTGAGAGAAGAGGGCAAGAGACAAGTGGCCCCAAGGCCTTCTGCCCCCGAATTCTTTGCCTGGAAAATGCAGTAGGGAAGATGATCTGTCAGCACCTTAATCACACACTCGGCCACAGCTCCTTTACCTGTGATGAAGGGAATCCGAGCCAAGCTGGCACTTGTGCTGCAGAAGAGGAAGCTGCTTTTCTAATTTTAACCGATGGAAAGGAAAACCAAGGAGACGCACCAAATCCCAAGAGCCGGCCGACGGCGGGTGCGTTTCCATCCCTGTCACCAACCTGGGGTCTACCTGCCCACCTTCTGTTCCCGTGCAGGCGGCGTCTTGGCACGCGGCACGCTCACCGTAGCAGGGCGGCGCCGTCTTCCCCCCGAGCCCGAGAGCCGTGAGCCTGGCCAGCGCGCGCGGGCCCTCGTGGATGCTGAGGCCCTTCCTGCGGCAGGGCCTCTGCCGCTGGGGAACCGGGCAGGACTCGTCCGATGAACTCAGGTCTTCGTATTTTCCTGTGCGTCAAACACCAGAATTAGGACAACCTGCTCCGTGATGGACTAATTCACTAGCTCTTCCAAGTAAACTAGAAGAAAATCAGCACGGCTGGTTTTCTTAAGTTAAAAAGAAGGTGTGTTTCCAAGGATTTAACTGTCAGAAATGCCTGAGAGCCGGGCCACCGCTGGGATGGCCCCTGGTGGCATCGGGGACGGCGGGGGGGGCTTGCTAACCGGCAAAGCCAGTCATGATGGAGGAGTTGAATTCTCGTTCTCTTTTTCGGTGTCTTCGTTTTTTAAGTAATAGCATGCATTATGTTTATTGTCAGAAATAAATTTTGTTCTAAGTTTAAGTTCTATTTCTTCATGAAAATATGGTAATATCAGTCACAACTTCTTAAGAAATTTTACATTTTCAGCATTAGGGTTTTTTTTTGGTTGTTGTTGTTTTTAAATAAATCCCTGAATTTTGCCTTACAGGTAAGATCAAATATGAAATACTATGGAAAGCTGTACATCTCCTAGGAGTTAGTATTTCAGATCTCACTTTCCATTTGCGCTCAAGAGCGCAACGTGGGAAGCGGCTGTGGCTCAAGCAACTGAGCTCCTGTTTACCATGTGGAGGACCCGCGTTCAATCCCCTGGGACCTCCTGGTAAAGAAAGGAAAAAGAAAAAGACAAAAAGGCGCCCCAGACCTGCGCAGTGAAGTGCAGGCCCTGCGTGGCATGGAGACAGGTGCAGCCCCCACGCAGAGAGGCAAATGCAGGGATTTATTTAAAGAAGGCTCCTGTCTGATTCTGCTTTTAAGAGACAGACAAGGTGTTTAAAGGAGCTGCTGCTAAGATCTCATTTGGGAGTTGGGGAGATGGGGTGGAGACATGCGGGAGAGGCTTCTCATGTTACCATCTCACCGATGAATTAGTGTTTATTAAAAAAACAAACCTCTGGGGAGAGGGTGTAGCTCAGTGATTTGAGTGCCTGCTTCCCGCGTACGAGGTACCATCCTAAAATTTTTTTCTTTAGATCTGAAATGGCTGGGCTTGATAGCACATCAACATGCCTTTGGAGACAGATTTACTATATCTGTCCTTGGAAGAGGAAAAAACAAAAAGAAATGGCCAGTTCAAAATCCAAATTTTTATTTTATGGAGCTAAAATGCCCGTGTTGCTACAAGATGACTACGGTTTCCAGTCACGCTGACCGTGGTTCTTTGTGTAGCTTGTTCCACAGTGTTGTGCCAGCCAGGGGGGAAGGCCAGCCTCACAGAAGGATGTTCACTTAAAGGAAACAACACCAAAAAGGAAAAAAAGGAAAACAATACTAATGAACAGGGAAGCAGACTTGGCTCAATAGATAGAGCGTCTACCTACCACATGGGAGGTCCAGGGTTCAAACCCAGGGCCTCCTGACCTGTGTGGAGCTGGCCCATGCACAGTGCTGATGTGTGCAAGGAGTGCCGTGCCACGCAGGAGTGTCCCTCACATAGCGAGCCCCACGCTCAAGGAGTGCGCCCCATAAGGAGAGCTGCCCAGCGCAAAAGAAAGTCCAGTCTGCCCAGGAATGGTGCCACACACACGGAGAGCTGATGCAGCAAGATGACGCAACAAAAAGAGATATAGAATCCTGGTGCCGCTGATAAGAATAGAAGTAGTCACAGAAGAACACACAGCAAATGGACACAGAGAACAGACAACTGGGGCGGGGGGGTGGGTGGGAAGGGGAGAGAAATAAATAAAAATAAATTTTAAAAAAAAGATATATATTAAAAAACAAACAAAAACTAATGAACAATCCACCCAACTTCCTCAATTTTACATCGCAGAATGCCTTAACAATTCAGTAATTCTATTTAATCTACTCAGATAATGGACTTAAATTTGGTTTTGTAAGGTATACAGCAGTGATCTCCTATTTTGGTGTCAGTTTTTCAATAAAGAGAGCTGGGCTGACCTGACCCAAGGAAGGAAGAGGGCTCCCTCCGATGGGAGTTGATGGCTGATGGCACAGCTCAGTGGCCTGCCCACAAGCCAGCCAGTTAGAGCTCAGGCTCTAAACAAGGGCCTGTGACCCCCGGCGACCACACTCTCCTTTTACCATTAGACATATGCAAGGATCTACACCAAGCAGAAGATATAGGAAGTTATAAAAAATAAAAAGTACAAGGTGGGTAACCAAGGTAAAGGCAGTGTGTGAATCTGAACATCCCAACACGTCCCCTAAAGCCCGTACAAATTGGCAAGAACAAATAAAACCATGCAAATTTCATACCTTCTACAGAGAGTGCTGCAGACTTCAAATTATCTGTAAGTAGGTGAAAAAAACCCCACCAATTTCTAGCAGAAATATTTCTCAATCTCCCACTCCTAAGCTTTGCAGAGAGATACCTTTTGGAAACTGCAGTGAAGGACAAAAGCCAGAGGGGAAATTCTAAGACCTGGCAGGACAAGAGAACACATAAGCCTTAGCCTAACCACATCCCCTTCCAAAATAAAAAGGCAGTCAGTAAGGAAAGGATCCTTGCTACACTAATAGAAGAGGGAACTGCTGACCTAAGAACCTAACGAACCACGCAAGTCACCAAGTCCTGCTCATGCAATGTAAAAGCAGAGCAGTTCTCCTCTACAAAGCTACCTTGAGCACAAGCAAAAATTGAAAATCAAAACTCCTTAGCTGATGAAAATGCCCTTTCCCTTAAAAAAAAAAAAAAATGTAGAAGAAAACTGTAACACAAGTCTCTGAATTGATAGATCCTCAAACATTTGGATATAGGAAAAAGCACCTTGAATCAGAAATTCAAAAGCAGAGAAAAAAAGAGATACAAACACAAAAGGAATGAAAAGAAAATGGACTGAATTCAGGAAATAAAACATAAGTCAAAATAAAAGACGAAGACTATATTACAAGATGCTTAAAAAGAAGAGATTTCTGAAGCATATGTGGCTCAAGTGACAGGGCTTCTGCCTACCATATGGGAGGACCCAGGTTTGATCCCTGGGGCCTCCTCTTAAAAAAGAAAAAAAAAAAAAGAAAACGTGCCTACACAGCAAACCAGGGCCCAGGCAGCAAACTGAGTGTCCACACAGTGAGCCAGTGCCTGCACCAAGTCATGCAACAAGATGATGATGCAACAAGAGAGAGACGAAGGGGAAAGCCAAGGTGATACACAGCAGAAACCAGGAACTGAGGTGGTGCAGGTGACAGGGAACTTCTCTCTACATCAGAGGTCCCTAGGATCGAATCCTGGTGAATTCTAGAGAAGAGAAGACAGAAAGAGAAATCGATACAGAAGACTACACAGCGAATAGACACAAACAGCAAAAACAATGGGGAAGGGGAGGGGAAAAAAAGTCAATTATTTAAAAAAAAAGAAGAGATTTGCATGGAAAATTAATCAGGAGTATTGAAAAAAGTAAGAAATCAATCAAAAGAATGAATATGAGATAAAGAAGTAAAAAGGTCAAAGAGAAAATGATTTAAATGTAAGGAAGGTAAAGAAAATTCATATTACTTATAATTGGAGTCCTTGGGGGAAAATATGAAACCATGCAATAGAACTATTATTTAAAACAATGAAAGAAAACTTTGCAGAAATAAAAGATCCAAATGTACATATTTAAAGGACTCACCTGGGAAAACCTGATCAACTCTGAAACATATCCTACTAAAATTGTTATACTTCAATGAAAAAGAAAAGTATCTTCAGGGCTCCAGACAAAAAGATTAAATAACTTATAAGGGCAAGAAGATTTGGCTAACATCAGGCAACTTAAAAGCAAGATAAAGCACAGCAACAATGGAAGAGCATTTTCAAGAAATTCCAGGAAAATGTCAACTGGATTTTGTAGCCAACTATGCTGTCCTTCAAGTTCCAAACCTATAGAAAAAGGTTCCAAACCTACAGAAAAAGCTTTAAACAGGCAAAGATTCCGGGAATACTGGGCCAAAAGCATTTTTAAGGAATGTACTAGAAGAAGAGTTTCATCAAATCCAGAGTTTACTGGGGAACCATGGGCAAAAAGATTGATGATAGTAAGCACTTAACTAGTAACTGTAGATGTCAGACTGAGAGGCAGGCAGATGTCAGGGTGGAAAGATAGTATGTAAATGCTACATATTCTGTCCCAGCATATTTTTAATAATACAAATGGGAGATGAAAAAAATTAGTTCACTGAATTGTTGAAACAGCAATAGGCAGGAGTCAAAGGAATCCATTAGAAACAAACAAATCAGATAGTAAAAGATTAAATAAGAGAAGTGATTATGGGCATTTTAAAAACAAACAAGTACAAAAGCACAGGAAAAAACACACACAAACCTTATTAAATATCAAAAGAAATGTGAAAATAGAAGAGTAAAAACAGAACTCACATAGAAAAAGAAACCTAACAAACATAATACACATCGTAACAATAACTTAAGATGACATAGATGACGGGAAGCGGACTTGGCCCAGTGGTTAGGGCGTCCGTCTACCACATGGAGGTCCACAGTTCAAACCCTGGGCCTCCTTGACCCATGTGGAGCTGGCCCATGTACAGTGCTGATGCACACAAGGAGTGCCCTGCCATGCAGTGGGGGGAGCCCCATGTGCAAGGAGTGCGCCCCGTAAGGAGAGCTGCCCAGCACAAAAGAAAGTTCAGCCTGCCCATGAATGGCGCCGCACACACGGAGAGCTGATGCAGCAAGATGATGCAACAACAACAAAAAAGAAATACAGATTCCTATGCCACTGACAACAACAGAAGTGGACGAAAAGAAGAACATGCAGCAAATGGACAAAGAGAACAGACAACTGGGGCGGGGGTGTGGGGGGGGGGAGGAAGGGGAGAGAAAGAAATAAAATAAATCTTTAAAAAAATAAAAATAAATAAAAACATTTTTTATGGGAACAAACACCATAAACAAAGTCAAGAGACAAAAACCAGCAGAGAACTGGCCACCCAGCCGCCTCCTGGCCCTCCTGTGGTGGGCTCCGGACTCCCCTGGAGCCTTGCACGCTTAGAGCTCGTCAGGAGCCCTCGACGCCCTGTCCAACTCGTCGCTCTCATGAGACCAGCGAGACCCAGCCTTGGTGCACACGGAACCACAGGGGCAGCAGAGGTCGCTGGCGAGGATGCTGGAGCCAGATCTCAGCAGAGCAGGTGAGAGCGAGGGAGGAAGGGGTCTTCTTTCTCTCGCAGGACCACACGCACACGCGAGGCGGCAGGCGGGTACCTGGGCTCCGGTAGAGGGCCTTGGGCAGCGAGGGTGAGTGCGCGTCTATCAAGCCCACAATCTTCGTGTGTCCACACTGCTTGGCGAGCATCCGGGCGGTAGCTCCACTGTGGTCTCTCGTGTCCACTTCGACTCCCTGTGGAAGTTTGTGGAAGAAAAAGAATTAGGAGCCAACGTTTCAGAGGAACCTCATATCCCAGTCGCTGACCCTGGCTGAGAAGGGGACGTGCCAGCCCTTACCCCACACCTGGCAAGGTCTGCTCTCTGGAGGCTTCCAAAAGGCTGCGACTGAATGAGAAAGTGCTCAAGGTTGGTGGCTGAGCCCCAAGTTTTGCTCTTATTCTCTTCACAATGACAAAAGTAAATGAGATTTATTCCATCTGGGGACACTCAAATGGCATGACTAAAAGACCTGCCCACAAGAAATACTAAAGGGAGTCCTTCAGGCTGAAATAAAAAGCCACTAGATAGTAACTTGAAGCCATTAGAAGACATGAAGAGCATAGGTAAAAATAAAATCCTGTAATATTGTACTTCTGGTTTGCAACTGCTTTCCCCCTTCCAAATGACTTAATAGGCAAAAGTAAAACAATATTTAAAATGGAATAGGCATTTAATGTATAGATGTAATCTGAGATAATATTAATGGGGAGGGAAAGAGATATATTAGAGAAGAGAGTCTGTATATTACTGAAACTATGTTGGTACTAATCAAACTAGGTTATTATTAGTTTAAGACATTAATTGTAATTACAAGGTAACTACTCAGAAAATAACTAAAAAATATAGAAAAAAGGAAAGAAGAAGGGGATCAAAATAGTATACTACGAAAAAGCAACTTAAAAAAAGCAGTAATGGAGTAATTAAGGAACAGAAAAACATTTAAAACATTTAAAAAAATAGCTAAACGGCAGAATTTCTTTCTTCTCAGTTATTACGTTAAATGCCAATGGACTAAACTCCTCTATTAAAAGGCAGAGATTGGTAGACTGGATGAAAAAGCAAGATCTATTTATATCCTAAATCAAGATGATGCACTTTAAGTACAAAGATACAAAGGATGAAAAGAAAAGAGTAGAAAAGATATTTCATACAAACAGTAATCACAAGAGAGCCAGAGGGAAGTGGATTTGGCTCAACTTATAGAGCATCCGCCTACTACGTGGGAGGTCCAGGGTTCAAACCCAGGGCCTCCTAACCCGTGGGGTGAGCTGGCCCACACGCAGTGCTGATGTGAGCAAGGAGTGCTGTGCCATGCAGGGGTGTTTCCCATATAGGGAAGCCCTACACATGAGAAGTATGCCATGCAAGGAGAGCCACCCTATGCAAAAAAAAAAAAGCACAGCCTGCCCAGGAGTGGCGCTGTACACACAGAGAGCTGACACAGCAAGATGATGCAACAAAAAGACAGATTCCCAGTGCCGCTGACAAAAATGCAAGCGGACACAGAACACACAACAAATGCACACAGAGACCAGAAAACAGGGGGAAGGGAGAAAGGGGAGAGAAATAAATAAATAATAAATCTATTTAAAAAAGAGTATTCAGTGAGACTATTATTAAAGAACCTGTTTTAGGGACTGTAAACAAATAAACAAAAGAGAGATAAAGTGGCTATACTATAGTCAGACAAAATAGACTTTTTTTTTAAGACAAAAAAGATTACAGGAGGCAAAGAAGGATATTGGTGAAAGGTTGAATACAGCAAAAAGATATAATGTTTATAAGCATATATGTACCTAACAACCGAGCCCCAAAATATATAGGGCAAAACTTGACATAATGGAAGGGAGAAAGAGATTGTTATATGACAGACTATATGTTAGGCAACAAATCAAATCTTAATAAATTTAGGTGGTGGACTTGGCCCAGTGGTTAGGGCGTCCGTCTACCACATGGGAGGTCCGCAGTTCAAACCCCGGGCCTCCTTGACTCGTGTGGAGCTGGTCCATGTGCAGTGCTAATGCGCACAAGGAGTGCCGTGCCACGCAGGGGTGTCCCCACATGCAAGGAGTGCGCCCCATAGGGAGAGCCGCCCAGCGCAAAAGAAAGTGCAGCCTGCCCAGGAATGGTGCCGCACACACATGGAGAGCTGACACAACAAGATGACTCAACAAAAAGAAACACAGATTCCCCTGCCGCTGACAACAGAAGCGGACAAAGAAGACACAGCAAATAGACACAGAGAGCAGACAACCGGGGTGGGAGGGGAAGGGGAGAGAAATTAATTAATTAATTAAAAATTGATAAAAAATAAAATAAAATAAATTTAAAAATATTTAAATCATCCAAAGTATCTTCTTGGACTAAAATGGAATAAAGCTAGAGAAAAGAAGGAAAAGTGGAAATTTACACATATGTGGAAATCAAACAATACACTACCAAATAACCAATGGGTCAAACAAAGAAGAAATCACAAGGGAAATTAGGAAATATATTGAAACAAATGAAAATGAAAACACAGCATACCAAAATTTATAGGATGCAGCAAAGGCAGTGCTGAGAGAAAAACTGAAATGCCTATATTAAAA
This sequence comes from Dasypus novemcinctus, assembly GCF_030445035.2. NCBI lineage: Eukaryota > Metazoa > Chordata > Mammalia > Cingulata > Dasypodidae > Dasypus > Dasypus novemcinctus. Next base: position 68,651,304 of record NC_080695.1, on the reverse strand, counting down.
GAGACCACAAATCAATAACCTAACTTCATACCTAAAGTAACTTGATCAAGAAAGGTAAATTAAACCGAAAGTTATTAGAAGGGAAGAAATAGTAAGGATAAGAACAGAGATAAAAGAAATAGAGGGAAACGGACTTTGGCCCAGTGGTTAGGGCGTCCGTCTACCATATGGGAGGTCCGCGGTTCAAACCCCAGGCCTCCTTGACCCATGTGGAGCTGGCCATGCGCAGCGCTGATGCGCGCAAGGAGTACCGTGCCACGCAAGGGTGTCCCCCGCGTGGGGGAGCCCCACGCGCAAGGAGTGCGCCCGTGAGGAAAGCCGCCCAGCGTGAAAAGAAAGAGCAGCCTGCCCAGGAATGGCGCCACCCACACTTCCCGTGCCGCTGACGACAACAGAAGCGGACAAAGAGACAAGACGCAGCAAATAGACACCAAGAACAGACAACCAGGGGAGGGGGGGAAATTAAATAAATAAATTAAAAAAAAAAAAAAAGAAATAGAGAATAGGAAAACAACAAAGAATTAATAAAGGCAAAAGTAGGTTTTTTTAAAAAAAAAATCAATAAAATATACGAACCTTTTGCCTGACAAGGAAAAAAAGACAGAGGACACAAATAACTAAAATCAGAAATGAAAGTGGAAACATTACTATCAACCTTATAAAAATAAAACAGAATTATAAGATGGTATCATAAGTAATTATATGGCAATAAATCAGAATATGTAGATGAAATGGACAAATTCCTAGAAACTAGAAATTACCTAATCTGATGCAAGAAGATACAGAAAAATCTCAACAGACCTATAAAAAATAAAAAGATCGAACCAGTAATTTAAAGTTGCCCAATCCTCAAACTACTCCAAAAAATAAAGAGGGATTACTTACTAACTCATTCTATAAGGCCAACACTACCCTGATAGGAAAGTCAGATAAAGACAGCACAAAAAAAGAAAATTTTTTTAAAAAAGAGAGAAAAGAAAATTACTGACCAATATCCCTAATGAATACAGATGTAAAGATCCTTACCAAAACCGAATCCAGCAGTACATTTAAAGTATATATATCATGGCCAAGTGGGATTTGTTCCAGGAATGCAAGGCTGGTTCAACATAAGAAAATCAGTCAATGTAATACACCACATTAACTGAATGAAGGAAAAGACCACATGATCGTCTCAGTGATGCTGAAATGGCATTTGACAAAAACCAACATCCTTTCCTTATAAAAACACTCAGACAACTAGGAATACAAGGGAACTTTCTCAACATGATAAAAGGTATTTATGAAAAACCCACAGAAATATCATACTCCATGGTGAAAAGACTGAAAGCTTTCTCCCTAAGATCAGGAACAAGACAAGAATAACCACTGTCACCACTGTTATTCAACATTATACTTGAAGTTCTAGCCAGAGCAATCAGGCAAGAAAAAGAAATAAAAGGCATCCATATTAGAAAGGAAGAAGTCAAATTATCCCTAATTGTAGATGACATGATATTATAAACAGAAAATGCCAAAGAATCCATAAGCAAGCTACTAGAACTAATAAACAAATTCAGCAAAGTTATATGATACAAGATAAACACACAGAAGTCAGCTGGTTTTCTACATAGCAGTAAAGAACAATACAAAAAAGGAAATCAAGAAAACAATTCCATTTATAATATGTAAAACTTTATACCTAGGAATAAATTTAACCAAGGAGGTGAACGGCTTATACAATGAAATCTACAAAACATTGCTGAAAAATTAAAGACCTAAATAATGGAAAGACATCCTGTATTCAGGGAGTAGAAGACTTAATATAGTTAAGATGTTAATTCCAATTAAAGCAACCTACAAATTCAGCGCAATCCCTATCAAAATTTCAGCGGCCTTTTTGGCAAAAATAGAAAAGGTCATCTTCAAATTCAAATGGAATTGAAAGAGGCCCCGAATAGCCAAAACGATCTTGAAAGAGAAGAACAAAGCTGGAGTATTCACATGACCTGATTTCAAATCTTACTACAAAAGCTACAGTAATTAAAACACTGTGGTACTGGCATAAGAAGAGATATATACAGTAATAGAATACAACCTCTATTGAATATAGAATATAGAATAGAACTTCAATAGAATAGAACTTCTTCTCACCCAGAGGTAAATCCATACTACTATGGCCAATTGGTTTTCAACAAGGGTGCCAAGTTTAATCATTAGGGAAAAGAATAATCTCTTCTACAAATGCTGGGACAACTAGAAATCTACATGCAAAAGAATTAATGTGAATACTGTATGATCTCACTTACATGAAATAATTAGAACATGTAAAATTAGAGTCAGAAACTAGAATGTAGGTTATAAGGGTCTGGGATCAGGGAGTTAATGCTTAATTGGTACAGAGTTTCTATTTGGGGTGATAGCAAAATTTTGGTAATAGATGTTGGTGAATGTAATTAACATTGTGAATGTAATTAACACCACTGAATTGTATATTTGAAAGTGGTTAAATTAACAGGCAGTTTTATGTCGTATTTTTGTTAAGAGAATAAAAATTTAGAAACAATAATATCTATGATAAACAGAGATGCTATAACTCAACAATCTGATCAAAAAATGTGCAAGGATATGAATGGAAGTTTGTCCAAAGGAGAAATACAAATGGCAAAAAAGCACATGAAAAAATGTTCAACATCATTAGTGTTTAGGGAAATGCAAATCAAAGCTACAATGAGATACCATTTCACACCTATTAGAATGGCCACTATTAAAGAGACAGAGAACTACAAGTGTTGGAGAGGATGTGGAGAGATAGGGACAATTATTCACTGTTGGTGGGAATGAAGAATGGTACAGCCACTGTGAAGGACTGTTTGGCAGTCCCTAAAGAAGGTGAATATAGATTTGCCACACAACCCAGCAATACCACTACGTGGTATATACCCAGAAGAACTGAGAGCAGTGACACAAACAGAAATGTGCACACCGATCTTCATAGCAGTGTTATTCACAATTGCCAAAAGATGGAAACAACCCAGGTATCCATCAACCAACAAATGGATAAACTGTGGATTATACACATGACGGGAATATTATGGAGCTGTAAGAAGAAACAAAGTTGTAAAATATATGACAACATGGATGACCTGGAGGACATTAAGTTGAGTGAAGCAAGCCAGACACAAAAGGACAAATACCTTTCTCCATGAGCTCTCTGGGATGGAGCCACATTGTAGTAAGACTTCTTATACGGTAGCTGAAGACTCTAAGAGCAAGTGTTCTAAGACAACAAGGTAGAAACCGTGTGGCCTTTTTAAGTCCTATCCTTGGAAATGCAGAGGCTGTGTGCACAGAACCAGCTCTGCTGGTTTTGAAGATGTTTAAATACCGCCATACTGGGTGGGAAATGGCTGCTGCCTCAAGGGCGTGCCTTGCTCTCCTGGTCCCCCTGACCGCACCAGACTTCTTCCCAATCCAGCTGCAACCAAAGGGTGAATTACCAGCATGCAGGGAGGCAGCCCCTGCTCAGACTGGTCAGTGCTTCTGCCTTTCAGCTGCTAAACATTCTGAACATTCCTCCTGAATATTGCTATTTTACAGTTAAATAGCAGACACAAGAAGTTCAAGGACTTGCCCTGGCCACACAGCCAGGATTAAACCCTGGAAATCCTCATCTACTTCCTGTATTGTCAACTGTTTACTCGCAAGGAATATGTGGTCTATGAATGTTTGGTGAATAAACGAACACAAACAAATATATATATATGTATATATATTCCACACTATAGAGTACAGTTTTATATCATTTCCTTGCTCTTAAATATGAATGCACAACTGACCTGATAGAATATACCATGAATTCAGTTCCTGATTCAAAACTACCTTTTTTCAAATAATTTATATCATTCATTTTTCCAGGTTTCTAAAATAAGTATTAGGGAGTGGAGGTGGTTCAAGCAATTAGGCGCCTTCCTCCCACATCAGAGGTCCTGGGTTTGGCTCCTGGTGCCTCCTAGAGAAACAAGGAAGACGAACAGACAGCAAGTACAAAACAACGAGGGGGTGGGGAGAAATAAAAAAAAAGAACTTAAAATAAGTATTGCAAATTGATATAGAAGACCTGAGCGTTAAATTACAAAACAGCTTACAAAGCAATTTATTTATTTTTAAGATTTATTTTGGGAAACGGACTTTTGCCCAGTGGTTAGGGCATCCGTCTACCATATGGGAGGTCCGCGGTTCAAACCCCGGGCCTCCTTGACCCGTGTGGAGCTGGCCATGCGCAGTGCTGATGCGCGCAAGGAGTGCCGTGCCACGCAAGGGTGTCCCCCGCGTGGGGGAGCCCCACGCGCAAGGAGTGCGCCCGTGAGGAAAGCCGCCCAGCGTGAAAAGAAAGTGCAGCCTGCCCAGGAATGGCGCCGCCCACATTTCCCGTGCTGCTGACGACAACAGAAGCGGACAAAGAAACAAGACGCAGCAAACAGACACCAAGAACAGACAACCAGGGGAGGGGGGGAATTTAAATAAACAAATAAATCTTTAAAAAAAAAAAAAAAGATTTATTTTATTTATTTATCGCCCTCCCCTCATTGTGGTTGCTGTCTGCTCTCTATGTCCATTCACTGTGTGCTCTCTGTGTCTACTTGTCTTCTCTTTAGGAGGCACCGGGAACTGAACCTGGGACCTCCCATGTGGAAGAGAGGCGCTCAATCACCTGAGCCTCTGGTTTGTTGTCTTTCTCACTCTTTCCTCTTTGTGTTTCTTTTGTTGTGTCATCTTGCACCAGCTTGCCTTCTCCAGGAGGCACCAGGTACAGAACCCAGGACCTCCCATGTGATAGGCAGAAGCCGAATCGCTTGAGCCACATCTGCTTCCCCAAAGCAATTTATAACATACTTAAAAAGTTTGTCAATATTGTGTTGCTGCTGCAGCTGTTGTTATATTTTAATGCACACGGAGACTCAAGTTCATAGTCTGGGGGTCCTTTCAGATGATCAAAAGCTGAGTTTTCCAACCAGGCAGCTGTAGCTCATTAGATCTGTCATGGGCCATGAAACCTACTTGCCAATAATGTTGAAAGATTATTCATTTCAATCTCGTCTAATAGGACAGATCTTTCTCTGACAAAATATTAGTGAAAAACACTGAATTTTGGGCTTGTGGATGGAAACTCAATAGAGAAACTAAAGTCAAGTGGAGCTAGCAGAGCACCTGACCAGAGCAGAGCTTCGGGACTGCCTGGGAAAGAGCTCCTCCAGCAGTCTCCACCACCAAGCCTTCTTGGTAACGGACACAGTCTCGTGCACAGTCACGTGGCTCGGTCCTGCCTCCCGGCCAGGGGGTGCATCCCCCAGGAACACTCCTGAACTCCAGCGTCACTGGGACTTATTTCTGTTCCAACTATAAGGTGGCTGTTGGTGATATGTGTGTGTGTGTGTGTGTGTGTGTGTGTGTATGATCTGGCTTGTTAATTCAAAAAATAAAACTGTAGAAAAAGGGGAAAGAAACGAGTACAAAGATAACCTATGGAATAGGGGAAAATATCTGGAAACCATATGATAAGGGTTTAATATCTAGAATATATAAAGAACAACAACAAACAAGAACAGCAACAACCCAATTAAAAAATGGGCCAAGGATCTGAATAGATGTTTCTCCCAAGAAGGTATTCAAATGGCCAATAAGTATATGAAAAGATGCTCAACCTCATTAGCCATTAAAGAAATGAAATTAAAACTACAATGAGATCTACTTTACATCCACTACGATGACTATTATTTAAAAAGCTGAAAATAACAAGTATTAGCAAGGATCCAGGGAAACACACTGTTGGTGGGAATGTAAAGTGGTGCAGTCCCTATGGAAAACAGTGTGGCGGGTCCTCAGAAAGTAAAACACAGGACCCAGCAATTGTGTGTCAACTTGGCTAGGTCGTTTGGTCAAGCAAGCACTGGTCTGTTACTGTGAAGATATTTTGAGAATTTAAATCATCAGTAAGTTGACTGCATCGACGGCTGATTGCAGCTACAATCAACTGAGTAGATTGCCTTCAACCATGGGAGAAGTCTCATCCAATTAGCTGAAGGCTTTAAAAGAAGAAGTGATGATTTCAGCAGTCAGAGGGGAGAATTTCCATGTCTACTTCAGCCAGTCAGTTTTTCCTGGGGGAATTCATCAAAAGCCTTCATCAGAGTTCCCAGTTTGCAGCCTGCCCTATGGAATTTGGACCCATCCCCAGTCACATAAGGCAATTCCTATAAGTCTCATGCTACTTACATTACATATATATATATATGTATGTATCTTCTGTGGTTGTTTCCCTAGAGAACCCTGTTTAATACACTCTTCTAGGTATATACCCCAAAGAATCAAAGCAGGGACTCAGACAGCTGTTTGTACACCAATGTTTATCATCGCATCATTCACAAGTGCCAAAAGGTAGAAGCATCCCAAGTGTCCATCCACAGATGAGTGGATAAACAAAATATGGTATATTCATACGATGGAATATTATTCAGCTTGAAGTGCTGGTATATGCTACACATAGATGAACCTTCAAGACACGGTGTTGAGTAAAGTGAGCCAGACACAAAAAGACAGATATTGTCGTATTTCTCTTATAGGAAATACTTAGAATAAGGAAATTCATAGGGACAAAAAGCAGAATAGTGATTACCAAGGTTGGGGGAGAGGGGAAGGGGGAGTTATTGCTAAATGAGTTTGAGTTTTGATTTGGGATGAGGAAAATAGTCTGGAAATAGCGGTGAAAATTACACAGGGTTGTCAGTGTACTTCATGTCAACGAACTGTCTACTTAACATGATTAAAATGATTTTTGTCACAATTCAAAAGAAAGAAATTTTTATAAAATGTGCACACCCTTTGACCCAGCAATTCAACCCAAAGGAACTTAACAACCAAGGAAATAATTAAGGACATGCACCAAGATGCAGGATCTTCGCTGCAGCCGTAAGCACAGTGAGGGCTGGAGACAGGCTGAGGCGGGGGGCTGGCTAGAGAAGGGGAGCGTGTTTGTCCAAGGGACACCACTAACGGGAAGAGCAGAAGAGTGGCACTTGGAGAGGGGTGCACAGGACATCTCTAAGAAGCACAGCGCATTACAAAATGTGGTACAGCCTGAGTCCACTTTTGACTTAAAATTACGGATCTACAAAAGCCCTCAGGGGAAACGGACTTGGCCCAGTGGTTAGGGCGTCCGTCTACCACATGGGAGGTCCACGGTTCAAACCCCGGGCCTCCTTGACCCGTGTGGAGCTGGCCCACGCACAGTGCTGATGCGCACAAGGAGTGCCGCGCCACGCAGGGGTGTCCCCCGCGTAGGGGAGCCCCGCGAACAAGGAGTGCACCCTGTAAGGAGAGCCGCCCAGCACGAAAGAAAGCGCAGCCTGCCCAGGAATGGTGCTGCACACACTTCCCGTGCCGCTGACGATGCGGACAAAGAAACAAGACGCAGCAAATAGACACAGAGAACAGACAACCAGGGGAGGGGGGGGAATTAAATAAATAAATAAATCTTAAAAAAAAACAAAGTCCTCAGCAACACGTTAAATGGGCCCGCTCCAGATGGTGGGCGAGTGAGTGATTTTGCTTTCTCCTTGCTTAATTGTATTTTCTAGTTCTTTTACAGCAAATATTTATGCTATATAATGGACATATACATTTTCCCCCCCTTTTTAAAAAAAAAAACTATGATCAACTAACAGTCTCAGAGACTGTACAAAACTGATTATTATAAATCCCTCTGGTCAGGAAAAAAACTATATTTTTTATAAGAACCCAATGAGTTTTACGGTCTAGATTCAATTCTATTGCTCCCCTACTTTCTAGAGATCTGGTTAGAAATCAGTAATGAAACTTCCAGCCTTAAAGGATAATTTCTAGTTTGACAGAAGGAATCCAAAGACTTCAACCAGAGAAAACAATCCCATCTTTACTACACAGTTTTTAACTAATATCTGTTTTTAAGCCTGGAAAACTTCCACCTCAGTTTTATACTTAAGGAAAAGGCCCAGCAATATTATTTCTTAGTGAGTGAAAAATGAGGAGGGAAATAGAACCAAGAACAAGGTTCCTGGGTGTGGGAGGGCAACGTTAGAATTTCTATTTTATCCTTTAGTATTATTTCTATTTTTGTCCCTATTTTATGGTATACATACTATATTACTGGAGAGCTACATGATTAAAACTTTTAACTGACAGGGATGTTGGATCAAAAAAGTTTGGAGGGGAATAGATGTAGTTCAAGTGGTTGAGCACCTGCTTTTCATATATGAGGTCCTGGGTTCGACCCCAGTACCTCCTAAAAACAAACAAGGAACCAAGCAAAAGAGAAAACAAAACAAAACTCTCACTGGGGAGCAGATGCAGCTCAGTGGTTGAGGGCGTGCTTCCCATGTACCAAGTCCTGGGTGTAATCCCCGGACTTCCTAGGAGAAGGATGGAGACCATGGATACAATCACCCTGGAAGCACCAATCCATCTGGAAAGCACACCATCAATTCCCAGCTCCCTCCTTAGGGGCGGGGCCCAGACATGCCCACATAGTCTCCTGGCTGAGCTGCGGGGGCCTGGCCTGCTGGGAGGACGGGAAACGGGTCCCTGGGCATGCAGCCACAGCCTGCCCTGCCCTGGCAGAGAGCACGGGGGCCCAGCCTCGCCCAGCTCGTGCTCGCAAGGGGAGCATGCGAGGGGAGGTCAGGGACCCACCTCCCGTGGTCTAACGACCACTGGGCAGGAGGAAGTCCACCAGGCGATGGGCGATGGGCGGCACTTCCTCACGGGGCGCGCCTGACCACCCCAATGACGCCACCCCCAGCCAGGACGCAGTCCCCGGCCATCGACCAGCACAGCCGATTCCTGACCAGTGCGCTGGAGGGAGAACTCTGCTAATTTCCTGATTTTGATCCTTGTATGTGATTACAAAAGAGAGCATTCTTGTTTTTAGAAAAGATCTACTAAAATATTTAGGGGTAAAGGGGCATTATGTTTGCAACATACTCTCACCTGATTCCAAAATAGTAACATGTCTGGATAGACAGACCGATAAAAAAAAAATGAGGTCAAATGGTAACATTCGGACAATCTGGGGGAAGGCACGCAAAGCATCTGGACAATTCTGCAACTTTATACGTGAAATTATTTCAAAATTTTAAATTTTAAAAATTTTCCAACACAACTGCTTTCCCATATCTATAAGCTGTCCACACACAATCTGAGAGCCAGTTCGGGGGTACAGGGGTCCAAATGAGGGGGTAATCTGCAGAGGAGATGAATGAATGGTCCTATGTCAATAATTTTCCAAAAGGTTTTTCATTTTAAAAAATCATAAGAGTAACGGCCTCTACCTTAAGAAGGGACTCTAAACTTAAACGCTTTTTACAGTTCTGGATAATTACCCATTCATTCTTGATGTCTTAAGCATGTCTAGAACATGTCAGCAGAATCACTTTCAAAGAATAATTATTTGCAGAAAAAGAAACCCAAATGCCAATAATTACATGAAACCTCAGCAGAAACCGAGAAAGCCAAAAGCCAACAGATGACAACTTGTAATTCCCACCAAATTGCAAAGAAAAATTTTAGTCTGGCGATTCCGTACCAAGTGTTAGGAAGGGTGGGGGGAGACAACTTGCAAGCACTGCTGGTTGCATCTGACAGACCCAGAGCAGTTTGTGTCTGGGCAAAGGTTCCCACTACAGATGCTAGAAAAAGAAGGTCCTCGTGCTTTTTGTCTGACTGTGGCAGCCAAGGTTGAATGGGGGAATGCAGGAAATTCTTAAAACATGGGGAAGGGGAAAATAAATCTTTGCAACTCAGAAATAGGGGAAAAACCAAAAACAAAACACTGTTGGGAAGAGCACAAACTGGTCCAACCAGCAAGGAAAGCAATTTGGCCCTGTTCAGTCGAGACCAAGATGCACCTGGCCCGACCCCACAAGTCCTACCTGGAGAACATCCTTACCTCCTGGCAGATTCCTGCACACGTGCTGAAGAGGACACAGAGACCAAGCTAATGGCTGCACTGCGAGAGACAGCGGAAGCCGGAATGCTACCTCAAGGTCTGCTGAAGTAGGCAGGGGTGACCGGAACAAGTTCACACGCCAGGTAGGCAGAGCTGCCCACATGGGGCAACCACAGTACACAGAGCAACATGTGCTAAATGACACATGCAGTCCACTCCAGTATTAACAAAAATATTAAAAATATCCAAAACCTGGGAAGCAGATGTGGCTCAAGCAATTGGGCTCCTGTCTACCATATAGGTGGTCCAGGGTTCAATGCCCAGGGCCTCCTGGTGAAGGCAAGCTGGCCCATGTAGTGAGCTGGCCCACGTGGAGTGCTGGCCTGCGCAGCGCTGCCCCACGCAGGAGTGTTGGCCCATGCGGAGAGCTGGCGCAGCAAGGTAATGCAACCAAAAGAGACACAGAGGAGAGACAGTAAAACACAACAGACCATGGAGCCTAGGTGGTGTGAGAAAATGATCACCTCCCTCCCACTCTGGAAGGTCCCAAAACTGGTTCCCGGAGCTGCCTAATAAGAATACAAGCAGGGAAGCAGATTTGGCTCAATTGATAGAGCATCTGCCTACCATATGGGTTCAAACCCAGGGCCTCCTGACCCGTGTGATGGGCTGGCCCACACACAGTGCTGATGCACGCAAGGAGTGCTGTGTCCCTGCACAGGGGTGTCCCTGTGTAGGGGAGCCCCAGGCGCAAGGAGTACAACCCATAAGGAGAGCCATCCCATGCAGAAAATGTGCAGCCTGCCCCAGAGTGGCACCGCACACACGGACAGCTGATGCAGCAAGATGACGCAACAAAAAAGAGACGTAGTTTTCCAGTGCCGCTGACAAGAATACAAGTGGATACAGAAGAACACACAGCAAATGGACACAGAGAGTAGACAACTCTGGGGAGGGGGGAAGGGGAGAGATAAATAAAAAACAAATCTTTAAAAACATATTTTAAAAAAGAATACAAGCAGACACAGAAGAATACACAGCAAATGGACACAGGAAGCAGACACTGGGTGGACAGGGAATAAATAAATAAAACAAAATCTTTAAAAAATATATATATATACATACAAAATCATTCTGAACACAGCTTGAAGATACATAGGATGTGATGAATGAATAAAATCATGAACAGGAAAAGCACACACCAATATCAGATAGAGGGTAGGGGGTGGGGCTGAAGGGGTAAAAAGGGAACTTCAATTGTTTTCCCCTTAAAAAGCAAATGAGAAGGGAAGTGACTGTGGCTCAATCATCTGGGTTCCCGTCTACCACATGGGAGGTCCTGGGTTCGCGTCCCGGGGTCTCCTTGTGAAGGCAGGCTCTCCCGCACGCTGTGGAGTGCCGCCCGGCCCGCCAGTGCCATGCAGAGCTGACTCAGCAAGGTGCCGCAACAAAAAAGGGAGACAAGCCAAAATGCAGAAGAGTGTGCAGTGAACGGACACAGAGAGCAGACAGCAAGCAAGCTGCAAGGGTGGTGGCGGAAATAAATAAGTACAGACACAGAAGAACACACAGCGAATGGCACAGAGAGCAGACAGCAAGTAAAAAGCTGCAGGGAATTGGGATAAAAAAAAAAGGCAAAGAAGAAGAGCTGAAGCAAATAAGGCATGATGTTAGCATGTGTACCAGATTCATGTGGATACCCTTCTGTCTCATGCATATTTTTTACCATGTGCATGTAGTGTCCTCAAATTCTTTTTAAGAGATAGCTTGTTAAAATTTATCATTCAAAAAGTTCCCAGTAATTGGTTAGAAAAGAACAATCCTGGGGAGTGAATGTAGCTAGTGGTTGAGCGCCAGCTTCGCATATGAGGTCCCAGGTTCAATCCCTGGTATCTCCTAAAAAAACAAACAAACGAACTCCAAAGAAAATTGGGAAATAATTCACGAAAGGAATATAAACAGCCAATAAAAATATTTTAGATTTTTAAATTTATTCCACCCCTCCCCCCCCAGTTTTCACACTCTGTCTGCTCTCTCTGTCTGTTTGTTGTGTACTCATCTTCTTTTTACGAGGCACCGGGAACGGAACCCAGGACCTCACACACGGGAAGGAGATGCCCAATGGCCTAAGCCATCTCTGTTCCCAATAAATATATTTTAAAAAGCTGAATCTTATTAATAATTAAAGAAATACAACCCAAAATGAGGTGCTACTTTTTCCTACCAGATTGGCAAAAACCTAGAAGACTGATAACACCGAGTGCCGGCGAGGATGTAAGACAAAGGGTGCCATTGTACATTATTGGTGGGAAGAACAAGAAAGACAACCTTCTTAGTGGAAATTTGTTAAGACTCACTAAATTTGTACCCCAATGGATATTTTTTAACAGCTTTATTGAGCTATAAGTACCATACCATCCAATTCACCCACTTAAAGTAGACAGCTCAATGCCTTTTAGTATATTCCTGGAGTTGTGCAACCATCACCACAATCAATACTAGGGTATTTTTATCAACCCAAAATGAAACTCTCTACCCCTTAGCAATCACACACCCTTAACTCCTCCACTACCCCTATTCTGGGCATTTCATAGCAACGAAATCATAAAATGAAATCATACAATATGGAGTCCTTTGCATCTGGCTTATTTTACTTAGCAGAATGTTTTCAAGGTTCACCCACATTGTGGCATGTATCAGTACTTCATCCCTTTTTATTGCCAAATGATACCCCGCTGTACGGATATACCACATTTTGTTTATACAACTGCTATCTGATGGACATTTGGGTTGTTTTTCACTTGTTGGCTAATATGAATAAAGCTGCTGTGAAGACTGGGGTACAAGTTTCTGTGTAGACGTATGCTTTCACTTCTCTTGGGTATATACTGTGATACTGTGCTTATGGTATTATGGTAATACTGTGCTTAAGTCACATAGTAATACTGTGCTTAACATTTTGAGAAACTGCCAACCAGCAGCTGCACCATTTTACATTCCCACCAGCAGCATATGAAAGTTCCAGTTTCTCCATATTCTTATCAACCCTTATTATTATCAGTCTTTTTGATTACAGCCACCCTCATGGGTGTGACACAGCACATCACTGTGGTTTTGATTTGCATTTCCTAGATGGCTAATGACATTGAGCACATTTTCATGTGCCTACTGGCCATTTGAATATCTTCTCTGGAGAACTGTCTATTCAGATCCTTGTCTGTTGTTCAATTGGGTCACTTGTCTTTTTATTAGGACCTATTTAATTTCAAACATGAACACTGGTGATCGCTCTTGTAGAAATACAGTATACAGAAATAATCAGGAGTGTTAAAGCTGTGTGTACAAGGATCTGTCCCAGATCACTATTATTGCAAAATGCTGAGCGACAGGTTAAATTGTGGAACGTATTATCCATGGGATACCAAACAGGGATGTGTACTGACCTGATAAGATGTCTATGGAATATTAAATTAGTTTTTGAAAGTTGCAGAATCTCTTGGGAAGTGGATTTGGCTCAACGGATAGAGTGTCTGCCTACCACGTGGGAGGTTCAGGGTTCAAACCCAGGACCCCCTGACCCGTGTGATGAGCTGGCTCACGTGCAGTGCTGATACGCACAAGGAGTGCCTGCCATGCAGGAGTATCCCCCGCATAGGAGAGCCCCATGCACAAGGAGTGTGCCCTGCAAGGAGAGCCACCCAGCATGAAAAAAGTGCAGCCTGCCCAGGAATGGCGCCACATGCACAGAGAGTTGATGCAGCAAGATGACCCAACAAAAGGAGACACAGATTCCCAGTGCCACTGACAAGAATGTAAGCGGGCACAGAAGAACACACAGCAAATGGACACAGAGAGCAGACAACTGGCGGGAGGGGTGGGGTGGGCAGGGAAGCAGGGAGAAAAAAAAAGTTGCAGAATCTCATTTTGTTCAGAATAAAAAACAATATGTTTGTGGATTTATAGAAATATGCCATGGGAAGCTGATGTGGCTCAAGTGATTGAGCTCCCACCTACCATATGGGAGTCCTTGGTTCAGTTCCTGGTGCCTCCTAAAGAAAACAGCAGGGAAGCGGACTTGGCTCACAAATAGAGCATCTGCCTACCACATGGGAGGTCCACGGTTTAAACCCAGGACCTCCTTGACCCGTGTGGCTGGTCCACACGCAGAGCTGATGGGCGCAAGGAGTGCCATGCCATGCAGGGGTGTCCCCCGCGTAGGGGCGCCCCATGAGCAAGGAGTGTGCCCTGTAAGTAGAGCCGCCCAGCACAAAAGAAAGTCCAGCCTGCCCAGGGGTGGCGCCGCACACACACACAGAGCTGATGCAACAAGATGACACAACAAAAGGAGACAAAGATTCCCAGGCCGCTGACAAGAATAGAAACAGACACAGAAGAACACACAGCAAATGGACACAGAGAACAGACAACTGGGCGGGGGGGGGGGGGAAGGGGAGATAAATAAATAAATAAATCTTTAAAAAATATGAGCGCAAGCTGGCACAACAGGGAGGCATAGCAAGCTGACACAACAAGAGACACAAGAAGAAAAGTATAATGACAGACACAACAAAAGCAGGGAGTGAAGGTTCCCGGTGCCTCCTAAAAAGGACGAGCAAGACAGCGAGCAGATGTGATGGGCAAGCACGGCAAGCTGATGCAACAAGATGACGCAACAAAAGACATAAGAAGAGAAAAACACAATGAGAGACACAACGAAACAGCAAACAGAGGTAGCTCAAGTGATCAGGCACCTCCCTCTCATATCAGAGTTTTTGGGTTCGGTTCCTGGTGCCTCCTAAAGAAACAAGGAAGACGAATAGACACAGCAAATGCAAACAATGAGGGGGTGGGGATAAATAAATAAATCTTAAAAAAAAAGAAAGAAATATGCCTGTATAAGTAGAGTAAAAATCAGAAGGCTCTGCTCAAACCAAGTGGGTAACTTGGGGAGAAGAAAAGGTGGTTAGAAAAGGGAAAATGATCTTTATCTTCTTATTCTATAAAATTTTTTAAGTGATGGGATTATGAGTGCTACTTACTTTTAAAAGTATGTTTTTCTACATTTTTCTCTTTTTTTCACATTTTTCAAATAAAACATTTTCAAAATTATTACAGGAATAGGTATCTTTTTTTATCACCACTGTACCCCGAACACCCAAGGACCACTCAATATGTGGCATCAATAGGCAATCAATGTGTGATCTATGTCTCTTTTAAAAATAAATTAAAAATATATTAAAAAAAAAAAACCTACAATAAGCAACCCAAAATAAAAAAGACAATCAATGAAAAAGTGTTCAATAAATGAACGAAGAGCAGTTATTCCCATATAAGAAAATTCTGTTACAGTTTTTACTTCAGTGACATGATTTCTCACTTGCTGTGGCTAAATTATAAGCTAATCAACAGGGTCACTTACATGATTCAGAAAATACTGCACGATTATCTCATGACCTGCGGCAGCTGCTTCCATCAAAGGAGTAAATCCATATACCGGCTCTCTGCAAGATGAAGGCCCAAGGCAGAAGATTAAAGAAGAGACGTTCTACCCCGGCATTTCCTGATGAAGATAAAACCAAGCCACACACAAGTCCTGTTCTAAGTGCAGAGGCCCCCTCATACTCACAAGAATGAAGAGGGTGAGAATGAGAGAAGCGCTGACGAATGCTGTGGCCTCAGGAACCCCTCTGGTCTCTCCCCAGCACTGGTCTGTGCAAAAGACAGATCTGTTCCCGCTTAACTCCTCAAGCTCCACTTTAATCATGCTCAGAAAGCAGTTATTGCTACTGAATGCTCACAGAAGCTGAATGCCTCCTTTTTTTAAAATTTTATTTGTCTCCCCACCCCCCCAGCCCACTGTCTCCTCTCTGTGTCCATTCGCTGTGTATTCTTCTGTGCCCGCTTGCATTCTTGTCAGTGGCACCGGGAATCTGTGTCTCCTTTTGTTGCATCATCTTGCTGCGTCAGCTCTCTGTGTGTGTGGCACCACTCCTGGGCAGGCTGCACTTTTTTCGTGTGGGGCGGCTCTCCTTAGGGGACGCACTCCTTGCACGTGGGGCTCCCCTACGTGGGGGACACCCCTGCATGGCACAGCACTCCTTGCGCACATCAGCGCTGCGCGTGGGCCAGCTCACCCCACAGGTCAGGAGGCCCTGGGTTTGAACCCTGGACCTCCCATATGGTAGGCGATGCTCTATCAGTTGAGCCAAATCTGCTTCCCTGAATGCCTCCTTAACCACCCACGAAATTCTATCTAGGAACCCCTCCTGGAAAGCTCTGACACTACTAATCTAGCACGTCCTTACTCCACCTTGTACCTTAAGCTTAGTCTTTCTGCCTGGTTAGAGTTAATTTGGTGCTGTCTTCAGGTTGCTTCATAATCCTTACTTGCTTTGTGCACATCTAGTACACAAAAACCAAGCTAACCACTGTTTTTTCAACCATTCTAAGACATATTTTAACCTCTTAATATCTCTGAAGTTAGAATGTGTCTTACAGTCAATAGGCAAGCTGAATTTTAAGTGGCAGCATATTTTTCTCTCTTAGCAGCACATAAAATTATGGTGTGTCTTACAATGGATGCCACCAGCTTGGAGTGTGCACAGTTACCAGGCCGGTGGTGATGCTATGTAGGTGCTTGCTGTACGGAAAGTATATGCTTCAGACAATATCACCTCCCATTTATAAAACCTGGTGTTTGTTTTCAAAGTATCACTTCATCTGATACACATAAAAGCCAAGGAAGGAAAGAGATCAGCATTTACTGCATGCCAGTTAAACGCAATTCTCTGTGGCAGGTCCCTGGTGATGGGAGGGGACATGACTCCTCTAACAACTCTAGGACATAGGTCCTGCTATCCCCAGTTTTCAGATGAAGAAAATGAGGCTCCAAGAGCTTAAATGATGCACCCAAGGTGGCAGCCTTGGCACGACTCTTTCCGTTCTGCCCTTTGGTACCCTGAGGGGGTGTGGTCGGAACTCTACTCGGAGGCCCCTACAGCCGCCTCCTCTAGAGACAGGCGACAGCAGGCCTCCTCCGCAGCCACTCACCTCACGTTGGCATTCGCTCCGCTGTCCAGAAGGAACTTCACCATCTGTGGGTGCCCGGCGCTGGTGCAGTGGAAGAGGGCGGTCCAGCCCTGAATGTCTTTCATCTCCAGCTCGGCACCTTGCTTCAAGACAACACAGGACGCCCGTTACCTCGGCTGCTCTCCTCGAGGCTGCTCACCTAGAGGCATGCGCTGAGACACGGGGGCAGTGGCACGAGCATGCGTGCACGCACCACGGCTGTGCCCGGCTGCTGGTCAAAGTCACCCCGGGCTCACCTGGAGGAGAAAGTAGGCGATGCTCTCGTTGCCGCAGCTGGAGGCCAGCATCAGTGGCGTCTGGCCCTCGGGGGTCGGCACGTTCACACTCACCCCCGCCTCGAGCAGCAGGTGCACGATGGTGTCATGGCCAATGTAGGAGGCGTACATCAGCGGGGTCCAGCCACCTCCGTTCTTCTTATTCAGATCCAACTCTCTCCTAAACAGACACAAGACAGCTAGAAAAGCCTGGCACCGCACATGCAGGCTCTCCCGGAGCGAGGCTAAGCCGAGAGCTAGGCTGGGAGGGGCGGCCTGGACACGGAAGTTTTCTCCCCGCCCTGGGGGAAGGCAGACTGGGAAACTTGCACATTTGCTCCCAAGACCATCTCCGGAAGGCCAGTTCTTGGCGTTTGTGGTCCTTTTCTGATTTCATATTCTCATCTGCTCCTCCTGCGACCCTAAAACCCGCGATTCTCTCCTTTTGTGCCACAGTTCTCAGCAACGTCTGGAGATATTTTGGGTTGTCACAACTGGGGGCCGTGCCCCTGGGGGCATTCGGCAATGTCTGGAGATATCTGGGGTTGTGACGGCCTTAGGGGACAGCTACTGGCAGCCACTGGGCAGAGGCCAGGGATGTGGCTAATGGTCTATGACGCACAGGATGGGCTCCCTTACCCCACGAAAAACAAGGATCCGGGCCACAGAATCAATAATGCCGAGAACGGAACCCTGCCCTTGAGCCTTGACCCCACCACAAAATGACCAGAGGAGGTCACGAGGCAGGAGGAAGGGACTCAGACAACAGGCGAGTCCTACTGCAATGGAGTTTTCTTTTGTCATCTCCCCCTACAGAAAGAGTCTGGAAAAACCCATGCCCAAAGAATCCTCCTTCTCACTGATTTCTGTGAAAATCATGGAAATTCATTTTGTCACAGAAAAAAATCACGTGGACTTCTCGGCCTGGAGTCTGGGGCTGGGGTGTGGGAAACATTTTAGATAACCTCCCTTCCAGGAGCACCTTGCAGTTACTGCCCCCACAGGCCTGCTCCCTTCCACAATTCTTGTCTCCAGTGGTGGAACACCTGGCAGCCGATCCACACAGCTTGTGGCTCCCACAGGTACTGATGCAGTAAGCTCCACCTAGAACCTCGCAGGCCCAGGCAGGCGTTCCAGGTCTGGGGTCCAGGGGCGCAGCAGCAGGTGCTGCCTGGGAGACCGGGTGGAGGTGCCTTTGGGAACAGAACCCGGGTCGATTCAGGCCATGCTTACCCGACTGCCTTCACGTATAAAGTGCTCAGTTCCTCATGGAAGGGGGGGGGCCTGACCCTCGGCCAAGGGTCCCTGCGCTCGCCCACCTCCCTCTGAGCCGCAGGCCTCCCGCCTCCTGCCCCCAGCTGCCCAAGCGTCCCTGGGCTGTGCTCACTGTGGACAAGCCTCCACCGCGCCTGGAGTCAGAAGCCTCATCCCAACATAAACGCTCCTCTGCTCCACGGAAGTCCTGCGGCCCAAGGCTTAGAAGAGCCGCTCCGGATCGTGCATTTTAACAGGATGCCCAAAGACTCAGCCTGCGCTTCCACAGGAACAGAGTGACAGCTGGGGTGTCGGTGACCCCGTGAGGGGGCAAGCTGACCCGATACACAGCCACCTCCCCTTAGCGCCACCTGGGGAAGGCGACCTCTAGCAAGGCGCCCTCGTGCTTGGTTGGCCAACGTTTAAAGGCGACAGCGAGGGGAGTGGATGTGGCTCGGTGGTTGAGCGCCGGCTCCCCCCAAACGAGGTCCCGGGTTCAATCCCTGGCACTGAGACCTCAAAAATGAATGAATGAATGAATGAATGAAAATAAAAGTGACAGCGACACCACACGAACTGCAGGCCTGGGGCTTCGATGAGGCTTAGCTTTGGCGCACCAGGAACTGGAAAAGGCCGAGGCATGAATCATCTTCTCCATATGGACACGGGCCATTTCTCCGAGTTATTAAGTGGGAAACGGAATACGCCCGAAGTATGGGGGTAGAAGAGAGGAGACCAACTAAGTGTCATATTGTTCTAGGCACAAGAGAGAGCTGTGGGCCAGGGACAAGGGCTTTGTGCAGTACTGAGACGTGCACAGAGGGGCCGCTGGTTCGGGTGGTAGCCCTCCAGGAGCTGAGAGCAAAACCCCGGCCCGTCTCTGTGGAGGAGGGATTCGGCCCAACCCTCTGAGTAAAAAAGACCAAGGGGCCATCAGTTCCTGCCTTGTTTTCTTTTTTAAGGATTCCTGCGATCCATTAGTGAAAACCCTAAAATTACGCTGGCTAAAAGAAGTCTGGGATGTTTATCAGCCTCTGAAAAAAGTTTGTCCTTTTTCATCCTGAGAATAAAAACTGCCTTCCTCGGGAATGGTCAGCATACAGCATTCCTGACAACTGCCCAAGAAACCCAGGAGCTCATTTATTCCATCTGTACTGATTGCCCATAACTGTGGGCAGAGCCGCCTTCAGTCACTGAGGTTTCTCAGGGCTCTCGAGCAGTGGGCAGGGTCCTCGGAAGGCAGGGACAAGGACCACGGCCCGAGCTCGCTCACCGCTCAGCACACTCCTTCACCACTTCGTACTGGCCGATGGAAGCAGCCGTGTGAAGATCCAAGGGGACGTCCAGCTCCTCCCGGCTGACCTGCGTGCCCAGCCCGTGCCACATGGACAGGCTGCGGTTCAGGAGCTCCGGCTCACTGGCTTCGTCGCTGAGCTCGGACATGGCTGCAGAGGGAGGCTCGGGCTTGGGTCTCTTCCTCCTGGCTGTTCCAGGGAATGAAATGAGATGGTCACACGCCTACCCACTGGAGGCTGCTGCGTCCCTGCCCTGTGGGACTGACACTCGCTGCAGTGGACTGCGGGGGGCTGAAGAGTGTCCTCCAAAACCCAGGTCCACCCAGAATCCCAGATTGCACTCTATTTGGAAACAGGGTCTCTGCAAATGCAGTCAGTTAAATTGAGATGAGGTCACACTGGATTAGGGTAGGCCTAATCCAATGACTAATGTCATAAGAAAACACAGACAGACAGACAGGAGAAGGCCATGTGAAGACAGAGGCTGAGGTTGCAGTTCTGCTGCCATAAGACAAGGAACACCTGGCACCACCTGAAGGTGAACGAGGCCAAGGGCAGCGCCTCCCCTGGAGCTGCTGAAGGGGGCAGGGCCCTGCCCCGCTGCCCAAGTCTAGCCTCCAAAGCTGAGAATAAATTTCCGTTGTGTCAGGCCACCCAATGTGTGGTAATTTGTTAGAGCAGCCTAGGAAATTAATATACAACTAGCTTGAAATCAGCGACTTTTATATTACAAAATGATATCATAGGCACCTCGGGGACGTATGCCGAAAACCAGCAAGGTTGTTGATTGGGCAGCTCCACTGCACTAATGCTAGCAAGCTTCTAACCACAGACGGCGCACAGACGGGGGGGTCATAAACAGCAGAGCATACTTTTCTTTGTCAACCCACAGGCCCCAGATTCTAAAAAGGGAATTTGCCAGACTCAACGAGCCTGATAAACTTTTAGACAGGCAGACGCGATGCCAGATTGGGTCATCTGACCAAATCAGTTATTGGATGTGGTGGGAACCTTGGACTGAGGGTTAGATCAAAACTTAGTTCTGTGTCTAGACGTCTCCAAGTCCCCCATGCCCCAATGTCTAATGGGGATAGTCGTCAAAACTCACAGGCTACTGTGAAAAACACAGGAATGGATCAAACCATGGCTCAGCCATACAACGGAATGCTACTCAGCAACAAAAAGGAGGAAGGCACCATTGACACGTGCAACAAGTAGACACATCTCAGATGCATCATGCTGAGTGGAAGAAGCCAGACTCAGAAGGCTACCTACTGCATGAGTCCATCTGTAAGGCATTCAGGAAAAGGCAAAGCTAAAGGGTAAGAGGTCAGGCCAGGGGCTATGGGAGATCGTCGACCACAAAGGGGCAGCCCAGGAAATTGTTTTGGGGTGATGAACCTGTTCTGTATCTTGACTGTGGTGGGAGATATGCAATTCTACATATTTGTCAAAATTCACAGAACTGAACACCAAAATGAGTGAATTTTACTCTATGTTTTTAAAATATATTTTAACACCTGCAAAGAAAGTCCCTAACACAGAAACTAGGCTGTGGTTAGTACTGAGCTAATGTCAACTGACAAGGAATCTACCTAGGCCTCCCCTGGAAGTGGGAAAGATAAGAGGAGAAAGTGACTGGCTGGTAACTGTGTGAGTGACACTTCCCCCCACATGGGACACCACCAGGAGTGGCAAGCCAGGATGGAGGATGAGCTCCATGATGATGAGTTCTCATTCTGGGAATCCTAGCCAAATCAAGGCCAAGTCATTAGCTTCCTAATAGAACCCTTAGGTCCAGAGTGACATCCGTCTCCTACTCTACTCTGTGCGGAAAAGAACAAGGAAGCAAGCGCAGGAAAGGGAGAGAAGACAAAGATGGCAATGTCACTTTCAGACAGCAGCTCCCAGAGGCTCTACTAAGGAATGCTTCCAAGCCCCAGGTCACAGCCACAATGACCAAGTGACAAACAAGCCACCAAGATGGAGGACAAAGCATTTGCAGTCTCTTGGCAAGAGCACATGTACATGGGAGTAAACTTCTGCTGGAATCAACACATGTCACACTGGCAGGCCCTGAGATCAGCCAGTGCCCTCACTTTGCAGGTCAGCAAAAAAGCAGGGATAAGAATTCAAGCAAGCTAACTGCATTTCAGGGCCCTTTACAACACACCCCTTCAGCCTCCTTTGGGCACATCTCTTCTACTCCATATGCCTCCTCCAAGGTGGGGCTCAGGTTAGCTCCCTATTTATTGGACGGTCCTATGTCCATCACCCTGCGGGCTGCAGAGGGACCATGAGAACCAGACCTCTGCTCAAGAAGCCTCTGGATCATCAAATACAATGAATGTGCCACAATGATGAAAGAGGTGGTTGATGTGGGAGAAGTGGGATGGGGGGGTGGGGGGGGCATTTGGGAACCTCTTATATTTTTCAAAGTAACATTTTTTGTGATATATGTATTTTTAAAAAAAAGACAATTAAAAATATATATGTATTAAAAAAAAAGAAAAAGAAAAAGAAGCCTCTGGAGGGAGGGCCCGAGGCAGGGAACTGGTAAGCCACTATTTTTTCGCCCTGCCACGTGTCTGACACTCTACGATGGATGTGGAATAAATCACTAACAAAATGGTGATAATATTCATGCATGTATTTGGATATATGTAGGAAATGTTTAGTACACTGCTTCCAGAAGGATTCTCCAGGACGTGGAACTGTGCACGGGGCCTTTTCATTTTTCACTCGACTCTCAGTTTTGTTTTTTGTTTTTCTAACTGTAAGTATCAGTTACTTTTAAAATAAACTAGAAACCGTCTAGGTGAAAAAATACGATGCTGGTGACCCACTGCCACGCCCACAGAGAAAAGGCACGTCAAAAGCCCCTAGGTCTTCCCTCCCCCATGTCCCCCACCCCACCCCGGCATGGGGAGGTGAGGCGGGGACCGGAGTATCTTGGCTCCCAAACCCCATCCGCAGGCCGCAGGGTGGGTCCCTAGGTAACAACCTGCGCACCCAAAGCGACTGATGCTCCCCGACGCCTCGCTAGCATCCTCTGTGGCACTCGCACAGTAAACCTGTGATGTCCCCACTGCACCGCTCAAGAGGAGCTCGGGGCTGGAAAGTCACGTGGCGAGCAAGCAGCCGGGCTAGGGCCTCGGCGGGCGGCAGGTGCCAGCACCTGGGGGCCGGGCCGTCGGGGAGCCTACCTGCGCTGGGCCTCAGGCCTCGGGCCGCCGTCCGCCCGCCGCCCCCGACACCCCCGCGGGCCGCGCTGTCCGCCCGCGCCCGCCCCGAGGTCCCAAAGCCGCCACAACCAGCCGCTGCCCCGGCCGGCGCCCGCCCCGGAAGTGATTGCGGAAGGGCGCGGAGCACGCCTGGCCGCGCACGAGTCCCCGGCGGAGCAGCTCCAGGCGCTGGCCCGAATTGGCTCATCCGGGACCAGTACCTTCCGATTGGCTTGCCCCTCTCAGAGAGCGGCACCCATGGCAGCCAATGAACAAGGAGAGAGCTCTCTGCCCCGCCCTGCCACTGCCCGGGTGAACCAATCCTGTTGCAAGACGACAGGACGCGCCAGGTCCGGGAAGAGGAGCAGGGGGAAAAGGGGTTGAAAACCCAGCAACGTAAGACTCTTCTGAGGGGAGAACGCCGAAAGGGGTGACGGTTTCAGTAATTACGGCCCGGCTATAGGGGCGCGGGCGCGAGCGCGACCAGAGTAGCGCCTTGGTGACTGTTTATATCCCTGCCAGGACCTGCAGGGAGGGAAGGCGAGGACCCAAGGTGAGTGGGAGTGGGCCTGCGGCAGCCGCTGACACAAAAGTCGGGATGGGACGGGACACAGGAAACCAGGGGCTGGGAGCGGGCAGGAGGAAGGGCAAGCTGTTTTCTTGTTTCCCAGCTTTAAAACTTGAACTTTCCACCCGGCAGGCCGTTGGCGTCTAGTTGTCATAACAACCGGCCGCCTCCCGGCAGGTGGGGCTGGGGGCGGGACCTTGGAGGCGGGGCTAACGGGCTGCAGCCAAGAAACGGACTGGAGCTGAGCCAGGACTCGGGGGCGCCTGCGACGCATTTCCCGTGTGGCACTGGACTGCTCACCCTGTCTGGATAAGCCCCGCTCCTGAGCCTGGCGTCCAGGCCCCTGCACGAGCTGGCCCGGCGAGGGACACCTGCTTCTTCCAAACACGTGGGGCATTTCTCACTCTGCTGAGCCCCGGGGCCTGCTCTTCCCTTTGCCGGCAGCGGCTTGGCCCCCTGCAGAGTCTTTGGCAGCGGCGGCTGCTCCTCCGAGTTTCTGTGGCCGGAAGAAATACTGCGTTCTGAATCGCCAAGCAGCCCTGAGTCCAAAGACCTCTCCCTGATGTGTGTACCCGAGGCGTCCGCGCCCTACTTCCCCCAATCCAAGGTGCACCAAACGCCTGCCCCCTTCCATAAGCACAGAGAAGGCGGCGAAGACCCGTGCACGTCTCCTGAGGTTGCCCTGAAAGACGCCTGCCCTTGCCTGGGCGAGGGGCTCCGACCTGCTAGTTTTTGTCCACCAAAGGTGGTTTGCCCTCTTGGGGTGACCAAAGGGACGCTGGTACCCCCGTCACTGGGACCGGCACACAAAAGAAGGAAACCTCAAGTTCACCCTCTGGCAGGGCTAGCCTCACATTGGGTCTGAAAGTGCTTTGCGGTTTACTGAGCCAGTGGCAGCCTGTGCCACCCAACTATTAATACAAAAGCCCGCGCGGCTTCAGCGCACTCCTTACCGGAGCATTTACTGATCACTGCTGGGCTCCCTCCCCTCAGACCCTGGAAGAACATCTCACCCCCTGCCACCGCTAGGCAGATGCTATAGGGGTGAGAGCCCACGTTCCCAGTTGACTCTTCCTCTAGATTCTAGAGCACATGGCCTTTTACAGGGCAGCCCCTTAAAGCCATGGGATCCCCGTATTGCTGAATGCCCAGGGCATGAGCTTTGGACTAAGTCTGTCTGCCTGATTTCCAGCTTAGCTCCACCATTTAGGATTGTGGGACCTTAGGCCAGTCATTTCACCACCCTGAGCCTCAGTGTCCTCATCTATGGAATGGGGATAACCATAGGCTGCTGTGAGGATTAAGCCAGATGCTGTTTACGCACGTCACCTCCTCATTTGCTTCAAGAATCAGAATTACAAAAACCAATGAAGGGGATGTGGCTCAAGTGATTAAGCTTCTGCCTACCACATAGGAGGTCCCGGGTTCGGTTCCTGGTACCTCCTGGAGAAGGCAAGCTTGTGCAATGGGCAGGTGCAGCGAGCTGATGTAGCAAGGTGATGCAGCAAAAGAGACACAAAGAGGAAAGACAGAGACACAACAAAGCAGGGAGCTGAGGTGGCTCAGGTGATTGAGCGCCTCTCTTCCACGTGGGAGTCCCAGGTTTGGTTCCTGGTGCTTCCTAAAGAGAAGACGAGCAGACAGCAACTGCAAACAATGAGAGGGGTGGGGGGATAAATAAATAAAAATAAGTCATGAAAAAAAAAAAGAATTACAAAACATTTGAGGAAAGTGGACTGTCTCATCCATTCAACAAACATGTACTAAGCACCTACTGCATGCCAGGCCCTGAGCTGACTGTGGCTTCAAAGAGATCTAAGGCTCTTGCCCTCAGGGAGCTCCCAGGCTAGAGCTCTGCTGTCTAAGCAGAAACCACGAGCCACAAAACGTGCTGAGTCCAAATCCAGATGAGCTGTAGGTGCAAAATATATACTAGTGGAAAGTAAAATGTCCTGTTAATCATTTTTATATTGGTTACAAGATAACATACTATTTTGAATATAGTAAGTTAAATAAAAAATAATATTACAATTAATTTCACAGGTCTTTTCACTTTGTTTAATATGGATACTAGAAAAATTAAAATTACAAATGAACCAGATATATTTCTTTTGGGTAGCTCTGGTCTAAGGGGCACCAGGCAATGACCATGGGGACAGGCACCTATGAGGGGTCCTGGGTGCTGGCAGGGAGGAGTGTTAGTACAGAGGAGGGCGCCTCTCTTCTAGTGCCAAGCTTCAGTTCTCAGGTGGGAGCCTGGTGAGAGGTGGGCAAGGGGGACTGGCCCAGTGCCTGGGTACAAAGGACTAGTTTAAGTGGGTACCCCAAAAGTAATCTCTCGGGGACTCCAAAAAGTCTCTAGTCCATTTCTCTGTAAGCAGTAGTAGAGGGTCTTGGGGCTTGAAATCTCCCCTCATGGGGCCTGTAAAATGGAGATAATTATAATATCTATGATACTACAGATTATTATACTCATATACCTATACCTATATATCATACATACATCATATACATGTCATCATATGTATCATGTATCATATATGTATCATTACATGTATAATTATATGATCACATACCCACATCTACACATTATAGATAAAATTATATAAATTTCAAGCTTCTATATATATCTTTATATAGATCTACCCCTCTCTCTCTCTCTCTCTCTCTCTCTCTCTCTCTCTCTCTCTCTCTATATATATATATATATATATATATATATATATATATATATATATATATATATGCAGGCTTCACACACACACACGGTGTATGCCCGGCTGCAGCATGCAGTAACTGGAATTTGCAGAACCGGAAGGGAAGGGGTGGAGGCCTGAGGATCTGTTTGCATCTCCCACGGGGTGGCGGATGCCTTGAAAAGGCAGCCCCCAGCCCGTGACCCTTGGCCACTCGGGCCCCTTCTCATCCCGTCCCCTGTCCTCCCCAGGCTCCTGGGATGATGGCGTGCTGAGATGGCGTCGAAGGACACAGATGGTGGGGCTCTGCCTGGCTCCCCGTGGACCTCCCAGGGGGGCCCCTGGGACGCCATCCACGAGGCCGTGAGGGGGCAGCTCCCCACCCTGGACTCGGACTCCTCCTTGGTAAGCCAGAGCGTCCTCCTGAGGCCCCACTGCCGCATCCCCTGACCCGACACGGCCTAAGGGTCAGCTCTGGGCTGCTCCTGAGACTTCTCCCTCTGACTTTAAGTGACAGGCTGGGAAGCGGTGGGAGTTCATTTTTATTTCACTCTCCATCGTCTGCCATAAAGTTGGGTTTTCTGGGTTCCCTCTGCTCCTCAATCCTTTCTTCGGAGTTTACCATCCTCTCTGCTTTTGTTTGCTGCTTATGTTTAGCGATGCTCAGCTTCCTCGCGGGTCACTCCTGCGTCCCCCAAAGTGCAGCTGGAGAATTCCTCCAGGGGCCTAAACAGTAACCATGCTTGGGGTGGTGTCCTCACCACCTCCTGGCCCAACAAAAGGTCAGGGTTCTCACGACAGCAGAGCCGAAGGAGAGGGGCCCCAGCATCCCCCTGCCATTGCCAACCTGTCCTGTAACCTGGGGGAGGTTGCCACACCAAGCCAGCCTCAGTTTCCCCAGCTGCAAAATATGGTACAAATTTGGATTCTGTATGCAAGAATACATTTGTGCCTGGTCCCAAGTAGGTCTCAATAAATAGAGTCAAATCATCCATATCCTGGCAGAGTTCCTGTCCCAGCGAGAGCCCCTGGTTGCTCTGTAGAGGACAGTAACAAGAAGCAGGGAGGAGGACTGGGGAGGGTTAGGGACCGAGCCTCACCGCCTGGTCCAGAGCCCAGCTCTGCTCCCCACAGCTTGTCTGACTGTAAAGCAAACCCCCTAGACTCCTAAGCCCACCTTCTGTTCTCTGAAGTTGGGATAACCTCACCCTTCGGTATCTCCCTTACAGGGTTGCTGTAAAGATTAAGTAATACACAGTGAGTGCTCACTACCTAGTAATTGTATTTACTGATCACACACATTCATTCAACAAACACTCACGGAGCTACCTCAGCCTTTGAAAAGCTGAAGGACCCTTTGCAACATCACATACCTCACCATGATGGTCACACAAATACTGAGCAAGAGAATGTTCAAGGACAAAAAGTGAGTCTGAACTCAGGTTTAAATGAACTGCACTGGAAAGGAGACATGCACGTGTGTAAGGTGCGACGCGGGACTCCCTGACATGACAGTACTCGGTTGGCGCCACCCAGGGGCCACAAGCAGGGGGAGAAAGGGCCAGGCTTTTAGAAGGGAAGGGCCTGGGTCTGGGTCCTACCTGGGCCACCTGCAAAGATGAACGTGACAAAGCCTTCTGGACCCCAGGGACCACCCAGTCACGCCGAGGCTAAATGGTGCGTTTCCACGTATTGGGTCTCATGCCATCTTGTCTTCAGAACTGCCCTGTGAGGTGGGCAGAGCAGGTCCCTCCTCTCACGGGGAGGTGACAGACGGCGGCCCCGAGCCATGAGGTGCTGGCCCAGGGTTGCCTCGTGCAGCCCCGAGCGGGGGTCTCCGTGCAGGTGCGAGCCGAACCGCGCGCCCCCACCTCCCCGCGAGGTGGCGCTGCCGAGCCGTTTGCCGAGGGACGGCCGCGCCGCGGGGGAAGGCGCTGGGTGTCCCCACCCGGCTCCGGAGCGGCCCGGGGGGGCTGGGGGCTGGACGCCGGGGCGCAGGCCTAATAACGCGGAGCCGCTGGTTTCCGGCAGTCGGACTGCGAGGACGCGGAGCCGTTCATCTTCCGGCGCAACCAAGCCGCGCTCATCCCCGACCTGTCGGAGGAGCTGGCGGGAGACGCCGCGGCGCCCGGGGGCGGGGCCGCCCAGGTGAGTGCGGGCGGGCGGGGGCGGGGCCGCCCAGGTGAGTGCGGGCGGGCGGGGGCGGGGCCGCCCAGGTGAGTGCGGGCGGGCGGGGGCGGGGCCGCCCAGGTGAGCTCGCGCGCCCGGGGGCGGGGCCGCCCAGGTGAGTGCAGGCGGGCGGGGGCGGGGCCGCCCAGGTGAGTGCGGGCGGGCGGGGGCGGGGCCGCCCAGGTGTGCGCGCGCGCCCGGGGGCGGGGCCGCCCAGGTGAGTGCGGGCGGGCGGGGGCGGGGCCGCCCAGGTGAGCTCGCGCGCCCGGGGGCGGGGCCGCCCAGGTGAGTGCGGGCGGGCGGGGGCGGGGCCGCCCAGGTGAGTGCGGGCGGGCGGGGGCGGGGCCGCCCAGGTGTGTACGGGCGGGCGGGGGCGGGGCCGCCCAGGTGTGTGCGCGCGCCCGGGGGCGGGGCCGCCCAGGTGAGTGCGGGCGGGCGGGGGCGGGGCCGCCCAGGTGTGTGCGCGCGCCCGGGGGCGGGGCCGCCCAGGTGAGTGCGGGCGGGCGGGGGCGGGGCCGCCCAGGTGAGCTCGCGCGCCCGGGGGCGGGGCCGCCCAGGTGAGTGCGGGCGGGCGGGGGCGGGGCCGCCCTGGTGTGTACGGGCGCCCGGGGGAGGGGCCGCCCAAGTGTGTGTGGGCGGGCGGGGGCGGCAGCCAAAGAGCAGCCAGGGCCCGGGAGTGGAGGGCTCCTGGCCAGTTTGGGCTTTGCTCTCCCTCTATCCCTCCAACACACATGCTCACATCCCATCCTCACGCATGCCCCAGACTCACACACACGCCTCACACTCACATGTTCACACACAACCACCACACGCTCGCATGCACATACCTCACACACACGCACAAGTTCATATACACACACTCACATGCACACATGTTCATACATCACACACATACCTCGCTCACACATGCACGTGTTCACATACACATGAGCATACTCCACACACGTTCACACACCACCACAGGCTCACACGCACACACCTCTTACACACATGTTCTCTCACACACCATCACATGCTCATACACATACCTCACTCACACACGCACACGTTCACATACACATGCGCACATGTTCACACACACACCATAACACACATGCAATGCACATACCTCACTCTCACGCACATGTTCACATACACACTCATGCACATACCCCGCACTCACGCACCTGCTGACACATGTGTAGTTACTGTGTACATTCTTGTATCCAGCCACACTGCAAGGCCACATGCATCTCTGGAACATGATCGTTCCCCTTGGGTCCCCCCAGAGTTGCCTCTTCATTGTTTCATGTCAAGGCAGAGCTTTGGTACAGCTAAGATCTACAGACGTGGTCACTCCCCACTTCTGTGGCATATTACATAAATGCAGGGTGACCCCCCCACACACTTCTTTCTGGGACACCTAAAAGTTCTAAAGCATTCGGAGAAGCAAAATTAAATTCTTGAAGACAGTATATAGAAATCTTCTATACTTTCCATGCAATTTCTCTGTGAACTTAAAACTCTAAATATGAAGTTTATTAACATGAAGAGAAAAAAAAGGAAAAGAAAAGAAATGCAAAAAGCCCCACCCTTCGGTGGTGTTTTGAGGGTGCTAACCAGACACCTGTCTTCTCCATAGCCAGTGCTGGGGCCGGTGGAATTCGCTGCGGAACTCGGGAGCAAGTGGAAGGCAAGGGCCGAGCACTCAGCCCTTCTGGAAGGAAAGGACCCTCAGGGGCCCTTGCAGAGCTGTGCTGCGATCGGCTCTCTTCTTGGGATCCCCGAGGAGACCCCCAGGTGGCAGGAAGGCGACCTTGGGGGCATCCCCTGCAACACCAAAGAGTCCCAGAGTCCTCTCTGGGGGCCGCAGGGAGTGGCCGCCGTCCCCGCCTGGGAAGGCCACCTGAAGACTGGGACTGTGCGCTCTCCCTCACCCCCCGGGCAAGGCTCCGACTCCGTAAGCCTCAGAGCCCTCCGGAGGGACAGAAGGAAGATGATAGAGAAGGACATACTTCGTAAAGTAACCTGGGGCGCCCCGGACCAGACAGCCTGTGAAGCCGCCCCGGCAGGCCCCAGACCGGAAGCACCCCCAGAGGGACCTCGGGAAGGACTGCCGGTGCTCTCCCTCCAGGTGAACGCCTCCCCTTGGCCTTCCCGGGGTCCCGGTCAGGGAACTAGCCGGTTCATCCTGGCCGGCTCGAGCGCTGCCCCGGGGTGACCACAGGCCCGCGGGTCCAGGTTCATGGGCAGGTGAGCGGTTGGACCTCCCTCTTCAGCAGGTGTGTGGTCCCAGCACTTGGCCATCCTCAGGTCAAGTCGGCCAGCAGAAAGAAGAAGCCGAGGAGATCCAGCCCTCTTTAGCCAGGGAGAGAGAGCAGTACCAAATCCAAGCACGTTTATAAATACATACAGCCATATATAAGAAACAGGAGAAGGTTTTGTCAAAGCATGACACCCCAAATGTTCAAAACCCTCATTCTCATACAAACAGACGCCCAGCTCTAACCTCTGGGAGTGGTATTTGGCTCAGAAGTGAGGGAACCAGCGGGATGACAAGGCTGGTTCAAAGAAATGGTGAGAATCCGGGACTTTGTAGGACGCTGGGAAAACAGGAATGCAGAGATAAAACTGCTGCATTAAGTACGAAAGTGGTAGGTGTCCTACAGGGCCATAAAACTGTTGACTCGGGGGCTAACTACTCTACTGGGCGGAAGACAAAACCATCACACCTAAGGTTTACAAAACTGTAAAGTGGCTGGGCCCTGGTCAGTTGTGCAAACGAAGTTACCTCCCCCTAGATTTGGGCTTGTTAGAAAATGCTCCAGTGTGACCTTCGTGCAATTCTCTTTTTGCCTTCTTTA
The DNA here is from genome assembly GCF_030445035.2 of Dasypus novemcinctus. NCBI lineage: Eukaryota > Metazoa > Chordata > Mammalia > Cingulata > Dasypodidae > Dasypus > Dasypus novemcinctus. Next base: position 68,619,951 of record NC_080695.1, on the reverse strand, counting down.
TAAATTTTGGATAATTTTCCTTAGCAATGTAGAGAAAACAGGCTTCAAAGTGTAAATGGAAGTCTTTTTCTGCCAATTCCGCTTTATCAGTTACTGTTTAAACAAACTGTTCTCTCCTTTCTACTTGCCCATAAAAGTTTTTACTTCCATTCATCTGTAGGGCTGCAAGGTACTGAAAAGGCCATAAATCATAACTATTCTTGATAAATGTCCTCCCTCCCTCTTTTGTGGCTCCCCTAGCCCCAGAGCACCCATTGCCAACTCCTGCCTCGAACAACCTGTCTCTTAAAAGAACAAAACCTTTTACCCTGCAAACATTTTGAACCTGTATGAACCTGTATGAATAGTTTAAAACAACACCAGATTTCTTCCAGGTCACACAAAGTCTTTGGTGCCAAAATTAAATAAGAATTGCCAAAAACACGAGTAGGGAGGAGGTGGCAAGACAGATCCCACTCTGACTCAGGCTATCTGTTGTGCCATCGCGAGGGGTGGGTGGGCAGGCCAGGCCGTTCGCAGGCGCTGGCTGCATTTGGCCCGGATTTTTACCTGCAGCCCCGCCGCGGTCACGGCAGTTCCCGGCATCGGGAGCCCTGACCCCTGGCAGCCTTGTAACCAGTCCCCGGTTTAATCGTTTCAGCAACTTGAAGAGTGGGATTTGGATCACGTCCTTCAAAGTCTGACGGTCCCAGGAGCAGAGCAGGGAGACGGCGCGCCTGCAGCCGCGGGGTGGGCCGCCCACCTCCGTCGAGGCCCAGGTCTGCCCTTGACGGGGCCCTAGCGAAGCCCCCACGAGCATCTCCTCCCGGGTGCGTGCTGGGCGCCTCCTCCCCGCGCCCACACACTTCCGCGGCCCCCCATCCTCCTGCACAGGGCTGTGGTCAGTCCTTGAAAGGCGTCGATCACTTGTTCAGGCATTCATTCATTCACCTGGGAGGGGAGGGCCTACCACGTGGGTCAGGACCCTGCAAGCTGGGCCCTGTCCGCACCCCCCCCCCCCCCCCGCATCCTTGTCCTGATCCGCCCATCCTCTCCTTTCTGGGGGCAGTGTAGGTCCGGCCTTTGATGCTTAAGCACGAGCCCCCTGCCCCCCTCCTTCCTGTCCCTCACTGCCCTTGGGGCCTTGTTCCCGGCCATGAAGGGGTGGGGTGGGGGGGCAGGACTGAGGGGAGGAGCACACGGGGAAGGGGTCTGGCCTCCAGGGACGGAGCAGAGCCGCTGTGGTGCACAGCCCCCTGTGCTGTGTTGACACTGTGGTGTTTGTCTGGAGTTTAACCCATGGCAGCAGGATGTGCAGACACTGTCCTGTAGGTGGGGTGCATTGGTGCACTCTTTTTTTTTTTTAATTTATTTATTCCCTCCCCCCACCCCCGCCCTTGTGGCTTGCTTGCTATCTGCTCTCTGTCCATTCGCTGCGCGTTCTTCTGTGTCTGCTTGTCTTCCTCTGTTGCACATCTTGTTGCGCCAGCTCTCTGCGGCGCGGGCCGTCAGCTCTCTGTGGGCCAGCCTGCCTTCACAGGGAGGCCCCGGGACGCGAACCCAGGGCTTCCCATATGGGAGACGGGAGCCCAATCAATTGAGCCACAGCCGCTTCCGTGGTGCGCTCTTTTTGCAGGGCAATCTGGCGCAGTCTCTTCTCTACTTGTAAGGCACACGACCCTCTGACCAAACTCCTCCCCTTCTACAGACTCACCCGAGGCGGCCAAGATGTGTGTTTAAAGATGTCCCTTGCGGCATTGTTTATAATTGTGAAATATGAGAAGCAACCCGCATGGCTAAATCAGTCCCACCAGGGAATGCTCTAGAGCTTAGTGAGGGAAATCGGGGTATAGTAACACGGAAAGATGTCCTACATTCACTGAAACAGCGAAGTTTCTATAAAACATTTCAATCACAGAACTGTTAGTTTTGGTAAGTGGGACGGGGGAGGAAGAGGTGGGAAGACTCTGAAAAGTCAGTCTCGTCCTGAAGCTCACCCACATCAGCCCTGCTGAGCTCGGGGGGGGCGTCGCCATCCACACAAGGAGACCCGGGGTGTCCAGAGGTTCCAGCAGCTACAGCCAAACAGGGACCCCAAGTCCCCACCAAGTACCCCCTTCCTCTGGCCCTCAGGCCACACCACGCCAGGGCTGCAGGACGAGCTCATGGAACGGCTTGCCCTCCTGTGTGCTGCACAGTCCCGGGCGTCTGCCCCTGCCAGGAAGGCACCTGCTGACGGACCCCAAGACGCCGAGGAGCTGGGAGCCGGAAGCAGGTGGGGCTCCTCGCCAGCTGTCACCCCCTTCCGTTGCGGTCTTGCCGCATTGATTGAGCCTGCTGTGGGCAGGGCACTAGCTGTATATTTTCTCACATAAGCTCAGGAATCTGAGCGGGTAGGTGCTCCTATGATCCCCATTTTAAAGGTGGGGAAGCTGAGGCTCAGAGTGGTTGGCCCACCCAGGCTACAGGTAGCAGGGCTGGAACTCGAGCCTCAAAGCGGCGGCTCTTCCCCAAACCCTGCCCACGGCCTCCTCGGGGGCAGTAGCAGGGTTATTCCGTGAGCCCACCCCCTGGCCACCGCTGATTGGTCCCCAGCCATTGGCATCTGGCCAACCAGAGCCCTTCCCTGGGAGTTTTCCCTCCCCATGTCTCTGGGGGGTAGAAGGGCTTTGTGCAGCCACGTGGAGAAAGGCAGGCTGTGGTGACAGTGAGGCCAGGGGAAGCGGGGGTGGCAGTGGGGTCCTGGGATTCCCTAAGGCCCAGCTGTAGAGCTGCTCTGCCTGCACTTTGGTTGTCCCACCCTTTCCAGGAAGCAGAGAGCCACTGGGTCCCCTTTTTGCTTAAGCTGGTTAGAGTGGGCTTTTGTCACGGGCAACCCAAAGTGTCTGATCCACACATCCAGACCTGCACTGTCCAGCCTGGTACCACGTGGCTACTGAGCCCTTGCAATGTGGCCCGTGGGACTGAGGAACTGAGGATATTTTATGTTTTAAATTTGACTTCAACTCAGATGTCATTTAAACGGCCGCCTGTGGGCAGAACAGTAAAGGACCTTTCCACCCCTGTGGGACATCCCGTGGACAGCGCTGGCCTCCACCTCAAGGCCCTTCTGGGGAGGAGGAGGGCGACTGGGCCTCAGGCACCCGCCTCGGTGCCGGCACACGGGGGGCGCCCATCGGTGGCAGCCGTGAGCGTGGAGGCTGGACAGGCCCCCGGGGCCATGGCGTCCTGCGCAAAGTGTCTCTCAGCTCCGCTTTCTCGTCTCAGGCGTGCTGCCACCAAGCGGGGCCCGGAGCCCGCTGCGGACACGGGGCTGCAGGGCCCTGCGGAGCCTCCCACCATCTTCCTGGACCTGCGGCAGCCCCAGCCACCGGCCGGCCAGTGCCCCGAGAAGTGCGGGGAGCGCGGAACCCCCGCAGCCAACTCGGGGACTGCGGAGGGCGGGACGACCCCAGGAGTGGAAGGAAGCCCGAGCGGCCCTTGGGTTTGAGCCGGCTGGGTGGCTCAGTGGTCAGAGCGGCCAGTGCCATTCAAGTCCCTGGTGGGAAGCTGGGCCTGGCTGGGGTGGGTGGGGGCCCATCAGCGCACCCATGTTCTTCTCCTCCCCAGCCTCACCTGCAGCTCCTCTGACAGTGAGGAGGAAGAGGAGGAAGAGGAGGAGGGGGAGCAGGCAGCTCTGAGCACCCTGCGGGGCCCAGGGGAGAGGGTGCATCCTCCTGCCCAGCACCTCAGGTAACCCCAGAGGCCAGCGCACTGCGCTCAGGGCCTCGGTGGCCTGGGGTGCTCCGCCCGGGCCTGCACAGCCTGCCCTTGACCCGGCACAGCACACACTGTGCCGGCAGCTGCGTGTCTTGCGCGGGAGGGCAGGGGGTGTGGGGAGCCCACCTGGGACCCAGCGTCGTCTCCCAGCCTGGCCTCCTGGCCTCCGGCCATCGCGGACGACACCCCACTAGTGATGGCAGTGAAAGTGAAGAGAAAGCGTAGGGATGGGATGACGTTGTTGGCCAGGAACGAGAAGGTTTGGGTAAATTAAAAAGTAAAACGGCACATTCTGAGGAGGCTCGGGTCTCGACGGGAGGTGGGCAATGGGGTCACAAGCTAATTAAGAGCTGAGCCGCAGATCCCGCCCTCTGTGCCCGTTGTGGGGACCCCTGCAACGTTCCCTAAATGTGGTACCTGACCAGGCATTCTAGGAAAAAGGGGGGAAGAAGAAGCGGGGTTGAGCAATATTAAATCGGTTTCTTCTCGGAAGCCCTAAGAAGCTGGTATATGTTGCGTCTCGGCGAGGGCTGTGACACAGCAATCGCCTTTTATCGAGCATCTGGAGAGCCAGGGAGCACACGTCTCAGCCGTGCTTGCTTTCTGTGTTGGCATCAGGTCTGCTGACTGGTCATCAAAGTGCCTTTCTCCTAACACTCAGCACCGCTTGGCAAAGCTCTGTGTTTCCCAGGGCTCCAGAGTCAGGGCTCGGGGGTTCAGCCGGCAGCTGCTTCTAGTCCAAGGAGCCAGGTCAGGCTGGCCCGAGCCGCGCAGCCAGGCACCAGGGCGCCCGTCCACGCCCGACGTGGCGAGCCCACCTGCTGCGGTCGGACCGCCTTATTGCCTGGTGACTTCGCCAAGCCTGGATGAGAGCTCCTGGGATTAGGATGTCTCTAGTGTGCATATTCATTCTAGAATTACCTAGTGGTTGGTTACCCAGGATTAAAGACTGACACTTGGGGAACTCAGAAGAGGCAGCAGACAGTTTTCTGGTTGCCCCACCTGCTGGGTGGGAGCCTCCAACTTGCTCTTTTTTTTTTCCCTAAGATTTATTTATTTATTTATCCTCCCCCCCCCCCCCGGTTGTCTGCTCTCTGTGTCCTTTCGCTGTGTCTTCTTCTGTGACCACTTCTATCCTTATCAGCGGCACGGGAATCTGTGTTTCTTTTTGTTGTGTCATCTTGCTGTGTCAGCTCTCCGCGTGTGCAGGGCCATTCCTGGGCAGGCTGCACTCTCTTTTGTGCTGGGCGGCTCTCCCTACCGGGCACACTCCTTGCGCGTGGGGCTTCCCTACGCGGGGGACACCCTTGCGTGGCAGGGCACTCCTTGCGCGCATCAGCACTGCGCATGGGCCAGCTCCACACGGGTCAAGGAGGCCCGGGGTTTGAACCTTGGACCTCCCATGTGGTAGGCAGACGCCCTATCCATTGGGCCAAGTTCACTTTCCTCCAACTTGCTCTTGCGGGGGGCGACCACTCGGGCTCCACGTTGTCAGTCTTGCAGCACCCACTGCACGGAACACAGGAGCCGTGAGTGTCCGTTGCCGCACCCGTTTCCCAGCCGGGCTCCAGCAGGAGGTGGCGGTGACCCATCTCACGCCCTTCTTTTCCTTCCCACTGAGCTGATGCTGAAAGGGGAGCCGAAGCAAGGCTGCTGGCGCCCGCTGGGGCAGGGAGGTGCAGGAGGCTTGGCCCCCCATGCCCGTGCAGCCTGAGCTTGCTTTCACTGTTTCAGGGACTGCACCGGGAAAAGTCAGCTTCTCCAGCAGCTCAGGGCGTTTCGGAAAGCAGCGGCTGGGTCCGAGCTGGCTGTCGGCCAGGGCGCCAGGGCTCAGAAGGGTGCAGCCCCCGGAGAAATGACCGGATGGGGACCCGGGAGGAAGCAACCCCTGGAGCTCCGGGCTGGAGGCAGTAGCAGGGCCCCAGCCCTGCAGGACCCTCGGGGGCCTGGGCCAGCCGGGGAGGCCCCGGGGCCTGTTCCGGGCCAGCCGTAGGCACCTTGGGGCGCAGGATCTGCAAGGGAGGCGGGCACCTGCCCTGCCCTCCACGCCCCCGCCCTGGGGGCTCTGGCTGGTTTCCATCACCACGTGCTGTGGTAGAGAGAGGACTTAAGGCTGTAGCTCCGCCACACCGACTTCTGTTAGGATTCAGTTAGAACGTTTTCATGGACTTGGCACCAAGATGCAGACACAGGCTTGGACGTCTAGTCCATTAACCCCTTTGGGGACAGGGAGCCCGCTGCTCTGGGGACAGAGAGGCTGGGAAGCAGCGCGGCCACGGGCGTTTGCGCTGAGGGGCGGCTCTGTTTCTTTGTCGTTGTCCCTTTCAGCATCTTTTCTCATTAGTGGGCATCCCTCACGCCCATCATACAAGTTGCTTTGTAAAACATCAGTACTTGAAAAATAAAAATGTATTTATTCTCTGAGTTGGAGAAGTCAGCCTGGCTTCTTGGGGCCCTGAATACTTGCCACGTGGTGTATCTAAATTCGCATTCCCACCACACACACCAACACGAAGGCCAAACTGACTTTTTGATAAACGGGTAAAGATGAAAATTTGCCTCCCCTTTTTTTTCTTGAACCAAGATACAAAGGCACATGGGCTCCAGGGTCCTTCCAGACTCAAGGTGGTGGTGGTCCTTACAAGAGTTCTTTTTTTTTAAAGATTTATTTTTTATTTATTTCTCTCCCCATCCCTCCTTTCCCCCAGTTGTCTGCTCTCTGTGTCCATTTGCTGTGTATTCTTCTGTGACTGCTTCTGTCCTTATCAGCGGCACCGGGAATCTGTGTCTCTTTTTGTTCCGTCATCTTGTGTCAGCTCTCCGTGTGTGTGGCGCCATTCCTGGGCAGGCTGCACTTTCTTTCACGCTGGGCGGCTCTCCTTATGGGGTGCACTCCTTGCGCGTGGGGCTCCCCTACACGGGGGACACCCCTGTGTGGCAGGGCACTCCTTGTGCATATCAAGGATGTTTTGTTCTCTAGTCAGAATGAGAAGATGCTCCTGACATGCTCCCAGTGCAATAAAGTTTTCATACAAAGTCAAAACTTCTCTCCCATGGGAAGCAGATGTAACTCAAGGAGTTGGGCACCCACCTACCACATGGGAAGTCCTGGGTTCAGTTCCTGGTGCTTCCTAAAGAAGACGAGCAAGACGGTGAGGGGACACAAGATAACACAATGAGATGATGCAACAAAGAGACACAACAAGAGAACACAATGAGACACAAAAGCAGGGAGCAGAGGAGGCTCAAGCAACTGGGTTCCTCCCTTCTACGTGGGAGGTCCTGGGTTTGGTTCCTGGTGCCTCCTAAAAGGATGAGCAGACACAGCACACAATGAACAGACACAGAGAGCAGACAGCGAACACAAACAATAGGGGGAGGGAGAGAAATATATTGAAAAATGCTTCTCCCCCACCAGAACAGGCACATGGGAAAGAAGTTTCATGGTCTGCTCACTGCGGGAAGAGGATTCTGTCTCATGGCCCACCTGAAGACCCACCTAACCAAGTGTCCACACCAGGGCACCTGTTGTGGGAAAACCTTCTGGTGAGCCTGGCACTTCATTGAGCATGAGGTCGCTCACACCAGGCAGAAGTACTGCCAGTGTGGCCTTTGCCAGAACAGTGTCCCTCAGAGTCCAGCTCACCTGCCACCAGGGGAGCACTCAGGTGGGAGGCCCCGTACATGTGGCCCATGTGGGAAAACCGTCAGCAGGAACTACGATCTCCTCACCCACCAGGGCGTAGACACTGCATGGAGTGTGGGTAGGGCTTCAGCCAGCGCTCCAACCTGGACACTCACAACCAACCCACACTGGGGAGAAACCCTTTGTTTGCTTCGACTGCAAGTAGATTTTCCACCAGAGTTCCCACGTGGCCCACCACGAAGCCATCCATGTGGAAGAGAGGACCTATAAGTGCAAAGGTTGCAGGAAATGCTTTGCCCTTGACTTAGAATTCCTGGAGCACCAGACAGCTCACCTGGAAAAGAGGCTCTGTTCCTATCTCTGGTGTGGGAAGAGATTCACCTGGCAATCCAACTTCATGGTTCACCTGAGACTAGACATTGGCAAAAAGCCCTTCAAGTGCTTTACCTGTGAAAAGAGCTACAGTCTGAACTCTCATCTTGTCATGCATGAGCTCACTCACACTAGGGAGAAGCCATGCCCCTGCTCACAGTGGGAAAAACTTCTGCAGGAATTCTGACCTCCTCACTGGAGAGAGACCTGGTGGCTGTGCTCACTGTGGGAAATGGTTCCTGAGGAATCCCTACCTGAACCTCCACAAGAAGATTCACATTTGAGGGAATCCTTCCCTCGGAATTCCTGAACCAGGCCATCAGCGCCCTCATAGGAATGCATGTTCACACTCATTTTTGGCAAGGTATGCATTCACAGAGATGGGGGATAGACAATAATGTTGTAATAACAGCTTCCTGGGTACAGCTGCTCTTATTATTTTAAGCTACTTTCTAAGAACATTGGAAATTCCAACTCTCCCACCACGCAAGAGGCTATAAGAGCAGGAGAAGCTTTAGTAGGAACTCTGATCTCATCACACATTGGTGAGTCCCCACTGGCAAGAAACCCTGTGCCTGCCCATTTCAGATATCTGGTGTATTATTCAGCCAATGGGGTGCTGATGCAAAATACCAGAAATCTGTTGGCTCTCATAAAGGGTATTTATTTGGGGTAGGAGCTTACAGATACCAGGCTATAAAGCATAAATTACCTCCCTCACCTAAGTCTATTGTCACGTGTTGGAGCAAGATGGCTGCCGACGTCTGCAAGGGTTCAGGCATCCTGGGTTCCTCTCTTCCTTTACTCTTTCCTCTGTGAGCTTACTTCCTGGGGCTCCATCTTAAGACTTCAGCATCAAACACCAACATCAAAACTCCAACATTAAAAAACCCTCCAGGAAGCGGACTTGGCCCAGTGGTTAGGGCGCCCGTCTACCACATGGGAGGTCCGTGGTTCAAACCCCAGGCCTCCTTGACCCATGTGGAGCTGGCCCATGTGCAGCCCTAATGCGCGCAAGGAGTGCCATGCCATGCGCAAGGAGTGTGCTCCATAAGGAGAGCTGCCCCGCGCGAAAAAAGTGCAGCCTGCCCAGGAGTGGCACTGCACACATGGAGGAGAGCTGACACAGCAAGATGGCGCAACAAAGAGAGACACAGATTCCGGGTGCTGCTGACAAGAATCCAAGTGGACACAGAAGAACACACACAGCAAATGGTCACAGAGAGCAGACGTTTGGGGGGGGGAAGGGAAGAGAAATAAATAAAAATTAAAAAAAAAAAAAAGATTCAGAGGGTCCCTTGCCAGGCGCGGGGGTGGTCCAGCAGTGGACCAGCAGCTCCTTGTGGGCGGGGAGAGGTACCAGGTCATCTCTGAATCCTCAGTGCTGGTTAGAATTGGTGCTCAAGTAAATACTTGTTGAATGGAGGAAAGGACAGATGAAAAAGTGAATGCATGAATACCATGTTGAAACGGAAATAACCCTGCCGGCTAAAAGATTTGAAACATGATAGCCAAGTTTTTTTGCCAGTTCCACTGAAGTAAATACCTCCGGGGCACAGGCAAGCCCCAGTTTTCAAGCTAAACAAAAGAACAGGCTGGCTATGGCCAGAGGATTCCAAAAGCTACTGTCAGAACCTGAAGCCCCCTGGGGAAATCCAGGCCCGAACAAGGAGGCCTGTTTTGTTGCTTTTTCCTTGCCCCTCACCCTAAGCACAGAAGGCTGCCCCCACGCAAAGAACTCAGACGCCTTTTGCTCACGTACAATCAATTTGTGTATACATATTTTTACACAATTCAATGAACTGTAGTATATTTACAGAGTTGTACAGCCATCACCACAATCCGATACAACCTGCATCTTAATTCCTTAAACTTTGCAGGTGAGGGGGGTGGAGGGGGGTGGAGAATGGGTTCCTCAGAGCCCTCGTCCCAAGTTTAAGAAATGTAAGCCAGGGAGGCATCCTGGCCTCCGACCCCATCCACACAAGCCAAAGTTTCAAATGCTGTCTCTCCCACGTGTTCCCTGGGTCATCCTGGTCCTCCCTGCAAACCGCACCTCACCTTCCTCAACTGTGGCAGCTGTCACAGGCACCTGGGGGCATTGGGGTTCCGCTCACAAGAGGCCCACAAATCCAGAAGCCCCCAGCACTGGGTGCGGTCTGAACTAATAGTATTTGTAGTTATACAAACATAAGAACATTTATATTTATACATGTAAATGTAGCTTTTTTTCATAGTGTTGATAGAGTCCACAAAGCAGTGGGACCTTAAAATGCCGTCCTCATACTGGAAAAAGTTTGCAAATGACTGAGCAGCAGCACACACCCCTATGAAAACAGAGGGGGCGATCATCTCTTCACCAATGCTAGAGTTTCACAATCTCAAATTACAAATAAACTCAGCTGATATTTGTCCTTACTACTTAATTATGCCTGGGGGAAGGGGCCTCAGACCAAGCACTCTAAAAGTCATCATCTTCGCTAGCAATTTTCCAGCGTCCAAATGACGGCGAGCCAACAGTTCAAATACAAGTCAGAGATTAGCTAATTCAACCTAGTTATCCAGTAGGGTCATCAGAGAACTGCAGTGCCCCAAACCCCACCTCCATGGGGCATTTTCTTACACTTCTTCTACAGCCTCCAGGAGCTAACAATCGCCGCTAATGCTTGGTAAGCATTTGCTAAGTACACAGGGTTGCGCCTTCACTGTGCTACTTCAGTGTTTGCAAAGACACCCTTACATCTATGTCTATATCATGACCCAATGTTTTAGACAAATAAACCGAGGCTGGGAGGTGCGGGGCCTCGCCCAAGGACTCGCTGCTGAGGCAGGAGCCAAGAGGAACTCAGGCCGGCTCCAGGGCGGCGTTCCCGACCAGCCCCACCGCAAGCCTGGGCACCGGCCAGGTATTCGAGCCCTGCTGTTTTTCAGAAGACTCTGATCTTGTCCTGAGACCCAGCTGGAGGCCATAACGGCCCCCCCACCCCACCTGGTTAACTACTGAGGCACAGCTTGAAGATCTGTTTGACACACAGGTGCTCAATACGTATCTGATGAATGAATGAAGGGATGGATTGAAGTTGTTCTTCATCAGCCACCCAACCAGATTCTTGCTAGACCCACAACATGGAGTTCTGCTGCTCCGATCCTTTTCAGATCCTTGGCTTGGGAATGGAGGTGGCTCCAGTGGTTGCATGCCTGCTTCTTACACAGGAGGTCCTAGGTTCAGTTCCCGGTGCCTCCTAAACAAACAACAAGCAAAACTGTTCGAGAAAATACGGCGCTTACTGGGACACAGAGACTGATGTGACTATAGATAAGAAAGAATTTATTGAGAAGCTCTCCCAACAGAGGGGTCTGAAGAACAGACTTCAGCCCCCCCACCAGCATGGTGGGGGTCTGAAGAGAGACTTTAGCCCACTCCTGGAAGGGGAGGACTTGAGTTTATACAGAACTTTCCTAGGCGGGGAAATGATAGTTGGTGGGAGGGGCGCGAGGGTCCGAGTGAAGTGCAGGGGCCAATGGGAAGCCCTAGAGGTGGAACTTTTCCTGACAGTGACTGGAGGAGAGTGGGTTGGGAGTTATGGTTTCTTGGAATGCTGCAGGAGCAGATGTTTCTTTATTCTGTAGGAATTTTAGCTCCCTCTGATATGTAGGTAGGGAAGGTTTCCATTTCCCTTTACTCCCGTCTCTAGGTGGTTTCTTTATTTAACCTGTGGGGAAGTGCCGTGCCCTTATGCATGTAGGCTTATGGGGAATGGGGTTAGCCTTTTCCCAGTGCATATCAGGGGAAACTGAGCTACAGCTTGTTAATTATTGCAAACCTCTAACAAAAACAAACAAGAAAACCAACTCAGGGAAGCCAATGTGGCTCCGTGGTTGAGCGGCGGATTCCCACATACAAGGTCCCAGGTTCAACCCTCAGTCCCCAGTACCTAAAAAACAAGCAAACAACAAAAAAAAATACTTGACTCGGACAGTAATATTCATGCAGGATGGCCCACAAGACATCTGCTCCTCTCAGCCTCGCCACTGGCGGCATTTGGGGCAGGATAGTTCTCTGTGGCAGGGGCTGTGCTGAGCATTGTAGGATGCTTAGCAGCATGCCGGAGTTCCAGCCACTAGATGCCAGCAGCACTGCCACCTCCCCCAACTGTGACGACCAAACGTCTCCAGATATTGCCCAATATCCCCTGAGGGGCGCAATTGTCCCTGGTTGACAACCCCTGCTTTAGAGCAAAATGTCTCAAATTTTACTGAGCATCAGAATTAGCCAAGTAGCTTGTTAAAAATGTAGCTTGGGGGTGGGGAGTAGGGTATATGGGAACCTCCTATATTTTTTTAATGTAACATTTTGTGTGACCTATGTATCTTTAAAAAAAAAGATAATAAAAAAAAGTCATGGGAAACGGACTTTGGCCCAGTGGTTAGGGCGTCCGTCTACCACATGGGAGGTCTGCGGTTCAAGCCCCGGGCCTCCTTGACCCGTGTGGAGCTGGCCATGCGCAGTGCTGATGCGCGCAAGGAGTGCCCTGCCACTCAGGGGTGTCCCCCGCGTAGGGGAGCCCCACGCGCAAGGAGTGCACCCATAAGGAGAGCCGCCCAGCGCGAAGGAGGGAGCAGCCTGCCGAGGAATGGTGCCGCCCACACTTCCCATGCCGCTGACAACAACAGAAGCGGACAAAGAAACAAGATGCAGCGAAAAGACACAGAAAACAGACAACCGGGGGAGGGGAGGGGAATTAAATAAATAAAAATAAATCTTAAAAAAAAAAAAAAAGTCATAAGGCCGGGGAGTGGTGCAGCTCAAGTGGCTGAGTGCCTGCTTCCCATGTATGAGGTCCTAGGTTCAATCTCCAGTACCTTCTAAAAATAAACAAATGAAAAAAACAAGTCTTATTAGGGAGTGGATATAGCTCAATGGTTGAGTACCTACTTCTCATATATGAGGGCCCCGGGGCCTCCTTAAAAAAAAAAAGTCAAAGGACATTGATTGTACTCTGGATGGACTGTATGATGTGTGAATAAAATTGCTTTAAAAAAAAAAAAAGTAGCTTGGGAAGCAGCTGTGGCTCAAGCAATTGCGCTCCCATTTACCACACAGAGAACTTGGGTTCGGTTCCCCGTGCCTCTGGGAGAAGACAAGCACTCACTAGTCTGGGCTGCCTGCTTCAAACCCCAACTTTGCCAATTTCTCCATGCCTGACTTTTGGAAAGTGACCAACTTACCCTTTCTGAGACTCAGTATCCTTCTCTGTAAAATGGGGATAAATACTCCTTGTGCCCCCAAAGGATACTTACTAGGCTTAAGTAAGACAGAGCATGTAAGATACTTCACTTTGGGGTGGAACACATAAATGCTCAGTAAATGTGAGGGCCTTTCTCTTTCTTTTCTTTTTTTTTTTAAAAGATTTATTTTTTCTTTCTTTCTCTCCCCTCCCCCACCCCTCCCACCATTGTCTGTGTCCATTTACTGTGTGTTCTTCTGTGTCGCTTGTATTCTTGTCAGCGGCATCTGTCTCTCTATGTTGCGACATCTTACTGTGTCAGCTCTCCTGTGTGCAGTGCCATTCCTGGGCAGGCTGCGCTTTTTTTGCACTGGGCGGCTCTCCTTACAGGGCGCACTCCTTGTACATGGGGCTCCCCTACGTGGGGGACACCCCTGTGTGGCAGGGCACTCTTTGCACACATCCAGCACTGCACATGGGCCAGCTCATCACCTGGGTCAGGAAGCCCTGGGTTTGAACCTTGGACCTCCCATGTGGTAGGTGGACGCCCTATCCGTTGAGCCAAATCAACTTCCCTGAGGGTCTTTTTTCATTGACAGGAAGGAAGAGGGATAAAGCATGTTGCATGATACTGTGAAATCGCTCCTTGGAGAGTGCAGTTCTGTCTGGGTTCCATTATTAGATTTTAGGCAGATGAGTGGATAGATCAATTAACAGGGAGACAGGTGATCTCCAGTATTTACACCTTGAACCACCCAGCACTGGAAACTTTGTCTGCCTCATTCCTAGAGGCAGCAAGTCAAATGAGAAGCCGGGGATCAACAACTTTCCCAAGTATGAAGATTCCTACGAGGGAGCACTGCCTCCAGAACGAAGCAGCTTGGAGAAAGGCTGCAGCAGGCAGGAAGAAGGGGAGATTGGAGGAAAACCAGGCAAGTGGGAAGAAATCTGCTAAAGCCTTCTGCTTCCGGTCGGCCCAGACATCACCCAAAACATGGATGAGATTCACGTACTCCTCTTGGGAAAAGTAAATAGCCAGATTCTCACACACTATCAGTCCCTAAGACAGTACAAGGCTCTCTCCTCCGTCTTCAGACCATCACCTGCTCTTGACCTGGGGTCACCTGTTCAAATGCCCACAGAGGCTGGGGTGGTGGTGGTGGTGGTAGAAGCAAGGCTGGGTTTCAACACACTCTTCATATGCTGGGAAGACATTCTGGGATATTCTTGCTTTCCACAAATATATGCGCTCTCTCCCATTTTTCTTAAAACACGTCTTTCTCTTGGTCACTCTTTTGTATTAAGATTTTTCAAAATGACGTGAGTAATGTAGAAATTTTCTCTATCACAGGAAAACAAGTGACACATGGTGCCAAACGGCAGCTCAGGGGAGGCCTCAGTGCCAAGAAAACAGCAAGTCAGGGGGCACACCCCTTCTCTAAAGGGGCTACTCCTGTGGGGACGCAGGCCCTACACTCCAGCCAATCAGACTGCTCCAGAGAAGTCTGGAATCTGGATTTTTAGGTGAAAACTCCCAATTTTGAGTTCAGACTCAAAATGGTTTTAAATACTGTGTGAGGAAAGCAGACTTGGCCCAGTGGTTAGGGCATCCATCTACCACATGGGAAGTCCATGGTTCAAACCCTGGGCCTCCTTGACCCGTGTGGAGCTGGCCCATGCACAGTGCTGATGCGCGCAAGGAGTGCCCTGCCACCGGGTGTCCCCCGCGTAGGGGAGCCCCACACGCAAGGAGCGCGCCCCGTAAGGAGAGCCGCCCAGCGCGAAAGAAAAGTGCAGCCTGTCCAGAAATGGCGCCACACACACAGAGAGCCGACATAACAAGATGATGCAACAAAAAGAAATACAGATTCCCATGCCGCTGACAACAACAGAAGTAGACAAAGAACTCGCAGCAAATGGACACAGAGAAGGCCCAAGGCCAAGCGAGACAAGGGGCGGCACCCGGCGGTCCGAGACTCAGCTTAGCCCCAGGGGCTGCGACACGCGGAGGACCTCCCGGAGCCCCAGCCTCCGCACCCACGCACACAGTAGGTGCACAATCCACGTCGGGGGCCGGAGGGCCGGCCGGTCCTCACCCGCGCGCCAGGCTCGGATCGCGGAAACCCGCCGCCCCCATCGCACTCGCCTTCCCGCGAGCGCGCCGCGCCCGCCGCGCCCGCCGCGCCCGCCGCGCCCGCCGCGCCCGCCGCGCCCGCCGCGCCCGCCGCGCCCGCCGCGCCCGCCGCGCCCGCCGCGCCCGCCGCGCCCGCCGCGCCCGCCGGAAGCGGAAGTCGCAACCGCCGCATCCGGGGTTCTAACCGGTTCCACACTTCCCAGAGTGCCCCGCGCGGCGCCCAGACGGCCGGTGCCTGGGAGCTTCGGGAGCGCGCCTCGCCGCCTTGGGGGTCTCCGAGGAGACTTAGGAGTAGCTCTGGCCAGGGGCTCGGATACGGGGGCTTCAGCCTCCCGGCGTCCGCGTCCCGGCCGACCCTGTGCGAGCCGGTTCCTCGTTCTCTCTGAGCCTCAGTTTCCACATCTGGCACAATAACCGCTTAAGGTTACTTGTGCCTCTTTCAAAACCATCCCTTCAACTATTCATACCTCTGTGTGTGTTTAATTTCATTGTGATAACATGTATAACACAATTTGTCACTTTAACAATAAGTGTGCAAGTCAGTGGTATTAATTGCATTCACAACGTTGTGCCACTACCATCACCACCATCCATTACCAACAGTTTTTAACCACCCTAAACAGAAACTTCTTGTCCACTAAGCAATCGCTCCCCATCCCTGCATATATTAGGTTGGTGCAAAAGTAATCGCGGTTTTGCATTGTTGAAATTTGCCATTTGGTTTTGGAATACATTTTTTTTTTTAAGAATGTAACAAAGTCTTTTATTATGAGTTTTTAAAATTATTTCAAACTCTCCATACACAGGCAAAATGAAGTATACAGTTTAACATACTGGAATTTGCCTGGAGAAGGGAAAATCATCTAAAGCATGCTTAACCAAGAGGCCAACTCATCTGCCCACCTCCAAGAACAAGGAGATGAACGTGATAGACTGCCCTCCATCTGACCATTCGTTCACCACCGTTCAATAACCCTTTGTTAGGCCCAGATCAGCAGCACATTTCCTGCCAACTATCATTAAATGTCCAAGTAGCCTTTCATCATCATCTTCTGCTACAATAATCTGAGAAATATGTTTTTAAGGAATCACCAGAAAATGTGTTGGTGTTTGTGGGGAAATGTCATGGAAAGCAAGACACTGGTCATCTTCAAAAACGATTTTGGGGATTTCCTTGCAGATAATCTTCCCGAAGACCATGTTACCACCAGGCCAAGCGGCCCGAGCCTTGGCGATCTCCTCTGCCAACGCGGCCTCCCTCCTGCGCGGCGGCTCGAGGAGAAGCTAGGGAGGAGGGAGGAGTCCGGGCGGAATACATTCTCCTATAAATGTAGCTATGTTATATATCATTTTTTTTAACTTATTTATTTATTTAATTCCCCCCCACCCCCGTTGTCTGTTCTCTGTGTCTATTTGCTGCCTCTTGTGTCTCGTTTCTTTGTCCGCTTCTGTTGTCGTCAGCGGCACAGGAAGTGTGGGCGGCGCCATTCCTGGGCAGGCTACACTTTCTTTCGCGCTGGGCGGCTCTCCTTAAGGGGCGCACTCCTTGTGGGGCACACTCCTTGTGGGGCGCACTCCTTGCACATGGGGCTCCCCTACGGGGGACACCCCTGCGTGGCAGGGCACTCCTTGCGCGCATCAGCACTGCCCATGGGCCAGCTCCACACGGGTCAGGGAGGCCCGGGGTTTGAACCGTGGACCTCCCATGTGGTAGATGGATGCCCTAACCACTGGGCCAAGTCCGTTTCCCATGTTATATATCATTTTAATGTGCATTTCTTGCTTTATGTTTTCTTTTTGCTAATAACATTACTTGCTGTTTATTTTATTTTCACTTTAGACTATGGAAATGATGTTAGACAAAAAGCAAATTTGAGCAGTTTTCTTATTTGAGTTAAAAATGAGTCGTAAAGCAGCAGAGACAACTCACATCAACAACATTTTGGGCCTGGATCTGCTAATGAACGTACAGTGCATTAGTGATTCAAGAAGTTTTGCAAAGGAGACAACAGTCTTGAAGATGAGGAGCGTAGTGGCTGGCCATCGGAAGTTGACAATGACCAACTGAGAGTGATCATCAAAGCTGATCCTCTTACAACTACAGGAGAATTTGCCAAAGAACTCAATGTCAACCATTCTATGGTCGTTTGGCATTTGAAGCAAATTGGAAAGCCTCATGAGCTGACTGAAAATCAAAAAAATTGTCACTTTGAAGTGTCATCTTCTCTTATTCTAATGCAACACAACAAACCAGTTCTCAATTAGATTGTGACGTGTGATGAAAAGTGGATTTTATACAACAACCAGTGATAACTAGCTCAGTGGTTGGACCAAGAAGAAGTTCCAAAGCACTTCCCAAAGCCATACTTGCACCCAAAAAAAGGCCATGGTCACTGTTTGGTGGCCTGCTGCTGGTCTGATCCACTACAGCTTTCTGAATCCCAGCAAAAACATTTCATCTGAGAAGTATGCTCAGCAAATTGATGAGATGCACCGAAAACTGCAATGCCTGCAGCCCACCTCGGTCAACAGAAAGGGCCCAATTCTTCTCTATGACAATGCCCGATCGCATGTCACACAACCAAAACTTCAAAAGTTGACCCATTGGGCTAAGAAATTTTGCCTCATCCACCATATTCACCTGACCTCTCGCCAACCGATTACCACTGTTTCAAGCATCTTGACAACTTTTTGCAGGGACAATGCTTCCACAACCAGCAGGATGCAGAAAATGCTTTCCAAGAGGTCGTCGAATGCTGAAGCATGGATTTTTATGCTACAAGAACAAACAAACTTATTTCTCATTAGCAAAAATGTGTAGATTGTAATGGTTCCTATTTTGATTATTCAAGATGTGTTTGAGCCTAGTTATGATTTAAAATCCACCATCCAAAACCACAATTCCTTTTGCACCAACCTAATATATTATTGAATCCTCATGTCTGTCAATTCTACTAGGTGCTGGAGGTACTTACATGGTGATTCTCCTTTGCCAATTTTGATCTGTATCCTCTGTAATAACTTATAACTGAAAATAACTTTTCTGAATTCTTCCAGCAGATTATTGAGCCTGAGGGTGGTTTTGGGGACTCCCCCCCCACCCTTACCTTCTTTCTGGAATTTCTGCCCACAGATCGCCCCATGGCTCATTCCTTTACTCCTTCAGGTCTTTACTTAAATGTCCCATAAACCCCCATAACCCTCGATAGTCCTCTACCACATGTGCCTTATTTTTTGCCAGAGGGCCCATCGCAATCCAAGAGGCGTCTACATGTCACTTATTTCTTCTGTATGTTGTCATCTCCCCCACCCAGATGTAAGCTCCCTGAGGGCAGCGACGCGGCTGTGTTCCCTGCTCTCCTCCCAGCTTCTGTAACAGGGTGCCCTGGAGGCCCTGGACAAACACTCCAAGAAGGAGCAAGTGAATGGACGCAGAGCTCCCTCGCAGGCTTCAAGGACCCCACTGTGCTCCACGGTGTGGGCGGCTGGGGAGCGGCCCCAAGGGAATGCAGGTCCAAATCCCTGCAGTGGGTGAACATGGCACTTATTGTGGCAAAAGGGACTTTAGAGATGTGATTAGATTAGGGGTGCTGCGACGGGGAGATGATTCTGGATTACCCAGGGAAGGCCGATGGAGTCACAGGATCCCAATGAGAGGAAGGCCGAGGGGGCTTTGACTTCAGAAGAAGGCGGCCAGGTGAGGACTGGAGCAAGGTGCCAAGATTTAACGCGACCTAACGATGGGGACGGGGCGACCAGCCAAGGAATGCGAGGTGTGCAGCTCTAGAAGCTGGGAGAGACCAAGAAGGGATTCTCAGGAAGTGGATTTGGTTCAACGGATAGAGCGTCTGCCTACCACATGGGAGGTCCAGGGTTCAAGCCCTGGTGAGCTGGCCTACGCGCAGTGCTGATGCGCGCAAGGAGTGCCCTGTCATGCAGGGGTGTCCCCGCATAGGGCAGCCCCATGCTCAAGGACTGCGCCCTGTAAGGAGAGCCGCCCTGCCCAAAAAAAAACCACAGCCTGCCCAGGAGCAGTACTGCACACACGGAGAGCTGACGCAGCAAGAGGACGCAACAAAAAGAAACACAGATTCCCGGTGCCACTGACAGGAATGCAAGCAGACACAGAAGAACACACAGCGAATAGACACAGAGAGCAGACGGGGCAGGGGGGCAAGAAATAAATAAAAAATAATCTTAAAAAAAAAAAAAGAATGTATTCTCCTCTCGTTCCACCTGTAATTGGGGGAGGGGAGCACAACCCCAACAGCACCTTGATTTCAGCTGGTGAAATTCACTTCCGCCTTCGCCCTTTACTGAACGCTCACTATGCCTCTCTCCTGAACTCAGAGGTGCCCCCAGCTCCCTAGGCGTTCACTTTTCTTTTCACTACCCAGCTACCTTAGCTTCAGCCCTGCCATGTGGGACTGTGAAGTCCATTTCTGTTGGAAGGTTCTAGAGTCTCCCGGGTGAGTGCGCACATCCGCCTGCCCTGGACCGGCGCCCCATCCTGTTCCTCTCACCCCTGCCTACCGTGTCTCTCCACGCTGTGGCGGGCACACTCTGTGAATGATTCCCTTCCATCTGCACGACAGTGCACGAGCACGGCACTATCATCCTGGTAGCACAGATGAGGAAACTGAGGCACAGAAAGAATAAGGGACTTGCCCGAGGTCACATTGCTTGTTGGTGGCCAGGGATGTCATACGTTGGCTTTACCAGACTTCGAAGTGGGGGCTGTTTTCTCAGCACCGTGCTGCCAGGGCAGGGAGAAGAGGAAGCAGGCAGCAATGGAACGCTGAGATGAGGGAAGACAGCCAAACATGGGGCGACCAAAGATGGGGCATTGTTCACTGTTTCTCATAGCCGGGTGGGCCACCCTGGCTGTGAGTGAGAGGCTGGGTGGACAGGGTTGGCGGCAGAAAGCCTGATTTGTGATTTGGGTCTGGGGATGGGGCAGAGGAGGGCTGGTGGCCCAAAGGACGCCCTCCCAGGGCTTTGAGATTCCCAGCGCCTTGGGTGTCTCCCATTCTTACACAGGAAGAGCCATACTTTTATTCGAGGATAGCTCCAAGGAGGTGTTTCCAAAAACACCTTTGGCTCTCTGAGCACGGCTTTCCTTAAAAAGCAATGTCCACCTTTAATAGACGCTCTAGTACACGCGTGGGGGCCCCGCGGGCTCAGCATCCCTCCTCCGTGCTGTCGTGGGCCCGCCTGCGGACTTTTGAGGGCCCGGCCGCAGCCGCGTGGCTGGTGGGCGCAGGGGACAGGTTCACCCATCCGGGCCCGCGGGGCAGCACGTGGCTCTCGTTGAGCCTCCAGACGCGGTAGTTCTCGTAGTGGACGTTGTGGGTGATGTCCTTCAGGTCCTGGAGGTGGGAGCTGAGCGGCGGGGGGCCCGTCAGCCGGGCCAAGGTGGGCCCCGGCCCCTGGCCCCCACTGCCCCCTGGCCCCCCCCAGACCCTGCCCCCCAGCCCCTGACCACCCCCAGACCCTGCCCCCTGGCCCCTGATCCCCACCTGGCCCCTGCCCCCCCAGTGCCTGGCCCCCCCTGCCCCCTGGCACCTGGCCACCCCCGGCCCCTGACCCCTGGCCCCTGCCCCCCCCCGGTCCCTGGCCACCCCCAGCCCCTGGCCCCTCTGGCCCCTGCCCCCCCAGCCCCTGCCCCCCTGGCCCCCTGGTCCCTGGCCACCCCCAGCCCCTGCCCCCTGGCCCCTGGCCCCCACTGCCCCCTGGCCCCCGGCCACCCCCAGCCCCTGCCCCCTGGCCCCTGGCCCCCCTGGCTCCTGGCACCCAGCCACTCCCAACCCCTGCCCCCCAGCCCCTGCCCCCGGCCCCTGGCCCCCACTGCCCCCTGACCCCCGGCCACCCCCAGCCCCTGGCCTCCCTGCTGCCTCACCGAATGAGCAGGTCTCGCAGGAGAGGAAACTCGCAGTGCGCCGTGTTCTCCACTGCAAGACACCGGCCGCCCCGTCGCGCAGTGAGCACTGGTTAAGCGCCCACTGCACCCTCCCTGCTTTCCTGTCCCACCTCCCACTCATTCATTCATTCATTCACGCACTCACTGTCATGCCCCAGCCCCTGGCACCAGCGGCTCCTGCAAACAGCTGTTGAATCAGTGAAGCCACCAGTCACTTATCAGTTTCATGGCCCACGATTATATCTTGTATAACATTCCGTGAGATTTCATATTACACTCTTAGTAATTATTATAGTTCATTATATCAATGTCAGACTTCTAATAAGTATAACAACTAATTGCTGGCTCGGGGCCTGGCTGCCCCTTCTTGCTCTTCCTCTTGTCCCCAGAGGGGCCGCCCCTGGCTCTCCGTGGTAGCCCCTGCCTCCCATACTTCCTGCCTTGGGTGTCTCCCCCTGTCCTTGTGTCATCTTCTGGGTTGTCCCCCTCTCCCACCTGGGGACAGGGACCAGGTCAGTCCTGTGCTCACGCTGTCCCCAGAAACCGCACGCTGCCCACAGTAACTTCTAGAGGGTGAATAAGGGGCCTTCCGGTGCTGGGCGTCGTGCCCCGCGTGGCCGAGGCGCCTTTCTCTGCACCCCTGACCGTGCGGGAGGTGGGTGCTCAAGCACTGGGCGGTGGCCCCGGGGGTCCAGCCCTGGGCCCCGGGCGGGGAAGACCGGCCTGCCCCGGGCCCGCCTGTTTCCTGCCCGTGGGCCTGTGGTGGACGCGGAGGACACCGGAGGACGGCCCCGGACCCCCCCTCACCGCCCCCCACTGACCTTCGATGACGCCCCACTTGGTCTTCCGGCCGAGGACGCACCTTCCGTTCACCAGGTGCTCGCGGTCGGCGCCCACCACGGCGAAGGGGATGCGTTCCTGCAGGCAGCGGGGGGAGACGACGGGGGGGGTGGCTGTGCGGGGAGGGTGGAGGGGGCGCGGGGGGTTCCCCTTGGAGGGGAGGGGGAAAGCGCTAGAAGGAGCGCGAAGCACCTAAGGAGTCAGACGACACAAATTCTCACCAGTGCCTCCATTTCCTCAGCTATAAAACAGAGATAATAGTCATGGTGGTAAGAACAATGTGGTAGTAACAGATAAGGACAGGGCTTTGGGAAAGCTCGCAGATGCTAAGGACGGTTAAGAGTTAGCAGAGTGACGCTTGCAAACTGGTGTTGTGGGTCACCACACTGAGGATGTACTCTTGCTAGCCCCGGGTCTCTTACCTGTGAAACGGAGCCAGAGATTACCCTCAGTGGTTGTCAACCAGGGCTTGGCAGCCTAAGGTCCATGGGCCAAGTCTGCCCAGCCCTGGCTTGTTTCGGTAAATAAAGTTTTATTGGGGGAAGTGGACTTGGCCCAGTGGTTAGGGCGTCCATCTACCACATGGGAGGTCCGCGGTTCAAACCCCGGGCCTCCTTGACCCGTGTGCAGCTGGCCCATGCGCAGTGCTGATGTGCGCAAGGAGTGCTGCGCCACGCAGGGGTGTCCCCGCGTAGGGGAGCCCCACGAGCAAGGAGTGCGCCCTGTAAGGAGAGCCGTCCAGCGCAAAAGAAAGTGCAGCCTGCCCAGGAATGGCGCCGCACACACGGAGAGCTGACACAGCAAGATGACGCAACAAAAAGAAACACAGATTCCTGTGCTGCTGACAACAACAGAAGCGGACAAAGAAGAACACGCAGCAAATAGACACAGAGAACAGACAACTGGGGCGGGGGTAAAGGGAAGAGAAATAAATAAATACATCTTTAAAAAAAGTTTTATTGGCACACAGCCACGCCCTGGTGATCCTCTTGGCTAAGGCTGCCGTCATGCCTGAGGCAACAACGGAGCAGATGGTTGTGACAGAGAAAGCGTGGCCCACGAAGCTCAAAGACGTACCATCTGGTCCTTTGCAATAAAGTTTGCTGAGCCCTGTCGTAAATTTTATTGCTTTATTCGCTCACAGCCGGAGCAGAAGGTCAAACTTGCAAACCCCGAAGTCCTGTGTATGGGTTTCTTTGATTTTTAGTTTTGTTGTGGTATCATATACACAACGTCGTATTTCAAGTACACAATTCCATGGGGTTCAAAGCAGTCACAAGGTTGTGCTCGCATCAGCACCATCCATTACCAAAATTTTTCCATCACCCCAAACAGAAACTGTGTACCAATTATACATTAACTTTCCATTCCCCACCCCTAACGCTGGTCACTTGTCATCTACTTTCTGCCTCTACAAATTTGCATATCCTAGGTATTTCATGGAAGTGAGATCACACGTGTTTGTCCTTTTTGACCGGCTTCTTTCACTCCACGTGTCTTCCAGGGTCATCTGTGTTGCAGCATGGACCTGAACTTCATTCATCGTTACGCCTGTAGAGTAGTCCACTGTCTGGAGGTGCATCCATTCGTCTGTTGATGGACAGTCGGTTCTTTCAGCTTTTTGACCACGGTGAACACTGCACAAGTTTCGATGTGGACCCAGGCTGTCACTTCTCTTGGGTACATGCCTAAGAGAGGGTCATATGGTAACTCTGCTTCACCTCCTGGAGGCCACGGGCTGTTTCAAAAGGGTGGCACCAGTTTACAGCCCCACCAGCAATGGGTGAGGGCGCCTGTTTCTCTACAGTCCCATCAACCCTTGTAATTGTCTTCCCCCCGCCCCCAGTTGTCTGCTCTCTTGTGTCCATTTGCTGTGTGTTCTTCTGTGTCCGCTTCGCTTCTTGTCAGTGGCACTGGGAATCTGTGTCTCTTTTTGTTGCGTCATCTTGCTGCGTCAGCAAGCCACGTGTGCGGCGCCACTCCTGGGCAGGCTGCACTTTTTTTCGCACTGGGCGGCTCTCCTTACAGGGTGCACTCCTTGCACGTGGGGGGCACTCCTGTGTGGCACGGCACTCCTTGCGTGCATTGGCACTGTGTGTGGGCCAGCTTCACACAGGTCAGGAGGCCCGGGGCTTGAACCATGGACCTCTAATGTGGTAGGTGGACGCTCTAACCATTGAACCAAGTTCGCTTCTTGTAATTGTCTTTTTAGTATAACAATTCTAGGGGGTACAGAGCGGGTACTCGTTGTGCTTCTGATTTGCATTTCCCTCACGGCTAATGATGCTTGAGCATGTTTTCAAAGGCTTATTGGCCATTCGTTCATCTTCTTTGGAGAAGATTCTTTGCCCATTTTCAATTGGGTTATTTGCCTTTTTAAACTTTTGAGTTTTAAGAGTTCTTAATCTATTCTGGGAACTTATTGGCGTGAGTTATTTTTGGCTCACTTTGAGTGTGTGATGGGGGTGGATGCAGATCAGTAGCTGAGCACCTGCTTTCCATGTACCGGGTCCTGGGTTCACTCCCCAGCACCTCCTGAAAACAACCACAGAAATGGAAAAGCCAGCTCTCAATGGGGAGCAGATACAGCTCAAGTGATTGCGCCTGCTGCCCAGGCATGAGGTCCTGGGTTCCAGCCCCAGCACCTTCTTACAAAAAAAAAAAAATCGAGCTTGTGTTGGAGAGTCACACCTGCTGGAGGTACTGAACCTATCCCCGGCTTGTAACGAGCCGAATCTTCCGAGGGAAGAAACCAGCACAGCGCAGCGCCACCAGCCCCGCCACCCCCGTGGCCCTCACCCTTACCCGGATCTTGCTGTTGAGAATCCTGTCGTTGATGTCCTCGTCGAAGCACTTCTGCGGGTACACGTCAATGCTGTGGTTCTTCAGGTCTTGCTGGATCTGGTGGGGACACACGGGTGGGCTCCCCTTGCTCCTTCTACGGCGCCCCCCTCCCCACCGCGGACCCCAGCTCTATCCCGGCCCCGCTCGCCCAGATCACCCTGTGCCTGAAGGTCTCCCGCTCCTCGAGGGTCAGGCTGTCGGCCCTGGCGATCACGGGCACCACGTTGACGGTCCTGCACAGCCGCTGCAGGAACTCGATGTCCAGGGGCCGGAGGCTGCGGGTGGTGGTGGTGGTGGGTCGGGGGGGGTGGGGGGGTGGCGGCGGCAAGTGCATGAGCGCGGGGTGTGCCGGCTCACGGTCCTCACCGGCCACCCCTCCTCCTCCTCTCTGCCCACTGCGCCCCTCTCCCCTGCTCTGCCCCTCTGCCCCCCCCCACCCGGCCGGAGCCGCCCCCTCACCAGTGCCCGGTGGGGGGCACGAAGTACACACAGCAGTGCACCCGGGTGTCGGGGATGTGCCGCTGGCGGGTGATGAGGATCTCCTCCTGCAGGTACCGCTCGTACTGCTCCCTGATGTAGCCCAGGATGGGGTCCCAGCTGGGGCAGAGGCGAGACGGACCCTCCCCTCAGAGGCACCCCCGGGCCGCACGTCCCGCCTCCCTGGGGAGGAGGGGTGGCCTTCCCTGAGGGCGACTGCCATCCTGGTTTGCCAGGGACGGAGGCGTTTCCTAGGGTCCTAGGCTTTCCATCCACCCGCCATTCTCGCACCAAACCTCAGCCTCCCTGTCTGTGAAATGGGGCCAGGGCGGCAATGACCTGGTAAAGGAGGAGACGCAAGGCGATCGGCTGCAGCCGGCTGGGGTCAGGATGCCCCTGGCTCTCGCCTGTTTTGTTACCGGACTGTCCCCACTCCTCTCCAGGCTCCCTCGCCCCTCCCACCTGCTGTCGACACAGGGGCCCCAAGACCCTTTTAAAGACAGGAGTCGGGCCCACCGTGTTCGGCTCAACCCCCAGTGCTGCCTACCTTGTGGTTCCAACCTCCTTTCCTCCCAGGCTCCGTCCCCTCCCCTTCACTCCCTTCGTCATGCCCTTCCACCCCACCCCCATGCTGTTCCTTGCAGACGCCAGGCCTAGCCCACCTCAGGGCCTTTGCTCTTGCTCTTCCCTCTGCCTGAATATCCACATGGCTCATTTCCCCCCCCCCCCTGCCCAAAGGTCACCTTCTCAGTGAGGTTTTTCTTGATGACCCAATTTACAATGGCAATCCCTAAGGCCCTGGTCCCGTGTCCCTGCCCTATTTTTCGTCAGCACTGTGCCGCTTCTGACACACTGTTTCTCAGGTGAACATCCTTCGCGGCTTGCCTGGCCTAGTCCTGGTGTCCCCCCGTTGCTCCAGTATAACTATGAACAGTGCCCCTGTCCCTCTCACAAAGGTCCTGATCAGGTGACCGATGCGCGCTTTGCCCTCTGCGGCGCTGCATGGTTTTGTCCGTTGCTTCCCCACCGCCACGGCCGTGTCATTCCACGCAGGCACGAGTGTGGATGTGTTGCCTTCATGGCTGTACCCTCCCCCTGCCCATGCCTAGAACAGACTTGGGCACACAGCAAGTGCTCAATAAAGCATCGTGCGCAGGCCGGCTTCATGGACGCGCCTGCTGAGCCGCGGCTTGAGGTCCCATGCTCAGAAGGAGCCTGTGCTCGGGACGTCCTGCCGTCATTGTCCTAAAATCCCTCGTAATTTTTGAACGGCCTGAATGTGACAGAGCTGGATCCATGCGACTTCTCCCCACGTGCCTCTTCTGTTCCTGTTATTTGAACCTCTAGTTGGTGCTGGAGTTGGTAGGTGTACGTCCAAGACACTTGAATCTCTGGGCTGTCTGTGTGCCAGCTGGGCCCTGAGCCTCAGCAGAGTTGCAACTCCTACTCTCCAGTTTGTTGATTCACCCAGGACAGGGGTGAGGATGGACAACCTCCACACCAAGGACCCGGGAGAGAGTCTACAGCTGCAAGCAAGAGGGTTCTATCCATCAGTTGGATGGGATCAAAGCCCCCTCTCAGTTAGAGGTGGAGTGGGCATCACCATCCCAGAATCCTCAGGACTGGGGAATAAAATATGGACTAGAGTAGACTTACTGGTGTTCTACTATAGACTTATTGTGATTCTAGCAATGGAAGAAATTATATCACTGATGTGGAGACAGTGGCCATTGGAGGTTTTGAGGTCAGGGAGAGGGTAAAACAGGTGAAATATGGGGGCATTTTTGGGATTTGGGAATTGTCCTGAATGACATTGCAATTACATACAGGCCATTATACATCCTGCCATAACCTACAGAATTGAGTGGGAGAGAGTGTAAACTACAATGTAGACTATAATCCATGCTGAGTGGCAATGCTCCAAATGTGCTCATCAATTGCAATGAATGTAGCACACTAAAGAAAGAAGTTGTAGGGAAGCGGACTTGGCCCAGTGGTTAGGGCATCTGTCTACCACATGGGAGGTCTGCGGTTCAAATCTCGGGCCTCCTTGACCCCTGTGGAGCTGGCCCATGCGCAGTGCTGATGCGCGCAAGGAGTGCCCTGCCACGCAGGGGTGTCCCCTGCATAGGGAAGCCCCATGCGCAAGGAGTGCACCCTGTAAGGAGAGCCGCCCAGCGCGAAAGAAAGTGCAGCCTGCCCAGGAATGGTGCCGCACACACGGAGAGCTGACACAACAAGATGCCGCAACAAAAAGAAACACAAATTCCCGTGCCACTGACAACAGAAGCAGACAAAGAAGAAGACGCAGCAAATAGACACAGAGAACAGACCACCAGGGTTGGGGGGGGTGGAAGAGAAATAAATAAATAAATCTTTAAAAAAAAAGAAGTTGTTAATGTGGGGCAAAGTGGGAGGTGTGGGGAGTGGGGCATATGGGAAACCCTTGTATTTTTTTATGTAACATTTTATGTAATCTAAGTATAAAAATGAATAAAAATTTAAAAACCAAAAGCAACATTAAGCAAAGCCTAAGGTTAAAAAAGATTTTTTTTGAGCGAGGGGCCCTGCATTTTTATTGCACTGGGCTCCCCAACTTATGTCGCTGGTCCTGATTGTGTGTGTGTGTGTGTGAGAACCAGCTCTCGTGGAATTGTTGAACTCTGCTGGCTGGGTGTCAGCCTCCCCAGGTAACAGTGAAGGAAACTGAGGCTCGGAGAACTTACCCGACCTGTCCCAGGTTACGGGGCTCGCCAGGGGCCTCACCCGAGGTGCTGCTTCTGCAGCGAGGGCCCCCTCCCCTGCCCACCCGGGGCCCCCTCCCCTGCCCACCCCAGCCTTACGGAGCGCTTCCTGCGCGCCCGGGCGAGCCCGTCACGCAACGAGGAGGCGTGGCTTCGGGGCGGCGTGGCCCCGGGGCTGGGGGCGAGGGGCTCGGCGCCCGGGAACTCACCACTTGTCGTTGTTGATCTGGTCCCCGAAGCCCGGCGTGTCGGTCACCGTCAGCTTCAGCTTCACGCCCTTCTCCTCGAGGACTGAGGGCGCAGGGAGGCCGCGCGGTCGGCCCGGGCGGGGCGGGCGCGGGGGGGGGGGGGGGGGGGCGCGGGGGGGGGGCGCGCACTCACCGTGGGTCACCGACTGCAGCTGCAGCGTCTGTGGCACGGGGCCCCCCGCGGCGGGGGGCGTCGTCTTCCACACTTTGGACTTGAACAGGGTGCTCACCATGGTGGATTTGCCCAGCCCGCTCTGCCCTGGGGCGACACGGAGAGCGAGAGGCGCGCTGGGCCCGCGCTGCGCAGCCGCCCGCGCGCCGGCTCTTCCTTTGCAATGATTTCAAACATACACGACAAGTGCAAAATAATACAACACCGTGCAGGGACCCAGCGTGCCCCTACCCCCAAGTACTGAGAACCGCCAGATTCAACATTTTGCCACCTTTGCCGTATCATTCATTTTTAAATATCTATCTATCATCTATCTATCCACCATCTGTAATCTATCTACCGTCTATCTATCTTTCTATGTATCTGCCTATCTATCTACCTGCTATCTATCTATCTATCTATCTATCTACCTACCTTCTATCTATCTATCCATCCATCTATCTATCTATCTATCTATCTATCTATCTATCTATCTATCTATCTTCTGAACATTTGAGAGCAGGCTGCACACATCACACTCCTCGAACACATAATACTTACATGTACATTTCCTACATGGATATTTCATTTCCTACAAGGATATTCACTTATGTGATCCCCTCAAGTACAGTTATCAAGTTCAAGACATTTAACATTGATATAAAGCTTACATTCTATATTCCAGGTTTCCTCATGTTGCAATAATGTTCTTTTGAGCCGTTTCTCCTCTATTCTTAGGTCCCATCCGAGATCATGTATTGCATTTAGTTGTCATTATCATTTTAGTTTCTCTTTCTTTGTTTTAATTGTGAAAACATACATACAACATACTCCTTCCTATCCCCTCCCCTCCCAAGCACACCATTCAGTGGAATTATCGCAGTCACAATGTCGCAGTACTCTACGCTCATTTTGCATTAACTCCCACCACCCCTGTACCCTACGTTCTGTCACTACGAGTGGCATATTCTCCAATATTTTCTTTGTAGTTACCATGGAACTTAAATTTAACATCCTAAATCTATAACAATCTCATTTACTTTGATACAAACTTAACCTCAATGGTATAGAAATGGTATGTTCCTATAGCCCTCTGTCCCCCCACCTTTATGTAGTTCTTGTCACAGTGTACATATTTATACATTACGAGTCCAAACCCATTTGCTTTGGTCTGCTAAAAATTTCCCAAATCAGTATATCAGAAATGTGTTGGCCTTTACAATGGGGATTTATTAATTTTTTACATTACAGTTCTGAGGCCATGAAAGTGTCCAAATCAAGTCTTCATTAGGCAGTGCTTTCTCCCCAAAGACTGGCTGCCGGCAATCCTGGACTCCACTCTCACGTGGCAAGGCCCATGGCAGCGTCTGCTTGTCTCTCCCTTCTCTCCCGGGTTCTGTTGCCTTCGGCTTTTTGGTTCTGTGGCTTTCTCTCCCATCTCGTGTGCTTTCCTCTGTGCTTCTCTTTCCATATTCACCCCATGTATGAAGGACTCCAGTAAGAGAATTAAGACCCAGCTGAGTAACCTAATCAAAAGAAGTTTCCACCTATAATACCCACAGGAATGGATAAACCCTAAGGACATGATTTTCTGGGGTCCAAAAAAGCCTCAAAGTACCACACCATTTATTTATGCATTTTCCTTAAGATCCTGTAGAAAGTAAAAAGTGGAGTTACAAATAAAAAATACAATAGTACCAGTATTTATATCTACCAATGCCATTGTATTTACTAGAGAGCTTTATTTCTTCATGTGGCCTCAGTCAGTTTTCTAGTGGACTTCCCTTTCAACTTGCAGAACTCCCTTTAGCTGATCTTGTAGGGCTGGTCTGGTGGTGATGAACTCCCTCAGTTTTCATTTATTTGAGAATGTCTTAATTTCTCCCTCATTTTTGGAAAGCAGTTTTGCCAGATATCAAATTCTTGGTTGGCAATTTTTTTTGCTTTCAGCACTTTAAATATATCAGCCTGATGCCTTCTTGCCTCCATGGTTTCTGATAAGAAATTGGCACTTAATCTTACTGAGGTTCCCTTTTATGTGACACATTGCTTCTCTCTTGAGGGTTTCAGAATTGTCTCTTATCTTTGGCATTCAACAGTTTGATTATAATGTGGTGCACTGTGGGTCTACTTGGGTTTCTCCTGTCTGGAGTTTGTTGAGCATCTTGGATGTATATATTCATGTCTTTTGTTAAATTGGGGAAGTTTTTAGTCTATATTTCTTTGAATACACTCTCTGCCCCTTACTGTTTTCTTCTGGGACTCCTACAATGTGCGTGTTGATACTCTTGAAGGTGTCCACAGGTTCCCCAGGCTCTGCTCACTTTTTCTTCTTGCTTCTCCTCTTGCTGCTGGTCTTATCTTCAACTTCACTGACTCTTCTGTCAGCTCCAATCTGCTATTGAGCCCTCAAGGGGATTTTTAATTTCTGTTACTATGGTCTTCATCTTCATTTGGTTCCCTTTCATGGTTTCCACCTCTCTGTTGATGTTTTAGCTTTCTAAAAGCTGCTGGGAGCAATATACCAGAAATGGATTGGCTTTTAAAACAGAGATTTATTCGGTAAAAAGCTTGCATTTATGAGGCCATGAAAGTGTCCAAAACAAGGCATCATCAGGTAAGCCTTTCTCCCCAAGCTGCAGCTATGGGTGGTCAGGCACGTGGCAGCCTCTGCTCTTCTCCCCCCCCTCCTCCAGGCCTCATTGCTTTCATTTTCTGGCTAATGTGGCTCCCTCTCAGCTTCCGTGTTCCATTGATTTCAGCTTCTGGCTCCCGGGGCCTTCTCTCCAAGCATCTGGGTTCCTGCAGCTTTTTTTTTTTTTGTATCTGTGGTTTTTTGTTCCTCTGTTTATAAAGGACTCCAGTAAGAGGATTAAGACCCAACCAGCCACACAATCTAACCAAGTTCTTACCTGAAGTGATTTAAATCAAAAGGCCTCATCTACAGTAGGTTTACATGCACAGGAATCGGTTAGCCTGGAGGACATGATTTTCTGGGGTCCACAAAAGCTTCAAACTGTCACAGTTGCTATTCTCTTTGTGTTCATCTATTGCTTTCCTGATTTCCTTTAGTTCTTTGTCCATGTTTTCCTTTAGCTCTTTGAGTATATTTAGGACTCTTTTTGGAAGTGTTTATATGGGATATTCCAGGTCTACTCCTCCTCATTAATGGTTTCTAAGGCTTTAATCTTCTCCTCTGCCTGGGCCTTCACTTCCTGTTTCTTTGTATGTTTTGTAACCTTCTGTTGAAACCTGGACATTTTGATTTTATAGCGTGTTATTGCAGTTTAGACTGAGGTATCTGTTCCTTAAACTTGTATCCAGCTAGTTTTATGACACAGCTTTCCTTGAATGCTGGGAGCCAACAAAAAGGAGGAGGAGGAAGGGTGAGGGGAAAAAAGAAAACAGCTTTCCCAGTCTTAGCAGATTCACCTGTGGGTGCTCTCCCCCAGGGCCCATCCATACAGTGAGTTTGGAGAACAGCCCTAGGCCAAAGCATAGGGGCCTCCCTGGTTCTTTGCATCTTGTTTAGGGCATGCCTGTGTGGCTCTAGGAATGTCACCTCTTCCCTAAGAAAGAGTTTCCTCATGGTCCCAGGCACGGCACTGTGTGTCCCACAGCCAGCAATTCCTTGCCCTAGGCAGAACGACTTGACTGCTGTCCCACAGTCTTCTGTAGGAAAGCCCCGTGTGCCTTCTACACGCAGGGTCAGTTCTGGACAGCCAGTCCCTTAGGCCACCACCAGACAGATTGGGCCAGACACACACACTCCCATTATGTGCACAAGGGCTCCTCTGCTCCCTCTGGAACTGGGACCAGGGATCTGCACTGGGTGTGTGGGACAGTAAGGGTAAGGGAGGGTCCAGCCAGGGTGTCACGAAGATCCTACTGCTTCTTGCCCCCTCAAATTATCCCTGGTCTGTTTGCTCATTTTTGCTTGTTGTCTGCTCATTGTCTGTTTTTTTTTTTTTACTTTGCTTTTTTTTTTCTTTAGGTGGCACAGGGAACTGAACCCAGGACCTCCCATGTGGGAGGTGGGCTCTCAACTGCTTGACCCACATCTGCTCCCCCACCTCCTGCTTTTTTTTTTTTTAAGATATATATATTTATTTATTTGTTTGTTTCTTCCCACCCTCTTGTTGTTTGCACATGCTGTGTCTGCTCATCTTCCTTGTTTCTTTAGGAGGTACCGGGAACTGAACCCACGACCTGCAATGTGGGAGGGAGGTGCCTAATTACTTGAGGCACCTCTGTTCCCTGCTTTGTTGTGTCTTTCGTTATGTTTTTCTTCTTGTGTCTCTTGTTGCTTCATCTTGTGGCATCACTTGCCATGCCTGCCCATTGTGCCAGCTCACTGTCTTTTTTAGGAGGCAGCAGGAACCAAACCTGGGACCTCCCGTGTGGGAGGCGGGCACTCAACTGCTCGAGCCACATCCGCTCCCCCACCTATTGCATTTCGGTGGCCTCTTTCTTGATTCCGTGCCTGTCCTGTTACTGCAGCCCTTTAACTGTTTCCTGGGGTTTTGAGAAAGATGTTTCTGCCCGTCCTTGTTGGCTGTTCAAAGCTCCTGGGGTCAGGCTGGATCTGAAGCTTCTCACTCCACCATCTTGATCAGGGTGGAACCTTTTTTTATGAATTTTTTTTTTTTTTAGAGAAGTTGTGAGCTTATAAAAGAATCATGCATAATGTGTAGAATTCCCATACATTATCCCTCCACCAACTTACATTGTCTTGGGACATTTGTTACAGATTCTGAGAGAACATGATCAGACTATCACCACTAACTATGATCCAGAGCGTACACTTGGTATATTCTTTCCATACACCCAGGGCAGGACTCCTCAAATACATTTTTTTAAAAATGTAAACTGTTTTTGAAATATGACAAATTCAGAGAAGGACATACCGTCCTACATGTCCAGCCCAATGCATGCTTACAAACTAAGCCCACCCATGTACACGGCCCCAGACCAAGCACCCGCCAGCCCCAGTTATGCCTGTTTAGCAAGTTCTCACCCCGACCCTGGGGTCGCTGCTATCCTGACCTCTGTCAGCCCTAGCTTCGTTTTCCTGCCTTTGACCTTGACATGAACGGACTCACGCTGCGGGTGGTCTTTCTCGCCTGGCTCCTCGGGCTCAGCACCATCGCTGAGCTTTGTGGATGTCTGGGTGTCAGTGTGGGCAGCTCATTCTCTCGGCTGTAGGGGGCTCCCCAACTCTTTGGACCCTGCCCCACAGCACGAAACACCCTGCATCACATCTCAGCACACACCGTTGTGTAGGTAACAGTTTTTTCTCAGAGCCTCTTGGCCCAACACAGTCCCGTGTGGCCACCGACACTTGCAATGGGGCTGATCACAACTGAGATGTGCTGTTAGTATAAAGTCACAGCGGATTTCACAGGCTTAGGAGGGAAAAAGGAATATTTAGTAGTTCATGAATGAATGTTTCATATTGATTACATGACCAAGTGCTAACATTTTGGATACACTTTTCACCTATCCCTTGTTACGTTTTCAAAGGTGGTCATTAGGAAATTTAAAATTCCCTGTGTGGTTCATATTCTATTTCTCCTGGACAGCACTGCCTTAGAATAACATCCTTTCTGAGTGCTATGCACTCTGGTATTTTATATGCTATCCTATCTAGGTAATGTTGTAAAAACTGTGGTTATTTTTTAAGGAGTGTGGAGTTTCCGTTGGGAGGGACAAAAAGGTTCTGGGTGATGACAGCATAACGTTGTGATGAGTGAAATGAGTGCCACTGAATTGTACATTTAAAAACGGCATGTTTTATATATATGTTACCTGTAGCAGTTTGATATGGTTATGAATTCCAAAAATAGATATTGGATTATGCTTATAGTCTGATCTGAACCTGGGCATGATTGAGTTATGGTTAGGACATTGTGTCCCCACCCCTTGATGGCTGGGGACTCACAGATAAAAGGCATGGCAAAGGACAGAGTTGGAGATTTCTGATGTTAGAGTTTGATAGTGAAGACCCACGAAGTCAGCACCCAGAGGAAAGAGAAGCCAGCCCCTGGAAGGAAGGAATCTAGAACCCAGAGTAAAGCAAGCCCCAGGAACGAAGGAACACAGGAAGCCTGAGCCCTCGCAGACGTCGGCAGCCATCTTGCTCCAACATATGAAAATAGACTTTGGTGAGGGAAGGAACTTATGCTTATGGCCTGGCATCTGTAAGCTCCTACCCCAAATAAATACCCTTTTTAAAAACCAACCAGTTTTCTGGTATTTTGCATCAGCACCCCTTTGGCTGACTATTACATTACCACCATAACATTTTTTAAGAGTTTGAAAAAAAATGTAGATTTTTTTTTATTAGCACACACAAATGAAATTCTGGGTAAACTGATCCACGGGTGCGTACAATGCACCAGGCACTGTGCTAAGTCATATGGGGAAACTGAGGCAGAGCAGAGCCAGGGAGCATGCCCAAGGTCCCACACGGGTGGGGATAAGGCTCCAGGGCTGGAGCCTGTTTCTGGGCCGGGGTCTGACCCGCTGCTGCCCACCCCGTCTGCCCTGCCTGGACCTGGGTGGGGCTTTCGGGGGAGGTTTTGTCTTTCAGGGACGCTGTGTGTCTCAGACCTGCCGCGCCCACGTCATGGGCTCGCCCGCTGGTCCGCCCCGTGAGGCCCCCGCCCACACTCACCCACCACCATGATGTTGAACTCGAAGCCCATCTTCATGGCCTTGATCTTGAGCTGGTCCAGCACGGCCTCGATGCCCACGTAACCGAGCATCTCGCAGGGCGGGGTCCTGGGGCTGGGGGGCCGCGACAAGCAGGGCGACGGGGCCTGTCCCAGGGGGTCCATGGCGCAGCGGTGCCTGGGGCCCGCGTGGGGGTGGGAAGAGGGGCCGCGTCGCTGGGGGCTCCAGAGGGGGGGGGGTGCCCCGATTCCAGAGCTCCCCCACGATTTACACCCCCTGGGCTTGTCCCTCAAATCGTCACGGCCCAAGAGGTTCCATGAAAGGGGCCTGCGGGCAGCTGCTTCTCGGGGGAGACCGAACCCCCACCCTGATGCGCCAGAACCCCAGATCGCCCTCCCCACTCCCCCCACCCACGGCCCAGGCAGGGGCGCTCAGGCCAGGCTGGCTTTCTGCTCAGACACTTCCCAATTGGACCTGGCTCCATGGGGTCTGGGGGGGGGGGTAGCAGGGAACTTGGGGAGGGGGCACTGTCTGCCCCAGGGGACATGGAAGCAGGGGTGACAGATGGAGCCTGGAAGAGCCTCTGGAAGAGCCGAGCGGACAGAGGCGCTGAGAGGGAGACTGAGGACAGGCAGGGGTGGGGGGTGGGGAAGAGGGCCTCCTGGGGAGGAAGGGCAGGGACGCGAGGGAGGGAGGGGAGCAGCCGGGTGGCACCTGGTGGCCCGGGTCCTTGTGCGAGCTTCGAAGAGCTGCCCCTGCCCAGGCAGGCCCTGCTGTGTGTGGCGGGGGGGAGGGGAGGTGACAGTTAACCTTAGAATCTGAGTTCCACGGTCCCTTATGGCCGGGCAGGCTCCGCGGTGCCCAGTGCAGGCAGCCAGGGAGATGACAGCCAGGCCCCTCCTGGACGCTGCCCCTGTCCTGTTCACCCGCACCCTGGCCTGGGGTGTGCAGCCCCCACCCCAGGGTGCGTCACACAGCGGGTAGAGCTCAGGCCTCCTGGCCACGCTGCCAGGGCGAGCAGAGGCCCTGAACGGACACCCACGCGCCCGCGTCTCCCATCCAAGGCTGGAGCCGATGGTTTAGGCTGCCGGCTCTGACATCTTAGGAGCTGGGTTTACAACTATTTACCCGGTCCTTACTCTGCACTTGGCAGTGTAAGGGCTCTGGGGACCCTCGAGTGTGAATTCATTTAGTACTCATACAGCCCTAGGAAGTCAGTGCCGTTAGCACCCCCCACCCCCGCTTACAGACAGGAGAAGGTCAAGGGATTTGCTCAAGGTCACACAGTGAGAGAACAGGAGAGCTGGGATTCAGGGCCTGGCACCCCGACCAGAGCCTGTGTGTGCAGCTCGGCCGCCTCTTTCCTTTCTCACATAAACAGCTAGATTCTGAACGGGTCTTAAAGGAGTGTATGGGAGCAGATGTGGCTCAAGCCGTTGAGCTCCTGCCTCCCATATGGGAGGTCCCAGGTTTGGTTCCCAGTGCCTCCTGGAAAAAAACAAACAACAAGCAAAACAAACGTGAGACAAACTCAGGGAAGCACATGTGGCTCAGTGGCTGAGCTCTGGCTTCCCAAATATGACGCCTGGGTTTAATCCTGGCCCCCGGTGTTAGAAAGAAAGTTGCACCTGTAAGAAAACAAAAGCTCACCTGATTGTGGAGGAGAAAAGTATTTTATTAACGATCTTGCAAGAACAGGTACTCGACCTGGATAAAGTGGCCAGTGGGCCAAACCGCAAGAAACACTGACATTTATACCTAACCCCACATGCAGGTCCCTCCCCTGTTCCCCAGTGAGTGGGAACCTCAGGGGTTATAGCCTATCTGAATTGTCTAATTAAGTTCTGGGGTCCCTGCTCTCAGTCCCCGCTCAGTCACTCTCTACACCCTGGCAGGCTGGGCGGGCTCGGTGTCGCTTTCATTCCTGGTGCGCTTTTCAGATTTGGCACTGTTTCCACGATTGGCCCCGCCCCCACCTCTCACCATTGGCCCTTCTCGCTTTGACCCCGCCCCCAGCACTCACCATTGGCCCCCTCGTTTTGGTGGCACTTTTCAAATTCCTGGAGCGCCAAAGCCTCTAGAACCCCTTTCCCTCCCTCCTCGAAAGGCAGAGCTGGCTCTGGCTTCCCCTTTGTGAAAATTAAACTCAACCCTTTCCTACAAATCCCCCCTCTTTCTTTTAGACGCTTTAGTTTTCACAATTTAGTTTCTCAACTCTGCTAAGAGCCTACTCACATTCTTCCTCATAGAGATCTTCCTCTTTAAGGGGTACACGTTGTTTTGCTTGTACTGTATGGGCATCTGTTTGGTTAGGGCCGTTTCAATGAGTTTCTGAGCTAATGCTTGGGCACATGGGATGATGCAACATCCAACTGCTGTGAGTACCCCAGCCATGATGATAAGGGACGTCAGGACAGACAGTGCCACCCCTTTCCATTTTCCAAACCAGCTCTAACCATCCTGTGAGTGGGGTGTCAATGCCAGAATTTTCTGCCAGCTCCTCAGATATGGCTGTTAAACCTTGGAAGGCCATGCTTTGGATGGCCCCATCTGGGGCCGTATTATTGGGGGCGAAGGTACAGCAACTACCTCCAATCATAACACAGACGCCTCCTTTCTCTGCTAGCATCATGTCTAGGGCTATCCTATTTTCCCAGGCCATTCGGCTAGTAGCATCCCTCTGTTCTGCCATTCCCTTACCTGCATCCCTAGTGTAATTGATAAATCTTTGTTGATTATAATATATATAGTTACTCCAATCCACATTTTTGTTAATGGTGACCCACCAGAACAAGAATGACTCAAATCCTGCAGCTACCTGATTTCTAGCTTTAAATTCATTAGGGGGAAACGGACTTTGGCCCAGTGGTTAGGGCGTCCATCTACCACATGGGAGGTCCGCGGTTCAAGCCCCGGGCCTCCTTGACCCGTGTGGAGCTGGCCCATGCACAGTGCTGATGCGTGCAAGGAATGCCCTGCCACGCAGGGGTGTCCCCCGCGTAGGGGAGCCCCACGCGCAAGGAGTGCACCCATAGGGAGAGCCGCCCAGCGCGAAGGAGGGAGCAGCCTGCTGAGGAATGGCGCCGCCCACACTTCCCGTGCTGCTGACGAAAACAGAAGCGGACAAAGAAACAAGACGCAGCAAAAGACACAGAAAGCAGACAACCGGGGGAGGGGAGGGGAATTAAATAAATAAAAATAAATCTTTAAAAAAAAAAATTCATTAGGGACTCCCAGGGAACTCCTATACTATCTAGATAAATTCAGTCATCAAAGGAACCAGGTAAACATCTTTTCTTTCTCTCTCCCTGGTTTTGTGTTTCCTCCTCTTTTTCAAATGCCAGGGTAAATGGGATGGCCACTTGAACCAGAGCACAGGTCCCTCCCCACTTCTCAGGTAACACTGGTAGGAGGATGCCCTTTCGGCAGTACCACCCGAGGTCTGCTCGGGGTGTGGCCAAACTGGAGGAACTGCCAGTACTATCCTCACTCACGTTCCATACTTGTGTACACAACCCATGGTCCCCAGGTCCTGGAGCCCTTTTCCCCATCTAGAGAGACAGGAGAGGGACTTCCTGGACCAAGGAGGGAAGCAGGTACGGCTTTGACAGGAGGGAAGAGAGAGGACAGCATACACGGTTCTCACCAGGAGTAGAATTCTGGAAGAGGAGTGTCATGCACTTAAACTCCCTTTCATGCTCTTCCAGACCGAGTGGAAAGGGCACAATATGAGCTGTGGGGCGGCCTGTTGCACAAGCGTAACAGTTGCTTTTCTTCAGACTCTGGACCGTATATTTGACCCATTCTGGCCAGGCATTTGCATCTCCATCTCCCGTCTTTATTTCTGTGGTCTGCTTTAAATCCTCTCCCTTGAGCATCCTGACTGCTTTGGGATCCTTCTGCATCGGGGAGCTGGCCTTTGGTGGGTTTTCCCTTGGTATCTCTGAAAGGTTAGTGGGAGGGGGCTTGTTGACGTCGTATCCACAGGAGGAGGAAGGACTCGAATACGGAACCTCCCCGGGGGAGCTTTACCTGTAACGTCCCCCCATTCCATACACTCTATTGACTACTTGGTCCCTGCTGCTGCTCCCCGTTTCTAATTAGTCTGCCTTCTTAATAGTTATTACTATTGGATCGCATTGAAGACTTTTGCAGTCTGGTATTACCTTTATAAAAGGTTATTTTTACCCTTTAATGGCCTCAAACTTGGTGGGATCCATCCTGTATTCATTGTCAATCCCTTTCTTTCTTTCTTCTTTTTCTAAGATTTATTTATTTATATCTCTCCCCTCCCCCCCACCCCGGTTGTCTGTTCTCTGTGTCTATTTGCTGCATCTTCTTTGTCCGCTTCTGTTGTTGTCAGCGGCACGGGAATCTGTGTTTCCTTCCGGTCAAGGAGGCCCGGGGTTTGAACCGCGGACCTCCCATGTGGTAGACGGACGCCCTAACCACTGGGCCAAGTCTGCCGCCGATTGTCCATCCCTTATACTGGGTAGCCCACCAAACATCATCCCAGGAGGCCAAGGTGGGTTTGACTGTAACCATTCCCCACTGGCTCTGGTTATAGGTATTTATTTATTTATTTATTTATTTATTTTTTAAAGATTTATTTATTTTATTTAATTCCCTCCCCCCACCCCGGTTGTCTGTTCTCTGTGTCTATTTGCTGCCTCTCGTTTCTTTGTCCGCTTTTGTTGTCGTCAGCGGCATGGGAAGTGTGGGCGGTGCCATTCCTGGGCAGGCTGCTCTTTCTTTCGCGCTGGGCGGCTCTCCTTGTGCGTGGGGCTCCCCTACGCGGGGACACCCCTGCATGGCGCGCATTAGCACTGCGCATGGGCCAGCTCCACACGGGTCAAGGAGGCCCGGGGTTTGAACCGCGGACCTCCCATGTGGTAGGCGGATGCCCTAACCACTGGGCCAAGTCCGTTTCCCTATAGGTATTTATTTTCCCCACTCAGCCATCACTGGTGCTCCAAATTCCTAGACCTTCAGTTGTATTTGCTATCCATTTAACAGGGTTTGTCATGACCTGAATCCGAAACATCATAGTCAGTATAATTCTCATTTTCAGAAACTTTAAATCCTTCATCTGCTAGTCTCTTAAGGCACTAGACAAGGTGGAGAC
This sequence comes from Dasypus novemcinctus, assembly GCF_030445035.2. Classification (NCBI taxonomy): domain Eukaryota; kingdom Metazoa; phylum Chordata; class Mammalia; order Cingulata; family Dasypodidae; genus Dasypus; species Dasypus novemcinctus. Next base: position 68,579,809 of record NC_080695.1, on the reverse strand, counting down.
AGGTAACAGACTTCCCTCTAAGTGGAGAGATATCTTCCCACAAAATTCATTGATACAGAGTCTGATCAGTCCCTCCCCCTTTCCTATATGCCCTCCCAACTCTTGCCTTCTCAGAGTGATCCTTAAGGGATTCAAAGTTGGAGCTGCTTCCCAGGACTTGGACGGTGTTGTTGGGTACTTATCGTCTAGTTCAGTCACTGGTCCTTTTACTCGAAAATAGTGGGTCCAGGCTTTTTCTGCTGTCCAGACTGCAGTTTCAGTTGTCAACAAAATTTGATAGGTCCTTCCCAGGTTGGCTAAAGTTTGGACTCTTTCCACCACTTGATTAGGACCCAACTGCCGGTTTGGTGTTGATGGACAGTGAATTCAAGAGGTGGGGTCTGGGCCAGCAAACCACGATGCCTGAGGGATGACAAAGTAGAGGACAAAGCCAGTATAAAATTCTTAAGGAAGAAATCCTTCGACTCAAAGGAAGGGAGGTCTCCAGTCCTCCTAGGAAAAGGCAAGGAAAAAAACATTTCCTAAGGGGAGATTCCCAGCTCTTTCCTAGGGGCAGTTCTAATTCTCAATAGGGCTATGGGTAAGCACCTAATCCAGGGTAACTTTATTTCTAAGACCAACTTAGAAAGATCCTTCTTTAAAGGTTGATTCATTCTCTCTACTCTTCCTGAAGACAGCGGGTGCCAAGGTGTCTGGAAGTTCTGTGTGACACCCAGCCTTCGCATAATGTTCTGGAGTACACGGGAGGTAAAGTGGCTGCCATTGTCTGCGTCTGTATTTTCCACTAACCCATAATGAGGAATGATTTGTTCAAGGATAATTTTAGAAGTTCCTAATGCTGTAGGTGAGACCAGAGAAGATGCCTCCACCTATCCTGTCAAATGGTCTACAATAACCAAAACGTACTTTAGCTGACCCATTGGGGGCATTTCAGTGTAATCAGCCTGAATGCTCTGGAATGGCCTGAGGCCCGGCTCCTGTTCCCCTTGTTCTGACCTCCTTAAGAGTTTCCTATTAACCTTTTAGAAAATTATACCTCGTTCACTTTTTTGTTTAGCTACAGTATAAAGGCCCATGCATCCAAAGTACTTAAGAACAAGATCACAAATGGCCTGTACCCTCAGTGACTCCCTTGTTGTAAGACTGCTAATACCTCTCTCATCACTTGTTAATTCAACATCTGTCTGTCATCCGGGAGGAGTCACCTCCCTTGGTCATCCAGGGTTGCTCCTAACTGTTCCAGTCTTTCACCTCCTTTTCAGAGAATGTGGGGACCCCAAACTTTTCAGGAATGGAGGGTATCAGGATCATCAACTTCAAAGGGGAACTGGGGGAGGCTTCCTAGCCTCTTCATCTGCTAACCTATTGCCCTTTGCCTCAAACGTATGACCTTTCTGGTATTTGTTTACATGTACCACTGATATTTCCCTGGGTAAAAGTAGATTGGTCAATATTTGTTTTATTAGTTCCCTGTGGACTAGCCCGTTTTCCTTGCTGTTAATCAATCCCCTCTTTTCCCAAATTTTCCAAAAGTGTGGACTACCCCAAAAGCATACTTGGAGTCAGTGTAGACTGTACCATCCTCTTCCTCTAATAATTCGAGGGCTTGATTTAATGCATACAATTCACAAGTTTGAGCTGACCAGTCACTGGGCAATCGGCCAGCTTCTTTCACCTCACAAGTTAGTCCATCCACAATTGCATAGCCATTGTGCTTCCTTCCTTCGAGGACCCTGGAGGACCCATCTATGAAAATTTTCCCCCCAAGTGCAGGGGAAGGTCCCCAAGGTCAGATCAGACTCGATCTGATACTCAGTCAGGTCTAAACAATCATGTGCAGGTGCCTCCATTTTGTCAGATTCCTTCCAAAGGAAGGAGGCCGGGTTTAGGCTATGGTCTGTTGTCAATACCAAGTCATTTTTCCCATTAGGATAGCCTCATACTTCAGAATTCGGGAATCAGTCCACCACCTTCCTGCTTTCTGAGACAGAATAGTTCTGACCTGATGAGGGGTGCTAATGACTAAGGCTCCCCCGAAAGTCAGCTTCCTGCTCTCTTCTACCAGGAGAGTGGTTGCTGCCACAGCTTGAACGCATCCGGGCCATCCCCTGGAGACAGGATCCAAAATCTTGGAAAGAGAGGCTATAGGTCTCCTTTGACCTCCCCAGATTTGGGTCAGAGCCCCAAGGCTGTCCCTTTATCTACTGTAACAAATAGGTGGAAATGTTTCTCGAGGGAAGGGAGGACTAGACCAGGGGCCTGCACCAGCGCCCATTTGAGCCCCTCTAAAGCCTCTGTCTCCCCCTGAGAGCTGACACCTTCATTCTTAAAGGGGTGCTGAAGGATGATGGTCACTCTTTTGTAACTGCTGCCCCCTGGTTAGGAGCAGTAGGCCTTACCTGACAAGGTGTAAAACCCTCCTGCTTTTCTGTCATGGTTGGAGGAAGTCAACTACGGCACCCTGTGTGAAACTGGCTAAAATCCCTGTATTGCTAACAAGATGGAAGAAATAAACTTAATTAGAATTTTGAGGATAGGATATCATTAAAAGGATACTGGGCCACAAAAATAGAAAAGGCCAGGTAATGGCAACTGAGGCACAGTGGTCTCACAATGAGAGACTGTGCTGGCTCCATGGCTACGCTTGCAACACAAGGAATGCAATGGTTGAATGCTTGATGACTATCAGGATGATGCCACAGGCAGAGATAAAAATGAGCACATATATTTTATAGTCTATGGAACACTTAGACTTTGCACCTTGAGATAAGATTTTTTGAATTCCTTGGCTCATGAGTAATGGTACTAGTTAACTGCATGTTGCTGCTTGTTCTCACGTAGACTGGGGTATATAGAAAGCCCCCTGTAAACAATAAAGTTGTCTGATGAATCTCTACTCTCAGACCCCCTGATCCCAGCTCTCTCGTTCTTTCTCTTTGTTTCATTCTTCTTCTTCTCTTTGTCTTTCATTCCTGATACTCTTCGGGCCCAAATCTCCAACAGCCAGGTGCCTATAGGTTGTATCTTCTCAAAGTTGATGGGCTTTATTTTACAGGTTTCATTAGAAATTGGTTTCCAGGTCCCAGGTGAGGAAAGGTTATCCATAGTATCTCGACAGGGTTAAGCTGAAGTGGATCCCAGCCACCTCGTTTACTGTTTCCTTCCTGGTGGGAAAATGCTTAGCCCTGGCAGGATGGCATGTGGGTTTGCCAGTCCTCCCCAGGATATGAGAGGGACAGGTTTTAGAATAAGGGCTAGGAGAGAGACTTGGATGAAGCATGTTCATTACTTAGAAAATGAAGTTTACCAGGATCTTTTAGCATGTTCAATATCCCTCTGCATATGATCTAGAAAAGATATCAGCATGGGAAGCAGATGTGGCTCAACCAATAGAGCATCCATCTACCACAGAGGAGGTCCAGGGCTGGGTACCCAGGGCCTCCTGGCCCGTGTGATGAGTTGGTCCCCATGCAGTGCTGTTGTGTGCAAGAAGTGCCATGTCACACAGGAGTTCCCCTGGCATAGGGATGCCCCACGCACAAGGAGTGTGCCCCACAAGGAGAGCAGCCCCACGAGAACAAAGCGCAGCCTGCCCAGGAGCGGTGCTGCACACATGGAGAGCTGATGCAGTAAGACGACACAAGAAAGAAACACGGATTCCCAGCCCTGCCTGACAAGAATGCAAGGGGACAAAGAAGAACACACAGCGAATAGACACAGAGAGCAGACAAAGGGGGGGGGGGGGAGAAGGGGAGAGAAACAAATAAATAAATAATAATAAATCTTAAGAAAAAAAAGATGCCCTGGATGGTGCTTCAGAGGTAATCACCGGACATTGTAAATCCTCACAGGGCCCACTTGATGGAATAGAGGAGAGTATGGGCCATGATGTGAACCAATGTATATGAGGTGCAGAGGTGCCCAAAGATGTACTTACCAAATCCAATGGATGTGTCATGATGATGGGAACGAGTGTTGTTGGGGGGGGGGGAAAGGGGGGGTGGGGGGGTGGGGTTGAATGGGACCTCACATATATATTTTTAATGTAATATTATTACAAAGTCAATAAAAAATAAAAAAATTAAAAAAAAAAAAAAAGAAAAAAAAGAACTTCATAAAAAAAAGAAAAGACATCACCATAATCATCAAGCATACATATAGAATAGAAGAGATATAGGTACAATACTTAATACCAATCAATGCATAAGTTTTTTTTTTGAGTTGCAATCATTAGATCCAAGGTCCACACTTGCAACACCATACAAGTTGTCTCTCCATGGGAGCAAGCCATAATGCCAATTGTGTTTTAAGTTTTACTCACAGCACTCTGGAGATCATTGCTCCACCTGGTAAGTCCTTCATGCAGCTAGCACGCTGCAGCACCATTGACCCTAGAGAGACGCTAAGATGGTAGTCTCCAGGATTCCACCCGCCTGGTACACAGCGTCCTTCAGCATCATGGAGATTTTTACGTCTACACCTTCACCATGATGACATTAATTAACAAGTATTTAACTTCAGCAATACAGCCCAATGGAATCAAGATTATCTTCCTTTCCCAGCACTTTAATACGCAGATTGAGGTGGCCTCTGGCAGTTTTTCCTGTTATGAAACTACCTTTTGTTACTAAAATCAATTCAGTTTCTGCGTAATAATAACTTACTGGAATTAGCCATTCAAACATTTTGGTTTGAACATTGCTTCTACAAACTTCTTATAACTATCCATAACCACATAGACAATAGTTGCTTCATCTCAAGACAAATTCCCTCTTCACAAAACATATTCCCTTACTTAATGCTACCTTCTACAATACCTTCTACAACTTCTATATGCATTCAAGTTTTGTCCTACATACTTCCATCCTGATTTTATGAAAACCAGCTATCTTATCCTAGGAAAAAAATACATTCTTTTAAACAAACATCAAATTTCAGTCAGCACTCCCATAAACCTTTTATGCCTTTCTATATCTACTCAAGTCTCATATCCCTCATTCTGTTCTGTGAAAAAATAATAAACTATTCTTCTCAATTTAGGCATTTCAAGATTTCCATACTTTATTAATAAGTTGTTTTTGTTTTTTAGCTATTTGAATAGAGCTCTTTTAAGAATTTTCATTGTCAATTTAATATTACCACCTGGAGGTATTAAAACATACACTGAACAAACAGAAAAACACAAAAAGAATTATGAAAGCAAGGTTGGCACAGAGCCAATCTGCATCTGCCCTGTATTTTGGCCAGAATATGTTGGGCAGTCATTTCCTTTCCCTTGGTCCGATTATTATCAGTCCAATGTTCCAACATCCTCGCTAATGGGCTGTCCGGAGGAATGTCTCCAGGGGATCTTACAGATACCCCCTCCTGGGTCAACCGACTGCCACTTTTCCCCATTCTGAGTCTTTTCTGGGTTTCTTTCAAGCCCAGACATCAGAATTTCCCCACCACCAAGGCAATACTTAACAGTCCCTTTTCTTACTTTGGCCTGTGCACAGGTTTACCTGGTCAGCAAGAGGCAGGTTTTCCTTTCCCCTTTTCTCAACCAGAAAAGGCAGATCTAAGCATCTGGTCTCTGGTCAGAGGCAGGTCCCCAGGGCCAGAGTCTGAGACCGCTCAATCAGGAGGACGTGCCTTCCCCTCGTCTGCTCTGGGGGACCCCTCCAAAACTGTGGATCCTGGAGGAGCCCCCAAGATTCTTAGAAAGAAAGCTGCACCTGTAAGAAAACAGAAGCTCACCCGATTGTGGAGGAGGAAAGAATTTTATTAAGGATCTTGCAAGGACCGGCTATTGACCTGGATAAAATGGCCGCACCAAACAGCAAGAAACACTGACATTTATACCCTAACCCCAACATGCGGGTCCCTCCACTGTTGCCCATTGATTGGGTACTTCAGGGGTTGCAGCCTATCCGAATCGTCTAAGTAAGTTCCTCGGTTCCCACTCTCAGTCGCTGCTCCTGCCTTCCCTACACTCTGGTGGGCTGGGTGGGCTGGGCACCACTTTCATTCCGCTCGCCCTTTTCAAATTTGGTTTTCACTATTGGCTCCGCCCCCACCCCTCACCATTGGCCCTCCCCGCTCTGGCCCTGCTCCCAGCTCTCACCATTGGCCCTCCCTGCTCTGGCCCTGCTCCCAGCACTCACCATTGGCCCTCCCCGCTCTAGCCTTGCTCCCAGCACTCACCATTGGCCCTCCCCGTTCTGGCTCCGTCCCCAGCTCTCACCATTGGCCCTCCCCGCTCCAGCCCTGCTCCCAGCTCTCACCATTGGCCCTCCCCGTTCTGGCTCCGCCCCCACCTCTCACCATTGGCCCTCCCCGCTCTGGCCCTGCTCCCAGCCCTCACCATTGGCCCTCCCCGTTCTGGCTCTGCCCCCCACCTCTCACCATTGGCCCTCCCCGCTCTGGCCCCGCCCCCAGCACTCACCATTAGCCCGCTCACTTTGGCACCACTTTTCAAATTCCTGGTGCGCCAAAATTTCTAGAACCCCTTTCCTTCCCTCCTCGAAAGGCAGAGCCGGCTCTGGCTTCCCTTTGTGAAAATTAAACTCAGCGCTTTCCTACACCGGTCCCGGCAGCTCCGGGCCCATCCTCACAGCCCACTCAGCTGATTTGCGCGGCCTGCGCTGGAGGAGCCGCGCGCGCAGCTTCGGTCCTCACCCCTCCCTAGGGCCCCTCTGACGAGCTGTTGCTTCTCCCAAGCCCGGCTGACCCGGGTGTTTCCAGTTTCTCTCTTCCCTGGGCACCTGAGTTGGCAAACCCCAAGCCGTCCTCTGGGCCGGGGGCGGGCAAGTGCTTCCTGTAAATGAGCAGCTGTTTTAGGGTTCCCGAAGCCTGAACCCAATCACAGACGCCGCAGAAGCGCGGGGCGTGGCCGAGTTCAGCAGCGCTTCCCAGAAGCAGGCAGCTCGCGTGGCTCATCCGCCATGGGCCGGGCCCTGGGAGGCCCTGGAGAGCTCTCAGCCGGGGCGTCGGAGGGTTCTGGAATCAGCCACCAGAGAGAACTCAAGGGCTGGATTGAACGCGGGGCGAGATGCACGCTCCGGCGGGAGTGCGGGTGCGCACCTGCCGGGGCCGCGGGGGCTGCTTCCTTGAGCCCGGGCGCCCCCCTTTCCCCCTCCGTGAAAGCCCCGGCGTGCTCACTGGTCTGCCTTACGCAGAAGAGGGACTGAAAATGACCACTTTTTCCTGGCTCCGCATTCCTGCCCGAGCGGGAAGCGTGCGGGGACGGGTGGGTGAAGCGCCGTGGTGGTGGGTGATGGGGCCCACCTGGCTGCTGCTGCACCAGGCCTGGGCGCTGGGCCCTGGGTGGGTGACTTTCCACTGACGGTCATCTTTGGGGGGTCCTCCTCCACGGCTGAGTTGTCGCCCTTCTCCCACCTCTTTCCCTTCCTCAGGCCCACCTGCTCCAATCCTCAGCCTCAGCTACCCCCCCCCCCCCGAGTCTACTGAACCCCACCTGTACTGGGCCTGAGCAGCCCTCCACCGTTCTCTGTCCACTTCCCCTTCCCTGCATCCTTCCTAGTTGGTGACTGCCGCACCTCCTCCAAGTCTGACGGCAGAGGCTTCACTTCAGAGGGCGGGAGGCCGGGAGTGGGGTGAGGAGGGGGGGGCGAGCGGGCAGGTGGGGGGCTGGCGAAGAGCTTGCCCTGAACCGGTTCTGTTTTCAACAGTGAAACCCCACGGGCTCCAGCTCCCCAGCCGCGGAGGGATTGGGCAAGTGTGGCCTCTTCAAAGAGCAAAGGAGGAAGTGGTCAGCGAAGGTGGATGGCCGAGCGGTTCTGGTGGAGCAGGGTGGACCTTGAGCCGTGGTAGCTTCCCCTGCTGGGAGCCGCTTTGCACAGGAACACTTTCTCCAGGGACATCATCCCATCCGAGTGGTGTACAATTTTGAAAAATTCGAGAAAATAGGAGGGGAGGAGGGAGCCTCCGTGGGCACCTGCAAGGGTTGCAAGACGCCGGCGCATTCCCAGGACCCACGCGGTTTATAATCAGGTTTGCAGAAAGCGTGCCGCCGCTTGGCAAGGTGCTGCTGGCTGTGCTACGTGGGAAAAGCAGAGGGTCAAACGACCTGAGCCGTGTGACCAGGGCAGGCGACCCCAGTGGCATACCTGCACACCGGGGTATTTATCACACATTTTCTATGGGCTAGGTGTCGTGCTAAGAAAGCCTGTTTTTTTAGGAGGTCCCAGGGATTGAACCTGGGACCCCGTACATGTGAAGCAGGTGCTCAACCACCCAGCCATGCCTGCTCCATAAGAAACTCTTTATATTGACTATTTCATTTAATCTTCACAGCAACCCTAAGATGTCGACTATTAATATGACCATTTTACAGATGAGGGGACTGAGGCAGGGAGGGGTCAGGGAACGTGCCCAAGGCCACCAACAGGTGGGAGCTAAGGGCTGGCATAGGACCCGGTTCTAGGGTCTGACCCACCCTTAGGCTTTGCTGTAACAAAGCACGGCAAATGGGGTGGCTTTAAAACAACAGAAAGGAAAGTATTTGTGGTTCAACCAGTTGGGTGCCCGCCTACCACATGGAAGGTCCTGGATTCGGGCCCCAGTGCCTCCTAAAGAAGACGGGCAGATGCTGTGCCTGCCACAACGAGCAGACATCTAAATGAGCAGATGCCACAAGCCAGCAGATGCCATAGCCTGCGGGGAGCGGATGTGGCTCAGGCCGTTGGGCACTCGCTCTCATGTGGGAGGTTCCGGGTTTGGTTCCCAGTACATCTGGGAGAAGATGAGCCAACAATGAGCAGACAGATGAGAGAACTGTCTAGGGAAGGGGGGGGGGGGATAAATAATAATAATAATAAAGTAAATGGGAAAAAAAACACCCAAAACCCAGAAAGTCATGTCTTACATTCTGGAGGCCAGCAGCTCTCCCTCTGAAGGCATCTTCCGAGGCGCTTTTTGGCCTTCTGTGTATCTTCTTTGAAGAAATAGCTATTCGAGTCTTTTGTCTATTTTCTAATTGCGTTGTCTGCCTTTTTGTTGTTGAACTGTACGTGTTCTTTATATATTCTGGATATTAAACTTTCACCAGTGTTTTAGTTACCTGGCTGCTAAAACAAATACCATACAAAGGGTGAATGCAAAAATAAAAATTTATCAGCTCCTAGTTTCAGAGGCCACGAAGCCTGCTTCCACCCATGGTTGGTATCTTCTGGCTGGCCAGCAATTTTGGGAATTCCTTGACTTTACCGTCATATGGCGACAGGTTCTGTTGACTTCCCACTTCTGGCTGCTTCCTTGGCTTTTCTCTCTGTGACTTTCTGTACAAGAACTCCAGTACAGGGAAGCGGATTTGACTCACCTGATAGCGCGTTCACCTACCACGTGGGAGGTCCAGGGTTCAAACCCAGGGCCTCCTTGACCCATGTGGAGCTGGCCCACACGCAGTGCTGATGCATGCAAGGAGTGCCGTGCCACGCAGGGGTGTCCCCCGCGTAGGGGAGCCCCACGTGCAAGGAGTGCGCCCCATAAGGAGAGCTGCCCTGTGAGAATAAAAGCACAGCCTGCCCAGGAGTGGCGCTGCACACACGGAGAGCTGACACAACAAGATGACGCAACAAAAAGAGACAGATTCCCAGTGCCGCTGCAAGCAGACACAGAGGAACACACAGCGAAGGGACACAGAGAGCAGACAACTGCGGGGGGGGGGGGGGGGGGGGGAGGTGTGGAAGGGGAGAGAAATAAAAAATAAATCTTAAAAAAAAAAGAACTCCAGCACAGGGTCAAAACCCATCCTGGGGAGTGGAGGTGGCTCAAGAGATTGGGTGCCTCCCTCCCACATGGGAGGTCCTGGGCTCCGTGCCCCATGCCTCCTAAAAAGAAGACGGGCAGACAGTGCATGCAGATGAGGGGAAGAAATAAATAAAAAATAAAATAAATTTTTAAAAAAAGCAAACCCACCCTGATTCATCTGGGTCACACCTTAACTGAAGTAACCTCATCAGAAGGTCCTGTTTACAACGGGTTCTTGCCTCAGGAGTGGATGCAGAACGTTTTTCTGGGATACATAGCTCCAAATTACCAGAGACAGGTATGTGATTTCCACATACGTCCTCCCACTCTGTAGGTTGTCTTTCAACTTTCATGCTGAAGGACTTTGATGCATAAAAGTTTTTGATTTTGATTAAATCTCATTCATCTATTTTTTTTTCTTTTGTTACTAATACTTTGGGTGTAAAGTCTAGGAAACCACTGCCCAACACAAGGTCCTGAAGATGCTTCCCTATGTTTTCCTCTAGGGATTTATAATTTTGTTCTTATATTTAGGTCCTCGATCCATTTTGAGTAGATTTTTGTTATTTTTTTGGGTCTATTTATCTTCCTTCATTCTTTTCCATATGGACATCCAATTTTCCCAGCACCATTTGTTGAAGATAATATTCTTCCCCATGGAGTGAACTTGGCACTTGTCAAAAAATCAGCTGGCCATAGAAGTGAGGGTTTGTTTCTGAACTCTCAATTCTATTTCATTGGTCTACATGTCTATCCTTGTGTCAATGTCATGTTTTTTTTTTTTAAAGATTTATTTATTTCTCTCCCCTTCCCCCCCCCCCCCCGCCCCGGGCCCCGGTTGTCTGTTCTCTGTGTCTATTTGCTGCGTCTTCTTTGTCTGCTTCTGTTGTTGTCAGTGGCATGGGAATCTGTGTTTCTTTTTGTTGCGTCATCTTGTTGTGTCAGCTCTCCGTGTGTGCGGTGCCATTCCTGGGCGGGCTGTGCTTTTTTCATGTGGGGTGGCTCTCCTTACGGGGCACACTCCTTGCGCGTGGGGCTCCCCTACGTGGGGACACCCCTGCGTGGCAGGGCACTCCTTGCGCTCATCAGCCAGCTCCACACGGGTCAAGGAGGCCCGGGGTTTGAACCACGGACCTCCCATGTGGTAGACGGACGCCCTAACCACTGGGCCAAGTCCGCTTCCCTATCATGTTGTTTTGATTACTGTGCATTTCTTTGTAATAGGTGTTAAAATTGGGAAGTGTCAGTCCTCCAACTTGATTTTTTTTTGAAGATGGCTTTAGCTATTTGGGGCCCCTTTCCCTTCCATATACATTTGATGATTGACTTTTCCATCTTTGCAAAGAAGGGTGTTGGAATTTTGATTGGGGTTGCATTGAATCTGTAAATTGCTTTGGGTAGAATTGACATCTTATCGATAGTTATGTTTCTAATCCATCAACATGGAATGTCCTTCCACCTACTTGAGACTTCTTTGATTTCTTTCAGCAATGTTTTCTGTGTACAAGTCTTCTGTATTCTTTGTTAAATTTATTCCTAGATACTTGTTTCTTTTGGTTGCTATTGTAAGTGGAATTTTTCCCCCTCAATTTCCTCTTCCGATTATCTGTTACTTGTGTGTAGCAACACTACTGACTTTTGCAAGGTGGTCTGGGATCCCGCCACTTTGCTGAATTCCTTTATTTGTTCTGGTAGCTTTGTTGTGTACACTTAACTTTTTGAGGAACTGCCAATTGTTTTCTACAACACGACAGCCCGGTCATTTTCAAATGTACTGTCCCTTCTGAAATCTCAGATTGGGGAGGGAGGGGGTGAAGACGTAGGACTGGGGTCCCCATGCAGGAGACCCTACCACATGGGGCTCTGGGGCCCGAATGCCTGGGGCCACTTTCTGGAAAGTTCCAGACGTGCTCCCCAGAATCAGAGCCCCCAAAGACGCCCCACCCTTGTCCCCAGAACCTGTGACAAGGTGGCCTCACATGGCAAAAGGGACTTTGCTGATGGGATGAAACTACAGACCTCAAGATGGAAAACTGTGCTGGATTATTGGGGGGCTCCATGTAACCACAAGGGACCTTGTAAAAGGGAGGCAGGAAGTCAGAGGAGGCGGTGAGGCAACCACAGCAGAGGAGTGGGGGCAGCCTGGGGAAACTGGCAAGATAAGGGGAAGCGGCTTCTCCCACAGGCCTTGGCGGGGGGGGGGGGGGGGAGGGCGGAGAATGCCACCCTGCCCACCCACGTGGGTATTCTGACTTCCAGAACCGTGAGATAGTACGTGTGGATAGTTTCAAGTACTAAGTTTGGGGTTATTTGTTACAGCAGTGGCAAGAAGCTAATACACTGGGATTGTGACTTGGGCTAATTGCTTTGCTCTCAAGGCCTCGGTTTCCACATCGGTGAAATGGGGACAGCAGTAACCCTCACTTTGGGATGGCCATGGGGCATACACCAGCCAGGTGATGCATGTCCAGTGTTGGGCGCAGTATGTCCCCTGCCCGACGGCGAGCACCCTGCTACCACCACACGGTGTCCGCCTGGCTCGCAGCACCCCCTCCAGTGTGGCCAGCGTCTGTCCCCGGTGGCCCTCGGCCCAGGTGGGGAAGGAAGGAGGTGAGCCCGCCTCGCTGGGGAGGCTGGCGGCATCACGCAGGGCCAGGGCCCAGGGCCAGGTCCTGCCCTCTTTGGAGAGGTCCTGCGCCAGCGTGCCGAGAGGGTGAAAACAGAGCCTGCGGGCACCTCTCAGCTGTAGGTGGCTGAACAGAAGCGAGCGCTTCTCCCTGCTCTCAGCTCCCCTCCCCCAGCCCTTTGTTTTTTTCATTCATGAAATAAACCCCACGTCTGAGCGAAAAACCCCTGGAATGCAGAAGCTGACAAGCCTGTGGCCTCCTCCCGGGGGGGGGGGGGGCCCTGGCACACCTGTGGGAGGCAGCCAGCACACCTGCGGAGGGTTGGGGGCGGGAGCACACCTGTGTGGGCGGGGACGCCCTGCCCCCCAGCCCTGGCAGCACCTGGCTGGCCCTGGGGAGGGCGGGGCTGGTTGCCAAGGCCTCAGGCGGCTGAGTTTCCGGAAGTGAGCCGCAGTTGGTGCACCCCAGGACCCACGACCTGCCGGGCTGGGGAGCTTCCTGGAGACAGGTGGGGGCCTAAGGGCGGGGCTCCTGGGGGGAGAGGGCTGCCCATGGCGGGGCCGGGGTAGGGACAAGAGAAAGCCTGGGCAAGGGCAGGTGTGGCAGCGGGGCTGAGCCGGGGCAGGGGCTGGGGGTGGGAGGCGGGCAGGGCGAAAGCAGGAGCGGGGGTGGGTGGGCTGGGTCAGGGCCGGGGGTGAGGGCCGGCCCCCGGAGCGCGCGGCTGAAGCCTGCCGGGGCCCGGGCAGGCGGGCAGCCCAGGCGTCCCCGCTGAGATGGCGCCGTCGCCCGAGGATCTGCGGCAGGAGCTGGAGGCCACGGCCCAGGAGGTGCTGGGGCGGCTGCGGAGCCGCCAGCTGTTCCAGTCCGAGTGGGACACGGCCGCCTTCGTCGTCTTCCTCACCTTCGTGGGTGAGTGTGGCCGGAGCCCCCTGCTAGGTGCCCCCCCCACCTCGCCCTGCCAGGCCCCGAGGTCAAGGGCCAAGTGTGGACCCCCGCCCGGCCCGCAGGCACCGTGCTCCTCCTGCTGCTCCTGGCCGTCCTTCGCTGCTGCTGCTGCTGCTGCTGCGACAGCCCCAGGCCGCAGAAGGTGAGCCCCGAGGTGAGCCCCGGGTGGCGCTGGGGGCGGCCGGGGCGGGGCGGCACGAGTCCAGGGGCCAACGCCCGGCCCTCTGTGTCCCTGCAGCGGAGACTCAAGGGAGCGGACAACCTGGCCCTGGAACCCTAGGCCCCTCCCGCGTGCCCTGCCCGCGCGGGGACAATGAAGGTCTTTGCCCAGAGCCTGCGTGCGAGTGTGTGTCCAGCCTCCGGGCCCCCCTGGCTTCAGCGGGCAGAACCGCCACCACCGCACCGGGCCCGCGGTGGGCCGGGCGCAGGTGGCGGGAAGGAGCAGGCCGCCAGCGGGGACCCCACTCATGCAGGCCGACACGGGGGTTCCAGGCAAAGGCTGACGACCTTTATTTCTTGGGGGGCCCTGGTCGGGCGGCAGAACATACACTGCGGCAACACTCAGCTCCGGGAGGGTGGCCTTGGCCTGCCCCCGTCCCTGCCACCTGCCTCCCACCCACAGCTTGGCCAGGGTCGCCCCATCACCCTCTGGGGGCAGCCGGGCAGGCAAGGAGGGAGCTAGCCTGGCCCCACCCTGAGTCCAAAGGTCCCCACAGGAGGGCCGGGCTGGGCCTGGGACTGGCTGGCCTTCCGGATCCTTCTGTCTTCAGAACAAACCCAACCAGGTTCTGGGCCCGGGGGCTGGTGGTCATCCCATCGGTGCCAACGCCACGGGCGGGCCGGGGCGGAGAGGAGGCTGGACGGCATGCACTGCCCAGGCTCCTGGCTCGGGCCAGCTCTCCGAGGGGGTGGCGGGCGGGACAGGGACCCCTGGGCCACTTTCCCAGGGGACAGGCTCCCAGGGCGCTCTGCTCAGAAGGGTCTGTAGCTCCAGTAGCTGGAGAACACGGAGATCTGGGGGAGGGGGAACCTGGGGTCAGTGGTGGCATTGGGGGGCCCCAAATGGAGCCAGGAAACAAGTCAAGGTCACCCAAGAACAGAGGAGAGGGTGGTATTCTCCAGCCACCCCCCGGCCCACCTGCCTGTTGGGGAGCGGGGAGGACAATGGGCCCGAAGATCTGGGGGTGCTTTGGAGGTGTGATAGGAGCCCTTGGGAGCCCCCGAAAGGCCCTGGCAGCCCCATCTGCTGGAGGCCCTACCCCCCCCCCAAGCCCCCCAGCCCCACCTTGTCCTTGAGCTGCTGGCAGAGCTGCAGGGAGACCGTGAAGAAGACAAGCGCGTCATTGAGCCACGGGATCACGCACTCCACCTTGTGCACGTGGCTCACCTCCAAACGCTGCGAGCCCCACTCACTGCGGGCGGGTGACGGGGGCCCTGAGGGTGGCGGGCCCGCCTGGCCCACCTGCCCCCCAGGTGCAGAGGCAGGTGTAGGGAGGGCGCCCCAGGACCCCCATACTCACAACATGGCCCCCGGGCTGTGGAGCACGGAGCCCCCCGCTGGGCGGAAGTTCTAGGCAGAACAGCGAGCAGAGCCGTCAGTCAGCCCCCACCGGCCCCGCGGGCCCGCGGGCCGGGGGCGGGGGAGCCGGGGGAAGCCGGGGGAGTGTGGGGGGGGAGAGCGGGGGGGCGGAGCTGGGGGAGCTGGAGAGGAGCCGGGGGAGCCGGGGGAGAGCCAGGGGAGAGTCGGGGGGCGCGGGGGGCGCGGGCCCTGCGCACCTTGGTGGAGTTGGGCTGCAGGGCGTGCAGCTGGTACACGGTCAGGCAGAGCTTGTTGAGGTTGACGTAGACGTTCACCAGCAGGTCGGCGGGCAGGGCGGGGGCGAACATGCGCTGGGGGAGCCCCCGCAGGCAGGCGGGGGTCAGCAGCGGGCAGTCGGCCCCCAGGCCCTCCCCTCCCCTGCTCCAGAATCCTTGGGGCTCCCAGCCACCCCCCCCTTTTCCCAGGGGCCCCAGGTATGGGGCCGGCTCCGCCACAACAGGGGCATGGAGGGGGGATGCGGGATGCGAGCCAAGGACCCCTTCCCAGAAAAGCCTGCCTGCCTACAGTTTTGGGGGTCTAGGACTGCCACTCTGGGGAAATCTAAGCCCTCTGGAGAGAACCCCTCTCCCCGGGCCCAGGCTGGGCACTGACCGTGAGGCCACTGGCGGCGAGCTCGGGCAGCGTGAGGGTGGCCGGGGTGGTGAGCCGGCTGCGGGCTCGGGTCAGCTGCAGCATCACGGCGTCCATCAGCTGTGGGGCGGGGGCCCGCGACAACTGTGGTTACAGCGGCCGGCGGGTCCCGCCCTGGCGCGCTCGGGCCCTGAGCTCCCGGTGGGGGCTGGCTAGAGGCGGCTAACCGGGCCCCGGCTGGGTGAGGCGGGGGCACGGCCTCTGCGCTGCCCACCACCCGCCTGGGGGCTCCCATCGCACGGACCCTGACCCCTGGCCCGGGGGAGATGGAGGCGGCCCAGCGGTTCTGTCCCAGGGCGCGGGTGCTTTGCGGGTGGGCCTGAAGGCAGTGGAGGAGCTTGGAAAGGGGCCCTTGGTTCAGGA
The DNA here is from genome assembly GCF_030445035.2 of Dasypus novemcinctus. Taxonomy (NCBI): domain Eukaryota; kingdom Metazoa; phylum Chordata; class Mammalia; order Cingulata; family Dasypodidae; genus Dasypus; species Dasypus novemcinctus. Next base: position 68,563,891 of record NC_080695.1, on the reverse strand, counting down.
TGCTGCAAGGGAACGGGGAGGGCTTCCTGGAGGAGGTGATGGGATGGCTGAGCTAAGTCCTGCTTTTACATTTTTTTCTTCATCCTAAACCAGAAATTCTGTCCCCGTTAGCAGTGATTGCCCGTCCTCCTCCCGTAATCTCACCTACTTTCTGCCTCCACGCACCCACCTGCCCTAGACGCCTCGTGTAAGCGGGACGAGACAGTGGCTGTCCTTTGGCTCCGGGCTCCTTACACTGAGCGCAACCATCACCCCCGGGGCTTCCCTCCTTTCCACGGCTGGGGCACAGCCCAGCGCGCGGACACACCACATCGTGCTCGTCCACTCACTTGCTGCTTCCACCTTTTGCCTAACGTGGGTGATGAGCAGCCCCGCTTTACAGGTGAGGGGACTGAGGCTCTAATGGGGTGTGCCCCATGCCTGGGGGTTCCTGGAGCCTGGTCCTTAGCCATGGAGCAGAGCCTCCTGGGCAGCATCCTGTGAGCACCAGGCTGACCTGGCCCCAGAGTCATAGGGGCAAAGAGGCCGCACCTCCTACGCACCCCGCCACCCCCCAGGGGCTACAGTTCTGGAAGGGACCCAAGTCTGTGAGGCTCAGAGAGGGCGAACAAACCACCTGAGGACACACAGCAGGACAGGACTGGGCTGCAGCCTCGCTGTCAGCGCCTGCCCCACCAGGCAGTTCGCCCCGTAGCTAAGGCCCAGGCTTTTCCTATTGCTACACTGCTGCCAGCGGCTGCTCTGCTGAATGCTGGGGAACCCCTGGCCGGAACTGCCACTACGGCTATCCCCCCCTTTTACAGGTGAGGAAACTGAGGCACAGGGTGGCTCAGTGAGTAACTTGGGGCTGCACAGCCCTTGGTGGTGGCTGTGGGATGGGAGCCTAGTTCTTATTCCAGAGCCGGGGTGGGTCTGGACACGGCCACCAAGAAAAGGGCCGGCCTCCAACGAGCCTGGGGACGCGGCTCCCTAAGGGCCCTGAGGGGCCCGGCTCCCCCCAGCACCCCCTGGGCAGCCCACCTTGAGGACCTCGGCTCCCGTCTTGAACTGGTAGCTCTCGTCGCGGTTGGCGAGGAGGTGGACTGCGTGGCTCACGTGGTTCCTGGCGTCCTGGATCTGTGCCCCGTGCCCGGAGCCGTTAGCCCGCGGGGCCTCGGCGGGCGGCCCGGGCGGCGGGGGGCGGGGGTGCTGCCTTCTGGAGCCGGGTCGCACCAGCTCTCCTTACGGCTGTGGCTCTGCACCCCGGAGGGAGGGCCCAGCTGGGTGCCGGGGACGCGGCCCCTGTCCTCACCCACGTTACCTTCTAAGGCCGAGGGTGGCCGGGAACCGAGTGGGTGGGGACAGAGCCCAGCTGGGGCAGCAGCCAGCGGGAGGGAGAGAGGCTGGGGGGCCGCGCCGCACAGGAGTGTGGGTATCGTCCCAAGAGCCACGGAGGCCCCTGGAGGCTCTGGCAGGGGAGTCACTTGTTGAAGGGGCTGCCGCCAACCCTACTGGGGCCCGCAGACCCTGCGGGCTCTCTACTCCCCCAGCGCCAGGGCCCCGGGCTTGGCTGCTAAGAAGCCCCTGCCAGGCCTGCTGTGCCACAAATGCCCGCAGCCAGGCCTGCTCTGCCAAGGCCACCCGGGGGGGGGGGGGAGGTCGGCGACCTGCTGCAGCTTCCACTGCTTGTCCTCCCGGAAGGCGAAGTGCAGCAGCTGGTTGTTCCGGGGCATCTTCAGGTTCACGTCCTGGCGGTCAGGAGGGGGAGTGAGCTGGGCAGAGGCACGCGCTCCAGCCCTGCAGAGGAGGATGGCGTGGGGCGGCACAGGCCCCAGCTGCCCCCCCGCCGCAGAGGGTCTCCCCATGCGTGGCCCCTTGGGGGGGTGACCATGGAGGTCAGGAAACTGCATCCGGTGGCGGGGAGAGTAATTGTGGGCCAAGGGGAAGAAGAGGGAGCCCCACCCCGGGCTTGGCACCCGGCTTACTTGGGCGCAGAGTGGAGCTCAGAGGCTGGCTGCTTCAATCTGATCCGGAGCCAGCCTCATTCCCCCGGCCCCTGCTCGGCGCAAACCCTTCCCTGCACCTGCTCACTGAATCTCCACACTGATCCCCCAAGGAGATGACAACAAACAAGGATCCCCAGGGCAAGGAGGTCAGAGGTCCCGCCCGGAGCCACACGCTGGCTGCAGGCAGAGCTGAGAGGCCGGGGGGACCCCCCTGCTCGTCCCGCTGGCATGGCGAGGGGGGGCAGGGAGAGGGGCCCGAGACTCACCGCCTGGCTCAGCGCGTCCCCTTGCAGAGTCAGCACGCCCTTCACCTGGTCGGTGCTGCAAGACACGGGGCCAGAGGGCGTGTGCTGCCTGCCCCTGCCCCCCCCCCCCCACGCAGCCCCTCTGGACCCGCAGCTTCCCCTGCACCACTGCCCGGCCTGGGGATGTCCGGCCTAGAACCACTCATGCCTCTGGACCTCAAGAGTCTCCCAGACCCCCTCGATTTGCGCCCAGCCCGGGCTCACCCACAGCTGCCTAGGATGAAGTTCTCGGGCTTGGCTGGCCCCTCGGTGCCCATGCCCTGCAGAGTGAAGCGGAGCGAGGCCTCCTGCGGGCAGGGGACAAGGGTCACAGGCAGGGGAGGCGTCAGGGGGGCTGGCCTCACCTGGGCTTTGGCGGCTGGGCCAGGGGTCGGTATCCAGCCTGCCCGGCTCCTTCCGCTTGCTGGGGCCCCCCATGGCCTGCATCTTCAGGCCCACGGCCCACCTGCACACTTCACGGGCCACCTGCTCACTCCACAGAGCTGAGTGTCTATTGTGCGCCAGACTCCGGCAGGACAAAACCCCGACGGGTGGGCCTCCCCGCTTAGTGGAGGGGCTCGGAGGAGAGGGCGGAGTCAAGAGATGAGGACCGCAGCGACGGTACCCGGGAATTCTGGGCCCCCTCAGCTGGGTGCTTTGGGGCGGTGACTGGCTCACTGATGCCCACCGCAGCCCCAAAGGCCCTCCTCCTTGCAAACGAGGAAACCACGGCCCCAAGGGTTGAGTAACTCCAGCAACGGCTACGGAGGCAGGGAGCCCTCAAATGGCAGGCTCAAGGGCGCCTCTTCCAGGAAGCCTTCCCCGGCCCGGGCGACGTCAGGGCCCCTGCCTCCCGCCGTGGGCTCGGCGCCCCTGTCCTCGCGCAGCTGCGCGTGTCCGCAAGCAGTTGGTGGCCCGTGAGCCCCGCCGGGCGGCCGAGGGCTGGGCCTGGCGCGACACGGTGGGCGCAGGGCCGGGGCCGGGCTCACCTTGAGGATGTCCTGCAGCTGCCGCAGCACGGCGTGCACCTCGTCCTGCAGCAGCCAGCGGAACTCCTCCTCCTGCGGGGACAGGCGGCGCTCAGCGGCGGCGGCGGCGGCCCCGGCTCCCGGCCCCCGGCCGCCCGGCCTCACCAGCACCGCGCGCTCCGCCGCCGTCGCTGCCATCGCGGCCGCCATCGCCGCCAGCCCCCGAGCGGCCGTCAGCCCAGGCCCGCCGCCTGCCTGTCCGCCGCGCTCCGGGCCCCGCCCGGCGTCCGATTGGCGGAGCGGGCGCCGGCCCCGCCCCCACGCCGTCTCCGCGCCGGCGATTGGCGCGCGCCTCTCGGGCCGCCCCGGCTCGGCCGCCTGCCCCGCCCCGCCCGGCTCTGATTGGGCGCCTGCTGCACGGGCGCTCGGGACTGGAGGAGGGTCAGCTCGCTGCGCTCGGGGACGGGCCAGCGGGGCAGTCTGCGCCCCACACCGCGTTCCCATTGGCCCGCCGGGCCCCGCTCTGGGGGTGTCGTGGCCCCAGCCGGGAAGGACAGGAGGCTCCCCGCTTGCGTGGGGCTAGGGCCCACTTTCCTTCCCCGCCCCAGGCCGGCGGACCTGCTCCCGCGGCCGCCCCGCCCCTCGCCATGTCCTCCCCCCACAAAAATCCCAGAGCTCCAGGCCAGGGGCTGGCCGGGACTGGCCCCCAGGCAGCTGGAAGAGTGAGCCGGCACAGTCGTGTATCCAAGAATGTTTTATTTCTCTTGCAGTAGCTTTGTTAATTGCACAAAATCATGTGTTTTTTTTTTTTTTTGCCATTTAAACATTATCACACAATCCTATTCTGAAAGACAAATGTTCATTAAAAACAAAGCAAAAATAAAAATTCACAACCTTAATTACCTAGATTTGTCATTCTTTAAAGGTTTAAAGGAAAAAAGAGGGGGTTTAGGGAAGGTGGGGCTTTTCTTACAAGCTTTTTCACAAGTGTCACATTTTCTCTTTAAAAGGGAAGGATTTCAAAACAAAGGTGAAATAGCTTAAACAGAAATATTCATAAAAAGGAACTTTACAGAATTGTCAACAATAAGACAACATTGACTAACCAGTTTCATTACAGCATCTCCCCCCACCCCACCCCCAGTGTCAGGCCAGAACTAGAGCAGGCTTTGTATCCAGATGGAAATGAGTTCAAAATCCCAGTGAAACCAGCTGCGCCCCACACCCCACAGGCATGTTCCCTGCCCTCCCCCACATCCTCTCAGACCCTCTAACCCAGGTTCTAATCCGTGAAAAGGGGCCAAGGCCCGAGGGCAGGACCTCACACCCATGCGGCCACATTCACAGAGATATGTATATAATCATAGATTTCACTATAAATGTTGACTTTCTGCAAATTGTGACTTTGGAAAAACCAACCCACACAGAGGGAGAGTGGATGGGCATCCCTTCGGTGACTTCTCCTTGTTCTTAGGCTACATTCCACCCCCTTTCTGGTCCCCTGACCAAGGAGAAATGCCAGGGCCTCCAGGATGCCCCAGATCCACCCCGAGGCTGTTCAGGCTACTAGGCCAGGCCCGTTCTCCTCTTCTCTGGGGCCCTGGAAGCACTGAAGATCCTGACGCTGGCTGGCGTGAAGACACTCATTCCTGTATCAAGAGCTGAGCCCAAGAAATGGTCAGCATTGGCCAGGCTATGTCTGGGCCAAACAAAGGACAGAAAGACAGAAAAAAAGGCTGTCTCCAAGGGAGGAAAGGGGAAGGGAGGAGGAAGAGGAGGGACACGCAGGGGACCTGTGCGGGGGTGGCTGGAGAACGTGGGGCCACCACGAGGTGCCCAAGTCAGGGTGGCTCCTCAGAGCCAGTCCAAGAGTCTGTGGCATAACGGAAACAGGAAGGGGCCCATCTCCCCCCTCATTCTTCACTCCTTCAGGAACCCCTTTCCCAAGGGCTGGAATGCAAATCTGAAGACTACAACAGCTTGGTGAGGAGCCGGCAGAGGGATGCCCTGAGCCCTTGAGCCCCCACTGAAGCAAGGAACTCTGATTCTGGCCAGGGCAGGGCGGTGAAGAGCAGTGGTGAGCGTGGGGCTTCCGCGAGGCTCACTAGGGGCTGGCCATGTGCTGCCCCCGTCTTCGCTTGACTGTGCCAATCTCTTTGCAGTTCACAAAGGCATTTATGGAAGAGTTAGTTGCACATTGGTAGCTTAAACGTGAAAATCCTTATCAACTGGTCACCTGAGGTTGGCGGTCCCTCGGGACCCTCCCTCTGGAGTCTGTGCTGGCTCCTGTGGGCCCAGGGCCTCTCCCTGCAAGGGATCCAGGAGGGGATGTGGACATGACTACAGCATCTTCATGCAGGGGAAGCTGGGGGAAGCCTTCCAACTCTCACTGCTGATTCTAGTTCCTCGGCTGGAAGGGGTTTGAAATGAGACAAGCTTGGAAGAAGAAAGAAGAAAAAAGCCAGGCAGCAGTTTCTGGGTAGCTTCTATCCTGGGGTGAGAGCCTGTGTGTGTGTGAGAGAGAGAGAGAATACACAGCCACCTAGGCCAGGAGCCAGTGCCCACCTCAAGAGTGTTCCTACAAGCCAATCCTGCAGTACCCTCCCCGCCCTCCCCAGGACCTCTGGGGAGGAGTAGTGCCACGTGCTGTGCTGATGGCGAGTCTCAAAGTCTGTATAAAAGGAAATGGAGACAGGTGGACTGGTCCAGAGTTCAGTCCCAGGACCCCGACCCCACGTGAGGAACAGGGGGTCAGAGGGAACATTGGAGGGGTGGGGGTGCTGACGGCTTAGTGTATATAGGCTCGGTACACGGCAGACATGTCATTGTCGGACTGGTCCAGTGCCTTGGCTCTTTTGTATACCTGGAAAAAAAGAGAGGGCGTCAGTCTCTAGCAGTCTCTGCTGGAGGCAGCTCTAGATGAGCGAAGCAGAGAGATGCCGGGGTTGAGGCTGAACATGAATCCTGACTCCCCCACTTACTGGTTTGGCAAAGTGCCTAAAATTCTCTGCACTCCAGACATCACGTCTTGGTATGGACAAGGTAACGGCACCCCCGTTCATGGCCGCCAGGAGGGTTAAACGTGGTAAGGCATGCAGAGTGCTCAGAGAAGTGGCAGAGTCAGTGCATGGCAGAGGCCAGTGCTGCTGGTGATTGTAAACACTGCCCTCACATCCCTCCAAGGGCTTCCCCACTCTGTGCCTTTGACCTTGCCATACCCCATGACGGAAATGCTCTTCCCTAAAGGCAGTGGGTACCTTCCCTGACTCTCATGTAAGGTAGCAGCGGCACCACTTCACCCTGTCAACTTGATCTCTTTATTCTGTTGTGTTTTATTCTCATTTCTTAACCTCTGAAGTTTTACACTTCTTTAAATGTATGAACTTATTTCGTGTCTCCCATTATGGAAGCTCCATAAGGAAGGGAAGGAGCTATACATCAGTGTATCCCCAGAGCCCAGAGCAGAGCCTGGCAACTAATTCAGCTGACACCCAAGGGATGGTAGGTGACTATTAAAGAGCTTAATGAGAATTAAGAAGTCAATATTCTAGAAACAGATGTGGTTCAAGTAGTTGAGTGCCTGCTTCCCACATGAGATATCCCAGGTTTGGTTCCAGGTGCCTCCTAAAAAAAAAAACCCAAACAAATGAATAAAAACCAACTCAGGGGAGCCGATATAGCTCAGTGGTTGGTTCTTCCTTCTTCCTGAATATAAGGTCCCAGGTTCAATCTCTGGCCCCCAGTACCTCCAAAAAAAAAAAAAAAACCCATTATTCAACAAGACCAATATAATATCCACTGTGCTAAGCTAATGTGGCTGGACACATAGGCCTGCCACAGGGCTCGATGCAGAGTTTGTTTTATAAAACACAGTCTAGTTGGAGTCGCTGTAAAAACTGCAAGAACCTGGAGCCTCTTTTTAGTCCTTACACCCTAGTACTCTAGTGCTCTTTGAGACTCTGAAGTGGGTCTGAGTACATAACCAGCCAAGCTCCTGCCTCTGTGGGGCACTCTATCATGCTGTCCTTCCTCAGGTCAGGACCTGATGGTGCCAGACAAGAGCCAAGGAATGTCTGTTGCACCCAGGCTCAGACAGTTATGGGAGGCCACACTTGGGGAGAGGGCTTGTGAAAGAGGTCACCTGTTTTTAGCAGAGCCCCTGACCTCCCTCCAGGAGTCTCTCATTTCTTTCCCTTAGCACAATACCAAGATAGGCGTTATTTTGTAGATGTTCTTTTCAGCTCTGCTGTAGCAAAACACCTAGAAATCCTAAAAGCTTACAATGAACATGGAAGCTTTTTATCCTGCCAATAACAACCATAAAATCTAGACCAAAAATGAACAACTTGAAGGCACTGCAGTGACCACACAGGCAGATTCTGGAAGGAAGAAGCCAACACGTGGATGAAATAAATTGCACAGGCTCAGTTTCTGTTGTTATATAAACTGGGCCCAAGTCTCAGGCTGGCCCCTGAACCAGTGGTATACAGGATGATGTTCAAGAGCCTGAACATGGTTAAAAGAACTGAACTGAGATTCGATTTGCTGCCAAAGAGACAGAGTATGCAGCTTGAGTCCAACCAGGTAAACTGCTTATTAAAACATTAAGAAGAAAAATTAACACTGTTTGTTGGAATAAAATAGAAAGCTTCCACAATGTCACCATCGCAATGTCCAGGATGTAAACCAGAATTATTCAACACATAAAAAAAAACAGGACATTGTGACCCATTCTCAAGAAAAGATAATCAGGGAAGTGGACTTGGCTCAATGGCTAGGGCGTCCACTTACCACATGGGAGGTCCAAGGTTCAAACCTCCTTGACCCGTGTGGAGCTGGCCCTTGAGCAGTGCTGATGCACGCAAGGAGTGCCGTGCCACACAGGGGTGTCCCCCATGTAGGGGAGCCCCATGTGCAAGGAGTGCGCCCGTGAGGAAAGCCGCCCAGCGCGAAGCAAAGTCCAGCCTGCCCAGGAATGGCACTGCACACACGGAGAGCTGATGCAGCAAGATGATGCAACAAAAAGAGACACAGATTCCTGTGCTGCTGACAAGAATATAAGCGGACACAAAAGAACACACAGCGAATGGACACAGAGAGCAGACAACTGGGGTAGTGGGGGCGGGGACGGGGAGGGAGAGAATTAAATACAAAATAAATAAGTCTTCTAAAAAAAAAAAAAAAAAGAAAAGATAATTAATGGAGACTGACCCTGAGAAGATATGTATGTCAGAATCAGCAGACAGAGATTTAAAAACTATTATAATTATGCTCAAGGACATAAAGGAAAAAAGGTTTGTAATGAGAGAAAAGATATGAAATCTCAGGAGAGAATCAGTAATTATATAAAAGAATTATATAAAAGAAAAAAACAGAAGTTCTAAAACTGAAATATACAGTATCTGAAAGAAATAATTTACTATTGAAAACCAAAAATAAAGAGAAAATCTTGTAAGAAGCAGATGTGGCTCAAGCAGTTGGGCTCCTGTCTACCATACAGGGGGTCCAGGGTTCGATTCCTGGGGCTTCCTGGTGAAGGCAAGCTGGCCTGTGCAGTGAGCTGGCCCACACGGTGTGCTGGCCAGTGCAGGAGTGCTGGTGCAGCAAGATGATGCAACAAAGAGACACAGAGAAGAGACAATAAAAGATGCAGCAGATGAGGGAGCTGAGGTGGCGCAAGAGATTGAGTGCCTCTTTCCCACCCTGGAAGGTCCCGAGATTGGTTCCCAATGCCACCTAAAGAGAAGACAGACAGACACAGAAGAACATACAATGAACGGACACAGGAAGAAGAGAGTGCAAAAACAAGCGTGGTGGGGGAGAAGTAAATAAATAAAAATCTTAAAAACACATGAAAAAGAGAAAATCTTGAAAGCTGTCAGAAAAAGCAGTCCCATCACATAGAGGGTACAGTATGTGAATGCCTGAGGGTTTTTCATCAGAAAGAAGGGAAGGCAGACGACAGTGATGAAAGTTAAACCAAAACTAAATCAACACCACCAACTGTCGACTCAGAATGAAGACTAAAATAAAGACCTTTTCAGATAAAAGAGAACTAAAATAATTTCTCACCAGTAGATCTGCATTACAAGAAATGCTAAAGAAAGTTCTTCCAGCTGAAAGAAAATAAAGTCTGCTCTTCAGGAAGAAATGAGAAGCACTGGAAATGGTAAATCTAGAGAAATAAAAATTATTATTTTTTCCAATTGCTATAAAATAGATGCAGATTTAAATAAAAAAATTATAAGCCTAGCTGGCAGGCTTAAAGCATAGATAGGCATAATATACAGGCCACCTACACTGTAAGGCAGTGGGTCTCGACCTGGGGCCTCTGTCCTCTGAGGGACATTGGGACACATCTAGTTTTTTGGTCGTCACAACTGAGGGGCTGATACTGGTGTCCAGTGATACAGGCCAGGGATCCTGCTAACTGTCCTGCAGTGCCCAGGACAGTGCCCCACAACACAACGTCAGCAGTGCCATGGCTGAGGACCCTGCCTCGAAGGACAGGGGAGGGGCAGTAAACTTTCTAGACGGCTGCAGGTTTCTACATTCTAAGGGAGATGAAACAGTATTAACTCTGAGCAGGCTGTGAAATGTCAGAGATGTACATTGTAAACCCTAGAGCAAGCACTAAAAAACAAAAGGAAAAAAAGTAAAGAGGCATAGTGAAAAGGCCATTAGATAAATTAAAATGAAATTCTAAAATATATTAAAATTACCCAAAAGAAGGTAAGAAAGTGGAAATGGACCAAAAAAAAAAACAAAAAAAAAAAACCACCAAAACAAAATGGGGGGGGGAATAAACAGATCAAATGATGAAATGGTAGCTCCAAACCCAATCACAACAATAATGCCATTAAATGTTAATGGACTTAGCTAACCACAGGATCCTAAAACTCAACTCATGGCTCATAACAGTGCGGAGTCCAAACTCACACTGCCCAAATGTTCCCGAAACCGCCATACTCCATTATGAAATTAGCCAAAATACCTGTTTTCCACCCAATGAGTCCTGTAGTGACAGGGGAGAGGCAACTCAGAAAACCACTCATTGAGAAGCTTTCCCAACTCAGGCCACACTTGGAAGCCTTCAGAAGTAACTAGAATTAAAGATGAGCTCATCGATAAAACATTACAAAATACTTAAAAGAATTCTGCTGACAGAGAAACACATAAATCAGGAATACAGGATAATGAACTATAAAAAGGCAGGTTTGGGAAAAAAAATACTGTGTTTTCAAGTTTTTCTTGCTGAACCTCTAAGTATTTAATGAAAATCAGTATTAGCTTATAATACCTGAAAGATAGAGCTTCTAAAATTAATGGCTCTATATCTTTCATATGCATCTATTTTACAAAATATAGTTTTTATTGTACTTGTGTGGAAAAGACAATATATATTGCTCAGTTTTTTTTTTTTTTGTTTAAAGATTAACTTTCTATCAGGTTGAGATAAGAAAGCTTAACTTCTACCTTAAAAATTTATTTTCAAAATTTGCTGAGGGGGCAGTGGATGTGGCTCAAGTGATTGGGCTCTTGTCTACCATATAGGAGGTCCAGGGTTCGATTCCTGGGGCCTCCTGGGGAAGGTAAGCTGGCCTGTGTGGTGATTTGGCCCAAGTGGAGAGCTGGCCCACCAGAGTACTAGCTCATGTGGAATGTTGGCCCACGCGGAGAGTTGGCCTGCGCAGAAAGCTGGTGCAGCAAGATGATGCAACAGAAAGAGACACAGAGGAGTGACAATAAGAGATGGAGAAGACCAGGGAGCTGAGGTGGTGCAAGAGACTGAGTGCCTCTCTCCCACTCTGGAAGGTCCCAGGATCGGTTCCCTGTGCCACCTAAAGAGAAGACAAGTAGACACAGAAGAACACACAGCGAATGGACATAGAAAGAGTGCAAAATGAGGTGGGTGGAGAAATAAATCTTAATTTACTATAAATTAAAAAAAAAATTTGCTGTGTAAGGGAGCAGGTGTAGCTCAGTGGTTGAATGCCTACTTCACACGTACGAGGTCCCAGGTTCAATTTCTGGTACCTCCTTAAAAAAAAAAATTCATGTGTAGATGGCTTAATAAATACATCATTCAAGAAATGTTAATTGAACACTTCAGTTGAAAGGCAGGTATTGTTGGAATGTATAGAAATGTTAGATCCAATTATAGATTATCTACAAAAAAAAACCCTTAAAGATACACGTTGAAAGTAAAGGGATGGAGAAAGATATCATGGGAATAAGCATGAGAGGGCTGCAGTGGCTATAATCGCATCAGATAATATTATCTCGTAATCTGTAACAAATGTTCCACCGCAGTGTGGTGTGTTGATAGAGGGGTATTGTATAGGAATTCTGCACATGTACATGATTATTCTGTAAGTTTACACCTTCTGTCATAAAAATATATTTAAAAAATATTAATATGGTAGGTTGGGGGGAAATACACCAAATGTAAGGATTATAATAGTAAGATTTTGACAATATTGTTCCATAATTTGTAACAAATGTTTCAGAATAATGCAAGGTGTTGGTGCTGGGTTGATGTATGCGGCCCCTGTATGATGTTATGTATGTTTGCTTTCTAAGTTCACAACTTTTACTTATACTTTTTACACTTATTAAAAAAAAAGAAAAAAAGACAAAGTCCAACAAGGATATTTCATAAGAAAAGGATAAGTTCATCAGAAAGACAATAATTATAAGCTGTCTTTGAACCTAAAAACAAGAGTTTCAAACATATCAAGGAAAAATGGACAGAATTTAAGGAAAATTAGATAATTCCATAATCATATTTGGAGATTTTTACTACCTCTCTCAGAAATTTACACAACTAGATCAAAATTCAGCAAAGATGGGCTGATAAATACTATCCACCATTTTGACCTAATCGATATCTGCAGAATACTACACCCAACAATTGCGGAACACACATTCTTTCACGTGCACACAGTATGTCCACCTAGTTAGGCCACGTGTTGGGCCCTAAAGCAAGTCTGGATATGTTCTTTGACCACAAGAAAAATAAATTAGAAGTCAATAGCTATAAAGTATCTAAGAAAACACCAAATCTGGAAATTAAACTTTTCAATGATCCATGGCCAGAGAAGTCATGAGGAAAATGAGTGTGGCTAAGAAGGCAATTTACAGCTGTAAATGCTTACATCAGAGAACGTGGAAGGTCTAAAATCAATACCTAAGAGGGAAGCGGATTTGGCTCAATGGATAGAGTATCTGCCTACCACATGGGAGGGAGGTCCAGGGTTCAAACCCAGGGCCTCCTGACCCGTGTGGTGAGCTGGCCCACGTGCAGTGCTGATGCGTGCAAGGAGTGCCGTGCCATGCAGGGGTGTCCCCTATGTAGGGGAGCCTCATGCACAAGGAGTGCGCCCCATATAGAGAGCCACCCCACGTGATAAAAGTGCAGCTTGCCCAGGAGTGGTGCCCCACACACAGAGAGCTGATGCAGCCGGATGATGCCAAAAAAAAAAAGAGACAGATTCCCGGTGCCACTGATAAGAATATAAACAGACACAAAAGAGCACACAGCAAACGGACAGAGAGCAGACAACTAGGGGGAAAGGGGGAAGAGGAGAGAAAAAGAAAAAAAAAACCTAAGAGCCCACCTTAAGAGGTTAGAAAAAGAAAAATTCGAAGTAAAAGGCAAGAAATGATTTTAAAAAACAGCAACCAACTAGAGGACCCTGTAGACGTGAAGCCACCCCCTCCTCAAAACTACCTCATTGGCTGCAGCTGCCATGGGTGTGGGGTGGTTGACGGCATCGCCCAGGGCAATGGCTAAGCGGAGATCCTTCTGGATATATTTCAGGTAGAAATCAGGTTTAAAGTTTCCTTGCAGGATATCTGAGAAGAGAAAAACCACTTATCAGAAGAAATAAAAGGACCCTACCTTTCTTAAGAAGTCATCTGCAGCAGCATGAGGGCTGAATGCCTCTTATTTCCTACTAGCATAACCCTCTCGGTCCCTCCTTCACCCTGAGACACCCAAGAGATGAAGTCGTGATCCTGTGCCCCAACGTTCCAACCACCACGTCTCTCTGAAACACCGCAGACCAGGGCATGGGCTGAATGGATGGAGGGTGCTTCTCTCACACCCAAAACCCCCTGAAGAAAAAGCACCCTTCTGTGGCAGGAAGCAGCTGCCTGCCTGGTCCAGTTCTCCAAAGATAATGAAAAACTAAAACTCAAGATGACAGGCCAACTTTACTTTGGCACTTCTGGTCCAGGAAGATGCTGGCCAACTGTCCCTGATTGAGGATGTCCAAGAGTGTCTGCTGGGACTGGCCTGTCACTTGCGCCAGGGTCAGCCCCTCGGCGATGGTGGCCATGAAGCTCCCCTGGACCATGTTCACGATGAGCATCATCTTGGCTGCGTTGCCAACCTCACCTGCTCAGGGCAAAGAGTCATGGTCACTTTACAAGAATTCCGTAGGCAGGGAATTTCTGCCCTGCCCTCGCACCTGCTTGGAGCCCCTGCCCCAACCCCATGGACCCACCTCTACACCCAGGGAGGCCCCATTCACCTGCCCCTGACAGAATGGCTCTGACCCTTCTGGCTCTTCCTCCTTCCAGGCACTGACTGGAAACCTTCCCCTGGGGGCCCCAGGCAGAGGCTGTGCGGGGTTGACGCTGTCATCAGTGCCATCTACAGGGGATGTGGCCCACCCAGCCTCCAGGCCTCCAGGCCTGAAGGGCACGATGGGTGGGCAGGCATGTTACCTAGAAAGAAGGAGGTCTTCCCCATTGCCTGGAAGCAGCTGCTGCAGTCCTCATACAAGCCCCTGTCTCCGGCTGCTAAGATCACCAACATCCCATCATTAGACAGCTGCTGATTCCCTGAGACTGGGGCTTCCAGAAAGCGGCCGCCCCGGGACACAATCACCTGGAAAGGAAAGTCACAGCTTTGGGAGGTCTGGCCTCTCACTAGGGCCTCCGGGCAGGGAGTAAGGGAAGTCCTCAGGCGGGTTGGCTCTCAACCCTGAGGACATGTCTTCTTGCCACGCCTTTACAGAGCTAAGGGGCATGAGCACTATTTGGCCACCAGGGCAGAGGCCCTAAGGCCTGAGATCTGTACCAAGGTGAGGGACTGAGGTGGGAGGGTTAGACTGGCCATCCTCTGACAGATGCATGGATCATGCCGCAGTGAAAAGAGAGAAGCTGGGATCTTCTTGAAGGCTGCCGCTGATTCAGATAAGCAAACCCAAGCAGAGTATCCAACAGTTTGGGTGAACATGCTTTCCCTCTGGACACTGCCCCTTCTTAACTTCAACCACCCTCAGAATATACAAGTGGCCCAGAAGTCACTGCTCTGACCTTCGGGCCCAGAAGTTCAGGGAGGGGGAATACTTTGCTACCGTAGAGAGCTGTTTAAACCCAACAGGCCATTTGGGCAGCATGGCCTGCTGCACATCATGAGACTGGCAGCTACAGGACCCGAGTCCCAACCGAGCTGGGCGGCACCCTCCCACAGCCGCCGTGACTAGCTGGGCTTTGAAGGTGGGGAGTGGAGGCAGGCTAGCACCAAGGATACCAGTCTCCTCTCTCTCTGGCTCATGCTCTAGAGAAGCTAAGTTGCCCACACTTGGGTGTGGGCCCTATGGGTCCTGGGCTCCAACCAAGTGGATGCTGGAGGGCCAGCTGGAACGAGGCCGCTACCTGGGCCAGCTCAGTGACTGTGTCTGCGTCCACCGTTGACATGTCCACGTAGCATTTCCCGGGGCGGATCCCTTGCAGGACACCACTGGGGCCTAGCACCAGCTGTGGGAACACAAGGGAGAAGCAATAGCCCGGGCTCCCAGTGAGATGCCTAAGGAGCCCTTGAGACCCAAGTTCAGAAACCTGTTGCTTTTTGGGTACATTTCTTGATTAGAAGTTAACTAATCAGACTGAAAAGGGAAGAGCAAGAAACAAAGCAAGGGACAGAAATGTATTTCCAGTCTGTCTGTCTGTCTGTATTTACACATACATACATACATACTGGGGGCTGGGGACTGAACCCGGGACCTCGTATGTGGGAAGCAGGCACTCAACTACTGAGCCACATTGGCTCCCAAGTTGGTTTTTTCATTTGTTTTGCTTGTTGTTTCTTTTTTTTGTTTTGTTTTTTTTCAGGAGGCACCAGGAACTGAACCTGGGACCTATAACGTAGTAGGTGGGTGCTCAACTGCTTGAGTCACATCTACTCCCCTCATTTTTTTTTTTTTTTAAAGGAATGCGTATTTCTTTTTATTAAAAATCTCCTGATTAAAAAAAGGAGCTTCAGTATTTAGTTTTTGGGCTTCTCTGAATTTACTTGGATTATATTACCCATTTACCAAGATGACAACTACCATTTGAACTTGTACAGCAATAGCTAAACGTGGACACTTGGTGCAAATACCAACGGCACACTCAACCCCAAACAAGAACACATGGAACAGGCTCAGGAACCATTTACTCTCAGACCTCTTGCATCCTGGTAGCTCTCATTCCATTGTTCTGAATTAAAGGGAATCTACGTTCAATTTCTACAAACACTCTTCCCAATGGGTGATGGCCCCGGGATGGGAATGTGACCCCCACATGCTGACACTTACTCTGTGTGCAGGGGAGATGGGGCAGAGGCCGGCCAGCTTCCCTAGCACAGCCTCAGATGCTGGGGGGAGGGGGGGTCCTTACGTCCTTGGCTGCCTTTGGGTCCGACACGCAGGCGAAGGTGATGTCACAAGTTGAAACAACTTCAGCGGGGGTTCTTCCTAGGCGGGCCCCCTCCTGGATGAACAAATCACACTGCAAAAGTCACAGACCCCAACATGAGCTGCAGGCAATGCACAACAAACACGCCGGCCAGGCCAGAGACGTGTTCGCTGGTCCTCCTCACTGGCTCCCAAGGCTGGGCCTGGGAGCCTGGACACCAGAGCTGGTGGTGTAACTTCTTGAGGGAAGCAGACGGGGCCTCTCGAGGACTGTCCATGTTTTTGCATACCTGGTGCCTAGAACGGTGTTCTACTTCACAGTAAGCACAAAACAAGTGGCTGCGGATGGCTTCCTGTTTGAAGAACAGGACGTTGAATAGTACCTGTCCCCAGCCCCCTCTGTGGTTGCCTTGGCAATAGCAAAATCCACCCCAGCTCCCTGAGCTACGGCAGTTAGTGGGGGACTCAGTCTGGGACTGGGGGGCTTCCATGCTGGCCGAGGCGCCTCACTGAGCTTTTATCTAACACTGTGGGCCAGGTTAGGACTTCTGGGGGGTCTAAGGGTACTAACTTTTCTTCTGAGAATTAAATCACCAGCGCATCCCATGGCAAAATGTGTCATGAGTATTCTGGTGTATTTCCTTCAATATTTTCAAAAGTACTTAGAATAATTATCATTTATAATGGATGGCTACAAAATATTCTGAGAGAGATACCTTAACTTATCTAACGGCTCCCCTATCGTTTGATATTTAGCCTGCTTTCAACTTCTAACTATAACTGACCCCAACAACCATCTTCACATACAATGCTTCCTCACTGCTTCTAATGTAGGTCTTTATAAGTAGAAAGAAACAATAAACAATAAAATCCAAATGATTTTCAAGTTAACAGATTTAGACAAATGGTTTTCCAATAGGGTTGTGCCGCTTTATAATGATCAACAGCAAGGTCTCAAATTACTAGCACTAAGTACACTGTTCAAAAACAAGAGAGAAGCCTCTATAAACACATCTAAGTTTTTTCCTACTTTATAATTTAACCAGCTAAAAAACGGCAACTTTGTGTTTGATGTATGTTGGTCACTCCTGATTACTGTTTTTCATTCCTTTGTTCATTGTGTTTCCTCTTTTGTGAGCTATTTTTTGTTAGAGTTCTCAAGCTGTGGATTTAGTAAAATGAACATATTATTCTTTTTCTATCATATTTGTTACAAGTACTTGCACTTGTAGTTGGTGTATCTTCAATTTTGTTAACTTTTCGTCAGAGGACTGTTACCAAAAACAATGACCATTTTTTTTTTCTTTAGTGATTTTGATTGCTTCTAGGCTTAGAAAGACCAATCTTAATATTTTCTTATGGTTTGTCCTTTTAAAAACATTAATTCAGTAATCTATTTGGAACATATTTTAGTATGTGGTAAAAAATGAGGTTAAGTATTTCCCCAAATATCCAGCCAGTTGTCCAAAACATTGTTTTCTGACCAAGCCCTCATGTTGCCCCGCTGATTTATGATGATGCCATCCTACAGAGAAGTCTTAGGAGAGCTAGTCTAATTTAATAGATTTATGTCTATTATTTCAGCAACATACAGCCTTTCAGTAGTGCAGCTTTACATTACCCTTTTAATTTTTGCTTGAGTCTTTCCTTCTGTGAAAATTAAAAAAAATGTTTCCTTTTTATTATTCCAGAAGAAACAGGGAATCATTTTTATCAAGGTTCTTTGAAAAAAAAAATGCTATGGGGACTATCATAACTTATGCCAGGCACTGTGCTAAGTATTTCACATCATCTCAATTAACTTTCAAACCCCGAGGAAGTAGGTGCTTTTACCACCACCATTTTTCTAGATGGCGAATCTGAGGTTTAGCAAGGCAGAGGTCTCTTGCCTAAGGTCAGAAGCAGAGCACCAGTGACTTGAATTCGGGTCTGCCCAAGTCCAAGCCCAATTTCTTAACTGCTCTGCCTCCCTGTAAATTAATCTGGAAAGAACCATCATGTTGTTAACTTTCAGGTTTTCAAGCAAGAAAAAAAAATTGGATGACCCAAGGCTCACGCCAAAGGGGAATGCCCTCCTCACAAGCCCTGATTCTCCTGATGTTCTGGCAATGGCGCATGCCTAGATTTTCTGATGACCCCAGTCTTCAGCAACCGCAGGAGCTTAGAAGAATGTCTGAATCACAAAACATTCTGTCAGTGGGACCTGTGAGACCTCACTCCTGGCTTAGGTACCTGCAAGCCTACCAGTGCCCAGCACCTAGAGCCCCAACCCTTACGTGGCCTTCAGTGCCTGTTTTCCCAGGGCCCCTTTCAATCACCAACCACTTGGTCTTTCCGAAAAAGATTTTATGAATTTTTTTTTTAACTTTGCCTAAAACGTTTTTGTTAATTCACGTTCATCCACTCCAATGCCTTCTTCGGCAACCACAGCTCATGTCAGCTCTCACCGCCGTCGTGACGTTTGCAGGGCCACCAGCCTGCTTTGCTGTGCACTTGTGGGGATGCTAACCCATTCACAAACATCCCCAACTACATCATGGTCCTCAAGAAGCTGGTTCATTTCTTTTTTTAAAAGTCTTCTCTCTTTCCTTCCTGGCAAGAAGCATGGTGCTTTATTTTTCCAGCTCTCAGGCTATGGTCCTTCAACTTTTCTTAGGTGGAAACTTGAGGAAACCTCATGGTTGCTCTCCATTACAAAAGGTGCAAGTCGCCAAATTCAGAGTGTTCCATTTCAGGGCATACACAGACCCCTAAGAGGCCATGGACCCCCCGAGGTTAAGAACTTCTAAAGCTGGGTTGCCCAATGCACTGGCCATTAGCAACATGTGGCTCTTTAAATTAAAACTACATAAAATTAAAAATGCAGTTCTTCAGTTGTGTTAAGTCCCATTTGGTAAGTGGCTACAGCGAGGAAAGGTCCATCACTGTGCACGCTCTAATGGACAGAGCTGTCCAGTGAAACCCAAACAATAGACTACAAAAAACACCAAGCAGGTCTATCTCTATGCATTCCAAATGAATGATACAGACAACATATGGCAATGCGCGCGCCCACACATACACGCATATTGTACATGCATGGAAAAAAGGCGGCTAATGGCAGGGAGTGAAGAATTTTCACTTCATTTTATACCCCTGGCTATTCTGAAATGGTGAATTTTGATGATGAAATCCTAACTTTACATATCTACATTTCTACCTCCTGAACGAAGTGCCTGGTCTCTCCTACTCTACCACATGCAGAGTGCTGAGTAGAGACAACAGGAAGAGACTTCCAGCCTCAGGTTATCAGGTTACCTCCCCCACCCCCTGCACAGGTCAAGACTGACCACCCAGCCCCAAAAGCTCCCGTGGATGCTTACTTTCTCTGCAGTCCGGTTCCAGACAGTCACTGTGTGGCCCATTTTTAGCAAGTTGGAAACGATGCCACTTCCCATGAGACCAAGGCCCAAAAATCCTATCCTGAAAAAAGACAGAAACTGATCAGCTCAGGGCACAGTGGGAGGGACAGGGGGTAACTGTGGCCATAGTGTGGCCAATTCTGGGGCCCTCTAGCCACCAGCAGCACTTTAATGCTGGCACTAGGTTTAGGGCTGGGGGACTGCATCCAGACGGGGCTTTTTCTCACCGCGCTGTCGTCTCAAAGTGCCCCTAAATTTAAACCAGCATTTTTAAACCTTCAACTGCTACAGGAAAAAGTAGGACTTGTGTGATTATGGGCAAGTCTTCCAAGTCTGGTTTCCTTTCTGCTTTAGTAGAGCGTCCGAGCTTACAATCCCATTATCCTAAGAAACCACAAATTCATCTTCAGCTCCTGAGCCAGTTTCCTGATGGGTGATCTCCTCTGCTGGGCTTTCAGATGCCATTTAAACAAGTAGCAGGATCTGGTACAAGTAACTGAAACAGTGTTTTCAGAACCATTTAGTCAACCAGCCTCAAATCTGAGATGACTTCTTCAAATGTAGGAATCAAGGACCCCAATTTTCAACTAACTCTCTTTCCTGACTTCGATCCTCCCCAGCTCTAAGCCTCTATACCTCCTTTCATTTGTCCTGCTGTCAGCAGAGCTGGGCTGTGTTCCAGCTCTTTGCCAAAGATGCCCTTTGTCTGAGTGTTGGAGCCTATCTCCCGCAGTGCACAAACCCTTCCCGTGGTCACCTTCTGACCCTATGGCAGCCACACTCTTCCCTGGCTCTTCCTTCTCTCCTCTCCCTTGCACTCTCTGACAAGAGGTCCATTATGATCCTCTGGGACTAAAGTATTCCAGTGGACACTGCACCCTGCTTATCCTCACTTCCTACAGCCCACTCAGTCCTGCCACTCCTTTAACTGGGGGGCTGCTGCCACAGCTCCGCCACTGCCAGCTGTTTCTACATGCTTTAACAGATGATTTTATCTTGTCCGAATGTCATCTCTCGGTTCTTGCATTTTATCTCTCATTGCATGTGACATGGCTAAACTCTATCTCTTCCTTCTTTTTTTTTTTAGGTGCCAGGGGCCAGGGATTGAACCCAGGACCTTACATTTGGGAAGCTGAAGTTGGCACTCAACCACTGAGTCACATCTGCTTCCCTGACTTGGTTTTCTTCTCTGCTTTGCCTGTTGCTTTTTGGTTTTTCAGGAGGCATCAGGAACTGAACCCCGCACCTTCCATGTGGGAGACAGGCAACCAACTGCTTGACCTCATCTGCATTCCTCTTACTTCATTTTTGCTTTCAGCTCTGGGCATCTCTACTTTAACCCCATATGATCAGGAGTGTCAGGAGGGCACAGCAAGGAGAGCCAGGGAGGCAGGATTGCCGGCTTCTAAATGTCCCCATCTCCCTCCTCCCCACTCCAGCCCCCAATTTCAAGCATTTTCATCATGGTTCGACTGAGCCAGTGGTTCTCAGTGTGGTTCCCAGACTAGTAGCATCAACACAGCTGGGAACATGTTAAAAATACAAACGCTCAGGGTCTGCCCCAGACTTCCTGATGCAGAAACCCCGGGGATGGGGCTCAGCAATGTGTATTTCACAGGGCCCCCTCCAGGTGAATCTTAGAACCACTGTACCAAGTGTTCCCTGCTTAGAGGCTCAACAGTGAGTTATGAAGCCAACAACCCTCCAGCTTGTACTCAAGGGAGAACCCACTGTAGATTTATACAATTTCTGTCTTCTACAAGTCAAATTACACCCTGGCAAATCATTATCAGTAAAATTTACACCTTTCCCCCACCCCACTCCATTTAATCCCAGTAGTGGCTAGGATGCAATCTTTCAAGAGCTTCTGGGGGTCACCCAGCACAGCAGAACCTGAGCCCCAGGAGGCATTTTCATCCAGGTCGTACTTTTTGTCTGTGGGGGTGATGCTGCCATTTACTGCCGTGCTGTCTGCTGCCTGGATGGAGGTGGAACCGGTCTCCTAGGGGAGGAATCACAAATCACGAGTTAGTCTGCCCACTACAAGGCCCCAGCTGGAAAATAAAACAGGAGGCATAGGATCTATGTACCTCTTCACATATTTTCAACTTCTTTGTGATTGCCTGGTAACAGACAGCTGGCTAATAGAGAGAGAGAGGAAAAAGATCACTTACTGAACACTTAACTGATCTCCATTTTAACGTCCCTAAAAGTTGAAGTCTAAAGAGAGAAGTTAATACTGAATATTAACATGGTGTCCAGCTTTACTGAACTTCAAATGATACACTAGAAAGTGAACACAATCACCTCATTTAGCTCTCCACCCAACTCTGCAAGGTTCTTTTGCCAACAATGATGCTGACACCCAGAGGCATTAAGTCACATGCTCAGGGTCCCATGGCTAGTTAGAGTAAAACCGGGCTGAGAACCCAGACTCATGAAATCCTGAAGCCACAAAGTGAAATCCTGAAGCCACAAAGTGCATCAGCAGAGGCTGTCAAGGCTCAGCCTAATCTGTGGGCTTGCAAACACAAAGGAAACTTTCCCTTCACATCTCCAGGGCTCACTGGGACTCTCCTGATCAGGCAGCCTCAGAAGACATCCACTGAGCAGCATGGGCTACTCACGGACAGCCAACAGATTAAGATGCTTGGTTTTGGCATTAGACACTGAAGATAATGACAATGTTTCAACGACACAGCTGGATGGGTTTTGAAAGCATTTTTGGGTCTGTTTTTAAATCCTGGCAATGCTCAATTCACTGGTGGACCTCTAGCTGACTGTTTTAACTTGTCGCTCTGGGTAGTACAGGCAGATCCTACCTTTTCAGTCTAGTAGGATAAGGTTCCAATGCAAGAGCACTTCCCCCTCTGGCCAGCCCCTGACCAAGGATCAGCAACCTCAAAGAAAAAATTACCTTCTCTGTTTGGCTGAGCAGGAAGTGATGGAAATGAGGGTCTGCATCTTTAACAGGCTGAAATCAAAAAATGATTAAAGAAGTTATCCTCCAAAAAAAGATCACTTCTTTCTGCTGATAACTACTCTCCTCTAGCTGAAACATCTCTGGGATCTGGTCTCTTCTACAACTGTCCGGAAACTCTTTTCCCACTGTTGGTCTGAGCCTCTTATAAATGACCCCCATTCCAGTTAGAGGAAAATTGGCTTCAAATGTAAAAGAAGAGATGTTTCTGAAAGGTAGATTTATCAATTATTTCAACACTGTGAGAAAAATATTAAAAACATACTAGCATTTTAAAAATTCAGTATTTACTGATCACTTCAGATAACCTAGCAGACTAAGCCAAATCAATTCTCAAGCCTCTTTTCCAATTTTAGGGTTTTGGTCTACTTGTGTCTGAACCTTAAGGGTCTAATCTTAATGAAGATTGATATTGACAGAGAAATAAAGTGCCAACAACTACAGGATTTATGAGAACTTTCCCAATTACACCCAGTAACAGCAGAATGTTGTATCCACACCAAGGATAAAATAACTTGTGGCTACTAAACACCAAAGTTGTATATATAGACAGTGAAAGGCTACTTATATTAGGTGACAAGCATTTGTATAATAATCCCACTTTTGTGAAAAACAACCCCAATCCTAACACAATAGTTATATATGGGTATGTATTCTGTAAGTGGGTGACTGGGTATAACAAAAGGTCTGGATAAAACAAACTGAGCAGTGATAATGCAGGAGGGTAGAGACTTTCACTTTTCATCTCATATACTTCTGTACAGTTTGGGGGTGGATACGGGGTGAGGGTTGGTGGGGAGTTTCATACAGAAGAAAAGGGGGATGAAAGAAAAAGCACGGGAGTGGCTGTAGCTCAGTGGTTGAGCATCTGCTTCCCATGTACAAGGTCCAAGGTTCAATCCCTGGTACCTCCTAAAACAAAACAAAACAGAACAAAACAAAACAAAACAGAACAAAACAAAACAAAACAGAACAAAACAAAACAAAACAGAATAAAACAAAACCAAAAGAAAAAGTGCATCATATAGTAACTCCAGGAAACCAGCTCTGAAACCGTGGCTTGTCTTGGCCCACAGGGGAGCTCATTACCTCACTTGCTGTTGGCTGCCATTTAAACGTGGCCATCGGTCCAGCCATCACCCCCTTCACGGTACTGGATTCAGGTATAGTGAGATCCTACAGAGGGAAAGGTCACATCATCAGGACACCGGCCACGCCAGTAGATGTCTCCACGGCCCAAATCGGGGAGATCCTCTTCAATGCTTTGCCTCTGTTAAATCCCATTCAACACTGAACTAAACCCCTAATGAGCTCCATCATCTAAGCCTGAGTTCAAGCCAAGGTCCCTAGGCCAACTTCTGACTGATGTTCCATGTTCACTTGGGGAAACAGCACAAATTTTCCCCATCAACAGAAAGTGAGCCCTTCTTTCCATTTGTGAAATAAAATGTATTCTTATGCCTAAATTTCACAAGGATGGTGATAATTAGTCCAACTATATATATTCCCCAGTGTTGTCAACAAATGACAGAGAAAATTCTTCATGGCATTAATGAACATTAAGAACACAGTACCAGCTTCATTAGGAATATACTATATCAAAAACAAAAAATAAAACCAAATAAACCTGTTTATGTTTATTACTATTATTGAAATAATGAAAATGCTCTAATAATAATTGAAGGTGATGAATGCACAACTATGTGACTGTATCAAATACCACTGATTGTATGCTTTAAAAATAATATATATCAATAAAGTTGATTTGTTATTCTTAAAAAAAAAATCTAATAAAGCGTCATAGAGCCAATGAGGCAATCTGCCCACAATTTTACAGCTACTAAGTGATGAAACTAGAAGTAGAACCCAGGACTGTCTGAATCCAAGAACACTGCCATTTCTATTTGGGTATCTCATGGGAGCCTCAACATTCCCCCAATGAACTTTTTTTTTTTTAAGTTGGTACCAGGAATTGAACCCACAACCCTGGCATGGGAAGCAGATGCTCAACCACTGGGCTATACCTGCTCCCCACAAGGAACTCCCCTGCCTAACCTGTTTCACCTGCAGTCTTCCCAACCTAGAAAATGGCCACTCCTTTCTACCAGACCAAGATCTCTGGAGTCATCCTTGATTCCATCTGCTTCCATCCTTGACCACTAGTCTGGCTCTACATGGCAGCCAGAGAGATCTTTTAAAAAATCAAGTTGGATCAGGTCACTTCTCTGCCTAAACCCTCCACTGGCTTCCTATCTCACTCAGCAAAGCTGAAAGGTTCATCACGGCCTCCAAGGCTATCCATGTTTTGTCACCCCTACCTCATCCTCATCTCTGAAGTCATGTTCTATTCCTTTCCCTGACTTACCAGTCTCCAGTTCACTAACATGCCCTTGACCCTCCACCTCATCCCCCAAACATCCTAAGCATTCATGCAAAATACCCCAGTGCCTTTGCACTTTTCTTTCCCTCTGCTGAGAAAGCTCTTCCAGCAGTTATCTACTTGGCTCACCCTCTCACTTTAAGACTGTTTAAATGTTACCTTATCAGAGTGGCTTTACCTGACCTCACTCTATCATCCCCCTTTAGAATATAATGATTATAATGACAGTGAATGTTTTTATCAGGCTTACTCTGTGCAGACTTTTTTTTCATTTACTTTTTTAAGGAGGTACTGGGGATTGAACCCAGGACCTCCTACGTGGGAAGCAGGTGCTCATCCACTGAGCTACATCTGTTCCCCAATGAGAATTGTTTTTGTTTTTTTTTTCCTAGGAGGTATGAGGGATTGAATCCAGGACTTCACATCTAGGAAGCAGGTGCTCAACCACTTGAGCTACATCTGCTCCCAATGTGCAGCGATTATTACAAATACTTAATTTACTTATCTGTTCATTTCATCCTCATGACTTCATGAGACAGAACTATTATTGTCTCCATTTTAGGGAGGATACTGAGGCAAGAGAATGCTTAAGTAGCCTTGCCCAAGGTCACAGGGAATTTGGCTCCAGGGTCAAGTCATGATAAGTAAGTTCTCTGAAAGCAAGAACTTTGCCAATTTTCTTTATACCCTGGGCCAGGAACTATGCTGGGCACAGAGCAGGTGTTCAATATTTATTGAAATGAACATGAGAGGGGCCTTGTCTAGCCTTTACACTGCTTTCTCTTTAGATATCTGGCCTAAAGTAAGGCTGCCCAACAAATAGTTATTGAACATAGAGGTCTTGTTAAGAAAAGAGGACCACTGCAGTGCAGTCCGAAGGAACTTGCAGTGATGGGAATGTTTTCTCTCTGTGTTGTCTAATATGGCAGCCATTTGTCAAGTCACCCTCAATTCCCTGAAACTGGTTAGTTTGAAGAACTGAATTTTTAAATGGTACTTCACCTAAATTCATTTTAATGTTAACGGCCACACAAGGCTATAGTGGCAATGCTGCACAGCTATATGGAACAGAGCCCAGCTTCAGCAAATTACCTAAGGCTCTAACGACAGAATGCGAGTGAGGAGGAGGATACAGTTCTGGGTCTGGGAGCGGTAACTAAAGTTCTTGCTTCCCAAACCCTCGCTGGCAGCGTGAACTTCTAGGACAGCTATTGGACTTACAAACTGCTCCTGTCAAGATGGCTTCTGCCGAGCTGCACTTCCCAACTCAGGACTAGGGAATGAGAACCGAAGGAGAGTGAGCACTGCTCTGCACAGCTCTCCTAAGAAAGCCTTTCCCTCCTTCATTTCACTGATGCAGTCATGATCAAGGTCGGCCTTTGCTGTTAATCCACATGGGACATGAGATTATGCCCCAAAAATGGTAATTATCTGGGGCTCTGTCCATTTGTCAGCCTATGTTACTCCTCACCGACTCCAAGAGGAGCTCACCAGCCAATGACAATCACTAGAGCAACACACACAGTCTTCAGGCCACAGCATATACTAGACTGGAAAACGCACCAGAATTCCAAAGTCCAGGCGTGATTCCCTGTCTCTCTGAAGGGGCTGAAGACCAACAGTCAGAACTGAAATGGCTGCCTGGGATTGGGGTAAACACCACTAGCCAGCTGTTTCCTCCTTGCTGAAGAATCCTCTCACTACAGGTCAGGTCAAGCATGAAGAGTGAGTAGAAAGGATCCCTCAAAGAGTCAGGCAGATAGAGACCCTGGGCTGAAACCTGGCTTTGAGCAACAGAAGCAGAAATCTTACCACTCCTCAAATTAGTAATTCAGATTCGACGGTGAACTGCTTTTTATTGGGAGCTTTTGAGAGGGCTCCCTAGTAGAAAACCCGGCAGCAGCCTCTGCAATTGAACTAGAACTGTCTAGCTCTCACTGTACTGCTGGCTGCCGCTCGCAAAATAACAAATGCAAACAACACTGAGCAGGTGCTTAATATATCCCAGGCACTGTTCTTAGAGCTTTGCCTGTCTTATTCTTTTATTTCCTGCAAGGAACCTAGGAGGTAAGTATGATTATTATTTCCAACAATCAGCTGAGGAAACTGAGGCAAAGGTCACAAAGCAGCAGCAAATCATGGAGTCATGATTCAATTCAGGGCCCTTGGTCCTAACTTCTCCTTTAGACTTCCCTCTATCCAAAATGAAGTAGTTTCTCTCCAGGGCAGGCAAAGAAAGACTCAGTGAGACTCAGGGCTTAAGATACAAGGCAAAACAAACTTGGAAAATAGTAGAAAACCTTGCAGCCCAGATTCCTTTTGGACCCCCAAGAAATAAAAGCCAAAAATTCACATTACCAAAGTAGCTCAACACTCCCTGGAATGTTCTTTCTGCACTGCCATTGGCAGTTTTTTCAAGTCTTCTCCCTTTTAGGCTGATGTTTACCTGTCCTCAGTTACTTAGGGCTGTTACTGCCACCAAGTTCCACTCTCATCTCTGCCCTTTGCTTCAGGTCTTTTCACAAGGAAAAGGACTTTCACTAACCCATAGGCTGCATCTAGCTCAGAAATGCTTTTTGTATCCATAAAGTTTTTAAAATTTGAATTAGCTCCTAATATTTAAAACTGGAACCTTTCATGTAAATATAGATATTTCCAGCTTCTCTTGAGAAAAACCAGACAAGCGGGCAATGGCTGGCTGGAACCCCGTGTCTGGGGTATGACCTCCCCAGGCAGCTTGCCTGGCCACCCCACCACTGGGTGCCAAGAGGCTGGGTGCCATGCTGGAGTCCTGCTGCTGCTTACTTCTGTCAGCTGCTCTCAGACTCATTCCCTGCCCACCTTGCTGGTGTCTGAAGTGTGTGAGCCTTGGTCTGATGTCTAGAGTTTCACCCATGGCCTCATTGCCCAGCTGCTCTGCCAGCCATCTGGCTTCAATTCCCTTTACCTGGCTGTAACCATCTTCCTTGCATTCCTGACACCAACCACCTCTCCCTCACCCTTCATCTCAAAATTCTCCCCACTGGGCCTCTAAGACACTTGATCTAAAGAGTCTTTTTCAGAAAGAAAGGAAGAGATACATTATTTCTACTTTATTCAATGTTGCTGGCTCTTTGAGGCCTAATGTTTTCTCTGCGAAGTAGTCTCCTAATCTAAGCTTTTCTTCCTCCTTACTTTCCTGAAACAAATCTCATCCAGTTTCATGGATTCAACTATTCTCTTTACATAATGGCTTCCAAACAGTATTTCCACTCTTGGTATTACCCCAGCCTCTTTGGCTCTCTAGACATCACTTCAAAGTCATCACATCCAGAACAGAACCGGCCTCTTTCCCTGTAAGTGGGCTCTGTTTCCTGACTCCACTCTATTAAGAAAAGTATCACCATTTTCACAGGCATGAAGCTTGAAATCATTTTCATTTCCCTTTTCTCATTCATCCCTTATATAACCAATTGCCAAATCGTATGAACTTTCTTTGAAGTGTCTCACATATTTCCTTTTAACATTAGCAATCACATTCAAGCAGAGCTCCTTATGAATATACACCTGGGGTCAGCCTTCTAATTTAGTTTTGAACCTTTCTTCTTTGCCTTCAATGACTGTAGCTTTGTCTTATTAACATAGCTTGGATCATACTGCCAATATAACAACCAGCTCAAAACCTTAAAGGCCTCCACTGACTCCATGACGATGCTCAAGCTGCTAAACGAGACCTTCAAGACCCTCCACAAACCAGTTACAACCTACTTTTCTCTCCC
Organism: Dasypus novemcinctus; assembly: GCF_030445035.2. Lineage (NCBI taxonomy): Eukaryota > Metazoa > Chordata > Mammalia > Cingulata > Dasypodidae > Dasypus > Dasypus novemcinctus. The sequence continues at coordinate 68,535,446 of NC_080695.1, read as the reverse complement.
CACTCTCCTTATCGTCCTCTAAATATACTGAGACTCTACACTCCAACATCAAGCCTCTCTCAGGCAGTACCCTCCAGCTTTGGAATGCCTTCTTGCTAGGTATCCCATACCAGCCCTTGCATATATACCGTTTTGACCATCGGCTTGAACACAGACTGCTTACTGCCTTGTGTTCTTAGTTTGTGCCTGGACATCCAGGCCATGCCTCTCAACTTAGTCTAAGATTCTTAAGGGCAGCCCTTAGCATAGGACCCTACACCTTCTCAGTGAGCCGAGGCAGACTGTAGTGCTCAACTCTAGCTGATAAAAAAGGAAGCCACTAATTGCAGAAGTGAAGAGGTAAAACAAACCTTTTCATCCTTTGGGGGCCGACCCCGCTTCCGGGGACTTTGCTCTTGGGCTCTTTTCAGAGGGGATTTGGAGCCTCTCTCTGAAGAGCCTGAAGACACCCTCTTCTTTCCTTCTCCCATACTCTTCTTCACCTTCCCTTCAGAGAGGCCCAGTCTGCGCTTCTCATCACCTGAGTTTGGCCTACTTCTCTCCTCACTGGAATTACGCCGACTCTTGTCATCAGCAGAATTGTGGGATGATGTCTGAAAGTTTAATAACAATAATAATAACCACAGCAGCCACCAATGACACGTGCCAGGCACTGCTTTAAGAGCATGGTATGAGTTAGCCTCACAGCACCCCTATGATACAGGTGCTGCTGTCATCTGTACTTGAAAAAGCAAAATCAAGCCACCTGCCCAAGGTCCCAAAGCTAGGCAGTGGGGTTTAAATCCAGCCAGTATATCCAGAGGCTGTGCTCTTTCCATAAGTCAAGATACTTCTCCTGGGTCAAAGCGCCTTTCTTAAGAACAACAACCTTTTCCAGAAAGGTTAGCCACATGCATGGAGATGCAAGCTGATGAAGCAAAACACTGACCCCTTGGCATTTCCTAAGAATAAAGTCTTGGGATTGGGTGACATTTAATGTTAGTTATGACATAAAAATAACCAGTCTGGCACTGGCATAAAATGAAAATGACTGCATGTCTCACCTGATCTTTCCCTTTGGCTCTCCTTAGGAACTCTTCTACTGCATCCACAGCTTGCTGGAATCTTTTACCCTTGTTAATTTTTATCATTTCCTCTTTATGAGCATGATATGGCTTTAGCTGTTCCACTTTGATCCAGGCACTAGCAGGAAACAAATACAGAAAAGGGTATCATCCACACAACATATACCTGAAAGAATCAAAGACCTCACCTGAACAGAAATGCAAATATCCATTTGAAACAGGCCTGCATGATTTTTTTCAAAACATGCATCAACTATTCCAAACTCTGGAGCCTAAGAGATTTTTTAAAAAACAAGTCTAGCAGCACAATGGCAACAAACACAAATGAAACCAATCACAGTTGCAGGCAGTTTATTCTGCTTTCATTCCCCAGCCTTCAATGCCCAGCCAAGTCCAACCTGCTGCTTCTCACCTCACAGTACAAATGGTTGCTCACAGACCCCTGGGAATCAGGGCACATGGAAGCATTATTGTGGTGCTACCTGTGGCAGCATTATTGGGCAATACAGCACTTGCTGCCTGCCAACAACTTGAACCAGATTTATGATCTGTCAAATCAAGTGAGGATCAGGGAATGTTCCCAGGGGAAAGAAATGCAAAATCTCGAAAATGCTGCTCTTATAAATATGTGTATCCATGGCTACTAAACCATGCAAAAAATGTGGCACATGGTTTGGAATGAGGAAGCAGTCACAAAAGGAGGGCTTTAAAACCAAACTTCTCCTTGAAATTTAAGGTAGACAAATACACTCCTCTGATATTTTATTTTTAATTTCTACAATCAATGTCTAACACATGAATGTGAAAAATGCAGCCAGTTTTCAATTCTGGACTGCCTGGCCTACCAAACTAACCTGACAATGCAATCAGACTCTGTCTGGAGTTTCCTTAGATGGCTGTTGGCTTACGGACTCCAAGTAAAAAGGAAAGAATTTTACAGTCTTGGCAAGCTATCAATTTATATATGCTTTATCCTATAATACTTACAGGTTTCAGGATATAACCTTCAGAAAAGTGGGTCAGGCTAAAGATAACAAAACTGAGCTATCACATTAACTCAGGGCTCTTTCCTTTAGAGAAAGCTAGGGAATATTCACTAACAAGAGTACAAGCACTAACCTGTGTCCATATAAACAATGCTACTGATCCACCAATAGCTACTTGTTGGTAATGATAGGTCTGTGTGAACACAACAGCCCTGGGACTGTCAGCCTGTAAATGCAAGATTGCAAACCAGGACTAAGCATGCTCTCTATGGCTAAACAAAACTTAAGAGAAAAAATGATGAAAAGGGACAGAGTTGTTGGTCTCACTGGTGTAAAGCTCCAACCAGGTGAGTTAAGAAGGTATCTTTCTAGGGAAATTTGACAGGATGGAGCCACAGGATCCAATCACACAGGGAGAAAAAACATGGAATTTTCAACCCCACATTTTCTGGGAAATATATCACTGAATCGACCCTCTTGTCTCTGCTTGGCTTTACAGCGTTTCCCAAAGAACAGTACTAGAGGCAATTAGACGCAAAGCTGGACACGCCTCGAAAGGCAAGTTAAGCTGCCATACTAACTGGTGGCTCTGAGATGACACCCGGTCAGTGATGAAGCCTACTTAAGGGGCCACGGCCTTAGGACAGGCATCACCCTTCTGGGAGCTTCAGGTCAAGAGCTGAGAACTGCATGAGTTTCCAGTATAAGATCACCAGGGTGATTTTGTGGAGCCCCTTGAGATGGGACAGAAGACTCCAAGAATCACAAGTCTTACCCACTGTTAGCTACTGCCATCCCTCTGTCTCCCACTGTCTTAAACTCACATGAATCCCTGATTTAGAATAAATGGAAAGGTGAGGACATCTGTGGAGGAAGAACCAATTTTGTTTTAAGCATTTTAAATGGATTACTAATTTCTCTGAGAAGGAACAGTACCACCAAAATCTCACTCCCCTCAAAGACTGGAATTTCAGATACTAAAAAGAAATTTTCCTCTGTATTATATCAGCTTTGAAAAACCAAAAGTTTGCTAAATAAACTGATAGCATGCATGTGATTTCAAGGGGATACCTGCAAAAAAAAAAAAAAAAAAAAAAAAGGCTAATCTCCTTAAGAAATCAACCTGTTGTCAGAGAAGCATCCTGTCACACCAGAAAACCAGCAAACAGAGCACTAGCCTGCCAGAGCCCTAGGAGGATCACCTCTGGAAACGGAAATCATTCTGGCCGACTGAAAAGAAATATTTTCTTTAGAAGGCTGACGGCAAAACTGCTGTCTTCTCTTAGAGGGTACACTTTACAGCTTGAGCTTCAATAATGCAATACTCTGCGACCCACTGAGCCACAGCAGCTGGCCTGGCATGCAAACGGTGCTCAATAATCACTGAGTAAATGATGCCTTCCAGGCATGGTGAGGAGGGGCTGTGTGGCCCACCTCTGGGTTAGCAGATACCTAAAAAGCTCTGCTTTGTAAAGGTTTTCCATTTCTCTGTTCTTTGCTTTTTAACTGACGTTTGGTTTCTTTCCTTGATAAGAGCTGTAACTTGTAATTTCCTCACACCCTCTTCACCATAACTGGCCAGAGCTTACCTTTTGACCGGCCAGTTTGTTGTAGGCTGGGAAGTTAGAAACATCAAGTTTAGTAAAGTTATGTGTAAATTAAGAGGCTGCTTTTATGTAGAGGGAAGTTAATTACACATTATGTGTAGGAGTAACAGGCTGAAAACCAGCTAACTGGCCATCAGTGGGGGACTAGTCAAATCACAGCACACACTATAACAATGGGATTTTGTGAAGTCTTCACAAAGAACAAAATGGAAGGTTCCTTGACATATTTGGTTAAATGGGCAAGCAAGATGCAGAGCAACATGTGTGGTCTGTTCACTTTTTTATATAAAAGTGAGGAAAAAGGAATATCTATCTTCTTAATTATGTATACAGTATCTCATGAGAGACACACAAGAAACTGGTATAGGAGGAGGCCTGTGAGTGGGGGGAACTGGAACTGGGTGGCTGAAGAACTGGGACAAATGGAAAGGTTACACTATTTATACATGGATATATATTCTTTGGAACAATAGGACATGTATTACTTTCAAAACAACAACATGTCAATAACAAAGGCTGTAGAACACAGGCTGTTCTGGTAGCTTCCTGTGACTTCCCTGCTAGTGGGTCTGCTCCAGGTGGGTAACTACTGCCTATCTGCTGTGTGACTGCACCAGCAACACTGCCCAATGCTGTACACCTGCCTTCTATACCCAAGATGCTTACTACACATTTTTTTCACTTGTTTAGACAGAACTTCCACTAAGCAACCCGCAGATTACATACCCCATGCAAACTGAACTAAAACCCCACGTTTTCAAAATCTTTTGTCACTCTCACCTGCTCTCCCCTTAAATTAAAACCATACCATACTAAAGATGTCAGTCAATGAACAATCTGAAACACCCTTAACATGTGCTTCACACTTCACACAGAAACACAGACCTGGGCTGAAGCCCTCAAGCTAACAGGGAGAGGAGAAGGAGAGAGGGAGCGGAAGAGGGCGACGACGATGACATGTGAGCATAGTCCAAAGACCCAGGTCCGAAGTTGTGCGTTGGCCTCTGCATCTGGATTTGGTGAATAGAACTTAGTAAATAATTTCTATGCCTTCCTTGTTTGTTTTTTTTTTAACCATTCAAGGTTGAGAATTATTGAGGTATTATAGGTCCAAGTCTAAACTACTTAGATATAAAAGCACCAAGGGAAAAAAAATTTGGAATGTCTCAGTTAATTTCAAGCAACGATTACCATGCAGCCATCAACAAAGACTTGCTGATAAGACAGATGTGGAAGATTTTGTTTCCAAAATTGAAAACTTTTCAAGGATACAGGATACAGATTTCCCGAAGCAGGACAAAGTTTTCAAGCTGCACTGCCTATGCCATCGGGGCCCACAACTTCATTTTGTACCCGTTTCTAAAATTCCGTTACATGACACCTGCTACTGGAGCATGATGCATCAACTATGAAGAGAGTCACCACCAGGACAGGAGCTGCTGCTGGAAGGAGAGAAACCACTCAGCTCACCAGGAGAGCTACTGTTCAACCCTGGCCTAGTGACAGTGCTGTCTCAGCCCAAATATCTGTTAACAGATATCAGTCCAACTATCTGACCCTCCCTATCTACTTGGCGCTATTCTCCAGCTATGACACAGTGCCGGATGTAGGCAAAGTGGGTGAAAAGAAAAAGAGATGCCCACATGGTTCCAAGCTGATGTGCTTGTAAGTAGATTTTTCTAGAAGTGTTCTCTTAGTACTGACACCTCACACCCAGCCAGAACTTTCCCACCTTGTCTATGGAAGATGGCCTGGTGTAAAAAGTACCCTGAGCTGGGATCCTGGACATCTTAGCACTTAAATCCTTAATTCCTTAAAACTCCTTCTCAGCTTCTTTTTGTTAGAAAATGAGAACCAGAACAACTAGGTGACCCATTTCCTGAGACAGCTGTTGTGGATGAGATGTGAAGACTATTGTGGGAGCTCTCAGGCAGTCATTTCAGATCTACCCCTAGTTTGCCTGGCACCTCCAAACTAATAAGCTCCCCTTCCATTCTGCCATCCATGGCCAGAGACAAAGCTGTTAAACCCTGAGCTCAGTTTCTACTCCATGGGTAACTGTCCTTGATTAGGTCTCAAGACAGACCCCTGGGTACCTGAGACTCTTTGGATGTGGTCACCTGGTGGAAGTGGCAGAGTTATGCTGAAGTTACTCTTTCCTCTGCATTCCAAGAAAATCATTCTTAAAATGATGGTGGCCAATTTCTGCCTTGGCGGCCAGGGCTCTGAGAGCACAATCCAGCTATCTTGCTAAGTCCTCCCCCAACTCCCCTCCCCCCTCCCCCCAGGAAGCCCTAATTCCAACAGTGGGATGTCAACACTATCACAATCTGTTACATGCTTTGATAGGGAAGGGGAGAGCAAAGTTTTCTGCAAGTTTGAAATCATACACCCTGTCTTAAAAGTCACCCTTTTTATTCTTTAGTAAAGGTCCTTCTTGATATAAAAAATTGCTCTATTTTTTTCCTGTAAGTAGTAAATCAGTTCTGAAATTAAACATTTCTGACCAAATCCTCTATTTCTTGGGAATATAGACCCTGTCTATTCAGCTCAGGATCCAGTAACCAAAAGAGAGCCCCTACTCCAGGATGTGCCAGGAGCAGATACCCCTCTTCCTGGTATCAAATGTTTAAGATCAGGTAGAATCTAGCATCTTCTATAACCACTGTGGTTATAAAAAATTCTCTTGCACTTCCTGTCTGTACCACCTCCTAAATGTTTCATATAGTATTCCTTGCATTTGTCCTGAACAGATTCATGCATCCTCTATTCCACTCAAGGTGCTCTTCACCAAAATGTTTGAGGGTTTATGAACAAGTCGATGTTTACCTCCTTAAGGTCATTCATGATTTTGTCAATTCTGATTAGGCTCTTTTACCAGTCTCTGCTTTTCCACCTGAAAGAGTCCTACTCTTTTGTCTGACTCAGTCCCGTTCTCTGGATCTCGACTGGTTTCCTCAGACCCTTTTGGAAGTATGAACCGAACTGCATGTAGTATTCCTGCCGAAGCACATTATAATTTAACATACAGGTGGGATAATGTACTGTTTTGTGTTCAAAGCTTTACTCCTTAGGAATCTCCGACTCTCAGATTCCTTTCTTTTCAAACACACATACACCCCCCCCACCCCCCCACAAAAACGCAAACTCTCATGGGCATAGTCTGTCTCTTTTCCTTAAAGGCTCCTGTTTCTGTTAAAATTCACTACCTTTCCCCCTCAGATGTATACTCTCACCTGATATTTGCTGAGCAGCTGCTGTACCAAACCACAACATACAAAAATGATCCCACTTCTCCACAACTACAAAGTAGGGGCATTACCCCCACACCTGCATGAGGACAAAGTCTTAGCAAGGTGAAGCAGCTTGCCCAGCCAAATCAAGACCTGATTCCATATCAGAATGCACATTAGGCAGGTAACAAATCCAAAGCCCCTATCCCAAAGTAATTTCATGCTACCTGTCCATTTGAAGAGTTTTACCTTCAAGAAAGTATAAAGACACGAAACAAAATTTGCCTTAATACCTATCACCAAGGAACCCATCTCCCCTCAGAGAAGTGCTTGTAGATCTTGTCCCTTTGTTTCCTTTCTCTAAGTCAACTGCCTACTCATAAAAGCATAGCATGTTAGCCCCTTGGAGACCTCATTTTTAAATAGCTTTTTATGTGGAACTCCATCAAAGGAGTTTAAAAGATATATCTAGCAGTTGCTCTGTATCCACCTGCTTATGAAGCCCCAGAGAACTTTTGTCAGTAGAAATCACATCACTGTCCCATCTCCACTGCCAACATCACAAGCCTATATTCATGTTCAGTGAGCTCATCATTAACACTGGCTTTACTTGCTTGCCTGAGTAAGCGAAATGCACTCAACTCCAATTATCTGTGACCTATCACTAGCATTTTGTTAACACAGGGGTCACAGTTTATTCTTCTAGCCTTTCTGTATGTTCTTCCTTTTACTCTAAACAGAATAGTGGCTTTTAGGCCTCCTAGGATCTGGTTAAGTTCCCACTTAATGTGAGTTCTCATTTTTGTTTTAGATTTGTGCAACTCTTCATTTAGCTAACTGAGCTTGGGCCAACCATATTGTCTACTATTCCCAAGCACAAGTTCTTCACTCCAAGCAAGGAGTCTTTCCTTGCCCATGATGGCTAAAGGAAGCCCAGCCATTGTTCATGGTATCCCCACTGCTTGGAATGCTCTTATTATTCCTGCCTGTCCAAATTCTATCCATTCCCCAGAGCTTGATTCAAATTCCATCTCTTCCATCATGCCTTCTTTGACCTCACTGGTCTCTACTGATTACTCCTTATTCCAGAACTCTTTAGTAATTACCTCCACCACTCATTCTGCACCTAATCCCACCTAACTGTTCTGTCTTTTCTACCTAAGTGAGCTTCTGGAAGGCTGGGATCACAACATTTGCTTTCCTGAGAGCTCCCTTTGTAATCAAGCAATGCAGAGTGTGGATGAATAATCAACACTTGACTTATGCACTGGGATGGTCTTTCTTATGGAATTTGTGGCATTATGAAAACATTCTCTCTTCTAGAGTGTCTGTGGCCAGAGACTTCCTTGAAGTATTCCTTGAATCTGCTAAGTTGGTCTGTGATAGAGAACTGGCAGCTGGGTATAAGGGTATTATCCATGTGGTTAAGGGAAACATGTTATACAATCAAACACGAAACCAGAAAGGTACTCTAACATATAAACTCCTCAATGAATGAAGAACACCATTTATAAAGGGTTTTCATATATACTACACTGATTTCTGGGAATGCATATTTTAACCATGCAGTATTAGGTAGATTAAAAAAACTACATTTTCCAAACCTAAGGCCACATTCTCCTCTAAGAATAATAAATAGAACTACAACTACTTAGACCTCAAACCATTTACTAGACCCAGATAATAACCTTGATGTAGTGATGAGAAAGCTAAACAAATTACAGGATACTTAGGTAATACACACTCTTTTCTTCATTGGCTTCTTATATGGCCTTGGAGAGTCATGTCAAAGAATCTCAATCTCAAATTAATGTCCTAGTTTCCTCAACTCTATTCTAGTTAAAAAGCTTTACAGTTACAGTTAGGGCAAATAACCTAGTTTTATAAAAGAAAACAAGACTAAACTATTACTTTTATTAAGATAAATAAAATTTTAGTTTCCATTCTATATTACATGGCATGAACCACAAAGTTATGCAGTCATTAAAAGACGACCAAACAAAGCTCTTATAATAGGAAGTGCCTATGGACTGAAGTAAAGAGAGATGTGATGGGAAACGGACTTTGGCCCAGTGGTTAGGGCGTCCGTCTACCACATGGGAGGTCCGCGGTTCAAGCCCCGGGCCTCCTTGACCCGTGTGGAGCTGGCCCGTGCGCAGTGCTGATGCGCGCAAGGAGTGCCCTGCTACACAGGGGTGTCCCCCGCGTAGGGGAGCCCCACGCGCAAGGAGTGCGCCCGTAAGGAGAGCCGCCCAGCACGAAGGAGGGAGCAGCCTGCCGAGGAATGGCGCCGCCCACACTTCCCATGCCGCTGACGACAACAGAAGCGGACAAAGAAACAAGACGCAGCAAAAAGACACAGAAAACAGACAACCGGGGGAGGGGAGGGGAATTAAATAAATAAAAAAATAAATCTTTAAAAAAAAAAAAAAGAGAGATGTGATAAACTAACTGATTGTGACTAGCATATTTAGAAGGTTCTTACCTGACTGAAATTGTCACCAGCCCCAGGAGAGTTGCTCATGACAATTTCTGTGAGATAAGAATAGCAGCACCTTTTGTTTAGGTGTGAAGCCAGAAGGATAAGCTATTCTTATAAGCTACAGGAAAGAGTGAGCCAAGGTCCCTTAGAATATCCTCAGAGCAGCTCAGGCCCAAGATAACATCCACACAAAGGCAAAGAGAAACTCTTGGTAAGGACTACTCACTGATCTTCTGTTCCAAAAAATTTCACAAAGAAGCATTTCTTTCCGCGTGGTTTCTTCAAGTCCTTGGGTGGATTAACAATCTGGGCAACAAAAAGAAGAGGTAGAATGGCAACACAGCAGCCCATTAGAAAGTAATTTTCCATAATTATGAATTGGTAAGAAAAAATAAATAAAATGAGGAATGTGTATTAAAAAAAAAAGAACCCAGGGCCTAGTACAAGTCCAAATCTGGCACTTTTCTACTGATAAGTGTGGAAATGTGCAAACATTCTAAAGGTGTCCTATACCTACCATGTTGCACTGTATTCAGCAGACACCATATCCCTTATACTGCTGTGGCTCCATTTTAAAAACGGCTCAAACTAAAATCTGCATATCCTCCCCAACGTGATCCTGTCTCATCAATGAAGTAAGGCTGAAAACGTTCTTAAAAACACTTCTTATGTGGGTGGATGTGGCTCAAGCAGTTGAGCACTTGCTTCCCACATGGGAAGTCCTGGGTTCAGTTTCTGGTGCCTCCTAAAAACAAAAAAACAAACAAGCAAACAAATGAAAAAAACCGGGAGCAGATGTGGCTCAAGCAGTTAAGAGCCCACCTCCCACATGGGAGGTCCTAGGTTTGGTTCTGGTACCCCCGGAAAAAAACAAAAACAAACAACAAAAAAAACAAATGATAAAACCCACTCAAGGAAGCTGATGTGGCTCAGTGGTTGAGCACTGGCTTCCCACGTACGAGGTCCTGGGTTCAACCCCTGGCCCTGGTACCTCAAAACAAACAAACAAACAAATCCAAAAAGCAAACAAACAAATAAAAAGCTTTCTTGTGCAGGTAGACTTTATGAGACAAGTAACAGTAAAAAGAAAGGATAAGAGGCACAGAAAATGCCACATTCCAAAGAGAGTCTTAAGATATTTACTGGACTGCTACCAAGAATATAAAAACAGAACATTTGGAAAGCTATGATGGATCACCTTGTGCAGGATCTAGAATGTCAACTTTTGCAAAGATACATGGGAACAAGCATATATGAAAAGATGAAAAGAAAATTTAAACTTCGGACAAAAATACTTTGCCTTTTTAACTAATATTTAGATTTCTCTCTTCCTGGGTAGTTTCTCGTTAAATTTAAGCATAAAGGTAAATTCAAATTAGGATCGGTTTCCAGAGTTTTAAAAAAAAAAAGGGTTTCACCACAATCATCTTTGATTCAAAAAACAAATGCTGCAGACTTGATTTATACTGCTTTTTCTAAATGAAGTGATATCTCAGAAAAAAGATTCTGAACATGTTATTTAAATAGGCCTAGTTTTACTAAAATAATGCTAGAATTCCAGGGAAATGCATCTTACATTACCCACACCCTCAAACCCAACTTCAGATGCCTTCCTTTAGTATCAAAACACTCACCTTTCCCGGCCAAGGAGGATACCTGCCGAGTTTCCCCCTAGAGAAAACACAACAGAGTCAGCACTTGCCTTGGGAAAACCAATCCATCTCCTTCAACCCATTCAACCTGCAACCTGCAATTTATTTTCCCAAATCTGCACCCTCAAGTGCCAGGAAAAAAGCTGGCAAACTGGAGTTCTTAATCTGAATTCCACGGTTGGGCCCATGAGGGCCTCAAACCCACGAAATGAATGCAAAATCATATATGCATATGTGCAAGGTAGGTGCTCTTCTGATGACAGGGGACATAGAACAACAAAACCAAGAGACACTTGTCCAGTCTCCCAGTGAAGGGCGGGTGCACGGCAGTTCTTCCGTAAACACAGACTTCCCTTTCCGAAATCTGCTTTAATTCACTACAAGACCAACCCAACTTTGACAAATGCTAATGGAAACCTTCCAGTGGGTCGAGAACGAGGGAGGCGGTGACAATCAGTCTTGGTTCGGGTGCTTGTCTGGGACACAGAAGTAGGCCAAAAAGGTACCCAAAAAGGTTCAGTGCCAAGCCTTCTCTGGTAAAGAAGAAGTACCCCCTCCATTTCTTCACAAAGAGGCGCCAGTAGTCCAGTTTCGACACTCCCGGTCGAGCCGCCCGCACAAGTCGGTCTCATCACAACGCGCGTTTGGACGCGCCTGCCTGGCAAGCTGGCCCCGCGGACTCCCTGGTTGTCCTGCTTTCCAGGGAGCCCCAGCAAGACCCCGGGGACCCAGTGGCCGCGGAAGTTGCGGGGCGCCGAAGACTCCCTTCACGGTGGCCGCCTACGTCCGGGCCGGGAGCGCAGCCCTCCCACGGGCGGCTTCGGAGCTCAGAGCCGGGCCCGTGGCGGCCACCCTCGGCCTCAGTCCCCCGGGGCCGGGCTGCCCCTTCCGCCCGGCGTCGCTCCCAGCGCCGGCACCTCCTCTTCCCCTCTCTGCACGGCCTAGAGAGCATTATAAAAAGGCAGCTCCGGGGCCGACCGTGAACCCCACGCCCAGGGGTCAGCACCCCGGCACCTCGCTCGCCCCCGGTCGCCGGGACTCACCACACCAAATCGCCGAGCCGCAGATTCACAGTCGCCATCTTACCACCCAACCACCGCCGCCGCACAGGCCGCCGGGAACCTCGGGTCCCCACCCCCCCGACACCGCCCATTGGAGTGGGCCGGACCACGTGATGAGGGCCTGCTGTCAGCGGCCACGCCGCTGCTCTGACGTCACCGCGCCCGCCGCCTCTCATTAGCCGGCCGAGCGGCACGTGACGCGGGCGCCGAGGTCTCCGCGAGCCGGAGCCTCGAGCCTCTCGACTCCTTCCCCGCCCCCCCGTGCCTCGTCCCCCCACCGCTCCGGCTCGTGACAACGAAGCGCCCGCGGTCTGAGGCGGCGGCGGCGGCGGCGGCGACGACGGTGCGGCCGGCCGAGCGCGCGAGGAAGCCGGCCTTGAGGCCCGCCCCGCCTCCCGGGGCCCCGGACTCCAGCCTCCTCCCCCTTCGGCGCTTCCGTTTCGGCCGTTAGTCCCGCGCGGGCCCCGGGGCCATTTCCGAGCCTGAGGCGCCGGCCGGCTCGTCGGCTGCGTTCGGGAGCTCCCCTGACGGACCTCGGTGCGGCCTGGAAAGCGGCGCCACCCGAGCCTCGGGTCCTGCGCCCGGCGGGCTCCTCTTGGCCGCAGCCCGGGAGGCCCGGTCCCCCCTCGTCTCCTCGCCGGGGACCGGGGGCCGCGCTCCCCGGGGCTTCGAACGCCGCGCTCGGCAGGCGGGCGAGGGGTCCGTCCCGCCACCGGCTCCTTTGGCGCGCTCTCGCGACCGGCCGGCTTTCGGGAAGCCCGCGGGTCCGGCGCGGCAAGTTCTCCCGCGGCGCTCGCCGGCCGCCCGCCCCGCCGTCCCCCGAGTGACTCCGCGGACCTCGACTTGGCACTTCTGCGCTTCCGCCCGCGCCGGCTCGCCGCACCGCCGGCGAGGCTCCCCGGGCGCGCGTGGGCCCGGCCATGGGCCGCCCGCCCGCCGGGAGCCATGGCTCGGGCGCCGGCCGCTAGCAGCGCCGCAGCCTGGGGGCCCGGGCCGGCATGAGGACGGCCGCGGGGGGACGTGCGTGGCCCGCGGGGCTGTAGCCGGCGCCGGGGACAAAGGTGCGTGTCTGGGTACAGACCAGGCGCAGAAGTAAACCTGTTGTGATTTTGACACTTTTGAAGAAGTTGTGTTCGGGCTGTTGTGACAACAGGGAGTCAAATGCCGGGCGTAGCGTGGACGCGTTAAAATTAAACAGTGAAATGGAGACTCGGAGGAGCGTTCAGCACAGTGACTGCCTAAACTCCAGGATACCCGCTAGAAAATAAAATTTTCGGAAAGACCCCAGTCGCAGTTGCAGACCTAACTCTTAGAACCGGAGTTTTCTTGAGTTACCGACTTCGTTGAAAAGGTAGCCGGTCCACGCGCATTTCCCGTCTGCATTTTGTCATACCCAGACTTGAGTTTTTAGCTTACAGGGTTGGCGTCAGACTGGTTTTTCGTAGGAGACAAATTTCTCTGAAGTAGCATGAATTACTTTCAGGAACTGTCATTTACTGTCTTGTTTTGTTTTAAAAGCAAACTACCTATTTAAAGTATTTAAGATTTCCAGGAAGAAGTTTGATAAAACTCAACATGCATTCCAAATTTAAAAACACTTATGTTTTGAGGAGTTGAAAGATATCTTAACTTGATAATGAGGGTGCCTTTAAATCAACGCATTGCTCTGGCAAAGAATATCATGTCTAATGTTATCCTGGAAGCTCTAGCCATTGCAATAAGGCATGAAACAAAAAATAAGAAATCGATTTTTCAGGAAGGGAAAGACAACACTCATTTCTAGAGATGATAGGGTTCCCTATTTTGAAAAAAAGTCAAGGGAAAACCATTAAAGCTATTAAGAGTTCGGAAAGGGACAACTACATAATCAACATACAAAGTTCAATTTTCTGTTTCACCACTAACTGGATTGAAAATATAATAATTAAGAGGTCCTATTTACAATGACCAAAACAGCAACAACAAAAAAACCCTGAGATACCAAAGAAGACTTGAGTAAATGAGAGTAGCATTCTTGTTTAATAACAGTTGAGGTTTTTTTTAATAGGGATGCTTTTGTGGGTAGGTTACTAAATCTTTACCCTGAATAATGTTCAACTCGAAGTTGATTATTTAAAAAATTAGCTTTTCTCAAGCTTTTAAGTTTTACTAATATTTTGTTTCATTTACAGATTAAGTTTTTTGTTGTTGTTGTTGTAAAAAACTAAAAATTCTTGATCTTTGACAAATGTTCAGTTAAGGCACTGGTTTAACAGATTAAATTCCCCTGAATATTTTTCCAGATGCTCAATTCTTGTAAATACTTAAGACATTTGAAAAAAGTGAACTTAGAAGCCTGATAGTAAAATCTTATCGCGGACTTAAGCAACTCTCATTAGGTCTAATAAGCTTGTGTCAATCAAGTTCTTTTTAAAAGAAAGTGTAAACACTTTTCAAACTTAATTATATTTCTTAAGCATCTCAAATTAAAATTGTAAATCTAATGACATTCTTTGATGCCTCATTCCCTTCAGTTTTTCAAATGGCTTAATAAAAAGCAACAGCACATTATGATTATTACAAAACTTCATCTAAAATCTTACCTGAAAGTGGTAATACACTGTAGCTTTGCTTTGCTTTATTCTCTTGTTCTGTTTCTATAGCTTTGGCTTCCCAGTCTTCAACTAAGAAGAATTTTACCATTTAAGTGCGTGGAAGTTAGTGTGTCTAACACTTGGACCAAAATAGATTACGTTTTTGAATTTCTGACTGATTAGTGACACTAGGACCTGCCTGGTTGCCACTCCTGGGGTGACTTTCCTGAAGCATCCCATTGATGAATGTGCTGATTCTCTTACATGAGGCTTTGCCTGTTCCTATCACTGAGGGACTTTTCAGCTTTCAGCTGGGATTTAGGTTCACAACCCAGTACTTACAGTATGTCCTGGGTTTTATGGTCATAATGGAAAAACGAGTATTGAATATACAGAAATGCATCTTTATATATGGATTTATATGATATATACATAAATATTAAGGTAAAAGCTTTCTGACAAAATGCTCATTTATGATTCAGTTATAATAAAAACACGCCATTTGGGGAACTTAACAAAATGTTTCTAAAATTGATCTGAAATAGTAAGTGGGCTGGGGTAGCCAAGTAGTATTTTTAAAAGAAAAATGATAAAGATGAACTTTCAGTTGAAGATATTAAAATATACTGCATAACTTTAAATGGCTTGGTACTACATTAATACAACCAGATGGAGTTCAGAAATAGACCTTAAGAAACTTAAAACCTGGCAGGGGAAATAGGGGTTATTTAGTGATTTATGCTGGGAAGAAATCACCCCATACCTTATAGCATAATATATTTCACTTGGGTTAAAAAGTTAAATGTGAAAAAATCTGTCTATAAAAGACTATGTAGATAAATTCTTGTACGAGATCTGTTTGGAAAAGGACAGTCTAGGCATAAAAGAAACATGAGAAGTCATAAGGGAAAAGAGCCTGTTTTGGCAGCATAAAAAGTTAAAATTACTTTCATTCTACCTCATTCTAAGTAAAAGTAAACAGTAAATTACAAACCAGGAATGTACTTGTGAGAGAGATGACAGGCAAAGGGATATATCTATTCTATATCGAGGGCCCTTAAAAATAAATAAAAAATTCACCATTCATTCAACTGTTTCCTTATCTCTGGACATTTGGGTTTCCTCCATTTTTTTCTATACAAACAAAGCTGCAATGAATATTGATATGGTAGAAAGCTCACATTAGAATGTAAACTTGAAAAGTAGGACACAAAATTATTTGTGTAACACAAAAAATGTATATATTATATATTTGCATATTTATATTCTCTAAACCCTTGGAATTCTGGGACTCTGAATCTATGTCGAACATTCTCAAACAATTTTGAAGTTCTTGGGCATGTGATAATTTGTCTCTTTGCCAAGACCCATGTTTGGGCGGTGAGAGGCTGGTGCTCAAGAGCCAGTAACTTGGTTAGGAAAATGAGCCTAGTAATACCTCACCTGAATCATTGGTTCTTTGCTTATTTTAGCATACCCAATAACTTTCACAATGTGATGAAAACTCTTTCATTGTGTGCATTGGCCCTAATGAAAGTAAGCTGCTGGTGATGAAAATAAAGAGCTCTTAACAAAGTGTTTATTCTCAGCCAGGTAAAAAAGTGTTGGGTAAATGAAATGAAAAATAATATTTTGTGGTAGGATTTGCAGTTTTGGGAATTCTTAAGAATTTGTCAGCTTGGGTTCTCTAATGTCAAAGGATTGTTACATATATGTAGAAAAAGATTGAAAGGAAATATGAGAAACAGTGGTTATCTCTGAATAATAAGCTTTGGGGTGTTTTTCATATATATATATATATATGAAAAATATATTCCCGTAGAGTATTAAGCAGAAAAAAGCAATAAAATGGCAATTAAAGTAAATTTAACAAGGATTCTTTTTGATTCTGAAATTGTTTTAAACTTAAATCTGTATAATTGAGCAGAGAAGTCATTTTTTTCATCTTGGTTTGACCTGACCCTACTTTCCAATGTTAACAGAAGCCATGCAGTGACAACCACCAAGAGTTGTTGGTAGCCATGTCGGAGCCCCACAGAGTCCAGTTCACCTCTCTCCCAGGTTCTCTGAATCCAGCGTTTTTGAAGAAATCTCGGAAGGAGGAGGTCGGGGGAGCAGAACATCATCAGGACACTGAGCCGGCTGCAGCAGCTGTTCGGATTACACTTACCCTCTTTGAACCAGATCACAAGCGCTGCCCAGAGTTCTTCTACCCAGAGCTGGTGAAAAATATACGTGGGAAAGTGAAAGGCCTTCAACCTGGAGACAAGGTATGCCCCAGCATCACTCTGCAGATCTAAGGCATGGGTGTCAGTCTGCACCTGCAGCTCCCTTGGGGTGGAAATGAGACTGGAGAGTCTGCCCCACGGTCACATTATTCATCCCAAAGCATGAACTGGGATGGTTTAGTCTCTGGGCATGAAGGGATAGAACTCTTTCCAGACGTATTCTCCTGATTTATGCTAGTGAAAAAGGTATGGCATATCCAAGGCTAATTTTGAATTATGACTTATATAAATAAAAGGAACAACAAGTTTTTCATGCTAAATCTATAAAAGTTACATGTACATGAGAACAGTCTCTGGCTGCTTCAGTGAAGGAAATCCATGCTGGACATTTTTTTCTTCTAAGGGACTCTCATTCTTTGTCTGGTGTAAGGGCAGACGAGCAGAGACAAACTGTTGATCTCTTCCAAATATGGTAGTATTCTGGTAGTTTCTTTACTTGGATAGACAGAAACCTGTTTTTGGCTTTTAAAAATTTTTGTTTGAATTTTCACTTTTTTTGTTGTTGTTGCCAGAATTGGGTTTGTTAACCAAATGTTAATCAATTTGATATAAGTGGTTTTTTTGGTTGTTGTTTTGGTTGTTTTTAAGTGTTCTACTTATTTTCCTGACAGATTTGTTTTACCTTTTAGTATGGACATTTTCAAACATGCACAGAAATGAGAATAATATAATAAGCCCCCATGTATCCATCACCCAACTTTGTTAATATTTTGGCAGTTCATTAACATTTTTTAAATAAAAAATTTTAAATTGAATTATGTATATAAGACAAGTACACAAATGATAAATGCATGGGTTGGTGGGTTTTCACAAACTCAATATACCCATGTAACCTGCATTTGGATCAAGAAATAAAACATTTAGCAGGACACCAGAAACCTTCCTTATTTCCTTCAAAGACACTGCCCTACCCTCAACCACTCTCTTGGTTTCTAATGCCTTATATCTATTTTTTAATTTCATATAAATGGAATGATATACTATGAGTGGGAGTTGGGTGAAGAGCATTTGAAATACTCTGTATACCACACACTGCACTCTGAGAAAGATACATTGAGTCCCTCAGATGCAGCATTTCGGTCTCCTGAGTGAATCTGGGTACCTGCTCATAGGGTGTTTGAGGGTGAAATTAGATCACCTAGGTAAAGTTCTAGCAGGCGTCTCAGTGGTAGGTGCTCAGTTGTGCTGTTCGGGATGAGCATGTTTGGTTAGAAGGATCATCTGCTTTGCTCAGATAAATATTTGTTTCCTTGAATGGAGACCAGTGAGTCTGTATCAAAGGTCAATCTCTGTTATATGAGGGCCAGTTAGGATGAGAAAACACCTTTTTACATCCCTTCATAATCCCTTTTCCAAAGTGACCACAGTGTTCGCTTCCTTAAGAGAAAGAGAAAGAGAAAACAGGGACTGGGTAAGGTATTTATTTATGGACTGAAACCAAAATTAGTCACCAGTAATTGGAACCCTTATACTCTGATTTCACCTTTTTTTGAGTTCTCAATACCCTTCTCCACTACAGAAAAAAGCATAGAGCATAAACACACAGGAGACTTTGGCTCCGATTTCAGGGAATTTACTACTGGACCATGGGTTAAGAACCCATGAATCTGTGTGACTACTCTGCAATTTAAAAGTACAATATAATTGGACAGATTAATTTCCTAATTTAGCATTTGTTACAACGTGAAAGCTCTGTGCTGGATACTTGAGGACTGTGAAAAGGTGGAGAAGACGCCATCCTAGCCTCAAAGGAATTTGCAGTCTGGTAGATGTTTTAGGAGAATATTATTTACAAAGGTGAAGTTACAGTGTGGTGACTGTTTAAATAAAAAATAGGCCCTTCAGTGCTTAGACAGAGCAGAGCTTACTCCCAGGATGCTGAATTTGGACAGAGCTAGACCTTCCTACATTGAAGAAATAGTTATTGTAAGACTACTGTTTGTAAAACATTAGGAGTACACATTGGCTCCAACCCTGCTCGAGATTGCTGGGATTTTTTTTTTTTTTTAAAGATTTATTTATTTATTTAATTCCTCCCCCCTCCCCCGGTTGTCTGTTCTCTGTGTCTATTTGCTGCGTCTTGTTTCTTTGTCCGCTTCTGTTGTCGTCAGTGGCAAGGGAAGTGTGGGCGGTGCCATTCCTGGGCAGGCTGCACTTTCTTTCGCGCTGGGCGGCTCTCCTTATGGGTGCACTCCTTGCACATGGGGCTCCCTTACTCGGGGGACACCCCTGCGTGGGGCGGCACTCCTTGCGCGCATCAGCACTGCGCATGGGCCAGCTCCACACGGGTCAAGGAGGCCCGGGGTTTGAACCGCGGACCTCCCATGTGGTAGACGGACGCCCTAATCACTGGACCAAGTCCGTTTCCCTGGGATTTCTTACAATTATTTTAATCTCTTAAGTTATATGTGATCATTGTAGAAAAATTAGAAGATACAGATAATTGCATATTTTGAAGGCCACCACCTTTGTGGTACATAACATTATATATGTTCCATAATAATTCATGATAAATGTATATATCTATATGCATTATATATTTATTACAAAGTACTTAGGTTCTTCATGGATGGGAGAGATTTCGGTAGGCAAGAGATGGGAGGGTGGGATAAAATAGTTTTTGAAGAAGCATCCAATATTTAGGTATTGTTTTGTTTTGCTTTGTTTTGGTCTACTCTGAAGTCTTAGGTGTACTTGGCGCAGGCGTCTTTTAAAACTAAGATTTCTTGCCCAAGAAGTTTAAGGTACAACTCTGGAAATTTTACTTGTTAGAGAAAATGAAAGAATAAGTTTATGAAATAAACTACGAGAGACCACATGAAAATGTTTTGAGTGAGTATTGTGTTTGAGAGGACAAGAGACGTTTATTGATCCTTTTAAAGACAGGCTTCCAAGGATGGGGAGTGTCTTGCTCCTGAGGATGGGTATAACTTTCAGTATCTCAGAGAAGTTCAAATTCAGACCATTCCTCTAAACAGTGATATAGAGAGCCTGGTTCCCAGGTAACTCTCAGTAATATACACTGCATTCAGGGGTTCTTAACTTTTTTTGAGCCATTGACCACTTTGGCTGTCTGGTGACACTTATGGACCCCTTTGTAAAAATATTTTTAAATGCATAAAATAATTTTTAGGGTTACAAAGGAAATGGACTAACTATATCAAAGCACAGTTCCTGCGGGGTGCCCATCCCTGAGCAAAGGCCCTTGGCCATATTCGGAACCCTGGAGAACCTAATACTGTGGTAGGTGGATTATAGACATTTAATACAGTTTTGTTAAATTACATGGATGCAAGTTTTACTTTTTTAAACAACTAGAATAAATACAGAGTAGTAGCATGTTTTCTACTTTGATTTTTCTGAAAAACTTGTTTTTATCATGCCATTTTTTGTAGATGTTGAGTGGTCAGTGAAAGTTCTATTAATGTGAATAAGATTGTGGAATTTTTCATGACTTATTTTTTGGGGGAATGGTCTCTTTACAGAAGAAAGATGTCTTGGATCCTTTCAATGATGAAGAGAAGGAAAGGCATAAAGTAGAGGCCCTTGCCCGGAAATTTGAAGAAAAATACGTAAGATTTCTCAGGCCACAAAACAACCTCATTGGGTGGGAAAGATTTCCAGACATTTCCATATTCCCTTAGTGGATGGTCATTTAAATTGATACTGATCTGGAAACAAGTGTAGAGCTTGAAAAGGAGAATATAGCCGATAAACAAATGTATTAATGTACAAAAATATCTCTGGCTAGAAATACTGTATGTAGTTAAATGGACAGATGAACGAAGGCACTCTTACCCTTCCTTAGAATAAATGTTTTGGTATGAAGCATTAGAAGCCATAGTTCATTTTTCTATCTCAAGCCATTTTATGCAGATAAAAATGTTTTTAGAGAAAATCTGTCTTCAGGGAAAAGACGTTTTATGGCATGTATGTGACTGGTTTCAGTGCATTACAGTCTTCAGTCACTAGCTTAGAAAGTTCATGGTAACAGCTAATTCTGTTATTAGAATTGTTTTTTGTTTGTTTTTATCAAGAAGCATGTGAGCTACTGTTTTTAAATTTTAGGGTGGAAAGAAACGTAGAAAAGACCGAATTCAGGACTTGATTGACATGGGGTACGGTTATGATGAATCCGATTCCTTCATTGATAACTCTGAGGCAGTAAGTATTTATTGAAAATGTTCTGTCAGAAGTGCCACAGTTGAGCTCCTCCTGATAATGGCCAGGAGGCTACAAGTGGGTGTGCCTTCCTCTTGGGATGAAAAAAAAGCAAGACTGAGGAGAGTTCAATCAACATCCTTTATCTCAGCCTTAGGTCCCACATCTATAAAATGATGACCAGATCTGTGCAAAAAACCACCTAGCTCTGACATTTATGATTGACCAGAAAGGTTGTCCTAGCACGCTGTCAGAAATGTGACCGAGAAACACAGTAATGTCTGTTTTACACCTTGGAATAGAGCACCAGAATTTGGAGCTGACCATTTGTTTTCTCTCCTTCAGTATGATGAGCTTGTTCCAGCTTCTTTGACTACAAAGTATGGAGGATTTTACATTAACTCAGGAACCCTGCAGTTTAGACAAGCATCAGAATCTGAGGATGATTTCATTAAAGAAAAGAAGAAAAAGTCCCCAAAGGTTAGAATGTTGCTTGCGTTTAAGGTTTCTAGGAATGCTTTTTCATGTGACCATATAAGGTCAGTAGTTGACCCCCCCCAGAATATGCAACCATTTAGGGTTCCTCCCGAGACCGGTAGGAAGAAATGAGCTGTGTACCTCCTCATGTGAGGTTGGAGGGCTCTGTTCAGCTCTTGTCACTGTGTTCACATCACACTGGCGTCCCAGCAACCAGCAGGGTTAGTTTCTCGAGGGCCTCTGGAAGGGTGTGGAGTGAGGGAAGTGTCTGCCAGCTGGCTGTGTCTCTTCTGTGGACATGCAGAGGACTTTGTCCAAGGGCTGCCAACCCCATGAAAACAAACTAACCTGAAGATCATGCTTAAAAACATATCTGCCTCTGCCTGTGTGTTAAAAATAAGAGATACAGCCCACAGACACGTGGCTTGTTTACACCCTGCTGCTTTTTGGAAGTTCGTTTCAATCTGGAAAGGTTTCTTCTCAGACAGAAGGAGGTCCCACTGTTGCCTCAGCCCCAGGTGTTTCCAGGAGACACTGTCAGTAGGAATGTAGGATTGAAATACTGTGCGTTTGTGGTTTTGTGGTTCCATGTCAGGGACCAAACTTAACGTTTTCATAGGGCAAGGCCAGTGCTGTGTAGTGTACTTGCTCCCTGAGTTAGGGAGCTGTGTAACTGTGCCTTGTCTTTAATTCTCAGAAGCGGAAGTTGAAGGAAGGTGGTGAAAAGATAAAGAAGAAGAAAAAAGATGACACTTACGACAAGGAGAAGAAATCGAAGAAGTCCAAGTTTTCCAAAGCCGGGTGAGAGGCAGCAGCTTCTTTGCTAGGATCCAGTCTGAACTGCTAGGGTGGGACACCTGGGATCCCAGTTTCTGGAGAGGCAGCAGGGCTTGGCCTTGCCATCTCCCTTCCGCTTCCCGCAGTGCCATTCCTCCGTCTCTGTATCAGATACCAGAGTTTCCTTTGTTCCACTGTGATTGTTGGTGGCTCTTTCTGTCACTTTTTGATTGAGTTTCTCGTTCTCTTGGGCACCTCTGTTTCTGCCCCAGTTCTTTCTCTCTCCGCTCTTTCTCTTTGTCTTCTGTGGTCACGCTTCCTTTTCTTTGCTTAGTTTCACCCCAGCAGCTTAAGTTGGTGCTGTTCTCTGCTGCTCCTGCTTTCTCACTTTAAATATTTTTCTTGCCCCCACGTTTTTATTTTGCAAGTTTTTATTTTAGCCTGGAAGTGGTTTCTGAAAGCCCATTAGGTATTTAGTGTTATATGACATTGTTTTGCTAACCTGCATTAAATTTCAAGCTTTGGTATCAAGCTCTGTGTGCCCAGAGGAGGGCGGACTTGTGATGGTGCGGCCCTCCTGGGGACTGTGGCAATGGGAGTAGATGAGGTGCTCTGGATTTCCCTTTTGAGGTGTTCTGCAGCCTGAGTAACCCATTTCTCCCTTGCTTACAGCTTCACAGCCCTCAATGCCAGTAAGGAGAAAAAGAAAAAGAAATACTCTGGGGCTTTAAGTGTTAAAGAAATGTTAAAGAAATTTCAGAAGGAGAAAGAAGCTCAGAAAAAGAGGGATGAGGAGCATAAGCCTTTAACGGTCTCATCCACGGAAGCTCAGGGCCTGCGGGAGTTGGAAAGCACCTCTGACCCCTTGCTTTCACTCTTCGGCTCTGCTTCCGACAACGACTTGCTTCAGGCAGCCACTGCCATGGACTCACTGACTGACTTGGACTTGGAGCAGCTGCTCAGCGAGTCTCCAGAAGGGAGCCCCTTCTGTGACGTGGATGAGGAAAGCAACTCTCTTGGAGTGGGATTGGACCCGGAATTCAGGCAACCCTCTTCCCTCCCTGAAGGCCTGACAGCACCCCTGGAAAAGCGCATTAAGGAGCTGGCTCAGGTATGGTGGCATTGTGTGATCAGGCTTTCCTGGAATACTGGTTCTGTACTGCCCAGAGAGACCCTTAGTAAGTGGGCAGTTGAAGCCTATACTTTTCCTAAGCTCTCTTCTTATTCCTGTGTGAGAAAACTTAGAGTAAAGCTTTGCCCATCAGGCAGCATAGCATCTTTAAGGCCGTTCCTGGTTCCTTCATTCCTGGAGAATTTACTTTCTTCTAGGGAGATTTTTCTCTCCTTCTGTTTTCTGCCTGTCAGTTCCTTTTCCACAGACTATTGTTCCTTTTGTGCTACTGACTGACGCTTATTTTACCAGCAGCCAGCTGAGGCAGATATTCAACTCTTTAATATACCTTTTTTTTAAAAATCTTTTTAAAACATTTATTTTTCTCCCCTTCCCTTCCCCCCCTCCCTGCAGTTGTCTGCTCTCTGTGTCCATTCGCTGTGTGTTCTTCTGTAACCACTTCTATCCTTATCAGTGGCACCGGGAATCTGTGTTTCTTTTTGTTGCGCCTCTTGTGTCAGTTCTCCTTGTGTGCGGTGCCATTCTTGGGCAGGCTGCACTTTCTTTTGCGCTGGGCAGCTCTTCTCACAGGGCACACTCCTTGCGTGTGGGGCTTCCCTACACGGGGGACACCCCTGCATGGCACAGCATTCCTTGTGTGCATCAGTACTGCACATGGGCCAGCTCCACATGGGTCAAGGAGGCCCAGGATTTGAACTGCAGACCTCCCATGTGGTAGGTGGATGCCCTAATCCATTGGGCCAAGTCCGCTTCCCTAATATACTTTTGAATGTCATGAAAATATACAAAGATTTGCAAATATGTAAGGTACACAGAAAGTGTATACTTAATTGCAGCTAGATTTCAGTTGCTGCCTTGATTCACAAATCATCAACTTAGGTAGTATAATCAGGAATGCCTGAAAATTGGGATAAATAAAATGCTTAATTTTAAATGCTGTCCATGTCCCTTTAAAAGCAAGAGCAACACTGTGATAACATTTACCTTTTAGTTTATTTGAGGCACCGTGACTTTAACGCCATCTCCATTGACACTTACAGTCTATAGCTGTTAGTTTAATCTCAGAGATTCTCCACAGTATTTCCTTATGTGTAATATCCCTGTGTTTTAGGGCAGGGTGAAATATAAAGGACCAATGCTACAAATGGTTTTCTCACTTCAAAAAATATTAAAATATATGATGTAAATAATCTTATTTAAATCTCCAGCCCTTCCTCATTAGCCTGTGTGTAGTGTTGCTCGTAAGTATTCTATACGAATGTAATGATTTCAGTGAATTGTGCTGTGTCAGGGATTCTGAGTGTATCTTAATGTCACGTTAAGGTGGAAGCAGTTAAACCTGAACTTGCTATCTTTGAGCATACTGTGCTACTTTTGCCTCTTGGAATCAGGGTTAAAAAAAAAATTACTCCTTATTCTTTTAAAAACTCCTACAGTTTGCAATCAAATTGTTTTGTAGCTTCTGAAAATCTTATTAGATAAGTAAGGTCTATGTGACAGTCTATTGCTTTTTATAGAAGATATTCAAAACAATTCTTGGATGTTTTCCCTGCCTTGCCATAGGTTGTGTTCTAGTCTGATAACTTATACTTATCATTTCATTTTCTTGGGAAAGATATTGGCAAATTTAGTGGAAGTGAAATGGTATAATATGAAACAGTGCTGTATGTGATGCAAGAAATCCTCACTTCCCAGAGTCCACTTAGTGGACAAATGGTTAGCAAGCGATCCTTCAGTTAAATGTTAAGTCTTGGTTATCTGTGACTGCTTGACAGAGATAGGCTTTAAGATCCCAAACAAAGCTAGACTGGGTCCTGATGGTGAGGTGGCAACCAGGAGAGATTTTGGCTTACTAGTTTGAAAATATAACATTGAAGTATGAAACTGACACTTAGTCATTACCTGATCTTCTCCTGTAATAGCATTAAAAAACTTTGGAAAATGGGGTGGAAAGTGTATGGAAATTACCTGTCATCCCACCAATGTAAAAACTACTTTCAGTTTGCATATTCCTTTCTAGCCTCTGTGTATGTTTTTACACAGTTGTCATTATGGTTGCGAAGAATTGTTTCTTGTTCTTTTCACTTAATATTACTACAAAGCCCTCACCATTTTTAATGGTTGCATCAAAAAGAAGACTTAGTTTAGAAAGTTACTTAATGCCACACCAATGGATCCCCAGGTGCTCTGTTCCAACCAGGGCAGTGTGCTTGGGAATATGTAGTCTTCCATGTAATGCTTCTTCCTAGATATGTGAGTGCCCTACCCAGATCCTTTTGAGAATCTGTTAGGAGAGAAATTCTTCCCTGGAAAAAAAAAAATGCATGTGTACACAAAAAAATTGCATATAATTTCCTAAGTCAAGAATAGATATTTGGGTCTCTAATGAGGGGCCCTGTCCTAGATCTTGAATGTACATTGCTTTTTTTTTTTTTTTTTTTGAGGTACTGGGGCGAGGGATTGAGCCCACCTTCTGTGTGGGAAGCTGGTGCTCAGCCACTGAGCCACATTGGCTTCCCTGAATTGTTTTTTTCATTTGTTTGTTTGTTTTCTTAGGAGGCACCAGGGATCAAACCCAGGACCTCCCATGTGGGAAGCAGGTGCTCAGCTGCTCAAGCCACATCCACTCCCTGAACATTGCATTTAAAAAAAAAAAAGATTTACCTATTTACTATATTTTTCTTTTATTTATCCCCCCTCCCCCAGGTGGTTTGCTCATTGTTTGCGTGCCTTCTCCAGGAGGCACCGGGAACCTAACCCAGAACCTCTCACATGAGAGGTGAGTGCCCAACAGCCTGAGCACCTCTACTCCCCACATTGCATTTTTAAAGCTTAAATTAAACTTGATGTTTATAACTGTAATATTAGTAGTGTTATTGTTTCATCATTTTGTTTTTCACTGCCCTTATTTTTTCTCTTCCCTGTTTCCTTTGTTTTTATAATAATATTGGTTAGTTTTTAAATCTTGGCCCTAAATGGTTCACGTTTCAGTTTCTATTGCCGTCTGAAGAACCATCCCAAAAGTTCAATGACTTAAAACAGCCATCTATTCTATTTCTCCTAATTCTGTGAGTTGGCTGGTGGTTCCTTTTCTGGTGTTACCTGGTGTGTTATGTGCTACCCTCAGCTGGCAGGTTGGTTGGGCCCAGGGGTGGCTGGTCCTCTGTCCCCACTTGCTTCTTCCAGGGCTTCTTCAGGGCTTCTCAGGATGGCTGAGGTGGAAGGATGCTGCCCTTAAGGTCTAGCCTTAGATGTTCTATGTTTAATGTCACTTCTACCACCCTCTACTGTTCAAAGTGAGTCACAAGAGCAGGCCAAACCCAAGGGTTGGGGAGCTAGAGGCCACCTCTCCAGGCGGGGAGTGCTCCATGCTAGGAAGGAGTTGGTGGTTTGCAGTTGTCCACAGTACCTAAGCTGATTCTCATCTGATACATACCAATCCCCTCCAGAAAAACACATTCTTCATAGGAAGCAAAAATTAGATTTATTTCCTGAGATGGTAGATGCCTGTTCAGTGTTTGTTTTCTTCTCATGCTATCCCATGTTTTTATTCCTTCTTGTATCATACATTTTTATGTGTCCCAGTTAATCCAGTGATTGGACTTGACTGGCTTACCCCATCTTCTCTTAATATGCATCGATTGCGTCTTTTGTCTTGGTGGTTGGAACATGCAGGTGTTAAGAAGGCGTAGGAGAAGTGGTCACAGAAGAGCACACAGCAAATGGACATAGAGAGCAGGCAACTGCGGGGGGAGAATAAAAAAAAACTTAAAAAAAAAAAAGCGTAGGTTTGTGCCCCTTTGGATTGTTGTCTTTTTGGAGCCTCTCAGCCTGACGACCCAGGTCTCTCTCAGTCCTCTTCAGTCAAGGTGAGTGGGAATAATACTAAGAACAGCAAGGAATCAGACCCCATGTCACCACCCCTTCTGCCTCCTCAACAGCTTACCTTTCTATAGAGTTAGAGCCCTTACACCCCAGAGGATTCCAGGAAAGGGGATGGATCCAAGAAAAATAAGGAAGAGGGAAAACCCAGCCTGTATGAACTTTTTGAAAAAAGAAAAGCATACCAGATTTGGTTTTGTTCAGTAAAAACAGGTATAGTATGTAAGATTCTGATGTCGGTGCTGAAAGGTTACAAGTGGCATTTCTTATAATAAATAAAACAATGCATTAAAAGGCTCTTGGAACTATTGTAAGTCTTCCTGATGTGGTACTTAGTTTAGCTTCTTTTACTAGTTAGTTTAGGATTAATGGATTTATATAGCTTCTGGGACAAGGGTGTCTCTTCTTGGTTTTGAAGGACCTTGCTTCTGAAAGACTGTCAGATATATATCCAGTTCTTTTAAACAGATTATTTTAAAATGCAATGCTTGATTATCATCAGTATTAAACATGACCTTCAGAGATATTGCCTATGCACTTCAGAAGAAACAATCTTTTAAAAGATTAAATGGGCAGAAAGCTTCTAAAGTATTGGAGAAATGGTTATCTAGAAATGTTTTATTTGAAACAAGCTATTGATGGGTCTGACAGATGGTGGGGCAGTTGAAATACATAATAAAGTAATTAGGTTGAATTAATGTGAAGGTGCTTCAGGATCTTATAACTAGCAGTATAAGCCTAAGCAGACGAATTACTCAATTTTATTTGCTCACACAATCACAATTCCAGTACACTGAAAATGCATAGGTTAGAATTCTGAATGCTTCTGAAAGTAGGAGAAATTGGCAGGCAAGTGGGTTAAAACAGCATCCATTTCCCTTCTTCTGTGACTCATCTGCTCCACCCCCTTTCCATCTCATGCCTATGGGCTTTCCTCTAGCCAAAGGGCCTTCAGAAGCTTGAGTTTTGCTTCTTTTCCAACTTATTTAAGTTATTAAGTTTCTCTTGGGTTTTTAAAAAATACTTATTTCTAGTGGTGACAACATCACAGGTATTGATAATACTATATATTATTTTCTTTAGGAGGTACTGGGGAGTGACCCTAGCAACTTGTACAAGCAAAGCAGGCATTCAGCTGAGCTACACCTGCTCCGCTTCAAGTTGGGTTGTTTTTTTTTGTTTTCTTGTTTTTTTTCTGAGATTGCGGGGCTGGGGATTGAACCCGGGGCTTTGATATATGGAAGCCCAGTGCTCAATCACTGAGCCACATTGTCTCCCCTGAGCTGGTTTTTTTGTTTGTTTTTTATTTTTAGGAGGCACCAGGGACGGAACCTGGGACCCTCCCATGTGGGAAGCAGTGCTCAACCTCTTGAGCCATATCTGCTCTCTCCAAGTTGTTGTTATTATTTTTAAATTCATTGATATATATCACTCACATGTAAATGTATATAAACAATAAATGTATAATAGTTGTGAACTTACAAAACAAACACACACAACATCAAACAAATGTATATAACATCTCACCCTACCACCAATAACTTGCATTGTTTTTAAACGTTTTTAATAATTAGAGCATTGTCAAAATATTACTACTAAACAAAGTATTTTTTCCCTAACCAATCTGATTATCTTTATATCATTTATATATGAACATACTTAAACAATTAAGTGTATAGTAAAAGTTGTGAATTTACAAATCAAACATGCATAACATCATACAGGGGTCCCATACATCAACTCTTCACCAACACCTTGCATTGTCATGAGACATTTGTTATAAACTATGAAAGAACACTGTCAAAATCTTACTACTAATCATAGTTCTTATCTTATATTTGGTGTGTTTTTCCCCCATCCCACCCTATTATTATTTTTTTAAATATATTTTTTATGACAGAAGTTGTAAACTTATAAAACAGTCGTGCACATGTGCAGAATTCCCAAACAATACCCCTCCCTCTTACTACTAATCATAGTCCTTATCTTACATTTGGTGTGTTTTTCCCCCAACCCACCCTATTATTTTTAAAATATATTTGTTATGACAGAAGTTGTAAACTTATAAAACAATCATACACATGTTCAGAATTCCCAAACAACACCCCTCCATCAACACACCACAATGTGGTGTGTCATTTGCTACAGATAAAATAATAATCATCTGATTATTACCATGTCCATAGTGTACATTTGGCTCACATTTTCCATACTGCCTCTGTATCAACACATACATCTTTTGCATGGATGCAAGACTATTACTACTACTAACCACAGTCTATAGGTCACTCCAGCTCTGTTTTTCCCATACTTCTCCACATTCCAACACCCCGCAGTAGTGATATACATTTGTTCTAGCTACCAAAGGACACTCTTGAATCGGTACCATCAACCACAATTCTCACCCACCTCTTGGCTTACTGTGCTGTCCAGTTCTTAGATTATTCTCAAGCATTCTGTCGATTGGATTTACATAACTAGACTACCATTTTCAGTCACATCCCCATTTATAAACTAGCTGTTACTGTGTGTTACCATCCACTCTATACATTTCCACACTTTTACATTAAGGCTGATTAAAACTTCTACGTACATTAAATATCAGTAGTCCACTCAGTCCTTCTCTTATCTCCTTTAAAAATCTACCTACTACCAGCTCTTGAAGGTATTTTCCAATAATTTCTTATAGAAGTTTTATGGTTCTTTTATTTTTAGTTTTTTGATCCATTTTGAGTTAATTTTTGGATAAGGTGTGATATAGGGGTCCTCCCTCCTTCTTTCAGCTATGGATGTTCAGTTCTTTTAGCACCATTTGTTGAATGGATTGTTCTGCCCGAGCGGTGTGAATTTGACAGGCTAGTCAAAAATCACTTGACCATACCTGTGACGGCCTGTTTCTGAACCATAAATTTGGTTCCGTTGGTCTATTGTGTCTGTCTTTAGGCCAGTACCATGCTGTTTTTACCACTATAGGTAGGTTTTATGATTTAAAGTCTGGAGATGAGGGTTTGCTTTTCCTTTTTATCATGTTTTTGGCCATTCAGGACTCCTTACCCTGCCAAATAAATTCAGTGATTGTGTTTTCAATTTTTTCTTTAATGCTGGTGGCATTTTTATTAAATCTGTGTATCAATTTGAGTAGAATTGACATCTTAATGATATTTATTCTTCCAGTCCATGAGCATGGAAGGTTCTTCCAGTTATTTAGAGCTTTTTAAATTTAACATTGAGTTGCAGTTTTCTGAATACAAGTGCTTTACATCATTGGTTAAATTTATTCCTGTTTGAGTTTTATCTGTCATTTTATTTTCACCACTCTTTTTGACACTTTTAGTTACTTTTATTGATATAATCTTCATTTCTAGACTCTCTTCCAGGCCTCTCTCTCCTTCCTTTTCTTTTCAGGCTCTATCACACCCTTTAATAATAAAATAAAATTCTGGTCTCTTGCTTAGAAGTTCTCTCAGTTTCTGTTTATCTGTGAATATTCTAATTTCGCCCTCTTTTTTTTTTTTAATATTTATTTCTCGCGCCCCCCCCCCCCCCAGTTGTCTGTTCTTTGTGTCTATTTGCTGCGTGTTTTTCTTTGTCCACTTCTGTTTCTCTTGTTGTCAGCGGCATGGGAATCTGTTTCTTTTTGTTGTGTCATCTTGTGTCAGCTCTCCGTGTGTGTGGCGCCATTCTTGGGCAGGCTGCACTTCTTTCGCGCTGGGCAGCTCTCCTTATGGGGCACACTCCTTGCGTGTGGGGCTTCCTCACACGGGGACACCCCTGCGTGGCATGGCACTCCTTGCGCCCATCAGCACTGCACATGGGCCAGCTCCACACGGGTCAGGGCGGCCCAGGGTTTGAATTGCAGACCTCCCATGTGGTAGACGGATGCCCTAACCGCTGGTCCAAGTCCGCTTCCCTCGCCCTCATTTTTGAAAGATATAAGATTCTTGGCTGGAAGTTTTTCTTTTGTAGTATCTTAAATATATCAGACCACTGTCTTCTTACCTCCATGGTTTCTGGTGAGAAATCAGCACTTAATCTTATTGGATATCCCTCATATGTTATGCATTGCTTTTCTCTTGCTGCTCTCCGAATTCTCTCTTTGTCTTTGGCCTTTGACATTCTGATGAATATGTGTGTTGGAGTTGGTCTATTGGATTCTTTTTGGATGGGGGTACGTTGTGCTTCTTGGACAGGGATATCTATATCCTTCAGTAGGGTTGGGAAATTTTCTACCATTATTTCTTCACATATTCCTTCTGTCCCTTTTCCCTTCTCTTCTCCTTCTGGGACACCCATGACACGTATGTTTGCATGCCTTTTGCTGTCATTTAGTTCCCCGAGACCTTGTTCAATTTTTTCCATTCTTTTCTTCATCTGTTCTTTTGTACGTTCACTTTCAGAGGCCATTTCTTCAAGCTCACCAATCCTTTCTTCTCCCTCCTCAAATCTGCTTTTATATGATTCCAATGTTTTTAAAATTTCATTGATTCTACCTTTCATTCCCATAAGATCTGCTATTTTTCTATGTATGCTTTCAAATTCTTCTGTGTGCTCATCCAATGTCTTCTTAATATCCTTCATCTCTTTAACCATCTCATCGAATTTATGAAGGAGATTCGTTTGAACATCTATAATTAGTTGTCTTAACTCCTTTATGTCATCTGGAGGCTTATCTTGTTCCTTTAACTGGGCCATAGCTTCCTGTTTCTTGGTGTGGATTGTAATTTTTTTGTTGGTGTCTTTGCATCTGGCTTACTAGAGTATTTATTCTGGATGCAGTTTTTCTCTTTAGTTTAGGGCTTCCTATTGTTTCTCCCTTGCTGGTTATGCAGTAGGAGCCAAGCATGTGGTTGGTGCTGTAAACTGTGGAGGCTCAAGCTGCCCTCATTGCACCAGGGACCAATGAATCTTCTTCCAACTTTCTCCCTTGCCAGGGATAGGGACAGAGTAACAGCTATGTGGAATAATCTTCATGCAGGCCTAGACTGTAGTTGCCCAGAGAGACTGATGAAGCTTCACATCTCTTTCTCCCCTGCCTGGGGCAGGGATGGAGCTGCAGGTGTGGGCAGCAGTCTATACAGTGTGGTTCCAAGATGACCGCTGTTGCCCTGGTAGACTTCTGATTTTCAGTCTATGCCTGCCAAAGTTCCCTGCAGTTATCTGTATAGGCTGGTGCAGGGCTCCTCAGCCTCCTCCCCACCAGAGATGGGGTTGAAGCCTAGGCTGGCTGCAGGCTGATATGCATGAAAGAAACTGGTTCCTGCTGACACTGAGCAATTCAGTCAGAGTTTCAGTCAGCCCGGCTTCCGCTCAGGCTGGGGGCGGAGTCAGAGTGGCAGCTACTGTCCTCTTTCTAACTTGGACTGGTTCTCACCCCCCTGTTCCCAGGGTTATCTCTTAGCCAGCTAAGTCTCCCAATCAGTAGCCGAAATCGGCAGCCAACCGTCTCCTCCTCTCCTGTTTCTGGGAAATGGAGCTTCCAATTCCTGTCACAGAGTGCTCCTGGGGCCTGGGGCGGCTCATTCCTGTCACAGAGCGCTCCTGGGGCCTGTAGCAGCTCGTGCTGCCAGAGTCGGACAATCACCGGCCTCCTCGGCTTGGCCGGTAATTTCCTGGAGAGGCTGGCGCAGGTCCCCGCAACTTTCTCCTTGCTGGAGGTGACAGTAGGGCCTAGGCTAGACCTGTAGTCTGACCTGAATGGGAAGAAGCTGGTCCCCACCAGCACTGGGATTTTCAGTCCGCCCTGCTTCCCCTTGTGCCAGGTGCGGAGTTAAGATGGCGGCTCCCAGCCTCTTTCTGACCTGGACAGGCTCAAACCTTAGCTGTTCTCAGGATCAACTGTAGCCCACTGAATTTCCTCATAGCTGAAATTGGTGCCCAACCGTCTCTTCCTCCCCCTTTTTGGGAAAGTGGAGCTTTCAGTTCCAGCAGTGGTACAGTTCCCAAGGCAGCTTGCGCCTCCAGTGGAGGATGGGCACTGGCCTCCGGGGCGTGGAGCCCTCTACTTATGAATCTTCTCTGCAGACAGGCAGTTTCCTCCTTCCACTCTCCCAAAGACATTGCAAGATGCTCTTCTGGCCTCCTGGAGCCCCAAAACAGGTGCTTCAGCTACCTCCAGAGAGCTCTGGGTGTTTGCTAACTGCCCTGTAGCAGGAGCTGACTCTAGGAGCTCCTTACTCTGCCACCATCTTCCTGGTTCTCCTCCAAGTTATTTTCGATTGCTCAGTTTAAGCTGTTCTTAATTTGCATTCTTTCAGTATATCTCTTTTTGTTCATGCATTCATTCACTCAGCCAACATTTACTAAGTATCTATTATGTGATAGGCAGTTGTGGGAAATACGTTGGTGAATGCAACTCAGTTCTTGTCCTCAATGAGCTTATTATATAAATGGACTGATAGATAAACAACTGACTCTAGGACTAAGCAAAATGAAATAAGCTCTGTGATGTTTGGATGGCCAGATTAAAGATATATAAGGTCAGACAGCATTTTGCCTGAAGTATAAAAGAGAAACTCTTGGGAGAACATAGGAATTGGACTGGAGGCAATGGGGTTGACCAGCACCCCCATCCTGTCTTGGGCGATGGCTATGGTAAGCCAGGGCACAGAGCCGAGGGTGGACAGGTTGTTAGAATGTGATGTGAGATGGGTGCTGAAGTGGAAGGCTGGGGCTGGGTCCTGGAGACCCTAAATTCCCTGAGGAGTTTGGGTTTGATTCTAGGCTGAAGAGAAGCCTCTGAAGGGTTCTAAAGAAGGGAGAATACAAGGATTTAAGGATGTGAGTGCTGTTATTGGGACTGGGAAACAGGAGGAAGAGCAGACGTGGGGGAGAAACTAGTGGACATGGTTTCAGTTAAGTTTGTATACCAGAAGATCATCCAATCATAGACGTCTATGAGGTCGTTGGAAATTCTGGTCCTGAGCTTAGAAAAGAGGGTTTAGAACTAGAGGTTTAGATTTGAGAGACCTCCATGCCTCTCTGTTATTTTGAAGTCATGAGGGGTAAGAGGTTATTGGGAGAAGTGTGTTCTAGATTAAACCTTGGGGGCAGTGGGAGAGGTTGGAAGAGAACCCAGAGAATGCATTAAGAGGAAGCCAAGGTGGAACAATTGAGGTGGAGGGTGATTAGCAGTGTCAGTGGTTTCAGAAGGCCTGAGCAGGGTTGATTCCTTCCTCCCAGTCACCTTGGAGTCCTTGTCTGTCATCATGATTGTATAGCAAGTCTGACTTCAGAAACTTTATTTTGCCTGAAGCCTTCAGATGAGCAACTGTGGCGTTTAGATCAGTACTCTCAACTCTGCCGGCACATAGTCAGCAGAGTAATTTTTAAAGAGTGCTTATGCTCTGGACACTTTTTAACAATATTGATTCTTGGGCCTCACCCCCAGAGATTCTGATTTAACTGGTCTGGGGTGGGTGGGGGTGGCTCCCCAGGTGATTTCCGTAACCAGTCAAGTATGAGAACCTCTGGTTAGAGAGACTTTGCAGGGTCTGCTTTTCTGCCTTCTGCCCTCAGTGCCTTGGCTGCCTGCTCCAGTTGCTCCAGGTTCTTCAAGCTTGCTGCTCTCCAGAGTGTTAACTGTGGGAAGCAAAAAAAAAAAAAAAAAAAGGCAGTAGAGTAACCTAATAACTTCCTGCGATCTTGCATAAGTAGGTAGGTAGTAAGGTGCGTAAGTCTGTCAAATGGACTATGTGATAGTTTATGATTGCTGCAAGTACATTATGAATTTTTAGAGAAGGATAATGTCATTTAAATGCTAAAGCTGTACATAGTTTGTTTTTTTGTGTTTTGTGTGTGTGTGTGTCTGTATATGGAGAAAGGCCTTCAAATTTTGTAGGTATTTTGAAAATTGTTTTTGCACTGTATATATAGGAAAATCTGTTTCATGGTTTAGTTGATAGAGTTCTGGGCATAGGAGTGAGGGAGCTGCTGAATTGACCTCTGTGCCAGATGCATCATGATTGCTTTGACTCTGATTTTCTTTTATGTGACTGTTGTTTTAAATCCTGGGATGAACGTAGACGGTCCATAGATGCTTCAGCAGCATTTGAAAAGAGCTGGATGTTACTATGGCTGGAGAATATTGATCACAGGTGAACTTAATCTGGGATTAAGGCAGAGTGGGGAAGGTCGTGGTGAGGGTTTTATTGACAGATGTTCTTTATGGACTGATTCCTCTTTGTGCCTGTGGGTGAGGGTGAGGGTCTGTGAGTGTCAGTGCACTAACAGGTGTTCCTGTCTGATGTGAACCAGGCTGCCCGAGCTGCGGAGGGAGAGAGCAAACAGAAATTCTTCACTCAGGATATCAATGGCATCCTATTAGAGTGAGTATCTTGTTTGGTTGTCTGTATCTGCTGTCACCATGCCTGGGTTGAGCAGGCTCGGGGTGGATTGTTTGGAGGGATATAGACTGGCGGAGAGTAACAAATTAAACTCCGTAAAGGTGACCACTCAAAAGATAACTGGAAAATTGGATTAATACGTTTTCATTGTTTTATTTTATTTTTTTAAAGAGACACTGAATATTTGTCTCCAGAAAATGATAGCCCTTATTAGTCTTAGGCAGTGGACATTGTTAGAGCACTGTACATAATAGTAATAGTCATGGCCTGTTGAGAGAGATGTCTTGGAGAGTGTGAAATGGAAGAGAAGTACCAGACCGTGCAAGTGGACTCCGTGAAGTCTCGGTGGTCTGCTCTCCCATGGGGTGTCCGCAGGGTCCCTCATCAGTCTCTTTCTTACCCTCACTCCTGCCAGCCTTCATCATCCTGTAGCACTTCTCCCAAATACCTGAACCTCAGACACTGCACTGTCTAAATTGGGTTTAAAAGCAAAAAAAACAAAAAAGAAAAACCCAAACATATAAACTCCAAACCAGATTGTTTGTATCTGGCTTTCCAGTTTTGCCAACTTTTCTCCCAGTTGCATTAAGCAGTGGAGGAAGTTTGTCTCTCAACAACTGAGGATTTTGCACATGTACACTTGTCAAGACTCAAGAGTTTTCTAGCACGTGGCCTTGCCTGGTGAGGATCTGTGTGGGCCCCTTGGATAAGTAATAAGTAAGCATAGGCTACAAAGAGTACCTGAGGGTCAGCATAGTTGAGAGATTTGTGTCAACAAGGAACCTACTTGAACAGGTCAAATACAGAAAGCTCAAGGCATTGAAGATAATCTTTTCCTGGTTGTCTAGCTAGGAAACCAGTGAGGATTTCCCTGACTTTATAATCATGAGTAGAACTGGGAACTGGAAAAAAAAAAAGATGGTAGAAAGTATTTCCTGTTGACTTCAAATAACATTACTTTCCATTTTGAAAGCTTTTTTCTTTTTCTAACTTATGAAATTTAGTACTTCAGAGCTTGTTCTCTTGCGCTCTGTTTTTGTTTTGCCTCCCTTTGACTTGGTCTTGTTTGACATGAGTCTATACCAGCTTTACCTTGCCAAGCTCACGGGTTTGGGAGTTCTGTTTGTTGATTACTGAAGGCCTTTTGCATTGGCCCCTCAGTTTCAGTGTGTGACCTACCAGGTAATGTTTGACCTGCTTTGGCTCCTCGCTTTTCTCTAAGCCTCTTGTGAAAGAAGTTGCAGGGAGCTGCAGACCATTCTGTGACTCTGTTGTGTTCTTTAGCATAGAGGTGCAAACTCGGGAGCTGAGTAGCCAGATCCGTTCAGGGGTGTATGCCTATCTCGCTTCGTTCCTGCCCTGCAGCAAGGACACCCTAGTCAAACGGGCTCGGAAACTGCATCTCTACGAACAGGTGGGTGGTTTTGGAGTGGAGCACATTGGCTTCTTTGCCCACCCGAGGGGGTGACTGCCTTCATAGTTGCCCCACCTGCTGCAGCATTGCCTCAGCTGATCATTCCTTAAGATGAAAAGTGCTGCTTAATCCAGGCCTGTGGTTTGTAAAACATTCTCTGCAGGGCGGGCGTCTGAAGGAGCCTCTCCAGAAGCTTAAAGAAGCCATTGGCAGGGTGATGCCAGAGCAGATGGCCAAGTACCAGGACGAATGCCAGGCACACACGCAAGCAAAGGTTGCTAAGTAAGTGCTTCCTGTCGCTTTTGCCCGACATTATTCTAGTCTCCTGTCTCTTTCCTTCTCTTTACACTTCTCAGCTTTACATTTCCAAGTGAGACTCTTGGCTCTTGTTCATCATTTTCACCTTCTCATCTTAGAAGTTCCAGTTACTGAGAGATTGGAAAAAAGAAGCAGTTCTTTTGTCGACCTCTGGGTCCCACTTAATTTTCTTTGCCCTGCAGGATGCTGGAAGAGGAGAAAGACAAGGAGCAGAGAGAACGGATTTGTTCTGATGAGGAAGAAGATGAAGAAAAGGGGGGCAGACGGATCATGGGGCCCCGGAAGAAATTCCAATGGAATGATGAAATCAGGTGTGCCCAAACTGGGACTTTGTCTCATTGTAGGGTTTGTGGGGATGGTGTGTGAGCATGTCCCCATATTTCTAATGATGGTTAGAATCATTTACTTTAATCAGGGCTGCTGAGAGCACATGATTGAAACCTTAAAGAAGCACTGGGGTAGTTTGAAGTTTCTGATTTCCACTTCCTCCTCAGGGAGCTGCTCTGCCAAGTGGTGAAGATAAAACTGGAGAGCTATGATCTGGGGAGGAACAAAGCCCAGTCTTTGGAGGACTACGTGAAGGCATTTCTAGATGCTGAAGTCAAACCTCTCTGGCCCAAAGGCTGGATGCAGGCCAGGTGAGGGCGGCGAGCTGCTGATGGTCAGGTTGTAGTGGGGAGCTGGGGCATTAATGCATTCGGGATTATTTGAGGGTTGCTTCTGTTGCAGGCCAACGGGGTCCTCGGGGATGTGTTGTCTGAATGACTAGACTCTGATCCCACCTGAGTAATTTGGGGGCATACTGGTGACTGTGAAGAAGGGAAGTGATCTGTCAGTTTTGTCTTTGTCATTCTTTGGCCTGCTTCAGTTTGAGGTTGGCTGCATGCTCTTCCCATCTTGATCTGTACTTCTTGTTCTGAAATCATGGCTCCTTTTAGAAGTTGAGGGGCAGATACCTCTTGGGAATGTCTTAATGCTCTGATAGAGGTCTCACTTGTAAGGAGCAGGGCTGACTCCTTACTGGAGTTAAGTGCAGCCTGACCTCTGTCTCAGAGGCACTTCGTTTTTTGTTTTTAATGAAATTTTATTAAAGTAAATCATCCATACATGAACACATGTAAACAAGTGTATGTTAAAGTCTGTGAGTTTCCAAAACACGAATATCATTGTACAAGGCTCCCATACATCTCCCTACCACCAATACCTTGCCTTGTTATAAAACATTTGTTACTAACTATGACAGAGTTTCGTTAGGGGGCAGGTGTAGCTCCAGTGGTTGAGCACCTACTTCCCATGTGCAAGGTTCTGGGTTCAATTCCTAGTATATTCTTTTAAAAAAAGCATCATCAAAAATTTAATACTAACTAGTTCATACATTTGCTCTATTTTTCCCCAACCCATCCAATTATTAATGTTCTATGTTAGTATTATATATTTGTTATCATTTGTGAAAAAACTTACTGTATTTGTCCTGTTAACCACAGTCCATCATCCACTGAATTCCATGTTGTACAGTGCCATGCTTTGTGCATTCCATTCCAAGTGTACACTTTGTAGCTCTCCTTTTTATCACAGAATTGTACTGTTATCAGCCTAGTGAATTTTAGAACATTTTCATTACTTAGAGGCACTTTGAATTACATAGTTTCCCATGAATGGAATATGTCTTCAGGACAGGGAAAATGCGGTCAGGCTGGTTTTCTTTCTTTTTTTTTTTTTTAAGATTTATTTTTAATTTATTTCTCTCCCCTTCCCTGCCTGCCCCCACCCCAGTTGTCTGCTCTCTCTGTCCTTTTGCTTTGTGTTCTTCTGTGTTCACTTGTATTCTTGTCAGCGGCATGCGGAATCTGTGTCTCTTTTTGTTGTGTCATCTTGCTGCATCAGCTCTCCGCTTGTGCGGTGCCACTCCTGGGCAAACTGCACTTTTTTTCACGCTGGGCAGCTCTCCTTGCGGGGTGTACTCCTTGCGCGTGGGGCTCCCCTATGTGGGGGCACCCCTGCATGGCAGGGCACTCCTGGTGCACATCAGCACTGTGCGTGGACCAGCTCATCACATGGGTCAGGAGGCCCGGAGTTTGAACCTTGGACCTCCCATGTGGTAGGCGGACACTCTATCGGTTGAGCCAAATCCTCTGGTTTTCTTGATTGGGCCAGATTCATCTGTGATTTGGACAAATGATGTGGTCTTGGGGACAGAGCTATAGCTTTTCTTGGTAAAGACTAGTCTCTTGGCTTGTGGGTTGCCAATGCAGCCCCTTTCAATCTTCTCCCCAATAATTAGGCTGACCGGGCAGCTGACACCTAGTGGGTAATAGCCACTGAGTACTGGGGACAGGAGAAGCGCTAGAAGCAGAGTCCCTGCCTCCAAGGGCATATGAAAACTGCCCAGTGTGCTCTGGTTCTTTCAGGACTCTGTTCAAGGAAAGCAGACGAGGCCACGGGCACCTGACCTCAATCCTGTAAGTATCTCAGTGTTCTTCTTGGGGCTGCTCTTGTTTTTATTTCTTTCAGGATTTCCTCTAAACTTTTTTTTCATTCCTTTGGACAGGACCAAGAAGAAAGTAATAGTTCCTCCTAAAATCAAATTGAAGGTGAGTTAGCCTGCTCAGGTTATGTGCCATTTGTCCTCCCTAATCTCTCTCTGGTCCATCTGGTGAAAACTCTTGAGTGACCATGGCAGCTCCTGAGCTTTGCTACGTCTGGGGACAGCTCTTCAGGACATGACCCTTAAGGTTATACCATGAGGCAGTCTGGCCCACTGCAGGGGCCGGGGCCTGTGTTGGCAGGGGAGAGACCCAAGCCAGGCCACCTAGCCCCCTCTGACCCCAGGTCTACAGTTGTGCTCACCTGGCACAGTGCCTGGGTTGTTTTGGGGCTGGAACAAGGTCTACTTGACAGCCCTTTGGGAACAAAGAGCCCTTTCTGACACAAAAGCATTATGCTGGGACAATATATCATCTTTTTATGAAGAAAGTATACTCCTAGCCAAGTGTAGTATAGTCTGAGCTACAACAGAAAGGAAGGGTTGCTTTTGTTGAGTTTATGTGGCAGAAGTGGAAGAAAGTGTAGGGACTGGGGATGCGAGTAGAGACTGAACACCACTGTAGACACTGAACCTCTCAAGGGGGCAGAAATGCTCTTTCACCAACACGCTTACAGGTTCACAAGGCTTGGTGGTCCCCTTTGTGGTACCAAAAAGCTGGGAGAAAGGGGTTGCAGCTCATTTATTTTGTGTGTGTGTGGTACTGGCTTCCCAGTGAGTTGTTTTTTTTTTGTTATATGGTTTTTTTTAGGAGGTACCAGGGATTGAACCCAGGACCTCATACATGGGAAGCAGGAGCTCAACCACTTGAGCTACATCCGCTCCCCTCAGGTCATTTGCTCTTTTTTTTTTTTTAAGTTTTATTTATTTTTATTTATTTCTCTCCTCTCTGCCCCCATCCCAGTTGTCTGTGCTCTCTGTCCATTTGCTGTGTGTTCTTGTGTGTTCTTCTGTGTTTGCTTCTATTCTTGTCAGCAGCACCAGGAATCTGTGTCATCTTGCTGCATCAGCTCTTCATGTGTGCGGCACCAC
The DNA here is from genome assembly GCF_030445035.2 of Dasypus novemcinctus. Classification (NCBI taxonomy): domain Eukaryota; kingdom Metazoa; phylum Chordata; class Mammalia; order Cingulata; family Dasypodidae; genus Dasypus; species Dasypus novemcinctus. The sequence continues at coordinate 68,494,423 of NC_080695.1, read as the reverse complement.
TCCTGGGCAGGCTGAACTTTCTTTCGCGCTGGGCGGCTCCCCTTACGGGGCGCACTTCTTGTGCATGGGGTTCCCCTACACGGGGCCCTGCGTGGCACAGCACTCCTTGCGCACATCAGCACTGCACATGGGCCAGCTCCACGTGGGTCAAGGATGCCCTGGGTTTGAACCACGGACCTCCCATGTGGTAGGCGAATGCTCTATCCATTGAGCCAAGTCCACTTCCAGGTCATTTACTCTTCAGTCTCTTCTGAGCTCCTGCCATGTCTCAGACACACTGTGTTAAGCGCTTGGGATACAGGAGCAATCAGATAGATGAGTTCTGTTCCCAAGAACCTAGACTCAGGAGAAAAAGAAAGCTAATTCAAGGTGCTTCTCATTCCCAGTTGAGGCTAGCAGCATCTCAAGAGTGTTTATAGGCACAGTGGCCCTTTGCTTGAGCCTTGAGCATTTTCAAGCATGGAGGGTAAAAGTCTCACTGGATGCTCGTGTGCTCCCGCCCACCAAACAGGCATGGGGGAGGTGGAGGTAAAAGGTGCAGCATTGTGGTGCTTGCTCTCTCTGTCCCTTGTGAAAGTATACAGGGAGGCCCCAGAACAGGGCCGTTGTTGGCAATTGTGGGCCTGTCTCAACATCAGCATTTCTGCTTTTCTTTAGGAATCATCTACTAAGCCTGATAAAAAGGTTTCCATTCCGTCAGGCCAGATCGGTGGTCCCATTGCTTTGCCTTCAGAACATCAGGGAGGAGGCCTGAGCATCGGGGCTGCAAACAGGGAGCTCCCATCTCAGACATCTGGCAGCCTTGCTAATCCTGCTCCCATCAATCTGGAAGACTCCTTGGATGAGGACTTAATCCGTAATTCAGCCTCCTCATTGGAAGCCGTGTCTAAGGAATTGGCTGTATTGAATAGCAGAGCAAGTGGGAGCTCTGAATTCACATTGCCTGTACCCTCAAAAGTGCCTGCAGAAAAAATCGCAGGTGTCATATGTACAGAAGAAAAAAGGAACTTTCCGAAGCCCATCCCTTCTGCTCCACTACCCTCTAGCTCTCTGCAGTCACCCCTCAATTTTCTGGCTGAACAGGCTCTGGCACTGGGGCAGTCCTCTCAGGAGAAAAAAACAGAGAGTTCTGGCTACAAAGAGCTGTCCTGTCAGGGTCCCCTCAGTAAGAGCCTGCCAGAGGTGCACCAGCCCAAGGCAAAACACCACAGTTTGCCACGGACGTCTCACGGACCCCAGGTGGCAGCTCCAGCGCCTGGCCCCCAAGTTAAAGTCCTTCATGCAGGCGCTCAGCAGAAGAGCTTCACTCCCCCAGCCCCGCTTGCCAGTAAGCTCCAAGGCCCCAAGGCTCCCTCCCCCCAGTGTCATCGTTCCCTCCTCCAGCTGGTAAAGACGGCGACCAAAGGCCAGAGCTTCCATCCCTCCACATCATCCTCTTCAGGGGGCACGCCCGCCCCCAGCAGCAGCTCTCATAAGAACCCAGGCTCACCTTCCACATCCCTGAGCCAAGCAGCAAAACAGCATGCAGCCAGCTCTTCAGGGCCACTTTACAGGAGCACTCCCTTTGCCGGCTCACTCTCCAAACACGGGGTTGCTTCCGGCAGCTCTTCCTCCGGAGGGATGCCAGTCCAGAGTTCTGCTTCTGGGAACCTGCTTCCAGGCGTGCAGCCTCCCTCCACTGGACAGCCCAGCCACCGGCCCGTCCCAAGCTCAGCAGTGAAAAAGCCTCCTGTTTCCCAGAAACTGACGCTGGTGGCACCTCCAGGTGGTCCAAATGGAGATTCTGGCGGGGGAACCCAGGGAGTGGCCAAGTTACTGACCTCCTCCCTGAAGCCCTCTGCGGTTAGCAATGTGGTGCCGTCTACCTCCTTGCCAGTGAGTACCCTGGCAGAGCAGTCCCCTAGGGGGTCTTGAGCAGAGGGCTGCTTATGTCATCCTGACTTGAGAAAGATCTGAAAATGAAGGTCAGGTAGGAGCAGTGAGCTCGTAAATCAGGAGGACTGGGCTGCCTGTTTCAGGCCCTTCCTTTTCTGGTGACAGGAATCCCAGGATAGCCTGGACCTTCTTCTTAGACGGAAGAGCAGAGTGGAAGGACTAGTCAGCACCTGTGTCTGTAGGGAAGGGTGATATGTGCAGCAGCGAGTGAACTGCAGAACTCGGCTTTTGTAACCTCTTATCTGTCCACCTCTCCAAACAAGTGAAAGGAAATTTTATGACCTGTAAGATTGTTCCCTATGTGGAGACTTTCACAGCCCAGGAATATCATTACCTTCTAAAAGTGATTCTCGTGATTGGGTTTGAAGGAATCTGCAGGTCAAAGCCAATTTGACAGAGCAGCTAATGAGTCTGGCCTCAGTGATTACCAGAAGTTTGGAAGCAAGTGTGGGAAATGGGAGAGAGCTTTTTCTTCTTTTTTTTTTTCTTCCAATATGTAAAACAACTAAATGGTTGCAAAGATGAAACTATAGAAAAGTATGTTCAGAGAAGTCTCAGTTCCCTTTTCCCTGTTTCTGCCACCCATATAAGGTGACTATTATTAGTTTCTGGGTTATTTTTTCTTTTCCTCTTTAAAAATAATTACATACAAATATATATTTTATGTATAAGCATGAGTGCATGTTTATAAACATGTACATTTACATGTATGTATGTAAGTTTATGTACATCTATAATATTTTCCTTACAAAAAGGAGCCATATTTAATACTCTGCTTTTAAAATGAATGGCGTATAACAGTGTATCCTGGAAACGATTCCACGTTAAGTCATAGAAACCGTCCTCATTTCTTTCTTTGGCTGCAGAGTAGGAGGGATTTGACACGTGTGTGTCCGCGTCCTGGGTGGTAATAGGTTTGTTTTGTGAGTGAGTTGTGAACAGTTCTGGAGTTTTGATCCCTTTGCTGTGTTTCCTCCCCAGAAAGGAACGAGTGGGGCTGTGCTGCTAACCAGCTCCTCTCCCTTAAACCTGCTGTCTCCTTCCTACAAGTCCAGCAGCCCAAAGCTGCCTGGGGCCATGAACTCGAACTCTCTGGGCATTATAGCCCCTGTCCCGTTTCCTCTTCATGTGCTCTCCTTCAGTGCCGACTCCTCTGCCAAAGCAGGGGTCTCCAAGGATGCCATCGTCACAGGGCCTGCCCCTGGGACTTTCCACCATGGCCTCAGCCACAGTAAGTGCTTCTCTTCCCTCCTCCTGTCACTTCAGAGCTGCAGGAGGTGCACCTCTGAGCTATGCTGATGGGTTCTGTTGTGTGTGCTGTTGGTGTGTACGTCCCTGTCTCTACTGTGTGACCATGGGGACGTTTCCTGGGAACCTTGGTGATCCCCTCCCGTTTGGGCTTTTTAACCCAGAACTGGTCCAGTAGGTTGTTGGGGGCTATTGACGGCCAAGCTGCTCTTGTGTTCCTGTCTTCAATGTGTGTGTTTTGTTCTTTTCTCCCCCTCCTTTCTCTGTTTCTCTCTTAGGTCTTCTGGCTGGCTTGCATTCCAGCCCGCACCATGCAGCGCCTCTCCCACACGCTGCCTTGTCTACCCATATTCCACAGAGTCTGCCAGGTAATTGTCTGATGGCCAGTCTGTCACCTGCATTGTGCGTCACTTCCCCCTGCACCCATTAGATGCCTTGTCTGGTGCCAGATATTTCAGTGTCTTCAAATTATCATCACTGTGTTGTCCTCTTGGCTTGTCCTTTGAGTCTTTGGCTTTGTGTGTGTGTAGAGAATGACACAGGGATCTACCACTTTGAAATTTTCCCTGGTCCCCCACCTTGGGACTGCTACGGGTCAGCCTTACTCCTTAGATTGTCACCCTGTGTGATCAGAGGTTGCTAGTACAGGGAGTTGTGGTGGCCTGTGTAAGAGGCAGGAATTCCCAGCCTTCTTCCACTTCTCCTCTTCATTTTAATGTAAAAAAGCAGGAGCAGGGAGTGGGTTTAGCTTAGTGGTTAGAGTGCCTGCTTCCCATGTACGCGGTCCTAGGTTCAATTCCCAGTACTGCCTTAAAAAAAAAAAACAAACAACAGGAGGGTAGTGGTGGTGTGTCTCTTCCAAGGACCAGCTGGAGCACTGCAAAGCCTTTAAATTCGTGCTGGTGTACCTTCCAAGTATTACCAGTTTAAGAAGGCTCTCCCAATTTAGTTCAAATAAAAGCCAAATAGCAGAGAGAGATTACAGTGGTAGGTTTTCAGGCAGGATACCTTATGTCAGATGTTAGCATACATCCGAGGGAGGGGCAGCTTTCAGGGATTTGGCCAGTGCTCCCTTTCTTCTCTTGTTCTCCCTCTCTGTGGAGCAGTGGCTCTGAAGACTAGGGAGCCTCTGACAGCCCTGGGTTTATGGATCTTTTGCTAGCCCAGGAGAAGGCACAGGTGTCCAGGTTATCACCTTTGTGTTCAATGGATTGGCCTCGCCCTGTTCTGGGACCTTGTCTCTTCTGTTTACTCTTTACCTGATGGAATTGTGGTGCTAAGCCTCATTGCTGCTGCTCTTCTTACTACCCTACACCTGCTCCAGAACTGACCAGGGGGGCTACATTGGTCAGGGGAGAGACATTTTCAAGGAAGCTGGCCCTTGGGTAGCCCTGGGGACTTGTGCTGGGCAAGGCAAAAAGGCAAGGCACCATCACCTGGGCTGTGCGTCTGTGACCGACAGGGTTGAGCACTTAGCTACAGCTTCTCTCAAGTCCATGTCAGGCTCTTTACCTGGCATGGGCTCCTTGGTGCACGTGTTTGAGGCTAAAGTAGTCACAGTGGACGAGAGAGGCCATCTTGGCAACTCTCTCCCGGTTGGGTGAGAATGGATCACTGAGATACAGTGAGGGGCTAGGCCTGTATCAACAGTCAGCGCCTCTCTTTTTCTGGAGAAGTGGTAAAAGGCAATGTACTTACTCCACAAACTGGTGGATTACAGAATCACCTAGGTGAGAGTTTGTGTTGTTTTAGAAAGAGATTGTGCTGCATCTACTTGCTTTTGGGAACATTACTCTTTCAAGCATAGAAACAAAATAATTGACGAGCCATAGGAAACCTGGCTGTGGGTCTATGCTATTTTTAGCTCACACATACAAAAAAAGAGGAAGAAGATGGTTGTACTGTTTCTTTCCTGTTTTTCTCTGGGCACTGAAAGGCTGTCAGAAAAGCAATGACGCTAAAGCAGGTTTTTCCAAGTAAGCTTTTCTTCTCTTCTTTAGATGGACTTCTGTTTGGACTTCTGTTTGTGGGGTTAAATTGAGTGGTTATAAATGAAAAGCTGTCTGCTCATTTCAGCCATGTGATGTGTGTCTGCTTTCCTTTCTTTTCCTGTATGGACTTGGAACGCTAGTGCTTTTGCAATCCTGTCTCTCTAGGGCCTGAGGCCCTTTGCGGGGAGAGTGGTCACTGCTACCTTGAGCTCAGTGCATCACCAGGCCTCCCCGCAGAGTCCCAGTCTCCTGGCTGGAGAATCAAAGCAACCCAAGTAGTGTAACAAGAGTCACTGTTCTGGGAACGCTGTACACAGCAGCCCCCTGCCTTCCCAGTGTTCAGTGTGTCCCACATACTTTGCAGTCTGATCCATGTAGCAGTGTGCTCCAATGACCACTCGAATGTTCTTTGACTTGAGTCTCAGAACACTCAGAGCTCAGGGGCTTTTGCTTCTTAAGAAGTGATCCCCTTGATGTTTGGTTATTGCTGCCTCACGGAAATCTGAGATACTGAAAGACTTATATCCTGTTTTTGCTTATTCTTTTCCAGATGCTTCTCAACTTCATGGGAAAGGGCCCAGTGTACCACGAAAATTGTGATACCTTCAGAGGAAAGGCTTGACTGACTTAGGTCTGGGTGGGAGCTGGACGTGGAGACCTCAGAGATGGATCTTCACTGCACTCTTTCTGCCAGTTGGCATTCTTCTGGAGAAGGCGTGAGTCTAAGTGGAGCATTTCTTGGCACTTCTGATGTGCCCCCAATTAGGGAGCAGCCCCATGCGTCTCAGGAGGCACTTCCTTACCTGGTGCTCTGGGCCTTGTGGCTCTGTTGCTGGACAATCATCAGAGGGGCAGCTCCTAGGATGGGGCCACTGGGCTGTGGTGCGGGGGAGGGCCTGTGTGTTCCCAGCTCCAGTGGCGTGGCAGAGTGGCACGTACCCCTGTTTAAATCTGCCCAACCCCCTTGGTATCTGGTCAGAGTACCTCATGGCCCTTCTGGACAGGGGCACCTTCTGGCCACAGTAGGATCGCTGGGATGGCTCATGGTGTCTGTCCCATCCTCACGCTGTGTACTCAGCAGGACAAAAACTCAGCTGAAGCCACAGCTCCGAGACTGACCTTGTCTCTCTGAAAAAATATCAAGAACACCTGACATGTGTTCCTTGTAGGGGGGGCCAGTTTCTCCTCTTAACATGACAATGAAGCTCTTTTAGAGAAAAGATCTTTGTAGATTCAACCATTGTGATAGGATTTTTAAAACACTTATTTTTGGCTCAGTTTTCCTCATTACCATTAAATGCATTGGATAGAATGGGACTGTTCTTCGCATGTCGTATTATAGGAAGATATAATTCCAGTGCCTTTATGGTGGAGCAGAATTAGACAACATCCATTTCAGCCCTCTGAGTGGGTCTCAGATAAGGGCCTTTTTTAAAGATATGTCTGTACTTAAGAAGACATAGCCAGTTTTGAGTTTTTGTGGTTGCACATAATAATCTGTGCCGTCCTGAAAACCCAGTTCCCAAGTCAGCCAGGGCCCAGTTTTGTTTTCCCAGAATTCATGCCGGTGGACTCCAGAGCCCCAAAGCCCTTCTTCATCTCTTTGTGGGCAGAGGATCCGAGGGGTTCCAGGTCATGGGTAGACATTCCAGTTTGTTCTCTTAATCATCCCCAGAGCTGCAGTAACAGGCCTCTGTGACATGCCTGTCGTGTAGAACCCGGTCTTGAAGCCCAGGGGCTGCCTCTCCAAGCCCTGGGGCTCTGCATTGACTTAGGGTGGCATGCAGACGAGCTTGGAGAGTGGATCAGAGACCGACTAGGAGCGCGATTCCAGATCCCAAGTCACCAAGCAGCTCATGCTAAGCCAGTGGCTGTTTCTCAAGGCGCTTAGAGCGTTTGCCCACCCTTGAAGTCCGTGCCACAAGGTGTACTTGAACTGGTTGGTCCAGCTAAGTTTTTTCAAATATGGAAAAAATAAGCAACTTCTTCAGAATGCAAACCTGTGTGAAGACACTAGGAGCTCTTTGGTTTCTGACTCCCAGGGCACAACGCTTCGTAACTCATAATTCGTGTAGCGGTTTGCCGGCCTTCCTTGTTTCCTTCCAGGGGAACAAGACCGTCCATCAGCTATTCGGCCAGGCCTCTGCTCTGACTGCTTTTTTTATGTAAGAATCAGTATGTGTTTCACATTGGGCTAAGTGGATTCCTTATCCCCTTATTATATATATTTTTTGCAACTTGGATTTCCAGTTTGTTTACAGAATAGTCTTAGGTAGTAGCAAAAGAGCCAAAGAAGAGATTTGTATTGCTGAGTGCAAAGCCGAGCGGGGCCATCCATGAGTGCTGAGCAGTGGGAACTCCCCGGGCTTCTCTGCCCGTGAGCCTCCCAGGTCCAGTCCAGTCCCTCTCCTTTTCCCCCCAGTACCCCCCTTTACCTACCACTGAGTGTGCAGCTGGAGCAGGTAACCCTCATTTTTAGGAATCTAGTGATGCTTCTTGCCTCAGGGAAATGTTTATTTGATGGGGAGTTTGAGATTTCTTTTTCTTGTTTATGCTTTATTTGTGATCTTGAAAGAGTGAATGATTAAACAGCCATGGCAAGGTTACGGCTGCAGCGGAGAGTGGGGCAGAGGGGGCTCCGGGTCCTGGGGGCTGCAGCAGCTGCAGGGGTTTCCTTGGTGCAGCAACGTCTCCGAGCACTTAACTGGGGCGTGGCCGTTTCTTAGGTGTGAGAGGGGCTGTGGCTTTTGTGCAGCTACTATGTTGGTGTTAGGGGTGGTGTGGAAATTGTTGAATCTTGTATAAAGCAACTCAATAAATTGTTTCGAGGTTTCCAAAACACTTTCTCTCATCTTTTTCTTTTTACCATATTTGCAAGTAATTCTTCCCATAGGAGTTTGTATACATAATACCCATTTTGGCCAAGTCAAGGGAGCGTGGGGAAATAAGCCTCATGTGCAAAAGAGTTTTTAAAAAAAAAAACGCTTACCATGAAATTAGAGTCAAGCCACTGGGTTTTTTTATTATTACACTATAAATAAAGTTCCCCGTTACTTCCCATTTTCTTGCATATAATAGGAGCTAGAACCAGAAATTAATTTGGTGAAAAGCAACTGTTTTGTGTATCTAAATATCAATGAGATAAGCAGCAAGACTTATGAGGCACTAAAACTAAATTAACAGCAAAAAAAGAAAATTTATCAAAAAATTTTAATTTCAGAACCATGAAACACTGATGTTGCATTTTCCTGGGACATCTGGCTAACAACCTTCATTCTAGCACCGATGGGCAGACCCTGGGCTGGTTTTGGTGAGCCTTCTCTGGCACAGAGCCCAGATCTGTCTCATGAGCCAGACAAACACTGAGGCCGCCTCTCTGATGGAAACCTGGGGGAGCGTGAATGCAGGTTGATGGCCTCCGTGGGCTCAGTCCTTTGATGAACAGAAAGGTGCATGAAAAGAGGGCCCTTTTGCTCTAAAGTTTGGCCATCTGGCATGCCAAGGCCTGTGCTGCGTTGAGCAGGCTCATCAGCCTTGATTGTTGTAGGCTTTTAGATTGTTCTCAGGCATCAAGAGGAGTCTTGATGGGAGTGTGCAGGGAGAAAGAGGGCATCGCAGTTGTGGAATCACTTGCTTTTATCCTGTGCCCGCTGTGCTTCTCCGTGAGTTGTCCTCTGAGCAGCCTGACAGCAAGGACATGGATAAAATGCTCAGCTCTGGATAGATTAGGGAGCTGCACAGAGGCCAGGGAGAAGACACCCGGGAGGTCACTGGGGAGAAAAGAGCCAAGCGTCTGCTTCCATGAGGACACAAGTGAAAGGGCTGTGCCTACTTCTGCCCAGAAACCAAGACTGCCAGCTCCTGGATGGACATGTCCTTGTTGACATAGCGATCATACTGGGCGGGGGTCAGCCTCCCGTGCTTTAAGGCCTCTTCAATGGAGAACTTCCTGCCTGACTTCCTGTCATGTATCACTGAGGATTCCCCATTCGGCCCCTTCACTGATATCTCCTCCCAGTCACATTCCTGGCTTCTGAGTTTCACAAACATATTCCAGTCGATGAGACCAGCACGATGGGCTTCCTCTGGGGACAGCTCCCGGCCTGTGTCAGGGTCAATGACCACGATGGAGCGCCGCAGGTGGTTCTCTCGCTGCTCTCTCTTGACAGCCATGGAGCCCAGGCGCCTCTGCAGCTCATCAATCTCGAGATCTTTGTCCCTGGAGAGCCTTTTGAGGTCATCCAGTTCTCTTTCCAGGGACCACAGTCTAGAGTCCAGGTTCTTCCCCGAGTCCACTGCAGTCATGTTTCTCAAATCTCGTGTTTCTGTTGCCGCCATTTCAATTTCTGATTGGAGTCTTCTGGTCTCCAGCTGTAGGTTTTGCTGCTCCAGCTGTAACTTGTGGTTTTCTTCCCTTAGGAAGTCCAATTCTTTGGATGACTTGGAGTTATGGAATTCCAGCTCTGATAACTTGGCTTCTAGCCGACTCACCTCTGCGTCTAGCTCCCTCTTGCTCTGGCTCTCCTCCTCCAGGCTGCTCTTGAGTTTCTGAATCTCCTGCTCTGTGTCACCTTTCTCCACCTGGACACTTTCGGAGAAGACCACCTTTTCCTTGACCTCCATCTTCTCCAGGTTGAGGAGTTTCTTCCTCAGGGTCTCAAGCTCGCTCTCTAGGACCTGCCGCCGGTGCCTTTCTTCCTCCAGCTGGAGCTTGAGCAGGGAGTGCTCCCTGGCCTGTTGGGGGTCCTGCTGGAGGACCACTTTCTGCTTGAGGGTCACCTTCTCTCTGGCTTCCCCCTCCTCCCTCTCCAGCTCTGCCAGCCGATGCTTCAGGCGCTGCACCTCTAGCTCGGCCTCCCTCCGCGCCTGCCGTTCACGCTCCAGCTCCTCCAGCTGGCGCTCCAGCTCCCCTCGCCGCCGCTGCAGTCTGCGCAGCTCCCCTCGGAGGTAGTCAATCTGTCTGAGTTCGATGTCGATACTCTCCGTGAAGGAGTTCACCTCAGCCCGCAGCCCGGGGTCCTCCTCGTACCTGACCACCTCCTGCTGGACCACCTTTTCCCTCACCTGGGAAAGCTCCTCTTCCTTCTGTTTGATTTTTCCTTCCTGAGAAGCCCTCTCCCTCTCAAGATCCACTTGTTTCTTCTGTTCTTCTGATAGCTTTGCCCTCAAGGATTCCACTTCCTCTTTAGTTTGGGGATCCTCCTGGAATTGGAGGATCTCCTGGACCACCTCCTTGGTCTGTATCTGGGGCTTCGTGTCCTTCAGGGCCTGGATCTCTTGTTTTAGTTGGTAGATCTCTAAATCACACCTCTCAATCAGCCTGGTCTTGTCGACGATCTCCTCCCTGAGCCGCTGAAGCTCTTTCTCCATCTCAGGGTCGGTCTTGTACTTTATCACCTCTTTGGTCACTTCCTTGAGTTCCACTTGGGGGCCTCGCTTCCTGAGTGCCTCCAGCTCGCTCTGGTAGCTCTTCAGCTGCTCCTCGGCTGCTCTGTACTTCCTCTCCTGATTCACAAGTTCCAGGCGCAGGTTGGCCCCCTCGCTCTCTGCCTTGGGGTCTGGCCGGATGATCTCCCGTACTTTCTCTTGCACCACCACCTTTGCATTCTCCTCTTCTAAGGCCCATATCTTTCGGAGGAGCTCTGTCTTTTCCCTCTGGTTGGCACGCGCCTTGGCGGCCTCGCCCTCATACTGGTGTTTGAGGTCACTGACCTCCCTTTCCGTGGCCTGGTCCTTTTCCACCTTGAGCACCTCTTTGACGGTGATCCTCCCCTCGGCCATGGCCCGCTCCTTCTCCAGCCTCTTCAGCTTGTCCTGCAGGAAGCTCAGCTCTTCCTCTTGCTTCTCCCTGAGCATGCCCTCCTGCTGCTGGTCCGCCTCCAGCTGCCGGTATTCCGCCTCCAGCTGGGGGTCGTTCTGCAGTTTCACCACCTCTTTCTCTGTGATCTTCTCCCGCGCCCTGCTCCTCTCCTCAGCCAGGGCAGCGATGCGCTGTTGCAGCAGGACTACCTCTGCTTCCCGGGCGCCCTTCTGCCGCCTCAGCTCCTCCAGCTCCTCCCTGAGCTGGAGGACCTCCTCTGCCTGCACCCGGTCCGGCTCTATACGCAAGACCTCCTTCACCATGTACTCCTGCCCCCCCGCCCTGCTCGTGTGCTCCAGCGTGCGCAGCCGTAGCGCCTCCAGCTCCTCCTGCAGCATCTGGTTCTTCCGCTGCTCCTCAGCCAGGGTCTGCTGCATCTGCTGGAGACTCTCCTCCAGCGCAGGGTCTGGTACCTTCTTTAGCACCTCCTTCCTCACCACCAATTCTTGAGGCTTCTGATTCTGCAGAATCAGGATTTCCTCCTGGGCGCTCTTGACCTCGTTCTCCAGTTGCTGCCTCCGCTGAGTCTCCTCGTCCAGCTCCTTCTTAATCCGCCACACCTCCTCCCCTCCGGAGCCCGGCTTGCTTCCGTGCAGGGTTTCACAGGTCAGTTCTGCTTCTGGATGCTGGGGTGGAGAAGACCAGGCATGGTTAAAGGCAGACTCCCGCACGGGCTGTTCCCGACCTGGTCTGAGCTGACCTGGGTTACCGGGAACAGGTCTGACTGGCTGTCCTGCGATCCCCAGAGGACTCCCTCCATGTCTCTTTCCCAGTAGTCGAGTTCTGGGGTTACTTTTGAAAACAGTAAAGCAACTATTTTAGATTTTTGAAACACATCTGGTAAAATGTTTTAAAACTATGGAAGAGTGACGTGGAGCAGCAGTGTCCCACCTCAGGACCCATCCCTGGGGCTGTCCTGTCATCCTCAGACCTTTTCTATGTGTACACAAGCACATGTGTATGTAGTGTGTGCCGTGCATTTATTTTTCCTGCACAAATGGTATTCTGTGTCTTGCTTATTTTAAGCACTTAAAACAGTGATAATTCCGTGTCACAGAGACGGAATTCCGTAGCACAGAGAGCCCTACTTTGTTATTTAACAGTTACAGTTTTCCTTTGTGTGGATGGACTGTAATTTATTTAACTGGCCCATTGCCGGTGAAAATATTCAGCAGCTTCCAGTTTCTTGCTACCACAAGCAATGTTGTCATAAACGTTACGCACTTTAAAAAATCAGTTAATCCCAAGTATGTAGTAAATATTTGGTGAACTGAACACAAGTTGTGGTTAAGTCACTGGAAGCGCTGGCTTGGGCCAGAGTCTATACTGATCCTGCCGAGGAATGCTGGTGGGGGCCCATCCCACTCACCCACAGCCTGTTTCTTTGAAACAGAGCAAGTCTCTGTTTTTCAGGTGTTGGTCAGAATAGTTTTAAGTGCAGGTTAGCACTAGATAGATTACCTGTCTCAGGAGGTTCAGAGCAAATTCCAGATTCTGCAGCCTCTGCCTGTTGATAGCATTGACTTCGGTGAACTTGGCAGCAAGAGCAGCTTCCTACAGAAATTTTTAGGGGAGCAGTCAGCAAACTGCACTCTATAGGCTAAGCGAGAAAGAGTTGAAGAGCTTGGACACAGTTTTTGTAAAGTCAGGCATTCAGGTGCTAGCAGGACAGCCTCTTGCCTGTTCACACCTGGAGTGACACTCAAGCCTCGTTTGGTGGAGAGAGAATTGGGTTTAGAGCCTGAAGACGCAGGTCTGAGTCCTGGCTCTGGTAACCTGAGCAAGCCTTGTTACCTCTGAAGAGCCAGTATACTGGCCCTCTGCTGTGTCCTTAGTGAACTGCCCAAATCCATAGCTCTGGCCCAGACACCTCCACCAGGCTGCCTTGTAGGCTTATCGATGTTGGAATTGGTGCCCCATAACAAGGTCACCAAACCTGTTTGCACCCCAGAGGTCTCTTGGCCCAGTGTCCCTGTTGTGTGTGCAGCATTCGCCTTCCACCTCACTGCCAGGAAGCCTACGGAGCTTACCTCTTCCTTCACTTTGGCTGCGGGAGACTGGAGCCTGGCTTTCTTGCTCACGTGACTGTTCCTACCATTCTCCAAGTCAAGAAGGGACCTCAGTTTCTCTGCTTCCAACTCATAGTCCTGGAGAACAAGAGACATTGCAATGGGAAGATAAGAGCAGCTGAGAAGAGATCCAAATGCTCTTAGGTCTCTTTCCAGCTGCCCAGAGCACAGTCTAACCCATGCTGGTTTTAGAGTCTGCACAGGGCTTTCTCACAGCTGTGCCCTTTACTAGCTGCCAGGAGGTTTTGAAAACCAGTATCAGGTGGAGAAAGTGGCCACAGTAGTTGCTGAGGGGAGGGAGAAGGTAGAAGAGAGGTGATGTGGGGGCATTTTTGGGATTTTGAGTTGTCCTTAATGATATTGCAGGGTCAGATGCTGGACTTTATATATCCTGCCATAACCCACTGAATGTACTGGGGGAGAGTGCAAACTACAGGGTAAACTGTTATCTATGTAGTGCAGCGGTGCCCCAAAATGTGTTCAATGAGTGCAATGAGGGTGCCGCAGTGATGAGGGAGGTTGTTGGTGTGGGAGGAGTGGGGTGGGGGCTGGGGGTATACAGAAACCTCTTATATTTTTTAGTATAAGGTTTTTTTTGTGATGTATGTGTATTCAAAAAAATATAATTTACAAAAATGATGTGGGGGGGGTGGGGAGTGGGTTATATGGGCGCCTCTTAGGTTTTTTGTTTTTTTATGTTTTTTAATGTAACATTACTTGTGATCTATTAACTTTAATTAAAAAAAAAAGAATTGAAAAAAAAGAAAACTAGTATTGACAACCCATAAGGTATGTCACTGAATAATATACAGGAAAAAGTAAAAGGTTTTCTATAATCCCTCTTCCGTCCTTAGAGTCCAGCTGTTTTATTGTCCCCTTTTTGGCCTTTCGCAGGTGCCTAGGGATTCTGACATTCTGCTTTCTTTATTTAACCTTATACCATAAACCTTGTCACATGTTGCCACCACCTAATTGTCATATTTACCAGGTGGCTAACTTTAAAACCCATCAGGGAGACATGTGATCATTTACTACCCATTCCTCTGCAATTGGACAGTTTGGATATTTCTAGTTTGTTTGCTTTACTATTACAGTACAGTTACAACAGCTTGGTTTATCCTGCATCATTATTATTTTGTAGCTTTTCCTTTAGGGTAAATTCCCCCAAGGAGCTTACTGGTTCAGAGTATGAAATCCTTTTATGGTTTTCAGCCTAGTACCATATGGTTTTCTCAAAGGGCTGTGTCAGTTGAGACTGTCCCCGACAGTGTGTGAGTATAACCAGTTACTCATCAACCCTGCTAGTGCCACGTGCTGCTTTTTCTAGTTTGCTTGGTATAAAGAGGTCCCCTCCTGTTTTATATTTTGGGCAGAAGTTTTGCATCTCACCTTTACTGCTTGCTGGTACTGCTGGGAATTGGCATAGACTCTCTGGACTTCTGGTTCCCTACTTGCTATTTCATCTAGCAGGTTCTGTAAAACAACAAATTTTAAAAATAAATCCTCTTGATAAAGTAAGCTGGTTCCTTAGACTCTGAAATTACTCTTCTGTAGTGTTCAGTATAATGCATGGCTTTCTTGTATGCATCTGTTAATCTGTGCAGGAGGCCGTTCTAAGGCATGTGTAGAAGGGCTAAGAAGGTAATTATCCTGAGTGGTTTGAAATGCCAGGCACTGTTCCGACATCTTACTTAGATGATCTCGTTTAACCTCCAGAGTCTTGTGGGGTCCGCGCCACCCTTAGCTCCAGGTGGGGAATGCGGAACCTGGAGCTCAGTGAGGTTAGGGAACTTGCCGCAGGCCGTGGCTGACGAGGGATCAGAGCCTGGGCTCCTGGACCCCCGTGCTCCTGGACCCCCGTGCTCCTGGACCCCTGTGCCCCTCATCCCTGCCCCAAGGCATGGCTGCCTTTTGAGGCGAGACTCTGGACTTTGGAAGGGGATGTTTTCCCTGCAAGGGCTACTCTTGCCTTTTAGCCATCGCACTTACTCAGCCAACCTGCATGGAGTGTCCACCCTGGGCCAGGCCAGTGCTGGCCCTGAGGAGGGAGAGATGAGGGATATGTGGTTCTTCTCAGAGGGCAGTGAGGACAGCTGTGCCAAGGCCACTGGCCAGCCACTGTCTGGTCCTTACCACAAGGTGGCCTGTTGGCCTTGGGGCCTCCCTGTGCCACCACAGGCCTGTGAAAGCAGCAGCACCCATCTCACCTTCTGGTTTTTCAGCTTGGTCTCCACCTGGCTGAGGGTGTCCGTCTCTTGGGGCTCGTAGCTGGGGATGCTGGACAAGAACTGGGACATGTGCTCATGGCTGCTGTTGTACTCGTCGTAAGCCACCTTGGCGTCCTGTAGGCTCTGGGACCTACAGGAGGAAAGGCTGTCAGGCCTCCACCGCTGGGAGCGGACGGCCCCAGAAGGTGTCTGTGAAGCCCTTTCTAGGGTGCCACCTGTCACTTTTTTTAAAGAAAGAGGAAGACAAAATGGAATTAAACTGGAAGTGACCTAAACATTCACCAAAAAGGGACCAAATTATGGAATGTTCAGTTGGAGTACTCCATAGTCTCCGTGAAGAACAAGATAGGTCTATCTGTACTGACTTGCAAAGATCATAGAATCTCAATAACCCGTGAGTCAAAGGAAAAACTCCAAGGGAAGCTAGGAAATCTCTTTAATTCATTGAAAATAAAAACATATAATTTGTTAGGTGTAGCTAAAGCAGGAACTATATAGCATTAAATGGTTATATTAGAAAAGAAATCTCAAGCCAACAACCTAAGGTTCCACCTTAAAGAAAACAGATTAAATCTAATATATGCAGCAGGAAGGCAATCATGAGCAGAAGTTGATGACATGGAAAACAACTTTTCAGGGGGAAAAAAGAAGATTCAAACACAACAGCAAAAGATACAACGGGATGAGAGGGGGCATTGCCTCAAAAGCTGTAGACATTAAAAAAGATCACAAGAGGACATTTATGAACAATTTTATGCCAATCCAACAACTTAGATGAAATGGGCAGGTTCTTTAAAAGGCACAAACTCCCAAAGTTAACTTGAAAAGTAAAGAACCGTAATAGTTCTCTATTAAAGAGATGGCGTTTATAGTTAAAAATCTTCCCATTACAAGTCTACAGGCCCAGATGGCTTCACTGGTGGATTCTGCCAGGCATGTGTGGAGGAAGAAAGAATGCCAGTTCTACACACCCTCTTTAGAAAGCAGAGGAGGGAACACTTGCCGACTCAGGAGTCCAGCTAAATATAGGACAGGAAAAACAAGCTACAGTACATGTGTAGTGTGTTGTCACTCATATGCTGGTACCCCTCTCCTTGACTCTGTATTTTTGGAAGGCTACATGTGGACCTGGTAACAGTGCTTTCCTGGGCAGGGGCAGGGAATGGTCATTGTAATCACTTTGAATGTTTTATTCGTGTATGTATTGCTTTTTTCAAAAGGAAGAAATTCTTTAGTAAACAAAACAGTCTTCACTGGCTTTTGCGGCAGATTCCCAGAAGACAGACTAGCTGGGCCCAAGGCTGCTGCCCGCTCCCTCCTTCCTGCCTGCCCAGCGGCCCCACCTGTGGTCAATCTGCTGGCAGAGGTTGTCAAAGCGCTGGCCCAGCTTGTGGACCTCGGCCTCCTGGCGCTCGAGGTCAGGGCAGTGCTCCTGGAAGCGGCTGGCCAGTGTGCTTGCGCACTGCTTGGCGGTCTGCAGGTGCTGCTCGGCCTCGCTGAGGAGGGGCTTCCTGGCCTGCAGCTCAGAGGCCATGGCCTGCGAGGAGGAGGGGGTCGGTGGTGGCACTGTGGCCAGGACTGCCAGGAACCCAGGGCAAACCCTGTCATGAGCACTTGGACAGCCCTGCACTGGCAGGTGTTTAAGCCAAGTGGGGAGGAACCGGGGCGTTGCTGCTGGGCCCCTTCCCAAACCTGGTGGTCGTTTCTGCAAGGTCCCTTTTCATTAGTGGACAGAACCGCCCAAGGTCCCGCCAGCGGGCAGCTCCCGTGTCTTGTGACAGCGCGCGCACCCTGGACCGGAGCAGGCCTGCCTCTTTCTCCCTTCAACCCACCCATTCCTCTGCCTGAGACGGGATCTCAGGGCCTCATGAGGCTGGCGTGAGGTGGGGTGTGAGTAAGGGGTCTGTCAGGGCCAGACCTGGAGGCCTAACGTGGCCAGGCAGGCAAGTGGGAGGTGCCCAGGGCCAGTGATGGGGGCAGATGTTCTGCTGGTGCACTGCTGGGCTGGCTTGCCCAAGGGCACGGGCACAGCCAGGTCTGCTCAGCGAAGTGTCCTGGAAACCTGGGTTGTTTGTGGTATTTTTTTTTAATGTCTTTTTTTCTTTTTTTTTTTAAAGTTATGTAGATCACAAAAAATTGTTACATTAAAAAGTATAAGAGGTCCCACCTACCCCACCCCCACCCCAGGTATTTGATTTTAAAATCCTGACTCCTGAAATTCCACAGGCCACACCAGCCCCAGGAGCAGCCGGCACTGTGCCGTGGGCCTCCACTCGGCACACTTGGCATTCCAAACACGAAGATGCCCGCTGCTGTGCTCTCTCGGGCTCTGTCCCCACCTCTCCAGGAGGCGGTGGGACGGGATGCACCTAAAGGCCGTTCACGGCTTGGAGAGGCTCCCCGAGGCTCAGGGCCCCCAGACTCACGGCCAGCTTCTGCCTCTTGTCATCCAGGGCGCAGCCACCCTCGGGCACCACGTCGTCCTGGGCCAGCTGGCTCTCATACTTGGCCAGCAGCTCCCGGCCCTGCTGCAGGCACATCTCCAGGCGGTGGGCCACATCAAGCCTGAGGATGCAGGGCAGGAGTGGGAGGGGGCCCTTGGCTCCTCGGCCCCACCCCAGCCTCCCTACTGCCGCCCGTCACCCACTTCTCCTGGGCCGAGGCCAGCAGCTGCGCCAGGTGCTGGTATTTGCCGTTGGTGTCCTCCACGCGCGTCCTCAGCAAGGGCACGCTGCCGCTGCCCGGGAGGGCCGCGATGAACGCCTCGCAGGCAGCCGTGCTCCGGGCTCGGTCGGGCTCGATGCGCAGCAGCTCGCTGGTAATGTTCTGTGGGGACCAGGAGCCCCCATCTCAGAGCCGGACCCTGCCAGCGAGCGCAGGGCAGCTGCCTCCGCTGCCCCACGGCCACCCGGCTCGTGCGGGCTGTCCTCACCAGGAGGTTCATCGGGTCTGCAGTGCTGGGGGCTTCCCTCCCCAGGGAATTCTGGTGCGGGGTGAGGAGCGGTCGGGTGTGGGGGGCTGGTGAGTGACAACTATGGGAGGCGGGCAGTTGCTGGCACTTCTGCTCCCAGCACAGTACCTGGAGAGCTCCACTCCTCTCTAAGGGGGGACCTGGGCTCCCACAGCTGGGAAGCCGCTGAAGGAGTAGGGGCCGGGCCACACCTGAGGCCCTGTCGCCCCTGCCCGCTGCTGGGGCTGTTGCCACGGGGGCTCAGGATGCGTGTGGAAGCGAGGGGGTGAGCTGCTCGGGCCCTGCCAGGCCCTCCCGTCGTCTCACCCTGTTCCCCCGCGGCCCTGCACCTGGGGATCAGCCCGTGGCCAAAGAAACTTGCAAAACTTGGCTGCGATCCCCCAGCCAGCTGGTGAGCCACCACAGCCGCCCCTCAGTGTGGAGGGCCCAGGTCAGCCAGTGCTGCCACCTTGTCGTGTGCCAGCCACGGGGCCAGGCGGTTGGCAGGCCAGAGGCAACCAGAGCCTCACCCACCTTCCTCCCAGCACGGGCCCCGGGCGGCGCGGCGTCCTCGGCCTACAACAGCCCAGCCTCTCTGTGCCCAGGCCGTCCCTGTCAGGCACCCGCAGTGGTGGGGTGAGTGGGGTGAGGCCTCAGGCCGGGGCCCCGGGAGCTAGGGGTACCTTGAGGTCCTTGGCCCGCTCAGCACTGTCCTGCGCAGCGCGGCCCTGCTCCAGTGGGGGCCGCAGGGTCCCCGTGATGGCCTTCTCCTGCCGGTCCAGGTCGCTGGCCACCTTGTCCAAGCCGGCTAGCAGCTGCCGCCCCTGCAGGTCAGCAGCATCTGCTGGGGGGCAGGGGGGCGTGATACAGTCAGGGGCTGCAGCAGAGGGTCGTGAGGCATAGCCCCCACCCCGGCCCTCCCTAGGCTTTGGGCAGGTGGCCCTCCACCCACCTCCAGGGTGCTCTGCCTTCAGCATCTCGTGCCGCTGCTGGAGCGCACTCCTGCTCCCGGCTGCCTTCTGCCGCACACTGCGGTACTGGCTGCCCAAGCTGCGAGCACAGAGGCACGGAGCTGGGGCCCAGGGTGGCCGCCCACCCCCTCTGCCCTCTGCCCTCTGCCCTCCACCCACAGACGCCAGATCCCTGGGCTGGAGCTGGGCAGAGCTCGTCAAGATGCTCTTGGAGTTGGTTTGCCCTGGGGTCCTTGGTGCAGACGTCTACTTCCTTCCTTCCTCCATTCCTCAGTCTTTTTTCTTCGTAGCACACTTGACTACCTAAAATCATCTTGCTCATTTGCCTGTCTTCCCCACCGATGCTTTACTTCTGAGGGGGGCAGTACAGAGTAGGTGCTCAGTAAATGTTTGCTGGGTGAATGGATCAAGGCATTCCCTCAGCATTCTCGAGTGCTGACTTGCCATCAGGTCCTGAGCTAGGTGGGCCATGGGGATGGGAGAGAAACTCCAGGGAGCCCACTGCCCAGTGAGGCTGACGCCCTAGCACCAACAGTCTTGGTGAAAAGCGCTGCAGGCAGTGAAAGGAGACCCCACTTATCCCAGACCCAGGGAGGGGTGAGGGGGCCGTCAGGGAAGGCCCACAGCAGGTGAGCCCGAGCTGGGGCTTCAAGGGGCCGGAGCCGCCCAGGCGGCAGGTGGAGAGGCCCAGAGGCACTTTTAGAGAAACTTCACTGAGCTGTCCCCACAGCCAGACGTCCCCACGGGGCAGAGCCAGGCTGCGCCGCTCGCCCAGCCCTCATACCTGTCGGCCAGAGCCAGCGCCTCGGGGTCAGTGGGGGGGATCACGAAGCAGACGGCCGGGGCGCTCAGCGGGCTGCCCGCGTTGTCCGTGAGGTCCCAGCTCTCCCCGTTGTTCTTGTGCAGGGTGTAGGTGCAGCCCCGAGAGACCAGACCCTGGCAGGGGAGGCCATGCGGTCGGAGCCCCAGGTGGACCTGCCCCCGGCCTAGGCCTGGGGGGGCCTCGCCTGCCTCTCGGACTCTCCCCAAGACACGTCGCCACACGGAGGTGGGGGGTGGGGTGGGGCCCAACGCCCACCTCGATTTCCCTTTGGGGATCCACCCCTGCCCACGTGATCGCGCCTCTTCCCCATTCCCAGTCCATGACCACTCCCGGTAGACACACAACTCAGCCCTGGCCAATGAGAAAACGGCATCCCCAGGCCCTGCGCCCAGATTAGGGTGGGCACGTGCCTCGGACCAGCCGATGAGAACCTCCCCTGGCCGCGGGCCTGCTAAGCCCGTGGATTTTTTTAGGTACCCGGGGATTGAACCTGGGGCCTCCCCTGTGGGACGCAGGCGCTCAACCTCAAGCCACATCCGCTCCCGCGCCGGCTGCGGTGCCGTGAGGGTGCACGTCCACCACGGGGAGAAGGGTTGGCCAAGAGGGACACGGGCCCCTGCCAAATCCCTGCGGAGGCTCATTGCTGACATGGACAGCGGCAGATCTGGGCCCAGCCTGGGGCCCCCGGGGGTGCTTGGGCAGGGGCTCACCTGGTCACCCTCGAAATCACAGAGGGCCTCCACGGGGAGGGGCTTGAGCGGCGTCTCCCGGCGGTACTTGAGGGGCACCACCTGCTGCCCTCGCTTCTGCAGGCCCCGCACCACGTCCTCGTACTTGTCCAGGGCCTTCTCCTGGTCCTGAAGAGGGCGGGAAGGGGCCAGCGCTGAGGCCTGCCCAGAGCCGGGGGTGCACGCCGGCCCCCCGCCAGCAGGGCCTGAGCCCCACTCACATCCAGCTCCCGCAGCAGCAGCTCGATCTGGTACCGGTCCTTGAAGTCGGGGCTGAACTTGTGGTTCAGGTCCGAGTCCACCCTGCGCAGCAGCTCCTGGGCATCCTGCACATCTTTGCGGAACTGGGGGGACATGAGGTCGCCCTATTACAGGCAGAAGCCACCAGAAGCACCTGGGACTTCGGGCCAAGGCTTCAGGTTCCAAGTGGGGGTGGGCGCCCACTCGCCCCGGCCTCTGGGCTCCTCCCTCCGGGATGGCTCCAGCCCCAGCCCAGCTTCCCAGGGCCCTCCCCACTCCACGATGCCATCTCCATGGCACGTGGCCATACGCTCCACTAAGTCTGGAGTGCTCTTTCCTATTCTATTCATCTTTGTGTCAGGATCACAGTCTCTTTTTTTAAAAAAAGATTTATTTCCCCCTCCCCTTTGCCCTTCCCCCACTCTGTTTTTGCTGTTTGTGTCCATTTGCTGTGTGACCTGTATCTCTCTCTCTTTTGGTCTTCTCTTCTTATTTTTTCTCCTCTAGGATTCACTGGGATTTGATCCTGGGGACCTCTCATGTGGAGAGAGGTTCCCTGTCAATTGCGCCACCTCAGTTCCTGGTCTCTGCTGTGCTTCACCTCGACTCTCTCTTCGCCTTTTTTTTGTTGTTGTTGCATCATCATCTTGCAGAGTGACTCGCTTGCGTGGGCACTGGCTCACCACGCGGGCACTGGCTCACCACGCAGGCACTGGCTTGCGCAGGCACACTTTTCTCTTTTTCTTTTACCCAGGAGGCCCCAGGGATCGAACCTGGGTCCTCCCATATGGTAGGCAGAAGCCCTATCACTTGAGCCACATCCGCTTCCCCTTAATTCATTTTCTAAGTAGTTAATGAACATGCCCGGAACTTGTCGCCACCTCGCCGTACGTCTCAGACAGTTCAGGAATCGTGGCAGTAGGGGGAGGGGAGGAGGGGGGAGGGAAGAAGGGAGGGGGCCCAGCCCGGCATAGCTGCCACCACCGCCATGATGCCATGTCTGACCCTCTCAATAGTGTGCTTTCACTCTAAGTCTTCTTAAATGTAGGACAAGCCTCCCCGCTCGGTCCTCGAAAATCATCTTGCCTGATGCTCAGGCCTCCAACTCCAAATCATTCCATCCATCAGCCATCCCTGAGCCCGGCTGTGCCCTGGGCCGAGCTCGGCCCCGCGCTCACGGCCCGACGGCACTTAGACGCTGAGCCCACCACTGCGCAAGCATCACCTCGCTTCACGTCCCCCAAACCGCCCAATCGTAAGACTCGCCCATGACTCCTGGTAAAAGCACACTTTTGGAGACAGTGGCCGCGGGAGTTGCTGAGGGCAGGGAGAGGGAGGAAGAGATGTGATGTGGGGGCATTTTTGGGATTTGGAGTTGTCCTCAGTGATACAGCAGGACAGATGCAGGACATTGTATATCCTGCCAGAACCACTGGGTGGACTGGGGGAGAGTGTGAACTATAAACTATAGTCCATGCAGTGCAGCAGTGCTCCAAAATATGTTCACCAAATGCAATGAACGTGCCACAACGATGAGGGAGGTTGTTGATGTGGGAGGAATGGGGGGTGCAGGCGGTGGGATATATGGGAAACTCTTATATTTTTTAATGTAACATTTGTGTGATTTATGTGTCTTTTAAAAAAAAGATATTGAAAAAACAAAAACCAAACCCACACCTTCCTGCACCCACACTGACCTGCTGAATCAGGGTCCCCAGCCTGGGCCCCTGGCTAGAGACATGGGAGCGTTCAGAGACACCCATAGCCAGAAGCGGAGCGGCTCTGTGGCCGGGGTGAGGGGGAGGCCCTGGGAAGCTTCTGGAGGGAAGGGGCTCAAGAGCCAAGGCCACCCGTGAGCCAAGTCGGTACTGAGCGCGCGCCAAGAAATAGCACCCCCTAGTGGGCTAAATGGTGTCCTCCCAAAACTCAGGTTCACCGTCTGGAAATGGGGTCTCGGCAGATGTCCTGAGTTGGACGAGGCCATCCTGGAGGAGGGTGGCCCTGAGCCAAGGTGACTGGTGTCCTTAGAAGAAGAGGGAAATCTGGACACAGAGGGAAGCAGGCCACACGAAGACGGAGGACGCGGGTGGAGCGATGCCACCCCAGGAAGTGGGGAAGGCCTCTGCCCCCAGCGCCTCCGGGGGGAGCACAGCCCCGCTGACTGCTGATTCGGGCAGTGGGGCCAGGTGGTTGGCGCCTTGTTCTGGCAGCCCTGGGAAAACGAGGCACCCCGGGACCCGGCGGGGGGCGGGGGGCGGGCGGGCCGCACCTGGTGGAAGTCCTCCATGTACTTGAGGTGGCTCTCCTCGCAGATGAGCAGGTTCAGGTATTCCTTCCAGTCCGCGTGCACAGCCTCCATGTGTGCCTGTGGGGAGCAGGGGGGACGCCCGGATGGAGGCGGTGGGATTTGGGGCCGGTGGCCACGGGGCTGGGCCTGGCTCCCGCAGCGGCAGGGGCTGGGGAAGGGAGGCTGGGGCGGGAGGAAGCAAGAGGGGCAGGGCCAAGCACCCAGCAGGGCTGCCCTGTGTGGGTGCTCAGGCTGGGCGTGGCACAAGGGGCACGCGGGGAGCGTGCCTGCCCAGAGTGCGCCCGCTTAAAATTCTCACGGAGGCACCACACGGGGGGCTTTGGGAGCCTCGGGGCCAAGGTCAGGACTTGGTACAGGATCGAGAGACTGAGAAGGAAAGAGTCAAAGCAAGACAGAAGCAGGACGTGGACAGACATGCAGCCGGGATGCAGCTCGGGTGGCCGAGCTCCAGGCGGTCCGCAGGCGAAGGCAGCCCTGAGGCCAGCCTGGAGGAGGTGCCCCCAAGGCCCTCCCCGCACACGTACCTCGATGGAGTTCCTCCCGGGGTGCTCGGCTGCGAGCAGCTGGTCCCCCTCGCTGTGCAGCTTGTTGATCCTCTCCTCTTTGGCCTCCAGGTTCCGGTTGATGAAATTCTGCAGCGGGAGCCCACGCAGGGGTCTCGGCGCCCGGCCCGGCAGCCCCGGGCTCTCTTCCCACCCTGCCCGCCGTGCCCCCCCGGCTCCCACCTCGTACTGGCGCCGGCGGCTGGGGTAGTCGAGGTTGCGGTCGCTCCAGTCGTACTGCATACGGTCCTTGGCCTGCTGGTCCAGCCAGTACAGCTCGTTGGTGCAGCGCTGCATGTAGTCCCGCAGCGAGCTCAGGTGCTGCTGCCGCGCCTGCGAGGCGGCCTGCGGGGCGCGAGTCGAGGTCAGGGACCCGGCCCTCCGCTGCATGAGGCGCGAGACCCAGCTCGACTGCTTCCGGGCCGGGGGCCATCGGCCGAGCCGCGCTCCTTCACTCAGCCTTTTACTGAGCACCTACTAAGTGCCAGGTGTCCCACCAGGCTCTGGGAGGGCAGCAGGAACCGAACAGAGACGACACCCCCACGGAACTGCGGTGCAGGGGAACCTCGGTTTACCTGCTTGTAAAATGGACAGTGACGGCCCTGACCTTAAAGGCAGAGACTGGCATATAGTAAATGCTCAATATGGGAAGCGGATTTGGCTCAACGGATAGAGCATCCGCCTACCACATGGGAGGTCCAGGGTTCAAGCCCAGAGCCTCCTGACCTGTGTGGTGACCTGGCCCATGCGCAGTACTGATGTGCGCAAGGAGTACCCTGCCTCGCAGGGGTGTCCTTGCATAGGGGAGCCCCATGTGCAAGGAGTGCGCCCCATAAGGAGAGCCGCCCAGCGTGAAGAAAGCGCAGCCTGCCCAGGAATGGCGCCGCACACATGGAGAGCTGATCCAGCAAGATGATGCAAAAAGAGACACAGATTCCTGGCGCCGCTGACAAGAATACAAGCAGACACAGAAGAACACACAGCAAATGGACACAGACAGCAGATGACGGTGGGGGGGAGGGGAGAGAAAAAAAAAATTAGCAGCAACTTCCACTGTTACCTCTATCACAATCATCTTCTAAAGGGCCAGAAGGAAAGTAGCAAACTGCTACCTGTATCCACCTGAGAAGAGGGCGGCTGGTAGGGGGGTGGGGAGGAGGGGGAGGGTGGCCGGGGCTTTGCACTCTGCTCTGTAGCGCGACACCACGGAGGATCCCCCCGTGCACGAGGCTCTGTGCTAAGGGCTTCTCCAGCCTTGCCTGATTTCAGCTTCCAAGCCACCCTGTGAGCCAGGACGCTCCATTGTACAGACAAGGAAACTGAGGCGCTCCCTCACGGCCTCACCACCAAGGGCGAAGCTAAAGTTCAAACCCAGAGAGCCGGGTCTGCAGCCCGGCCTCCCGTCTGTGGTGTTTGCAACAGGAGAGCGTCCGTACATTACTTATGCAATTTTAAAAAAAGATGCGTGCGGTCCCGCCGTACGGTGGTGTACTATTCAGCGATAAAAAGAAGTGAGCTGTCAGGCCGCCAGAAGACACGGAGGAAACTTAAATGCATCTTGCCAGCCTGAAAAGCCTGCCTGCCGCGTGATTCCAACCACGTGATGTTTGGAAAAGGCCAAACTATCCAGACCATAAAAAAACAACAGAGGTTGCCATGGGCTCGGGGAGGGGCACGAGTCTGTGGCACACGGGGCATTTTTAGGGCAGTGAAACTCTTCTGAGCGACACTGCAGTGGTGGATCCATGGCCTGCAGTTGTCAAAACCCACTGAGTTCACCACACGAAGAGTGAACCCCAGTGTAGACTGTGGACCTGGGTTCGTAACAACGCACCGATGCTGGTCCACCCCTTGTAACAAGCATCACGCTGACACAGGTGTTAACAACAGGGCAACGTGTGTGTCGCAGGAGGCAGAGCCCATGGGAACGCTGCACCTTCTGCTCTAAAAAAATATTCCAGGGAGTCGGACGTGGCTCAACTGATGGAGCATCCACCTACCATATTGAGGGTCCAGGGTTCAAACCCAGGGCTCCTGACCCATGGGGTGAGCTGGCCCATGTGCAGTGCTGCCGCACGCAAGGAGTGTTGTGCTGCACAGAGGCGCCCCTACATAGGGGTACCCCGAGTGCAAGGTGTGCACCCCGCAAGGAGAGCCGCCCCTCGTGAAAAAAGCACAGCCCGCCCAGCAGTGGCACTGCACACACAGAGAGCTGACGCAGCAAGATGACGCAACAAAAAAGAGACGCAGATTCCCAGTGCCACCTGATAATGCAAGCAGACACAAGAACACACAGCAAATGGACATGGAGAGCAGACAACGCAGGGGAAAGGGGGGAGAAATAAATAAAATCTTAAAAAAAAAAATAGTCCAGTAATTTTGTTTCAAAAGTGGGAAAAAGAGAAACTTGCATAGAAAACATATGGCAGAGCAATTGGCACACAGTAGGCACTTAATAATGAAATAAGCAAATTCGGGGGAAACAGATGTGACTCAATCAGCAGGGCTCCCAGGGTTTGATACCCACGGCCTCCTGGTGAGGGCGAGCTGGCCCACGCGGGAATGCGGCCCCGCGCAGGAGTGCCGGCCGATATGTAGAGCTGGTGCAGCAAGATGACGCAACAAGAGACACAGAGAAGAGAAAATAAGAAGACGTAGCAGAACAGGGAGCTGAGGTGGCACAAGAGGGTAATCGCCTCTCTCCCACTCTGGAAGGGCCCAGGATTGGTTCCCAGAGCCGCCTAATGAGAATACAAGCAGACACAGAAGTACATGCAGCGAGTGGACACAGAGAGCAGACAACGGGGGGACCTGGGTGGGGGGAAATAAATAATAAATCTTTAAAAAAATTTTTTAAAAGAGCAAACTGGGGAAGCACATGTGGCTGAAGTGACAGAGCTTCCACCTACCATATGGGAGGACCCAGGTTTGATCCCTGGGGCCTTGTGGTGAAAAAGAAGAGAAAGCGTGCCTGCGCAGAGAGCCAGTGCCCGCTCAAGTGCGTCCCACAGCAAGATGATGACTCATCAAAAGAGAGACAAGGGGAAAGTCAAGGTGAAGCGCAGCAGAGACCAGGAACTGAGGGGGCGCAATTGACAGGGAACCTCTCTCCACATCAGAGGTCCCCGGGATCAAATCCTGGTGACTCCTAGAGGAGAGAAAACGAGAAGAGAAGACAACACAGACAGCAAAAACAGCAGGGGGAGGAGGAGACGGGGATAAATAAATCTTTAAAAAAAAAAAAAGCAAATTGTAGGAACAGGCCATCTCCACGCTCTGGGGTTTCCCCACAGCACAGGCTTAGCTGGGCTGCCTTTCGGGAACTGTCCCTTCTCACCAAATCCCCTGTCGTTCTGTTGGAAAACTCTCCTGTGCGCCCCTATCATTTTTCACAGACTAAGTTCATAAAAAGATGCTTCTTGTCGCCACCGCCCCGGGCTCCCGTCCCCCCCCGCAGGGAGCTCACCAGCAGCTTCTGGTACTTGGCCTGGAGTTCTCGGTTCGGCTCCTGCGGACAGGGCCAGGGCACGGGGAGGTGAGGATGCAGGCGTGAGGCCCCATTGTCCCCGGGCCCCCCCCCCAGCGCACCCCATCCGGCCCCTCCCCCCCCCCCCCCCCCGCCAGGGTCCCCGCCCACGCCCCACCTGGTCCCCCTCCTTGGCCAGGTGGGGCCCGATGGCCTTGACTTCATTGTGGAAGATGTTGTGCTGCTCCACCTGGCGGTCCACCAGCGGCAGGTCCGTCCCGAAGCTCTGGCCGCCCAGCTGGTCCTGGGGTGGGAGACGGCATGGGGAGGGGCTGGGTGGGGGCCCCCCCACTGCGAGCCTCGGCCCTGGCAGGGTGGGTGCCAGGGGCTGAACTGTGAATCCCCAAAAGGTGCGGGGAAGAACGGGCTGGAGAGGGCCCCGAGGCCAGCGCCTGGTGTCCTCATGAGACGGGGAGACGGACGCCGGGGCGTGGGGAGAACCCGGGGCTGGAAGGGCGGGAGGGACCTCCGGCGGCTTTCGGGGGAGCACGCCCCGCTGACCCCTTGCCGCTGGCCTCTGGGATGAGACCGTCAATTTCTGTCTTTCCAGCCCCACAGTCTGTGGGTCTTCGTTCCAGCAGCCCCAGGAGAGTAAGAGGGTGGGGGAGCACTGGGGTCTGCTCCGGGAGCCGTGGGGAGCGAGCTCCCGCCATGCTGCTCGCTGTTTCCACGCATCATCTCATTTAATCCTCCCCACAACCTCAGGGGCCCGAACAGTTATTCCTTCCATTTCACCCAAGGGGAAACAGGCTCAGAGAGGGGAAATCAGTTGCCTAGGGTCACCCCACTAAAAATGGGGGAGCCGGGACTTGAACCCAGGAAGCCCGTCTCTAGCAGCCGTGCTCTTATCCGCAGTGAATACGGGCTGGGCAGGGCACGGCAGGGGCGGCAGCAGGCTGGAAGCCCCGGCCGGACCCCACTGAGACCCCAGAGCAGCAGCGTGGAATGCCTGACAGGGCCCGAGTCTTCACCTCCTGCTGTGTGACCTCCGGCTGGGCGCTCGCCCTCTCTGAGCCTCGCCCCTTCTCCGGTTATGAGAACCCCTCCCCAGCTGAGGCCCTGGAGCCTGGCGGGCCGTACCAGCTTCTCCTCCACCAGTGCGGCCCAGTTGACCCGGGGGTCCGCCTCCTTCGCCACCAGGCTGTAGATCCGCTTGTGCTTCCCGCGCAGGTTGGCCACGCGCTCCTTCAGCTGCCGGATGCTGAGGAGGAGAGCGGCCGCCCCCTTAGCAGGGTCCCGTGGGGGGGCCTCCCGCCCCCCAACCCGGCCTGCAAGGGGGCAGTGGCCTTGGGTTCCAGGCGGTCTCTCCGCCGCCCCCCGCCCACCTCCGTCCTTTCTCCCCCCAAGTGTGCCTAGAACCACGGAAGTCTCCAGAAGAACCAGGCGGGCTCTCTAGAGCGCACCGTCCACAGGGGAAGCAGCCGAGGGCACAGGGGACAGCATGTGGCCGCCAGGGACACCGAGGACGCCGGCCCTGCCCGGGGTGGGGACGGGCCAGCGGGGAGGCGTGGGAGGTCACCCGCAGCCCGGCGCGGG
The DNA here is from genome assembly GCF_030445035.2 of Dasypus novemcinctus. Lineage (NCBI taxonomy): Eukaryota > Metazoa > Chordata > Mammalia > Cingulata > Dasypodidae > Dasypus > Dasypus novemcinctus. Next base: position 68,465,468 of record NC_080695.1, on the reverse strand, counting down.
ATGAGCTCGCGCACAAGCCGGGGGCTCGGGGACGGCGCGACGGGCTCGGGGACCTGAGCCTCAGTCTCCCCAACGCAGAACGGGTGGTGAGGACGGGACACGGAAGCCCGTGGCGTGGCGTGCGGGCAGCCCCCGATCCCAGTCTCCCCGCCTCGGCGTCGCTCCTGCGGGCTGAGCGGGCTGCGACCACCTCCCCGCCCTCCTGCCCGCCGCCCAGGGGGCCCCGGGGCCCGATGGGGGGGACCTACTCCTCGGCGATCATGTCCCCCTGGGGGTGCTTCATGTGCTTGGCGATGGCCGCGTCGGCCTCCAGCACGTACAGCAGCTTCTCGGACTCCGACACCCTCTGCAGAGCCACGTCGCGGTGCTGGGGCTGCTGGCCCTCCTGCAGCCGCGCCAGGTCCTGGGGGGCACGGGGGAGAGAGGACGTGGGCGGGGGCTCACGTGCGCACGGCGGGGACGGGGGGTGGGGGGGTGAGGGGAGACCTCTGGGGTCCCCGCCTGTGCGACCCCCAGCCCCCACCGGCTCCGGGCCAGTGCGGGAGGCCGCCGGAAGGGCGAGGACGCGGGCCAGCCCCACCGGGGCGGCTGCGAGCCCACACGGGCTGGCGTTGGGGAAGGGAACAAGCCGGGGACCAGGGCGCGGGGGTGCTCTGTGCGTGTTGGGGGTCCAGGAAGCCTCTCTGGGGAGGGGACACAAGCGAAGAATTAGGGACGAGGGGGCCCCAGCCGGGAGGAGGGGGAAGTGTGCCGGGCAGAGGGAGCAGCCTGTGCAAAGGCCCTGGGGCAGGGGAAAGCACGCCGTGGTTGAGGCCTGGTGAGACGACGCAGAGACGGGAGCGGGAGAGGTGCACGGTGGGGTGTGGGGCGGTCTGAGGACGGACCCCGCGTGGGCCCTGGTTAGGAGAGGCTGCGGCGGCCAGGGCGTGAGCTGGGGGGGACCGGTCAGCAGCCTGGTGGCACCCAGGGGAGAGCCGAGGGTGGTGCCAGTGGAAACGGGAGCTGTTTGGGAGGCACAATAGGTAAGATGGCTAAGAAGCTCCTGCTCTCCGTTTAGGGGGAAACAACGAGCAGCAGTCGGGACAGCCGGTTTCTAAACACTGGCCTGTGAGCGTGGACAACGCTCGTGAAGCCCTGCCATGCGTCAGGCGCTGTCCAGGCCCTGGGGACAGCCTGTCCAGGGGCAGAGGCGACGAGTGGGCTAAATGCAGGACAGACGATGGGGGGACCGTGGGCCCTGGAGACCCGCTCTTTCTCTCTGCCAGTCTCGACCCTCAGCGGCGACAGAAGTGCATGCTTCGCTGCTCAGCAGTCACAGAGCAGACCACGTGTGCTGCGCTACGAGCAAACCTCAAAAACCTCGTGCCGGGAGGAAGACGCCGGCCCGCGCGGTCCGTTTCCACTTAGGGGCAGACCCAGAGAGAGGCAGATTAGCCATGGCCCAGAGGGGAGGGACCCACAGTCGACGGGCGCGAGGGAGTTTCTTGAGATGAAAATGCTCTAAAACCGATGGGTGGCGCTGGCCACACCATCAGGAGAGGGACTAAAATTGAACACTTGAAACGGGAGGATTTTAGGATCTGCAAAATATGCCTCAATCTTAAAAAGGTGACAAAGGGGAGATGTGAATAGAGGCGTCGTGGGCCCAGCCTGAAAAGACTCTTGGAGGAAACAAAACGGGGTGGGCCCAGCATGTGGAAAGGCCAGCGGAGCTGGGGCCGCCCCCGACTCCGGAGTAGACATGGCCGGTCGGCGACAACAAAGCTTCCCGATCTTGGCTGGGGTGGAATTTTATCCGCGCCCTCCTCCCCCGGGGATCCGAAGCCCCTCTGAAGCAGTGACGGTGTCCAATGTTAATGCTAAAAGGAACCATTGCCCGACTCAGGCGGGCGGCCAGTGGGAAGGCCAGCCCTCTTACCACGGGGAGGCCGGGACGTGACGCGGGATGCCGTGTGCGCGTTCAGAAGTTCAACGCCAGGACGAATAGGTGGCGAGAGAGGGCAGAGGGTGGTGACCTCTGGGGGACAGTGACCGGGCAGGGTGGTGAGAGGGCTCTGAGAAACAAACGCTTTCTACCCTGACCTGGGCGGTGTTTCCACGAAGGTCGACAGACGAAAGAACTCCCCTGGCGGAACCTTTAAAACGTGTACCCTTTATATACACTGTTTATAAGCTATGCCACCGTAAAAATGGTTAAAAATAGACTTTTAAAAATCATGGGGACCAAAATACCTAGCAAACTTTAAATGGGAAGCACACACCCCGACAGACAGGCGAGAAAGCCAAAGGGCAGGCCATGCGGAGGATGCAGCTTGGGGGGGGTTGAGCACCTGCCTCCCACAGACGAGGTCCCAGGCTCAAGCCCCAGAACCGCCTAAAAAAAGAAAAGAAAAAAAGTGGACTGTTACTGGTGGAATCTGGGTGGTGGGAATCTGGGTGTTTGCGGTACAATTCTTTCAACTTTTCTGCCCATTAAGAAATTTGGATAAGGGAAGTGGACTTGGCCCAATGGCTAGGGCGTCCGTCTACCACATGGGAGGTCCGCGGTTCAAACCTGGGGCCTCCTTGACCTGTGTGGAGCTGCCCATGCATGGGCTGATGCGCGCAAGGAGTGCCGTGCCACGCAGGGCTGTCCCTGCGTAGGGGAGCCCCATGTGTAAGGAGCCGCCCAGTGCAAAAGAAAGTGCAGCCTGCCCAGGAATGGCGCCGCCCACACGGAGAGCTGACACAAGATGACGCAACAAAAAGAGACACAGATTCCCGTGCTGCTGACAACAACAGAAGCGGACAAAGAAGACGCAGCAAATAGACACAGAGAACAGACAACCGGGGTGGGGTGGGGGAAGGTAGGAAGGGGAGAAAAATAAATAAAAATAAATCTTAAAAAAAAAAAAGAAATTTGGATAATAAAATATTAGGGGTGGAGACACTCTCACACCCAGGGCCTGGGGATTCTGCTCCGGGGAAGTGGCCCTGGCGAGGCCGACAGGCACCTCCAGGGGGTGAGTGTGTCTGTGCCCAGCACCAGGCAGAACCCTTTCTGCATATTTTCCCCCAGAAGGCACGTCCTCTAGTGGTCCCTCATCAACAGAGGAGGAGACTGAGGTTGTGGCTTGCCTCAGTTGCCTAAACGTACAGCGCTATTAAGTTGCAGGGCTGCGGTTTAACCCTGGGAAGACCGACCCCTGAGCTCAAGTTGCTATGAGGGTGTGGGCTCCGCTCGTTATGGTGTCTTGATCCTTTATATTGATCAATGATCATCAGGGCATAGGTTAATGGGCTGTCATATGGTGGAATACTATGCAGCCATGAAAAAGGATGGGTCATTGCCAATAATACGGCATATTGACTTCATGCGCCTTGTGATGAGATATGCTTGAGAAGGGCACAGAATGACTTCTGTGATTTTCCTGTAAAAGGCATAACCCCAGTCGAATCATGAGAAAACAAGAGACAAACCCAAACTGAGGGGCATCCTCCCAAGCAATTGGCAGGCATTCTTCTAAAGGGTCAAGGTCGTGGAAGACCAGAAGGACAGAGGAACTGTCCCAGATTGGAGGAGACCAAGGAGACAGGATGATGAAACGTGATGTGGGCTCCAGGATGGGATGCTGGACCCAGAAGAGGCCATCGGGGGAAAAGGCAGTTTAGCTAATTGTACTGTCCTGACGTTAATTTCCTGGGTTTGTTAACTGTACTACAGTTATAAGTCTCCTAATGAGGGGGGGAGTAAAAAAAAAAAAAAGATTCTCCTAATGAATGGGAAGGTGAGTCAAGCGTACATGGGAATTCTCTGTGCTATTTCTGCAACTTTTATGTAAGTCTGTGGAGCAGTTTCATATTATTGATGAATGCCAAAAAGAAATACTGGATTATGTTTGTAAATTGATCTTTTCCGCTGGGCATATTAGATTATATTGAATTCATAGGTTGACTTAATTAAGTAATTATGTAAACCTCTTGTGCCAGTAGGGCGATGAGTTGGGTGGGGACTCACAGATAAAAGGCAGGGCAAAGGACAGAGTTGGGGGTTCTTAATGTTGGAGTTTTGATGTTGGAGTCTGATGCTGAAGCTGGAGCCCCAGGAGGGAAGAAAGAGAGCGAGAGCGAGCCGTTCACCTGATAGTCTACAGCTGACCTTGTGGAGAAACCAGAGGAGCTGAGGCCAGAGGAACCCAGGAAGCCTGAACCCTCGCAGATGTTGGCAGCCATCGTGCCCCAACATGTGAAAATAGACTTTGATGAGGGAAGTAACTTATGCTTTATGGCCTGGTATCTGCAAGCTCCTACCCCAAGTAAATACTCTTTATAAAAAACGACCAATTTCTGGTATTTTGCATCAGCACCCCTTTGGCTGACTAATACAGTCTGAAATCCTTTTAAAATAAAAAGTTTAAAAAATGAGGCTATAGCTCATGATCCACATGGTCACAATACATTAAGTAAAATATGAGGTTACTTAATACAAACAAGGTAGAGCACAATTCCACTGGAGGGAGAGGGGGTTAGCATACACACATATACAAAAATATATAAAAGTATACATCACACACATACACATCTACATACATACACACGTACACATACATACACACACACACATATATACACATACCTATGAATATATAAAATGAGAAAAGGTTGAAAAGATAAACACCCAAGTGTTAATAGGTGAAATCTCTGGCAGGGGATTTATGAGATTTTAATTTGCTTCGTTATACTTGTTTATCTATCCTAAAATGTTTGTACTGAACACATATTACTTTTATTATTGGCCAAAAAAAGAGGCGCGCCCTAGAAAGCTGTTTTCACTTAGGAAAGAAAAAACACGACCACTGGGGCCGGCGAGAAGGGAAGGCTAAAGAAATCCCTGAAGGAGCTGGGGGCCCGGGGCCGGGGGGCCGGGGGGCCGGGGGCCGCAGGGGGAAGGCCTGGTTACGGGGCATCCCGGCAGGGCAAGGGGGAGGGGGGCAGGTGAGCGCAGGGGGGGGGGCCTCTGGAGCGGGAGGGGGTGAGGCTGGCTGGAGGCCCCCGCAGGGGCAGCTTGTGACAGAGAACGAGCTCTGCCTGCCTCCCCCCCGATTCTCCCCTTGCCTCCCCTTCCCACGGCCTCTGCCACCCTGCCCCCACTGCGCCCGCCACAGGCCCCTGCTTGTCCCCGCACGTCCCTGGCTGGGCCCTGGGGGGGTGACCTCTGGACTAGTGGGTGGGGGGTGGCCGGCCACGGGCACCTGGGACTCCCTCACCACCTGCTCGTCCTCAGCCCCCCACTCTTCCGGGCCCAACCTGGGTGAGGTCACCAGGCAAAATGCAGAACACTCAGTTAAGTCTCAATTCCAGATAAACAAATAATTTTGTAGTGTAAGTATATCCCAAATAGGGAACGGGACAAACTTACGCTAAATTTTTTTGTGTTCTAAAATTTAAACTTAACTGGCCATCCTAGAGTTTCATTTGCTAAATCTGGCAGCCCCTCTCCCAGGCTGCTTCTGGGGCCAGCCCTGGCACTGATTCGTCACCCCAGTTCTCTCCAAACCTCAGTTTCTCCAGCCACAGAGCGAACATCAACCCAGCCCCACGGGGCCCGGGAGCGTTGGAGAAGATGATTGTTTTAGCACCTCGCAGGGGCCCGGCAAGCTGCAGAGTCCTCGTGCCACTTCAGGAGACCCTCTGAGCTCAGGGTGGCTGTCACCCCACATCCCAGAGGAGGAAACTGAGGCTCGGAGCAGCAAAGCGATGGTCGCTATTTTCTCTTTTCCAAAAGAGGAGGGGCGGGTGCATCCCGGCTGGTGGCAGTACGTGGGATGGGAGTGACAATGGGAGGATAATACGCCAGTCATCATGACAGCTATAATACCACGGAGCCTGCGCTGTGCCTGCGGGGCCTCGTCGGATCTCCACAGCAGCCCCGCCAAGGGACGCGCGCCCTTACCCACTGCATGCTCGAGGGGCGACGTGGCCTTGCTCGGGAGGTCACGCAGGGGGCGAGAGAGCTGGACCCCAACCCAGGCCTGAGCTCCCGGGTGCGGCGTCTCCTCCGAGCAGGGAAGCGCTTTGTTCTCTAGGAGCTCATTCAGGGGACACAGGTTTTGACGACAACAACCGCCTGGCGGGTGCCATCCCCAGAGCAGGTCTTCTCCACTCGGCGCCGCTGGCACCGGGGCCGGCTCGCTCTCCGTGGTCGGGCCAGCCCGCGCGTGGCGGGGTGTTTAGCGCAACCCGGCCTCTGCCCGCCAGGTGCCAGCTGCGCCCCTCACCTCCGTGTGGGGTTCAGCTGTGTCCCCCCGAGAAACATGTTCGAGTCTGACCCTCGGGTCCCCCAAATGGGCCCTTATTTGGAAATGGGGTTTTGGAAGATGTGATTTGTTCAAATAAAGCCAAACTGTTAAAATAGAACCCAATCCAATACGGCACATGAGAAGGGGTGAGGAGAGAGGGGCAGGGGCCAGGGAGACGCCGGGGAGGAGGCTGTGCAAAGACGGAGGAGGCAGAGCCACGGGCGCCAAGGGAGCCGGCAGCCACCAGAGGCTGGCAGAGGCAGGAGGAGGCTGCCCCGGGGGCTGGCACGGGCAGGAGGAGGCTGCCCCGGGGGCTGGCAGAGGCAGGAGGAGGCTGCCCCGGGGGCTGGCACGGGCGGGGGGAGCCTGCCCTGGAGGTTGGTGCACATAGGAGGAGCCCCCCTTGGGGGCTGGCAGAGGCAGGAGGAGGCTGCCCTGGGGGCTGGCACGGGCGGGGGGAGCCTGCCCTGGAGGTTGGCGCACATAGGAGGAGCCTGCCCCGGGGGCTGGCACGGGCAGGAGGAGCCTGCCCCGGGGGCTGGCACGGGGGGGGGGAGCCTGCCCTGGAGGTTGGCACACGTAGAGGAGCCTGCCCTGGACCCGCAGGGCCACCCCGGCCCTGTCCACACCTTCATTTCGGACTTCTGGCCTTATAGAACCTGAGACAACACGTTTCTGTCGTTCCAGCCACGGGTTGCTGGTACTTTGCTCGGGCCGCCCCAGGCCACCAAGACACGCTCCTCCAGTTGTGACAACCAAAAATGTCTGTCTCCTGGGAGGGGAGGAATGAGGACAGAATCCCCGGGGTGGGGGGGACCCCTGTCTAGACTAGAGTGTCCTCCCAAGCAGCGACCAGGACAGGCGGGGGCGAGCGCCCGGCCCGCGGGGCCCAGAGGCGGTGGGGACGGCGGCAGGTGCGGGCTGGGGGGGGGGCGGCAGGGGGGGCCGGGCGCCGCAGCGTGGCGGGAGGGGGGCACTCACGCGCTGCATCCTGGCCTCTGAGTCCACAATGTTCTTCTCCACCTGGTCGGCATTCTTCTGCAGCTGCTCGATGAGCTCCGACAGCTCCTTGTTGGAGATGCTGCACGGACAGACCGCCGGGTGGGTGGGGGGGCCTGGGCTGCTCCTCCCGCTGGTTCCCGGCCCCCCAGGCTGCCCCCGGCCCAGGGCTGCCCCCCCACCTGCGCCCTGGCCCCCCAGGCTGCCCCCGTACCTGGGCTGCTCCCCACCCCCACCCCTGCACCCAGGCTCCCCCGGCTGCTCCCCCACCTGCGCCCCGGCCCCCCAGGCTGCCCCTGGCTCCGGGCTGCTCCCCCACCTGCGCCCCGGCTCCCCAGGCTGCCCCCAGCCCCAGGTGGGCTCCCAGAAGGAGCTGCTCACCAGGGCTTGGCTGTCCCCACAGGGCTACACCCTAAAGCCACAGAATGGGGTGGGGGGCAGTCAGCCCGCCTCTGCCATTCGCTAACACTTCTGTTCTGCCCAGTCAGCCAAGCCCCGTGGTTTGTGTGTTTACATGTATTTTTCAGTTGAGATCTAATTCACAAACAGTAGGCCCTTTACAGGTTAGGCTTTAGTTGTTGTTTCTTTAAGATTTACTTCATTTCTGTATTTCTCCCCCACCCCACTCGTTGTTTGCACTCGCTGTCTGCTCTGTGTCTGTTCGTTGTGTGCTCATCCTTTTTTAGGAGGCACCAGGAACCGAACCCAGGACCTCCCATGTGGGAGGGAGGCTCCTAATCCCTTGAGCCACCTCCGCCCCCCTAACACGTCAGTTTTTAAATGCCCAGACCCCAAGCCGCCGTGGGATACCACTTCACACCCACTAGGACAACTAGATAAAAAAAAGACAGACGACAAGTGTTGGTGAGGATGTTGCAAAACCAGACCCCCCCACGCTGCTGGTGGGAACGTGCAATGGTGCAGCCGCTGTGGAGAACAGCCCGCGGCTCCCCAGTTAAGCACAGAGTTGCGAGATGACCCAGCAAGCCCCCTCCTGGGAATGGACCCACCCACACAGGGACGTGGTCCGCAGCACGAGTCGCAGTAGCCCAAAGGTGGAAATAACCCAGAGGTCCTTCAACAGGTGAGCAGCGCAACCAAACAGTCCACCCGTACAACGGAGCATTACTCAGCCCTGAAAAGGAATGGACTTCCAACGCATGCCGCGACTTGGACGCATGGCGAAACCATTACACAAGCAGGAGGCCAGACTCGACAGGCCGCACGTGGTGTGACTCCATGCATATGAAATATCCAGAACAGAAAGGACATCTGTGGCTGCCAGGGACTGGGGTGGGGGAAGGGCGGGGAACTGGGGAGAGGCTACTAATGGGTACAAGATATTCTGGGGCAGGGTGATGAAAATGCTCTAAAATTGATTGTGGCAATGGTTGCACGATTCTCCAAATACAATGAAAACCAGTGAATTTGGGAATTTAAGTGGACGAAATGTAGGTATGTGAATTATAGCTTGAGTTGTTACCCTCCTGTGCCTACCCCCCAAAAAAGGCAAGTGCCATTTGTAAGCGACAGGGGCTTGTTTTCTCGGGACCCTCGAGTCGGGTTCTTGCCTTTTATCCTGCATTTCTCAAGGATAGACCAGCTCCAGGGAATACCACGGGAAGGTGCGTGCACGCCACGTGTAGGTGACCTCATATCCTCCTACCCCCCGGAGTAGAGGGCATCGTGCGCTCCGTTTTACAGATGGGGAAAACGAGGCAGAGAGTGATTTCCTAAGGTGGCCACAGTCCCACAGGCAGACAGCGGGGCAGAGCTGGGGTTCGAGTCCAGGTGTCCGGGACCCAGCCCCAGACCCCAAGCACGAGAGCGGAGCAAGCTTTGGCTCTTTGGGTTTGGGGTCCTGAAAAACAGGCCTCCAAGGGGCCAGGACGTCTCCCCGTCCGGCTGGCCCTGGGAGCCGGCGCGAGTGTCCTTCCGGGTGTCCCCCGAGAGCCGTGGAGCCCTGAGCTAGGAGGCACAGGCACTGGAGGTGCGGAGCCCGCAGAGGGGGCGCAGGGCCCAGGGGCGAAGGGGAGTGGCCGAGCCCGTCCAGTTCTCATCTCGCGGCTGGACCTGGCACCGCGGGTCATCGGCCACCGCTGGGGGCCATGACACGGCCCCACGCCCTCGCCTGCCCCACCCACCGTGCACTCACAGTCCCCCAGCCGAGCGGGGAGGGCCACGGCGCTTCCCCCCACCCCAGAGGAGGGAGGGGGCCCCGCGGCCAGCACCTGGGCCGTGGGACGGCCCCGCCTCCCTGCTCCACGGGCCCGTGGGCCGAGCGCCCACACAGGGGCTTGTCGTCGGGGTGGCGGCCCCACCTGCCCATTCCAGAGAGGAACTAGCCAAGAAGGCGCCTCCTGAGGTCAAGCAGGGGGAGGCTGGCCCGGGGGAAAGACCGTGGCGTCTGGGGCCCAAAGCCCAGGTTCAAACCCCAACTCCACCGCCCGGCCCTGTGACCTTGGGGAGCTGCTCTGTATCCTCTGGGCCTCAGTTTCACCATCTATAAGATGGGGCTAAAAACCCCACGCAGTTAGGTGGCCCGGGGGTGGAGCCGCCACTTCTGGAAACACCGGAACTGAGTTTCAAAGACAAGGCTGGTGGAAACAGCTCAAGTGTCCAAAAACAGACGAACGGATAAACAAACATGGTGTATCCAGACGACGGATGAGAAAAGGCAGACATTCCGAGCCGGGCTGCGACATGTGCGAGCTTGAAGACACGAAGCCAACAAGCCGGACACGGAAGGGCGAATACCGTGCGGCTCCACTGATGCGAAACATCTAGAACAGGCAAATTGGTGGAGGCAGAAAGTAGATTAGAGTTTGGCAGGGGGAGGGGAGGGAGGAAAGGGCCGTTTTGACTTGGTCGGTAGAGAGTGATTTGAAATTTTGGAAATTTGAAAGGAAAATTAATTTTAAAAACAATTTTGGAGTTGAAGGACTAAAGTGACGTTCAGAGCAGCATCTGGGAGCCTCACAGCAGATGAACCTGCACGGGAACCACCGCTGGGGCCCTGGCACACAGTGGGCACTCGAGAAATATTTGTGAGGAATGTGAACTACCCAGCACTTAATAGGACTGAGTAAATGGTAGCAACGATTGTTCATTTGTGCACCCAATACTCTTTGCTGTTGGCAATGAAACCAGATGCTTGTGTTGCTCCCCAAAGCGTGCATGGCATTTGGCCACGGACCCTCTCTCTCTCCTGAGGGTACCGCTTGCCTGCGGTGCTCACTTTAAAAGTAGGCTCCTGGCAAGCAGATTTGGCTCAACAGATAGAGCGCCCGCCTACCACATGGGAGGTCCAGGGTTCAAACCCGTGTGGAGCTGGCCCACGCCCAGTGCTGATGTGCGCAAGGAGTGCCCTGCCACGTAGGGGTGTCCCCCACGTAGGGGAGCCCCATGTACAAGGAGTGTGCCCTGCAAAGAGAACCACCCAGCGCGAAAAAAGTCCAGCCCGCCCAGGAGTGGCGCCGCACACACAGAGAGCTGACGCAGCAAGATGACACAACAAAAAGAGACACAGATTCCCGGCGCCGCTGACAAGAATGCAGGAGGACACAGAAGAACACACAGCAAATGGACACAGAGCAGACAATGGGGGGGGGCGAGGGGAGAGAAATAAATAAAAATAAATCTTTAGCCTGGGCCCTCTTCAGAAGGGCCCAGGGCACGAACGACGAAGAGAAACTGGGAGACCGAGGCAGACGGCGGGAGACGAAGGGGCTAGGGGAGCTGGATGGAACGTGGGAGCCTGGACGGGCCCTTGAGACGGAAAAAGAACCCTGCGTGGGGAGCTGGTGAAGTATGATAATAAGTCCATCGTTTAGGAAAAGGTTCCTTCTAGATGGCCAGGTCCCCTGGCAAGCCCCGAGTGGAGCTGAGACGGCGGGTGCCGATGCCTGAGGGAAGCCCCTGCCCTGGCCAAGACCCCTCCCCCCCCCAGTAAAGGCCAGAGGGGCAGGGCCTGGGCAGGGACCCAAGTCCCTGGAAGTGGCCTCTCAGTCCAGCCCGGGCTGCCCGGGGCACTTTTGCAAGCCTGGTGGGGGGGGGTCACGGCAAGCAGACTGGGGCTGTTTCTCCCCAAAACTGGCCCTTGTTTTCCCCTCCCAGGCTGGGGAAGCTGGAGTCCGGCATGGGCCCAGGGGGCTGGGTCCTGTCCACAGACCAAGGATGCGGCCCAGGACGGCGGGGGGCTGCCCACCTCCTCCGGAGAGCTGGGGGCCGGGTGTGGGGAGCAGAGCTGGGCCGCCTGGGCTCCTCTTCTTGTCCCAGGACGTACCTGGGACGCACCTGGGAGCCTCGGTGGCAGCGGCACCCTTGCTCTGCCGCCGCTGGGAGCTACAGACTCAGCGACCACGGCCCGACCTGCTCCAGCACCTGCGGCACGTCTGCCGCCCGCGCTCACGGCCGAGGTCGCGGGGGCTCAGGGAGGGCGGCTGCAGAGCCAGAAGCTGCGATCGGGCCCGGGGCTGCGCGAGGCTGAAGCCCAGGTCGGCTCGGTGTAGCCGGGTGGGCGGCGGGGACGGTGACCTGGACAAGCCGGGGTGGAGAGGGCACCGGCTCACCCAGGTGCCACCGACGCGCCGCACGCACAGAGGCCGGGAGTTCAGGCACCCGGGCCGCCTCGCTTCCCACCCTCACGGTCGCCCCTTCTCCCTTGAACTTGGCGCCAGTCTCGCTTGCCCTTCTCTGCAGCTGGAGGGGGGCAGAAGAGCTGGCGGGCAAGCACCAGACGAGAGGCAGGCGGCTGGGGCCGCCTCCTAGAGCTGGCCCTCCAAAGTCGCGATTTACTGAGCCTCCCTGGGCCTCAGTTTCTCCATCTGTAGAGTGGGGGCCATCCTAGGACGCCCGCCACGGGACCAGGGTGGGGATTAACTGAGAGGGCAGATAAAAACACTGCCTCGGGAGGGAGCCCGGGCTCTGGACCTCGGCCGGTGCCTCCAGGCAGGGCGGGAAGTGGGCTCCTTTCAAGGAGGTGGCGAAAGCCAGCGGCCGAGGCGCCACCGAGGAGCTAAAACAGGAGCCGCGCCGCCCACGCCACCGGGGCCCTTCCTCTTGCAAGCCGAAACTCGCCCTGATTCCGCGGCGTGGGTGGCGCCTTGCCCTGGCACAGGGAGTTGGCAAGTGACCTTGACATTCGGAAAGGTCTCCTGCAGAATCCACGAGACAGGCTCACGTAAGGGGAAGGGGACTGTTCGCGAAGTAACAGGGCGGGGGCCCCAGGCTTCCCCCAGCCCACTTCAGGAACCTCGGGCTTGGGCTAAGGACCCAATGGGTAGAGGGTGCTTCCATGGAAGGATTTCCGCTGCCCCAAGAACCCCTCTCCAGCCACAAGAGGGAAACTACAGCAGGGAAAGGCGGGGGCAACTGGTCTACCCGGCTGTTCGAACAGCACCTCCGGGATGGTCTCTCTCTCCTCTAGTTTCACCTGCGGATCCCATCTCCCAGCCATCCTCCTCCTCCTCCACCCGCGGCTGCTGCCTCCACCTCGGCTGAGGGCAGCGCCTCCCACCCGGACCAAGGCCACGGCCACCCCACCTCCAGCCAGGGGCCTCACGCTCAGCAGAGACCTCTGCCCAGGACGCAGCCAGGCTGCACCCGTCTCCAGCGTGAGACCCGCCTGGGCTCCCCGTGGGCCTCGGGACTGAGCTCCCACTCCCGGCCCAGCCCCGCCCGCCCTCGTCCCGCCGCCGGCCCTGCTCCCACTGCCCCGCGCACGCCTGCAAGCATCGATGCGCCTTCCTGCCCCGAGCGGTCAGGGCGGCCCTGCCTCCCGCGGGTGCGCTTCCCCAGGTCCTCCCTCCGGCCACACTGGGCTCGTGGACCCCACGGCAACGGCGCCCCTGCCTCCACCTCCTCTGTGGGCCCGGCAGCCCCCAGGAGGTCCTGCTCCCGGCCTCCTGCTTCCCTCCAGGAGACCCCGGGGCCTCCGAGGGGCACAGTGGATGGCCAGTCCTCCAGGAGGGGGTCCCCGTGGGCCCTGGGGTCCCTGTGCCACCCTAGGGTCCCTCCGCGCTCACACTGCAGCAAATGACCCAGGGAGGGAAACTAAGGCAGTTTCTCACAGCCTATCACTACACAGGCCTGGTTTGCCTCAGACCTGGGTACAGGCTTGGGTGGGTTCCTTGTTCTTGCTGTGCCTCAGTTTCCCCCTTCATGAAATGGGGATAAGAATAGCTCCTTCTGGGATATGCATTTGGCTCAAAGGATAGAGCATCCACCTCCCACATGGGAGGTCCAGGGTTCAAACCCAGGGCCTCCTGACCCGTGTGGAGCTGGCTCATGCATAGTGCTGATGCGCACATGGAGTGCCCTGCCACGCAGGGGTGTCCCCACATAGGGGAGCCCCACGCGCAGGGAGTGCACCCCGTAAGGAGAGCCGCCCAGCGCAAAAGAAAGTGCGGCCTGCCCAGGAATGGTGCCGCACACACGGAGAGCTGATGCTGCAAGATGGCACAACAAAAAGAGACACAGATTCCTGGTGCCGCTGACAAGAATATAAGCAGACACAGAACACACAGCGAATGGACACAGAGAGCAGACAATGGGGGTTGGATGGGAAAGGGGAGAGAAATAAATAAAAAATAAATCTTAAAAAAAAAATAGCTCCTGCTCAGAGCGTGGAGGAGACTCAAGGAGAGGCTCCTCATTAAGCGCGCCGGCAGGCCACGAGGCTCGGGTCGCTGCCTCCCTCCCCCCTCCCCCCGTCACTAAAAGGCAGCCTCTCTGAGAACAGGGATCTGCCTGTTTGCTCCCTGTTGTGTCCACGGCACCCAGCATGGAGCTCAATCCACAAACGGCCGAACCAACTGCTGCTGGCTTTTTGGCACACGTGATCTCGCCGGCTGCAGCTTCCCTGCCCTCCTCCATAAAGCGGGGGGCACCGTGGCCGCCTGCCACGGGGCACACAGCGGGGCGCATTCGGTAAGTGGGAGGGGCTCCCCACGTGGGGTCGGAACTGTGGCGCTTCACGTCCAAGGCCAGCGCCGTCCAGAGGAAACAGAGCGTTGGCCACGTCACGGGATTAAACATTTTCCAGCAGCCCCGTGAAAGAAGTGAAAAGAAATGGGTGGACTTCATTTTAATACATTTTATTGAGCCTGATAGATCCCAAATGACGGGCGCTCATCTCTGTCTTTTTCACACTAAGCCGTCCAAAGCTGGGGTGTGGCTGACACTCAGGGCGCTTCCCGCTCTGTTCTCCCACATTCCGGGGGGCTAGTGGGAAGTGTGGTTCTGGGCGGTTCTGGGGCCTCTGGGCCCACTTGGCTCCAAGCCCACAGGAGCTGCACCCTGTCGGCTCTGCTAGAATAAAGCAGGTGGAGGCTCAGAGCATCTATTTGCTGCGCTTGGCACCTGGTTGCAGGGGAACTTAATAAATGCACGTTGCCACTCCTCCCTGCCATGGCCCCGTCAGACCCACACATGCTGCCCAGACTCCTGGCCCTGCTGGCCGGGATTGGTCTACAGACCTGTGCCCGTCCGACGTCAAGGCAATCCCAGGCCCCAGCCGTGCCCGGGGCAGCCCGGGAGCGGAGGGCAGGGTGTGCTGCCCGCCCCCTGACCCCTGTGGGCCGCCGCAACTTGGCCCTCGGGCCACTGGGCAGAGCTGGGGCACTTGGCTTGTTTCCCACCTGCCCCTCCCTCCAGAGAGAGAACAGACCCCAGTGACCAGGCAGAATGGGGGCCCCCGCCCCAGCTACCCCCCAGAACTGCCGCCGTCCCTTGTCCGGTCACGGCCCCGCCCGCGCCCGTGGG
This sequence comes from Dasypus novemcinctus, assembly GCF_030445035.2. Lineage (NCBI taxonomy): Eukaryota > Metazoa > Chordata > Mammalia > Cingulata > Dasypodidae > Dasypus > Dasypus novemcinctus. Next base: position 68,450,427 of record NC_080695.1, on the reverse strand, counting down.
GACACGGGAGAGGACGGGCACGGGCGTGCCTGGTGGGTCCGGTGCTCCCTGCCTGCCCACGGCCGCCCGCCTCCCGGGCCTGAGTCAGCCCCCGTGTGTCGGCCCGGATCACGTCTCGGGGTTCCTCCCCTTTGGGGTTAATTCTGCCTCAGTAGGTGTGCAGCCAGGCAGCCAGCGGGAGCCAGGGCGGCTGAGCGCTGGAATGTTTGGAATGCAGGGGAACCACACACCTCTCCGCAGGGGCTGGCCTCGCCCCTGCGAGGGCCGGGGCCTCAGCAGTCCTGCCTACCTCCGAGGCCGGTGAGGGGGGCGCCGAGAGGCTTCCTGGGGACCCCAGGCCTGGTGGGCGGCTCCTCTCCCATGCCGTGGAGCGCCCCACCTTCTCTCAACCCTGGCCGAGAGAGCAAAGGGCTGAGGTGGGAGAGTGGGCACTTGGAAGATGACTGCAGAAAAGAAAGAACCACTGAACAAGCAGATCATCTCCCAAGCGCCCGTTTCCCCGCTCAGCCCTCTCCGGGCACCATCTACTGAAATCTCGCAGCCCTATGAGGCAGGCACCATCGTCGTTGTCGGGGTGCTTTCCCGAACCCTACCTATTAGGTTACAAACATCTGGACAATAAGGATTTACGCAGCTTTGGGGGGCCCTTGTGTCACCCTGGCTTCCAGATCTTGCACAGGCTCATTATTTAAGTGTTGAATCAGGAGCACATCAACATCGCACATCTCCCCATTGTCCAGATGAGGATAACTGAGGCTCAGAGGGGCTGAGAAACCTGTTTCAGTTGCCTTGGCTGCTCAAGCAAACACCACGCGATGGTTCTGCTTCGACAACGGGAATTAAACGGCTCACAGTTTTGAGGTTAGGAGAAAGTCCAAATCGAGGCACCTCAAGGCTCTCTCTGAAGTCTGTGACGATCTGGGGCTGCTGCTGGTGTTCCTTGGTCCTTAGCTTGTCCCACGGCAAGACACGTGGCGGTCTCTCCTGGTCTCTCCCTTCTTTCCGCTGAAGTCCAGCTTCTTGCTGTGCCTTTTCCTATCTGAATTTCATTCTGCTTATGAAGGACCCAGGAACAGGATTAAGACCCATCCTGATCAAGCTGGGCCACCCTGCCACTGAAGTAACCTCATCGAAAGATCCAACTTCCAGTGGGTCACGCCCACAGGAACGGGTTAAGCGTAAGAACATGTTTTTTTCGGGTGTCCGCATAGCTCCAGACCACGCTGCTCAAGGTCGAGCACCTGGGAAGTGAGCCTAGCAGCCTGGCTCCAGAGCCCGCTCCTCAGGAAAAGGCGGAAGCCAACGCTGACCCGCCAGGCACAGCGACGGGGAGGCACGGGGCGGACGAGGCGATGCGGTAAGGAATTCACCACCAGGGCAGGCAAAGGGGCGGACATCTTGTTGGCGTCTTCATCAGTACAATTAATCCAGTGGTTGAGTAACCCTCAGTGGTGGTAAACTGAGGCTGAGTCATTCTCCTAAGATGACCCGAGGGACTCCCAGCTCGCTCCCCTGACAGGACTTTCAGGCAGAAGGGAAGTGGCATTCAGCCGACACCTCCCGGGCCACACCCCGTCCCGGTGCCTGACACATGTGTCCTCTTTAATCCTCATAACAACCCTTCAAGGAAGGTACTAGTTTTACTCCCATTGCAGATGAGGAAACTGAGCCTCAGGGACGAGAGGCAACTTGCCCAGGGTCACGGAGTTAGTGAACATCCATGTCTGTAGCTGTTGCAGACCCAGCCAGGTGCTTTCGAGATGCTCAAGAATTACTGAATAAATTCTCACCCCTACCTCTCAATTCCTTGTCATCTCTCCACCCTTCTTACAGACCTTGGAAACAGTCCCTTCTCCATTAACAAGCCCCTGGAGATGAGTCATTGATATATTATAAAATGTCTGCTCAATTCGATACCCATTTATTGATCCACAAGCTTATGAGAGGACTGGAATTCAGGGCTACAGAAGAACCTTCCAAAAAGCTGAGTAAATCGTATTGTCCAGAAGTTTATAGCCTAATAGGTAGTATTAAGAAAAGCACCCCAATAGCTTTAATTACAAAGATTCTAGATTGCCTTGGTCAGGGTCTTTTCATTCCTTCTATCCCATTCAGACCTTATATCCTAAGTTTTCACTGTGAAAATACAGTTCAATCGAAAAAAATCAGGAAGAGGAAAGGAAACAAAGGGAAAGCAAGATAAACAGGAAATAGAAAATTATAAGGCAGGAGTAGGCGCAAAATATCAGTCATTACAATAAATGTAAATGATTTAAATTCACCTATTAAAAAGATAAGACTCTCAGGGAAGAATTAAAAACAAAACAAAATCTAGTTGTGTGCCATTTTACAAGACAGATGCCTGAGACTAAATGATACAGGAAGGTTGAGAAAAAGGGATGGAGTGCATCACACCAGGCAACTGTTATTAAAAAAAGGAAACATGATCCATATAACTATAGGACAAGATAGAGCAAGGCAATCAGTATAAATATATGGGTCCCACCCCTGGTTGCATATCAAAAGACTGATATCTGGGCCCCACCCCAGAGTTTCTGACAATTAGCCTGGGATAGAGCTCAGGTATCTATTTTAAAACTCCTCAGGTGATTCTAATGTGCGTCAACATTGAGAACGAAGAAATGAACCACAGCAAAGGGTTATGAGAGTTAAAAGGGAATGAAATGAGGAAAATCCCTCGATCTCTATAGGAAGGAAGTCTTGTGAGAAAGCAGTTCACATACAATACCAGATTGATTGGTCAATTGACCAATCTTCTCACTGGAAACCTCCCCAGTAATTAGCAAATTCCCCCACACCCAGCTACTAATCCTCAGGAAGTATACTCTGAGCTGGGAGGGTGGCTGGTGCAGTAGTGACCTCGGCTCTGCTTGCAACCTAGTCTGATTCTGTCCAGGGAAGGCTGCCCCACCCCTGGGCCTCTGAGTGGGCGTAGGGCTCCCGTGTCAGGCCTGTGCTTTCGGGCTCTCGTTACGGGAACACCCAGAAGTTCAAGCTGCTCTAAGTAAAATCAGGATGTGTCTTGAAAATTTTTGAATGATAAACAGGGCATGCCAACCTCTGTATTCTCAGGTGTTAGGACATCACTCTGGGCTCAGGATGAGTGCGCAAGGAGTAGCAGCCTCCATTTCTTGAGCACCTACTATGTGCCCAACACTCTACATACATCATCTCCAGTCATCTCCACCCTACTGCATGCTTCCAATCTGCAGATTCAAAGCAGACCATCAACCACTGTTTCCTGAGCACCTACTATGTGCCAGGCACTGTGCTAGGGATGAACGGGTGACCACGAATGCGCAAAGCCCTTGCCCTGATGAAGCTTACTGACAGTCTAGCAGTGATAAACGTGCCCCAAGCAGGGAGGAACACAGGGGGCTTCAGGGCAGACCCCAGGCCTGGGAGCCAGCCCTGCAGCTGCAAAGCCCAGGCTCTTTCTACTCTACCCACAATGCCCTCAGTCCCTGTCCATGGGCCTCAGTTTCCCCGTCAGTAACTTGAGGGTATTATTGTCCATTTTATAGTTAGGAAGAGTCAAGCTCTGTATCTGGGGGAGCAGGGCCTGACCTTCCACTGGTCTTTACAGCACAAACTCAGAATCCTTCCTCACCCTTCGGCTGGAAACAAACCCCACACCCAAGACAGAGGAGATGAAAAGCCTGAGAGTCAGGAGCCTAAAATCTGAACATAGGCAGCTGGAGTGGCAAAGAATTCTGCAAACTGCTCTCCCATAGCCCAGTGGCCGGTGGAGCTGCCAGCGAGCACGGGGCCCAGTGTGTGCTTACCTTACGACACCTGACCAAGGCCCTCTGCCCAGGGAAGCAGGGGCAGCTGGCACAGCGTGTGTGCCCAGGAAAGGGGGGGCTCGGACACCCTACCGGCCGGCCCTGCCTGCTCCTGAGTCAGGCTGCCCGGGTTCGAACGACTGAGTGTCCCTGGGTAAGTCCCGTCAACGCCCAGAGCCTCTCTGTTCTCCCACCTAGACAACGGAGACGAGGGTAGGATTTATTTAAGAAGGACGGCGCAGCATCTGATAATCCTCCTTCAGGACTGTGGCTCCGAGCCAGAAGCCAACTCAGGGCGCCTCCTTGAACTCACACCTGCCCCTCTACCAGCCCCCACTTCCTCGCCGCCTCCCACCTGCTCCCCACCCAGGCCGGCTCCCCTTCCCCCATGAACCCACCCCCCTCCCTCCCCAAACCTTTCCTCTCCCCACAGCCTGGCCTCTGAGATGCAGGGTTTTGGGGATCCCCCTTCCTGCAATCGCTCTCGCACATGCTGTTCCCTGTCAGCACTCCTCCTCACCAGCCCCTTCCTTCTCTTTAAAAAAATTTAAGGTAAGCGGATTTGGCTCAACGGATAGGGCGTCCACCTACCACACGGGGGGTCCAGGGTTCAAACCCAGGGCCTCCTGACCTGTGTGGTGAGCTGGCCCTGTGCAAGGAGTGCCACGGCTGTCCCCCCATGTAGGGGAGCCCCATGCGCAAGGAGTGCGCCCCGTAAGGAGAGCCGCCCCGTGTGATAAGAACGCAGCCTGCCCAGGAGTGGCGCCACACACAGAGAGCCGACGCAACAAAAAGAGACACAGATTCCTGGTGCCGCTGACAAGAATGCGAGCAGACACAGAAGAATGCACAGCGAATGGACACAGAGAGCAGACAACGGGGAGGCGGAGGGGGAACGAAATAAAATTCTGAAAAATCTTAAAAAAAAAAGTTTAAAAGCCACGATCTGCTTCAAACCTACAGAAAGATCCTCAGGGGTCCCCCGTGTTCCCAGCCCCAAGACTGAGCCGATGTGCTCATGGCGCCATATTTGCTTCAGATCTATTTTTGCTAGAGAAATAAGGTGTTCTCTTTCTACTGTCCCTTTAGCTTCTCCTCGGCAGTAACGGGGTCCCGAAGTTGCCGGTTTCTTCTCCGCCTCGTGCTTCCAATCCACGCACTTCCGCGCACAGAAGCATCGTGTGGCTTCGCCGTGTATGCTTTCAAGAGCTACATAAACATCATAATCTTTCCTCCTCCACCAACTTTCTCTGTCCCCCCCACAGGATGCTTTTCTGGATTCACGCATGTGGATCCCTCCCTCCCCTGCCTCAATCACGTCTTCAGCCACCTGGTCCGGCTAGCCCAGCTGCTCGGGTGCCTCCTCCTCCAGGAAGCCCACCGGATCGGAGCCCCTGCCTGCACTCCCCGTCCTCAGCCCACCCGCCGCAGTCCTTTTTGCCCGGCATTGTCACCTGCTACTTGCTCACACCCCACCCCGCACACGGAAGGCACGCAGCGTGCGCCCAGCACGGGGGCTTCTCGCTCGGGTCCTCGAATTCCTTTCCACTAGATAAAGCTCCCCCCCACGCCCACCTTCTTCCTTCAGCTGACCCCGGGGCTGTGTGTGCAGGGAGGGAGAGAATCTTCGCCGTCCCCCGTGGTGCACCCCTAGCCATTTATTCCTTCACTCCCTCACTCATTCACGCCAGCCGTGGTGCCTGGGGAAGATGGTCACTCCCCTCCCACCTGGCCGCCACAGACCGTGGACAATAGAAGGGGTGGCTCTGCTGCCAGGGAGGCTGGACCGGCTCACCTAGGGGAGGAGGCACAGCAGGCCAAGGGCGGACAGCAGTCTCCGCGGGAGCCACTGCCTGGGCCAGGCCGTGGGGCCCGTGAGGGGGTAGAGGGGTGAGTTCGTGGGGTGCAGGGTGGCAGCTTCCACGCAGCCCGCGAGCAACGAGAAGCCGGGGTGGGGGGCTGGGCGGGGGGCCAGGGCTGGATTCACATCTTGCAACGAGTTCCCTGGCTGCCATGGGGAGAATGGACCTGGGTGCTCAGGGTGGAAGCAGGGCCAGTCTCCAGGCGAGAGCTCCTGTGGGTGCTGGGGCCGGGAGAAGCGGGGATCCTGTTCGGGGGGGACGGGTAGGCCCCCGAAGTCTTAGCTCAGTCCCACCGGGAGGCCGAAAGGAGAACCAGGTGCCTCCCCAGGCTCGGGAGGCTGTAATCCAGAAGCCCCTGCGGAAAGCAGAGAACGAAGGCGGAGGGCCCATTTCCCCCCTCCAGCTCCCAGGACAGGGGCAGGCAGGCTGGGAGGGGGCGGGGAGCTGGAGACGCCCTCCCCACGCAGCCCTGCCCGGAGCCCGGGGAGCCGCGGGCTCAGAACCCGGCTTCCCCCCTGCCCAGCAGCTTCTTCCTCAGCCCCAGGGCCCTCCTGCTGCCCCCTCCCCGCCTTGGGGTGCTGCCAGGGGGTGTGGCTCGAGCCCCGCCTCCTGCCTCCCCAGCTCACGGTCCTCAAATTTGGCCCCTGACAATTCCTGAAATGCCATTAGCAGCCACCCTGGGGGGCCAGCGCAGCCCTGTGCTGAATCTACGTTATCAGGGCCTGCTCCTCTGCTCAGAGGGCAAGTGGGCGAGTGGGGGCAAAGCTGGAGGGAGGAGGGCTGGAAAGGGTTGCGGGGGTGGAGCCGGTGAGCCCCAGGATCATAACTGCACCCCCTGGCCCCGAGCGGTACCTGGAGAGAGCTGCGGCCAGTCCCAGTTTCCCTCCCCAGCGGTCCCGGGGCCCCCAGCATCGGCCCCTTGTGAGCTGGGCGTCCAAGGTGAGAGCCTCCCGTCTGCTGTGACATGGGGCGCCTCCACACCGAGGGGGGCCACGGGAGGGACCCTAGAAGTAGGTAGGGCTGGAGGTGGACGGGGGGCCTCCCCCAAATCATCAGGCTTGCCACCGTCACGCATCTACGCGTGTGTGCATGTGTGTGTCTCCGTGTGTCTCTAGTGGGTAAGATCTTGTCCCCAAAATAGAAGTTCAGGTCCTATCCCCGGTACCTGTGCGTGTGACATTATTTGGACATAGGGTCTTTGTAGATGTCACCAAGGTAAGAGATCATTGGCCCGAAACCCAGTGACCGGTGTCCTCGTGAGAAAAGAGGACACAGACAGGCACGCAGGGGACGCAGGAGGACGGAGGCAGGAAATGGAGGGACGCTGCCACGAGCCATGGGTCACCAAGAGGGGCCGGCCACCGCCAGACGCCGGGGGGAGGCCGGGAAGGACGCCCCTCCAGGTGTCAGAGGGAGCTCGGCTTGGACTTCTCGCCTCTGGAACGCGAGACGATGAGTTTCCATCGTCTCCAGCCCCCCAGTGTGTGGGACTTCGTTCCGGCAGCCCCAGAACACGGAGGCAGCGTCCACTTGAGTGTGTGGGAAATGTGTGGGCATCACGGTCCTTTCACCACCAGCCTCGGTCCCCGTGGCTGGACGGGTAGCTCGGGGCTCAGCATGTCAGAGAATCCCAAGAGCAGGGCCACGGTTGCTAACGCTGGCCACCGCGATTGACCAGTCACTTACTCTGAGCAGGTCTCAGGGCTGGGCCTGCCACACGCATTATTTCACTTAAACCACCTGGCAGCCTCACCCAGTGGGGACTGCTAGCCTCACCTCACTTCCCAGAATCAGGGCACAGAGAAGTGAAGTGACCTGCCCAAGGTCACACAGCTCTGGGGAGGCCAAACTGGGGCTTGACCTCACGGCTGGCCCGCATCAAACTCTGTGCAACTCATCACCAAGAGACTCAGGGTACCCCAGGAAGCTTCCAGAAGAGCATCCTGCCCTTTCACTACCCTCCCCCTGCCTCCCACGCAGCCGAGCCATTCTGGCAGGACCCTGCCGTGTGAAACGGGGCCTCTGGCAGCACCTCCTGCCCCGCGTGGCTCGGGCCAAGGTCGGGAGGCGAGACCAGGAGTCAAGGCCAGGCCATCAGGTGCTTCCCGGGACCGGCCAGGGAGGAGGGGCAAGATTATTCCCATGTTATAGACGGGAATGAGATGCCAGGTTTCCTCTCCCAAAGTCAAACAGGCAAAAGGCAGTCCGACTCCAGAGCTGGATCTGCTTGGGTTTGGGGGATTTATTTATTTTTCCCCTTGATTGAGGTTTTGCTTGTTTTACATCTTAAGAGACTATTTATCATATAAACATAAGCTCGTTCACAGAAGCCAGTTACCCCATCACCCAATAGACAGTCTTCACGATTGTTTTACCTTCTACTTCTTGTCCATGTGTCTTTACAGTATTTGCATGTAGTCAACTCGTCTAGAGAGACTTCCGGTTTCTGCATTTTGCGCTTCACCTTACTGTCTGCATTTTTCTGTGCTGCAGAGCAAGATCTCAGCCGCTCCGCTCCTCTCCCGACAGGTCAGAGCCCTTCCCGGGGGGGCCCTCAGGCCCTCCGCTCTCATCCCCCGGAACAGCGGGGCTGGAGACCTCGTCTGTCTGTCCAGCTCTGCGTTCCACTGCCCCACCCCACGGCGCCTGCCACGCGATCAAGGAGGCACGACTCCATCCTAAGTCCCCGGTGCGACCGGCGGAGCCTCCAGGGCAGGGAGAGCACCGTGATCTCCTCCACGGCCACCCCCACTCCCTGGATCCGCCACCCCGGAAGGGCACCCGGAAAGCGTGCAGCGCGCAGCCCGTCCCCCGGGGGCAGCCCGCGCAAGCCCGAGCACGGGGTCGGGGCCTCCCCGCGGTTGTTGCAGCATCACCATCGCCCTCTCAGGGGCTGAGCACGCGGCCACCGACACCCTCCTGCGTTCTTTAATCCCCGCATGGGTGACACCTCCAGGCCGGCGCTGTGCTTAGCCCCATTTCACAGAGGAGAGAGCCCAGCGGCTGGCCCGAGGGGGCACCGGCGGGATGCGGCGGGGGCAGCACTCTCAGTGCCCAAGGAGGGTGGGAGCAGGTGCCCCCCCCGGCCACCCCCGCGGCCTGCCCCACCAGCCCCGACCCTGTCATTAGCTCAGGTGTGAACGCCAGCACCCACACCTGCTATTAGGAACTGGGCCGACGGGCGTAGCGGGAGCCGCCGCCCTCTCTGGTTTCAGCGGCTGAGGGCTGACACCCTGGGAGGGGCAGTTTCCCAGCCCCGCTCAGCCACGATTTCGGCACTTCTCAGGCCACAGCCCTTCGACTGCCTGAGTGCAAAAATCACTGCTCTCGGCTCCTGGGTCCCCTTGGCTCCAGCCACCTGGGCACGTCCTCCGTGCTGGAGGCATTCTCCCCACCATCACATCCGCTCCTCCCTGCAAACCCATACAGGAGATACTTCTTGTCACCATCACCACTTGGCAGATGAAGAGACGGTGGTTCAGAGAGGTTCCCTGACTTGCTCACAAGCAGATGTGGCAAAGCTGGGAGCAGAAACGAGTCATTCTGCTCCCGGGGCAGAGCCCGAACCCTCCTCACATGTTGCCTCTCACGGGCAACCTCTCCCAGACAAGGGAGGAGGCCCTTAGGAAACTCAGGGCGAAAGGATAGCTTGGGGGTGAGTGCCCAAGTGCTTCCTGTGGTGCCTGGTACCGGGCTAAGCGTGGTATACATCCTCAAGGGATTCTTGTTGGGAGAATGACACAAAATGCTGTCCTCTGCCCCATGACTGGGTCCACGGCTCCTCTCCCATTCAGGAAACCGGGCCGAGGGACACAAGGCTGGCAAGAGGACTGGGCCCCCACCCGGGGCCGCTGCTGCTCTCACCCTCAGTGCTGGGGTGGAAGTAATGGGAGGTCACGGGGAGCCGTGAGCGCCTCTCACTCTGTCTTGCACAGAGCAATCAGGGCAGGCTGCCTGGAGAAAGAGACTACTCTAACCTGAGACCTGCGATCAGTCCAGGGAAGAGGGCACAGCCTCGGGCCAGGAGGAGAGAGAGAGGAGGGGGTCAGGATGCCATGCCCCCCTCCCGGGGCCCTGGGCGACCCCGCAGCCGTTAAGGATGGGCAGCCTTCCTTCCCGAGCCCAGGCTCCCTGGAGAGGATGGAGAGCTGGGGGCGGGGAGAGGCAGAGGCCAGAGGCGCCGTGTGCGCACAGGAAGGGCTCGCCGGCCCTGGCTGGGGGGCGGGGAGGGGACAGGCGTTGTGGCTGGCGCAGGCCGTGCAGTTGTGCAATGTCGGGAGAACAGAGCGGGGACTGGGCCCGACCCCAGCCTGGCTCGGGAGCCAGCTGGACGCGGCCGTGGAGGAGCGGGCGACGGCCCCGCCCGGCCCCTGGGGTTGTGAAAGACCTGCGGGGGTGGCGGTGGAGGGGCCCCTCGGCGGGCGGGATGAAACGCCTCTGAGCCCGAAACCGCCCGAACAGGAGTGAGGGGCCGGTGGGAACCCAGGGCAGTGGGGCTTTGGCAAGGGTGGAAGGGAAGGGAACCTGCACCTGCCAGACAGGTCGGCCTGGGCTGGCCCGCAGGGGTGGGTGGGGACCCTGGGCGCAGGGCTTCGTCTGGGCACTGGGAGGAAGCGAGGAACTGCTCAGGGCACCGTGGGGGCCACAGGGAGAGGGCTGTGGGTGCGAGGGGGGGGGGGCGTGAGGCGACACTCCGGGACAGGTGGCTCCTGGTGCCCAGGAGCTGGCAGGGCCCTTCCTCCTGGCCACCAGCTCCCACCCCCCTGTCCCGGGGGGGTCGGGGTGCAATCCCGCCCCTCCCTCCAGCTCAGCATCTCCCCCGCCTCCACCTGGTTGTTAAGTGACTGCATTAGCGCTTATCAGCACCGCGGCTGCCCGGCTCACCGCAGACACATCGAGACTTGTCGCTGCCTCCCCAGGCCGCCCCGGGAAGCCGCGGCTGGGAGACGCCGCCAGTTTCGGGCCTCGGGAAGGGGCCCCGCCCCTGGGGGAGCCGCCAGCCCCGGGGAGGCCCCCCGAGCGCGGGCACGGCTCCCCCCCCCCCAGCGCGGAGGCTCAGCGCAGCGCCCCCCGCCGCCGGCCCGGGCGCAGCGCGGCAGGTGGCTCCCCGGCCCCCCGCGGCCCCGAGCGCTCCCCCCGAGGCGCCAGCGCCACTTCCCTGCCCGCGTGCCCGGCGCCCCCGTGGCACCCCGCCTTGGGTACGGTGACCTCCGGACACCCCACCCTCACCCCAGCGGCCTGGGGCGGCCCCTGTACCCCCGGCTCGGTCCCCCGCCCCCTGGGCCCCCCCAGGCAGTGCCCGCTGGGCAGGGCGAGTGCTCCTGGAAGTCCCCCGGCGCTGCCCCCCAGCTCCAGGGCGGCCCCCCGCGGCCCCCACGCCCAGGCCCCCCACCTCCAGCCCCGCAGCCCCCGAAGGCCCCGGCGCCCCGCAGCGCGCGGCGGCGGGAGGGCGCGCTCACCTCCGCGTCTGCACCTTGGGGCTGTATTTGCCCTTGTTTTTCTTCCTGAAGAGCGAGTTCATGGCGGCGGCGGGACGAGGCGGCGGCGCGGGGCTGCGGGGCTGCGGGCTGCGGGGCTGCGGCGCTGGGCGGCGGGCGGAGGGCGGCCCCGGCGCGCACCGGGCGGCGGGCGCAGGTGAGCGAGCGGCGGCGAGGGCACCCGAGTGGCGCGCGGCCGCGGCGCCCGGTCTCTACCCGCGGGGGGGCGGGGCGCCCGGCGGCCACTCGCTCTCGGGCCGCTCCCCGAGAAGGTGGCGCTTACCTTCCCCGAGGAGGGGCCACCGGCGGGCGGGGCTGCCAGCGCCCGGGGCCCGCCCTTTGCCCCGGCCGAGGGCGTGGGGCGCCGGGCCGGCCCCGGGCGGGAGCGGAGTGGAGGCCGTGGGCACACGGAGCCCCCCAGCCCCAGCCCGGGGACTCGGGCCACCGGGCCGGGGGCAGGGGCCAGCTCTCCCACCCCAGGCTGGCGCGCCCCCTGCCGCCCGGCCCTGGGCTGATTCCCAGGTGGGCCCAGACAGGTGTGACAGAGCGGTGGGAGCCTGCCCTGGGGAGCTAGTGAGTTGCACTCAGGCGGTAGGGGTGCGGATGCAACGAGGAAAAGGGGCTCTGCGGTGTGCGGGGGCCAGCTGGCCAGGGGAGACTCCTCCATCGGTATTTTACCAAGCTGAGCCTCAGTTTCCTTCTTTGTCAAACAGAAGCAACAACTGTCCCCATCCAGATGGAGTGGGAGGAGATTGCTGTGCATAATCGCTGCCATTCATGTGCAGGAAGCTCTGCTGTTACTTATTACTGTGCCATCCGGGGCAGACTGAAAACTCCCTTGAGACTTCACTAACCCCGGCCCTGGCGTGATAGAAGCTCGTGGCTGTTGTTCAAAGCTGTCCGGTTCTGGTTCAGAACGGCCACATTGCACCACTCCATCCCTGGGCCACTGGGTTCCCGAGGCAGATTTTGTGCCAGTGTATCCCTGGGTTAGACCATGGGCCACTGTGTGCCTGGGTTAGACCACAGGCCAGTATGTGCCCAGGTTAGACCCTGCAAGAGGGAGTGGCTCTGAGGGCATCGGAATCCCCAGCAGTTTGTAAAATGCAGATTCATGGGCCTCCAGGGGTCCTGACTGGGAGTCCAAGAACCTGACATTTTGACAGGTTCCCAGGCCTCGCCCCGAGAACCCGGGAGCAAGGGGTGATCCTGTCTGCAGCTCTCAGCTCTCAGGCAGGGGGGACCCCCAAACAGAGCTTCCTGCCGAACCGGCCCTGGGTGTTTCCCCTCCGAACTTGGCTTTGCCTGGCTCCCCTCTCAGGTGCTTCCCCCAGGCGCGCAGTAAGGGCGTCAGCTGTTCCCTCCACCCAAAGGGACTTTCCTTCCAGGGCTCCAAGGGGGTGCTGAGGGGACCCTCCCTCCAGCCGGCTGACACTGAGAGCAGGTGCCAGGGGGAGCCAGGGCTCCGAGCCGCAGGTGTGTGGGGACCCCACCTGGGACGCGCAGGAGCCTGAGCCCCTCACACGGCCTGCTCAGCCACAGGCGCCTTGTCCTGCACCCCACATGGGCCACAGAGAGGGGCTCGGGAAGGCCCCCTGCGGGCCCTGTGCCCACGCTGTGGCCCCCCCGGGCGCCCTCTCCTTCCTGGATTAGCTTGCCTACAGATGGCGCAGGTGGCCGCTCAGGCGCTGCGGGGAGCTCCCTGCGGCGGTGTTGCTAAGGAGGAGGGCCGGGAGACGGCCTGTCACCCCGCTGGAGGGGTTGATTAAACAGCCCAGGCGCACCCACACCCGGGGAGACCCTGCAGCTGAGAAGGAAGGGCAGGCTGTCGTGCAAGCCTCGCCTCGGCGCACGAAGGCACGTGCAAGGGGCAAAGGGCGAACGAGCGCATGAAATGTGGCGAGAATTAAAACGCGGGCGTCTGGGGGTCTGGGGTGGGGGTGGGCTAAGCTGGAGCTCCCCGGATGGCTTCTGTGTCATGTCTGCAGCTGCCTTGGAAGTTTGGAATTTTCAAGATTGCAGGTTGAAGGGGCAAAAAGAGAGTGTACAGGAGGCCCCGGTTTGTGTCTCACGTTAAGAAGAAAGACTCTGCATGTGCATCTGCACTCTTGTACGGGCAAAGGCAAAGACAACTTCTGGAAAGATCCGGAAGGAGCTGTCGGCTATGATTCCAGTCGTGGGGGGTGGGTGGGGGGGAACAAGGGAGAAATCGGAATTCTCACTGCACACCCTTTTGTACTATTTGGTTGTTATTTTATCATTTGTTCGAATTGCTTTTTTCTCTGTTGATTTTTAAAAATCAGTTAAAAATGAACCAAGTCCGGCGCTGCTTCTTCCCAGTGCCTTCCCTGTTGCCCTGCCTAGCTGGGCAGGGGGGGCTGCGCCTCTGTGCACCCGCCTGCTGCGTGCCCCTCTGCCAGCATGGGCCGACTGCTGGTGACAGCCTCCTCCCCTGTCTCACCTCCTCACTGGCCTGGGAGGTGCTGGAGATAAGGAGATCAAAGACAGGAAATGAGGAGACTTTGGGGACAGGGACCCCACTGAGTAAGGAAGTCATCCTACCCCCCAAGTGGCGGCCGGTCCAAGGGCAGCGACAAATACCACTACGGGAGCCCCCTGCAGGGCTCCAAAGGTGGTGGGGAGGGCGGGCAGCCTGCGCAAACCCGGTCCGAGGCCCCGCTTGACCTTTTTTGGCTGGGCCAACCTGGGCAAGTCATGTTGCCTGTCTGAGCTCAGTTTTCCTCCTCTGTGAAATGGGCGCGGTCGCGTGAGTGAAGCACGTAGTACAGCCCTGACATCTGTCAAGGCTCATCCAGTGGATGGAATCTGTAGCGTGAGACTGATGCTTGCGGGTATGAGGTTCTAGCAATTACGGGAGCTCCTAATTGGCAAAACTCTGGCCTTCTCCACATTTCCAAAAGCCCCTTCCCCACACGTCCTAGGAAGGTGAAGTCTGGCTTTGGAAGGGACCCAGACGGGGGGCTGCAGGTTTTGCAGGCGTATAGCTCAGCTGCTGAGTGGCGGCAGTGGCATTGGATGCAGGGGTGTCGCATCTCGTTTCTTGAGGCCGACTTGGTGCCAGCCAACATGGCATGGACCCAACGTGCCTCAGTTTACCGGTTCTCCCAGCGCCCCACCCTGGGTGAAGCAGGCCAGCCTTACCCGGGAGGCGGCCGCTCTCTCGTCTCATTTTCCAGCAAGACTCTGCGGGGTGCAGCGACGAGCTAGGCTGGCACCCGGGTGGGCCGGGCCCCAGCGCCCGAACTCTCGGACCCCCGACGCCTGCACCCTCTGCTCCGGGCAGCTGCGCCGAGGCTCCAGGCTGACTCAGCTGGGCCCGGCCCAGGAGAGGCGGGACCCGAGCCGATTTCGGGAGGAATGCCATCGCTCTCCCCCACCCCTCCCCCGCGGCCTCCAAAGGGGGCTCCGCGCGGCCACGGGCTGCGTGTGTGCACGCGTGAGCCCACGTGAGCACGCACATGTCCGTGGGTGGGCAGGCCGGGCGGGGTGGGAGATCTGTTCCTGCCCTGCGCAGCCCCCCCACCCCCCGGGCAGATGGGATTTGTTGGGTTGCAAGGCGCCCTCTCCTGCCAAGTGACTCATCCCCTCTCCTGCTGGTGTGGGTGGCGGGGGGCGACCTGCCCGGGGGCTCGGGGAGGGGGGTGTGCTCCCCTCTACATGTGCTTCATGGTCAAGCCCCTGGAGACCGCACCTGCAGGCCCCCCCCCCCGCCCCCGGGACCCTGCTCCCCCCTCCAGGCCACCGCTCGCAGGAGGCTTCTGTCCCTGGGGCAGCCCCGCCCCTCTGCTCCACGGTCCTCATTTCCCCAGCACCTGGATGGCACTCGGGCTGTTCCCGGGAACCAGTTTGAAACAAGACGGGCAGCATTCCCCAGCCGGGGAGAGAAGGGGTGTGCAGGGAGGCTTCTCCCGGGACGGCCGTGCCCCGCTCTCCATCCTGTGGCCTTGCCGCCACCCTGGAACATTTAAAAATGCAGATTCCAGACCCCCACCCCCTCCCCAGATACGATGGTTTGGCGGATCTTGGAAGGACCCAGGCATCTGCATTGGTGATGAACGCCCACCCCGCGGGATATGAAGCAGGTGGCTTCTGTGCCACCCTGAGGAACAGACACGCAGGGCAGACACAGCCTGGTCTAGGTTGGGTTTGAGTCCTCTGCTGTGTGGCCTCGGGCAGGTGGCTTAGCCTCTCTGAAACTCTCGTCCCCCATCTGTGGAATGGGCACGAGCCAGGGAGTGGGGACATGCTCCGAGGGCACGGGAGGGGGCTGGCCCTGCCTCACCCCGTGTTTTGTAACACTTATTTACTTTTCTGACAGGACAATAGGAGGAATGGAAAATCTTCCTGGCCCTCTAGCTCGGATGAGCTGACTCACCCTCCGCCCTGGGCAGGGGGCCCTGCAAGCTCCCCGCAGCCCTCCTGGGGCCAGAGGGGAGCCCGGGCTCTGGCAGCCGGGGCAGGAGAGGGTCGTGAGTCATGCCCGGAGAATGTGCCGCGGGCCCCCGCCCGCCCCGGCCCCCTGGCAGGCCGCCCCTTCCTGGCCCCCTCCCTGTGCCTGCCAGGCGGCCCTGCTTGGCCGAGCCCCTGCCGCCGCTCCCTGGCTGCAGGCTGGCATGCCCGCAGCAGCGCCAGCTCCGTGCCGGGGCCGGACAGTGGCCGCTCTTGTCCCCAGGACCCCCGGCCGCCCTGGCCCTTCTCCCAGGACTGACCACCGGGGGGTTGGGCCCTCGGCTCAGCGGGGCCCCCCACTCTGGCCGGGCCGTGCCACCCCATCAGCCCGGAGTGGCAGGTTCAGGCCTCTGGGGCTGCAGGCACCTCATCTCAAGCCGTGGGCCGCTTTCCAGCCCCATCTGCCGCACGTCGCCAGCCACCTCGTTTCCAGCCTGACCCGGCCTCTGCCACCAGGCCAGGAGGCCATCCGGGGAGGAGGTGGCGCTGTCAGGGCGGAGGGAGGAGCTGGGTGGGGCCAGACAGGCCCTGCCAGGCCCGGGATCCCCGCGGGACAGGCCGTCCACCCCGTCCCCCTCTGTGCCTGCTCCCACTTCCTCCCCGCCCCGCCTGCCTAGCAGACCGGTGGGGCCACATTTCTGGGACCAGCGCCTGGGTTGTGACCCGACCCTGGGGACTGCCCAGGTCAGGAGGTTGGGACCCTGTGGGGTGGACGGGCCAGGCCACAGTGGGCAGAATACGAGTCGAAACCCGGCTGCCCATTCCCCCCCCGGCAGGACCGTGGGCAAAGGTCTTTGCCTCTCTGAGCCTCAGTTTCCCCATCTGTAAAATGGGGACGCCGTGGCATCTGCCCTAAGGAGCCTTGGAAGGACTCCGTGAAGTAAGACATGCAATAATGATAAACGGTAACAACATTTTTTGAGCACTTGCTATGTGCCAAGCACTCGGGGGTTGGCACCGTCCTTTGCCAGCTTTTGGGAGGTGTGACGGACGTTCAGGCAAGTGCACAGATGTAAAGTGTACAGTTAGCCGAGCTTGGGCTTTAGCGGCCAGCTGTGAAGCTACCAGCATGGTCAAGATGGCAAAGAGAGGCTCCCGGCCCCCGGATACAGACGCTCCCTGACTTTAAACGGCTGCCCCGGGTGGTCAGTGGGGGGCTCAGGATGGGAACCCCGGGAATCTGAGCGAGGGCCCTGGTTCCCACCTCTGCCAGCATTCAGCAGGGGGTCTGGCATAGAGTAGGTGCTGGATGTCACCATGGAATGAGTGAATGAATGAATGAGTGAGTGAATGAATGAATGAGTGAGTGAATGAATGAATGAGTGAGTGAGTGCATGAGTGAGTGAGTGAATGAATGAGTGCATGAGTGAATGAGTGCATGAGTGAACGAATGAATGAGTGAATGAGTGCATGAGTGAGTGAGTGAATGAATGAATGAGTGAATGAGTGCATGAGTGAATGAGTGCATGAGTGAGTGAGTGAATGAATGAATGAGTGAATGAGTGCATGAGTGAGTGAGTGAATGAATGAGTGAGTGAATGAGTGCATGAGTGAGTGAGTGCATGAGTAAGGGGCCAGGCATGGAATGGCCCTAGGGAAGGTCCCCTGAGGAGGTCAGGGAGGGGCTACTAGGTTCTGAGTCAGAAAGACGGTGGAAGGGAAGAGGTCCCTCCCACATATTTGCTCATCTAGTTATTGAGCATCTACTGTATGCCCTGCTCTGGCGATTCAGCAGCAAGCAAGGTGCGGCCCCCACCTTCAAGGGGCCCCTGTCCGGGAAGCGGGGAGTTGAAAAGCACCCAGCTGCACCTTTAAAAACTGAAATAACCTCCAAGGCCAGCAGCGGGGCGGTCATTAAATTGTGGCGCCAGCAGGGCCAGGAGTGACAGCAGCAGGCCGGCGGGGTCTGTGCTCTGAGACGGGGAGGCCTGTGGGTAGCCCTTCCCACCCGCAGGTGTCCCCCGGAGGCGCCCCTCCCGCCTGCGCAGGGCTCGCCCCGCCCTCCGTCCCCTGGCTCTGCTGAGCTCAAACATTCCTGCGCTGGCTGCACGGCCAAGCCCCCACCGGCCGCCCTTCCAGGCTGTTCTCTGGCCACAGGCTCAGGCCTAATCCCCGCCCCAGCCTCGTCCTCGGGGACAGATGAGTCAGTGCTGGTCCGTCCTGGACAAACATCCCCTCCTCCCAGCCCCGGGGTCCCTGCTCCGCCCTGACCCCAGGCCCGGCGGTCCTGTCCCCGGGAAGCTCCAGCTTCCGCTGTTCCGGGGAAGGTCCCGGCAGCGCTGGCCAGGGCAGCTTTCCGTGACGACGGCCGTGCTCTGCCCAGGGTGGCCACCAGCCACTGGCTGCTGAGCAGTTAGAATGTGGCTCGTGCCACAGGGAAACCGGATTTTAAATTTGATTTCTTTTCAATTCATTTCCATATAAACAGCCACAGGTGGCTGGAGGCGGTGGCAGCTCCAGGATCAGCCTGGACGGGGGCCTGGGAGGGGGCGGGGCGGCCCTGATGGCTGGGTGGGCCTCAGGGCCCCGGGGGTGGGCAGCCCACGCTTCCCTTCCCCTTCTTCTGGGAGCTGGTCTTCCTCCTCTCCCTGGCACGGGGTCCTGCCCCCTCCCCAGCACTGCTGGCCGGGGGTCTGCTCGCCTCCACCCTCTCCTTGATGACGTCAGCAGCCTCCTTCCCACCCCCTCTGGTCTGCTGCAGTCAGTTCTCCACCCAGCAGCCCGAATGCTGAGGCAGAAGGCAGGGGGCTTCCCCTGCCCCCTCTCCCAGCAGCTCCCGTTTGCCCCGATGTCCCCGTGACCTCTCTGAGCTCATCCCCTGCCCCCTCCCCTCGGATTCATCCACCCCAGACATGCAGACTCTGCTTGCCACTTCCTGGACCATACCAAGCCTCTGCAGCCCCAGGGCCTTTGCACAGGCTGCTCCCTATCCCAGGAATCCACGTCCACGTGGCTGCTCCTGGCTCTTCCTCCAGGTCTTTGCTGCTCTTGTCACCTGCTCCTTCAGGCCCACCCTGAGCAGCCTGTTGACATTGTGATGCCCCTCCTCCACTCCCACCTTCTGTACACCTGCCCATTATACACTTAGGGCTCGCTAAGGCAGCAGCACTTACTTTTTTTTGGTAACAGGGCTGGAGATTGAACCCGGGACCTCATGTGTGGGAAGCTGGCACTCAATCGCTGGCTCCTTCATTTATTTGCTTTTTTATTTTTAAAGATTTACTTACTTTATTTATTCCCCCTCCCCTCGTTGTTTGTGGTTGCTGTCTGCTCTCTGTGTTCCATTCGCTGTGTGCTCGCTGTGTCTACACATCTTCTCTTTAGGAGGCACCAGGAACTGAACCTGGGACCTGCCATGTGGAAAAGAGGCGCTCAATCGCCTGAGCCACCTCAGCTCCCTGCTTTGTTGTGTCTTTCTTGTCTTTCCTCTTTGTGTCTCATTGTTGCATCAGCTCACCATGCCTGCTTGCTGTCTTGCTCATCTTCTCCAGGAGGCACCAGAAATCGAACCCAGGACCTCCTGCGTGGGAATCAGGCACTCAACCGCTTGAGCCACGTCTGCTTCCCAGCATTTATTTATTTAAAATATATATATATTTATTTCCCCTCGTGACCCCCCCATCCCAGTTGTCTGTTCTCTGTGTCTATTCACTGCCTGTTCTTTGTCTGCTTCTGTTGTTGTCAGCGGCACGGGAATCTGTGTTTCTTTTTGTTGCGTCATCTTGTTGCATCAGCTCCCCGTGTGTGCAGTGCCATTCCTGGGCAGGCTGCACTGTCTTACACGCTGGGCGGCTCTCCTTATGGGCGCACTCCTTGCGCGTGGGGCTCCCCTACGCAGGGGACACCCCTGCGTGGGAGGGCACTCCTTGCACGCATCAGCACTGCACATGGCCAGCTCCCACACGGGTCAAGGAGGCCCGGGGTTTGAACCGCGGACCTCCCATGTGGTAGGCGGACGCCCTAACCACTGGGCCAAGTCTGCTTCCCAGCATTTACTTATTTATTACCTGTATAGCCGGCCTCTTTTCTAGGTAAGCTCCCCCAGGGCAGGGGTTTGTCCTTTTTTTTCCCCACTATAGGGGTTCATCACCCCCCACTACACTTAGTATTTGACACCAAATAACTTTGTATAGGATGACCGGTTGGTGCCACTCGGCCTGGGCGAGGCTGGCCTGGACACTGGGCCCCTACCCCAGCTGGCCAGGAGCAGCCGACCCACCTCTCCTTCACCTCCGGGGACCGTCGACTCCCGCTCTTGGCCAAGGAGACCTGGGGTGAGCAGAGTGGAGGAAGCACCGGCACTGCCCCAGGCCCCGCTGCGGGCGGGGAGGGAGCCCAGCCCAGGCCAAGCCTCCTTCCCAGCAGCCTGCCCCCACCGCTGGGCGGCTGGGTGACACCAGGTGCCCCTTGCGTGGGGGCACTCGCTCCCCAGCAGCTCCTGGCGGTGCCCCTCCCAGGGCCATGCCTCACCAGGGCCGGACAGGGCAGGACTACAAAGGCCTGGGTCCAGAGACCCCATGGACTGACCGAGGCCCCTGCCCGGCCTCCCCCTGCCCGGCCTCCCCCCTGCCCGGCCTTGCCCTGCCCAGCCTCCCCCTCTCCCCTGTGGGTGCCTCCTGTCAGCAAAGCTCTGCCCCAGCCTCCTTTCCAAAAGCCTGCCCAGGATGGGGGTCGGGGGCTCCCCTAACCTGCGGGGAAGGCAGTAACAGCACGTGCTCCTTCTGCCCACAGGGGTCTTGGCCTGGGACCCCTGGGCTGCAGAGCTTGGCGTGGAGTGGGGCACCTGGGAAAGTGGGTGGGGGCAGGAGGCAGACCCACCCCAGGCTGTGGAGGAGGTGGCCCTGCTGGGAGGAGCTGTGGGGCGCGCACCCGAGGGCTCCCCCAGGGCAACACGTCCCCCCGCAGCCTCAGGGGACGCCGTGGGCGCCCTGGCCCTGGAGGATGGCCCAGTGCACCTGCTCCCTGGGGAAGGCCTTGCCTCTCCACCAGGTGGTGAGAGGATGGGGCGTCGCTCCCTGGGGCAGCGGGCTGGGGTACTCTCTGCATTGACCAGCGGTGGCGTGGGGCAAGCTGAATAATGACGCCCCCAATTCCCGGAACCTGGGGCTGTGACCTCGTACGTGCCTCTTTTCCAGGGGTGCTGTAAGGAAGGACATGAACTGAGTGGCTAAAACAATGGCAGTTTTGAAGGTTTTTTCCCCATTGAGCTGGCTGCCTTGACATCTTATTTTTCTTTCAATTTAAGTAATATCCTTGTTTTCTTAACTTTATTTTTAAAGTTTTAGATTACAGAAAATCACGTAGAAAATACAGGGAGGCAGTGGACTTGGCCCAGTGGTTAGCCACATGGGAGGTCCGCGGTTCAAACCCCGGGCCTCCTTGACCCGTGTGCAGCTGGCCCATGCGCAGTGCTGATGCGCGCAAGGAGTGCCCTGCCACGCAGGGGTGTCCCCCGCGTAGGGGAGCCCCACGCGCAAGGAGTGCACCCCATAAGGAGAGCCGCCCAGCGCCAAAGAAGGTGCAGCCTGCCCAGGAATGGCGCCGCCCACACAGAGAGCTGACACAACTAGATGACACAACAAAAAGAAACACAGATTCCCGTGCCACTGACAACAACAGAAGCGGACAAAGAAGACGACACAGCAAATAGACACAGAGAGCAGACAACCAGGGTGGGGGGGGGCGGGAAGGGGAGAGAAATAAATAAACAAATAAATCTTAAAAAAAAAAGAAAGAAAATACAGGGAATTCCTATATACCCCGTCCCTCCCCCTCTCACATTTTCCCCTGATTATAACATCCCTTATTAGTGTGGTGCATTTGTTGCAATTGATGTACAAATATTGAAGCACTGCTACTAACCATTACGGCTCATACTCTGCTCCGTACAGTTTTAGAGGTTTTGACTGAATGTATAAGGGCCTGCAGCTGTCATTGCGCTGTCATGCAGAACAATTCCAATGCCCTAAAAAGACCCCATGCTCCACCTCTTCTCGCCCGCCCCTCAGAACCTCTGGTGACCACTGTCCTCACATCAACGTCACAAACTCTTCTGTCACTACAGTAATAATAAGTCCACTTTGGTGCATGGCTGCATTCCCCCTTAAGTCTGTTCAATCCTCAACCTTGAGGATTTGGGGGTGATCCTTTTCGCCTCCCCAACAAAATCATTTGAAATACCAGTGTTAAAATTTGAGACAGTCCCCTCCAGCTCTTCTTTCTTTCAGGGGCTTTGAGTGTAAGGTCCAAGAAACCACCGCCTCCTGCAAGATCTTGAAGAGCTGGCCCTGCATTTTCTTCTAGGAGTCTTATGGTTCTAGCTTTTATGTTCAGGTCCTTGATCCGCTTTGAGTTCATTTGTGTCTAAGGTGTGAGACAGGCATCCTCTTTCTTTCTTTGCCAGCTGGCTATCCAGTTCTTTCAGCACCATTTGTTGAATGGGCTGCTCTGGCCCAGCTGGGTGGGCTTAACAGCCTTGTCAAAACTCACTTGACCGTAAATGTGAGGATGTATTTCTGAACTTGATTTGATTCCATTGGCCAGTCTATCTGTCTTTATGCCAGTACCATGCTGGGTTATTTTTGTTTGGTTTGTTTTTGCTTTTTACCATAGTAGCTATATAATATGCTTTAAAGTTGGGAAGTGAGAGTCCTCCAATTTCATACTTCTTTTAAAAGATATTTTTTGGCTATTTGGGGGTCTTACCCTTCAGATAAATTTTATAATTGATTTTTCAGTTCTACAAACAAGGCTGTTGGAATTTTTATTGGGATTGCATGAATCTATAGATCAGCTTGGGTAGAATTGACACCTTAATGATATTTAATCTTCCAACCTATGAACATGGAATAGCCTTCCATTATTTAGATCATCTTTGGTTTCTTTTAGCCGTGTTTTATAGATTTCTGAGTACAGGTCCTTTATATCCTGGGTTAAGTTTCTTCCTAAATGGAAAAAAGTCTTCAGAAACCACATATCTGACAAAGGTTTGATTTTCATGTTATATAAAGAGATCACACAACCTAACAACCTAACAACAAGCAACCCAATTATAAAATGGGCTAAAGACTTGAAGAGACATTTTTACAAAGAGGAAATACAAATGGCCAAAAGGCACTTGAAAAAATTTCTGTTCAACATCACTATCTATTAGGGAAATGCAGATCAAACTACAATGAGATGTCATTTCATGCCTTACAGAATGGACATTATTAAAAAACAAAACAAAACCCAGAAAACTAAAGTGCTGGAGAGGATGAGGAGAAATAGGAGCACTCCTTCACTGCTGGTGGGAAATGTAAAATGGTGCAGCCTCTGTGGAAGGCAGTTTGGCATTTCCTCAGGAAGCTAAATACAGAACTGCCATATGATCCAGCAATCCCACTGCTAAGAATATATTCAGAAGAACTGAAAGCAAGGAAGTACAGATATTCGTACACCAATGTTCATAGTGGCATTATACACAATTGCTGAAAGATGGAAACACCCTAAGTGTCCATCAACCAATGAATGGATAAATGAAATGTGGTGTGGCAGTTTGAGATTATTTTATGAATGCCCAAGAGAGAAAGATTATGTTTGTAAACTAAGCTCTTCCTCTGGGGTGATAGCCTTTGATTGCATTGAATCAGTTGAGGGCCTTGGATTAGATTGCTTGCTGAGAGTGCTTTAGGGCTTTCGATTGGACTAGGCAGGGAGGTGTAACTCAGGTTGAGTCTCCGCCTCCTTGCTGAGTCTGATAGAAACGGACACCCAGACAGACAGATGGAGGGAAAAGGAAGCCACCATGTTTGATCCTGCCGTGTCAGAGAGAGAATGTCTGAAGCACGAAGCCCCCAAGAGGCTGCGCCCACAAAGCAGCTCAAGAGGAGGGCAGCCCTGCTGTGTGCCTGAGAGCTCACAGCTGGGCTTGGGAAGAGTGTGGAACAGCCAAGCCTGCGTAGGAGGCCCAGAGACCAGCCCTGCGCCTGCTCGCTCAAAGCTCAGTTCCAAGAGACGGTTGACTCTGGGGGGGAGACAAAGACCTCTGCAGAGACAGGCGGCCGTCTTGCGTCACCACGTGGCAACATGCCAGGATCTGACTGATGGTGCCTCAGTTTGGACTTTTCACAGCCTTGGAACTGAGGGTTTTACCTCGAATAAATCCCCTTTATAAAAGCCAACCCAGGCAGCGGACTTGGCCCAGTGGTTAGGGCATCCGTCTACCACATGGGAGGTCCGTGGTTCAAACCCCAGGCCTCCTTGACCCGTGTGGAGCTGGCCCACACGCAGTGCTGATGCGCGCAAGGAGGGCCCTGCCATGCAGGGGTGTCCCCGCAAAGGGGAGCCGCACGCGCAAGGAGTGCGCCCCATAAAGAGAGCCACCCAGCGCGAAAGAAAGTGCAGCCTGCCCAGGAATGGCGCCGCCCACATGGAGAGCTGACACAACAAGATGACGCAACAAAAAGAGACACAGATTCCCGTGCCGCGGACAAAGAAGACACAGCAGATAGACACAAGAACAGACAACCGGGGTGGGTGGGGGGAGAGAAATAAATAAGTCTCTTAAAAAAAAAAAAGCCAACCCATTTCTGGTACTTCACATCAGCAGCTCTTTGGCAAACTAAAACAGTAGCATGTACTTATGATGGAATGCGATCCAGCTGTAAGAAGAAATGAGCCGGGGAAGCACATGACAACACGGAGGAACTATGAGCACATTACGTTGAGCGAAATAAACCCAGCACAAGAGGATGAGTATTGTTTGGTCTCATGGATATAAATACAACGAGCAGACTGACAGCGTTGGGCTGCGGAGTGTTGGCTGCTGGGAGATGGAATGTGGGCTGAGAAGGCGGAGCTGAGGCTGGATGTACGTGACTGTTTAATGAGGCCTGTTGTAAATACGTAGTACACTCTAACGAGTGTAACGAGCACTGTTGATTCTCGGAGGTGACTGGGGCTGAAGGGGCGGTCTAGGCAGGTTACCGATAGTTGGAGGACAGCTGGAGGGTAATGCAGGGAATACTTAACAGTGATTGTGGTGGCAGAGGAGGAGAGTGGTAAATAATACCAAACCCAGGAATGTTTGGTTTAGGGAATGAAAACAAAAACAGAAATTTATTCTCGTAAAACAGTTCCAGAGGCCAGAAGTCCAAAACCCAGGCCGGGAAACGGCACGTTCTCCTCCCCTGCTCTTCTGGCTCCAGGTGGCTGCGGCCTTCCTTGGCACTCCCTGGCTTGTAGGACCTTCCCCTATCCCTCCATCGTCACATGGCCATCTGCTCTCCTCTGTCTTTGCGTCCAAATTTCCCTCTTCTAAGACCCCCAGTCATGGTGGCTCGGGGCCCACCCTAACCCAGTTTGGCCTCATCTCAACTAATCCCTTCTTCAAAGACTCTTTCCAACCGAGGTCAATCACGTTTGTGGAACTGGGGGTTTGGGCTGGAACATGTCTTTTGGGGACGACACACTTCAACCCATAATGTACGGCAAAAGGGTCTTTGGAGCTCTGGCTAATCTAAGGA
Source organism: Dasypus novemcinctus (assembly GCF_030445035.2). Classification (NCBI taxonomy): domain Eukaryota; kingdom Metazoa; phylum Chordata; class Mammalia; order Cingulata; family Dasypodidae; genus Dasypus; species Dasypus novemcinctus. Next base: position 68,425,306 of record NC_080695.1, on the reverse strand, counting down.
TCTGGAGATGGGAAGATTATTCTGGATTGGGGGGGAAGTGGAATCATGAGCGTTCTTGGCTCCAGAGAGGAAATGGCGTTGTGACGATGGAAGCAGAATCTGGACAGACGCACTCTGAAGATGGAGGAGTGGCCACAAGCCAAGGAGCGTGGGCGGCCTCTAGAAGCCAGAAAAGGTCAGGAATTGGATCCTCCCTGGAGACTCCAGAAGGAACCAGCCCTGCCGACGCCTCGACTTTAGCCCAGGGAACCTGATTTTGGACTTCCAGCTTTCAAAACTGTAAGAAAATTAACGTTTTGTTTTAGGCCATCAAGTTTATGATTAATTTGTTATAGCGGCAACAAGGAAACTCATACCTGGGGGTTCCGTCTTCGCCGCCATCAAGCTTCCTCAGTTGCCTAGGGTAAGGCAGGTCCTGGGGGCTGGGGAGTGGGTCTCCCCCTCCACCTCCAGTTCCCTGGGAGTCTGCTTTAGGTGGGGGAGTTGCATGGTGTATGAGTTATAGCTCAATAAAGCTGTCATTTAAAAACAGAGTTCTCACTTCCGTCTCCTGTGCTGCCCGCCGTCTGCTACGCCGTGAGGTCCCCTGGGAGGTGGCACTTCCCCCCCACCCAGCAAATAGCAAACATTTGTGTCCTGGCCCCTGGCCGGGCCTCACCACCCGGCCACCCTCGGGAGAGCCCGCGAGGTGGGCTCTAACGTTACCCCCTCTAGAAGGAGGGGCGGCTGCAGCTCCGCCACGCCAGCGGCCACGCGGCTGGAAGGCGGCCGGCCCAGGGGCTGTGCTCGCTTCTGCCACCCGGCGCCTGCCCCCAGAGCTCGTGGTCCCCCGAGCCCCCTGCCTCTCCTGCTCGCCTCCTCGCCTGCGGGGCTTGGCTGGACTGGGAAGCCGGGCTGAGGGTGGGGGACAGCCCCTCGGGACAGGCGCTCCCAGAGTCGGACGCTGCCCCATCAAAGCCAGGGACCAGGAGGGCCGCACCGGGGGCTCGCACACTGTGCTTGATGTCCTCACCGGTGACCCCGGGCCCTTGTGTACCCCAAATCCAGGAAGCCTCTGAGCTCCACGCGGAGAACTGGGGGAGGGAAAAGGACTGAGAAGCACCGAACACCTCAGAAAGTGGAGGGTGGGCGCCAGGGGCTGGGGAGGGGGTGGCGGGCACGGGCTCCCTTTTGGCGCGATGTTCCTTCTGGAACTACATAGAAGTGGTAGATGCACGACGTTGTGAAGGTATTAAATGCCACTGAATTGTACGCTTTAAAATCACTGAAATGGTAAACCTTCTATTTTATGGACTTGAACAAAATAATGATAAAAAAAAAGTCATCTTCCTGACTGCCCCCCTCTCTCCAGCTTCAATTCCATTCCGGGGCCCTTATGTATTCCAGGTCCCAAATCAAGGGCCTCTTCCCAGCCCCCCACCCACAAGTGTGAACGCCAGTGGTCCCAGGGCTCTGCACCCTGGGTCCCCTCAGTCCCAGTTCTGCTCCTCACGCCATCTGTCTTGGTGTCACACTGAGCTGAACTGGGGGCATTTTCCTGTAGGATGCTTACCGCATTTGGATTGGGTCCATTGTTTTAGTCAAATAAGGACATCACTAATGGTTGAATTCCCTGTGGTCGTGGCCCATATGTGGGAAAGATATTCAGGGATGAGGTGTGGTATCTGGGATCCTCAAAACCTACCTCCTCGCAAGGCAGTTTTGACCAGTTCATTCTAGCTGGGCGGGCGGAAGCCATGGCCAGAGGCTGAGGGCCTCCTCCAGGACCCCTTCATGCCCACACTGCTTCCTCCTTCAAACCAAGCCATCCTTCCAGTACCTCCGCAGTCAGGGCCCGGGGGGCCTGGATATTTTGCAGCTCAGCCTGGAAATTCACACCTTCCAGACCTTTCAGCTGCAGCTCTGGGCAAAGATGGCACTGGAGAATCAGAGAGTTCTGGGTTTGAGGTCCAGGGCTACCCTTTACTAGCAGTGTGACCTTGGGAAAGTTACTTAACCTCTCTGAGCTTCAGGTTCCTCATCTCCAAAGGGATAAAAGCAGTCCCTACCTCCCAGCACTGCACGAACCCCCGGTGAGGGGCTGCGTGCAGGCTTTGCAGCACAGCAATCAGCCCCAGTCGGTGCGACCTTGGCCAAATTCCTCAACCTCTGGCACATGGCGATTAAAAAATTTTTGAGGGAAGTGAATTTGGCTCAACTGATAGAGCATCCACCTACCATATGGGAGGTCCAGGGTGCAAACTCAGGGCCTCCTGGCCCATGTGGAGAGCTGGCCCATGCACAGTGCTGATGCGCGCAAGGAGTGCCATGCCACGCAGGGGTGTCCCCCGTGTAGGGGAGCCCCATGTGCAAGGAGTGCACCCCGTAAGGAAAGCCGCCTAGTGTGAAAGAAAGTGCAGCCTGCCCAGGAATGGCGCCGCACACACGGAGAGCTGACACAACAAGGTGATGCAACAAAGAGAGACACAGATTCCCAGTGCCGCTGATAAGGATAGAAGAGGTCACAGAAGAACACACAGCGAATGGACACAGAGAGTAGACAATTGGGGGGGTGGGGGGGAGAAATAAATAAAAATAAATAAATCTTTTAAAAAAACCTTCAGCCTATAGGAGTTGTTTTGAGGATTGAAGGTGCTTGTGTTGGCTAAGCCGCAGATGGCGCCTGGGACAGGTATGGCTGGCAGGAGAACAGAGCCCAACAGCTGACATGTGGCAGGGGCGGAGGGACTGCCATCTTCCACACTGGGCTCTCTGTACCCCGTTCTCCCACCCACCCACAGGTCTGCAAGGTTGGGGGCAGGAAACCTGGTGCCGGCACCTTCAGCTCCCTCCCACCACCCAAGCTCAGGGGCCCCCTGCTGCTCCCCTTGGCTCTCCTCCCCTCGGCCCTGCTCACCCCATCTCCTGCGCCCCCTGCTGCTCTCCCCAGCTGTCACCTCTGTGGCACATGTGGGGAGCCAGAGGGGCAGCCGGAAAGAGTCTGCCTGGGTGGGAGAGAGTGGTGGGATGTGAGGAGACGTAGGAGCGGACCTCCCCCCGACTCTGGGGCTGGCATCCTGGGAGCCTCAGGCTTGGAGGGGCCTCCGGGATTGGCTGGCCAGGCTTGCACAGGGCAGTCTGCTTACAGGAACCGTTTGGAGACCTTGTTAGAAAGACAGAGCCCCAGGCTCCTCTGGGAGGTGCCTGGGAACCTGCATTTTAACGTGCAGCCTAGAGGAGTTTCAGGACCTGGAAAGTTTGGGACAGACTACTCCAGCCCCAGCCTGCCGTGCTGGAAATAACAGCTAACGTTGTTTAATGCTCTCGGTGTGCCAGACCCTGACGTCCAGGGGGAGGAAGGGGAGTTGTCCGCATAAGTCCCGGGACGGGACGAAAAGTCCCTGGAACCCCGGCTCCACCCCCAGTTTCCCTTTCTGGAGACAACCAGGAGCCGTGGGCTGGCGTTTGCTGCCACCGTGTGGCAGGAAGGGGAACTTCGCGCCCCGTAATTCAAGTGATGACTTAAGAAAACAGGCTGAACGCCCCGTTCCAGGACCCCATCGACGTGGGGACCGATGAATAAGACAGGCACGGTCCCTGCCCTCATGGAGCCCACCGTCTGCGGGGAGAGACAATGACCCACAAACAAATGATTACATAAAATAATAAAGTGTGGTATACCCCAGGAAGCAAACAAACAGGTGCTGGTTCCCATGGGGTGCAAGGATGTATTTGCTAACCGGGGTGTGGTCTGATTCCCTACCCACCTCTCCACCCACCAGGGCTGGGGGTCACACGAGGGCAGGCACGTCTGGTCGGACTCAGCCGTGCACCCCGTGCCCGGCATGTGGTCGGCGCTCAGTAAATGCTGAATGGACTCAGCGTGGTCCGGAGTTGGTTTCTTGGCTCTTGTCGTCTCTTTCAGTCCCAAGAGATGGGGGGCCGGAAGGGAAGGCTGGGGAGGGCGGCTGGCCCTCGGTGGCGCTCTGTACTCACGGGCGAGTGAATGAATGAGGGCGTGGGGGGGGCTCAGGGGAGGAGCAGGACGGGCTCTGGGCGTGGCCAGGTGAGCCGCGGAGCTCAGGGCCCAGGTGGAGGAGCCTAGAGTGAGGCTGGTGCCAGTTAGGGAAGGGCCCAGGCTCCGCCCCGGGGCGGGGCTAGACTGGGCTGGAACCTTGGAGGGGGGTCTTTTGGGGGACCGGCCAATCCCTTGGCGGGGTATCTTAGGGCGGCGACCAGAAGGGGGCGCAGGGCCAGTCCTGGGGACGGGAGGAGGCGGAGTCTGGATAAAGTTATGGATGTGGTTTCCCGGAAGGGTGGCCAATCAGAAGGAAGGGTCGGCCTGAGGGCGGGGCCAAACAAGGGTCTTGTAAAACGAAGGGCAGGGCTAAGGATGAGGCGGGGCCAGACCGGGGGCGGGGCCAAGAGTGTGGCGCGGGCGGGGCCAGGGCACGACCAGTCAGAGGGCAGGTAAGCCTGGGGTGGGGCGCTGGCTGGAGGCGGGAAGAGGCGGTCTGGGGGCGGGGCCAACAGGGGTGTGGGCGGGGCCAAGACACGACCAGGCAGAAGGCAGGGTAAGCTTGGGCGGGGCGCTGGCGGGCGGTGGGCGGGGCGCTGGCGGGCGGTGGGCGGGGCCGGCCCGGGGGCGGGGCCCGCGCCGGGCTCTCCGCTGTCCCAGGTCCTGGAGCCTCCAGCTCCGCACTTCTCGCTCCCGCGCCGCGGGCCCCTCCCCGGCCGCCGGGTTGCAGGGTGCGTGGAGCCGGAGCCCCAGGCCGGGCGGCTGCGGTCGGGCCTCGCCCGGTCTTTGCGCCGGGGGCCGGGAGGCCGTAGGGTCCCGGCGCGCTCAGCTCCCGGGCCGGGCGGGCGTCCAGGGCTCTGTCCCGGGACTGCGTCCCCCGAGACGCAAGGGCGACGGTGAGCGCGGCTGGGGGGCCTGGGCGTGCTTGGGTGTGTGCACGCTGTGCGAACGCCTGTGCGCGCCTGGGCAACTGTGTGTGTGCGTGGAGTTGGGCAGGTGCGTGTGCCAGGGAAGTCGTGTGTGCAAAGTAGCGTGTGTGTGCAAGGGCCCCGCGTTGGCGGGAGTCGCGTGTGAATGTGTGACAGACACGGTGCGTGTGAGATTTGGGGAAGGCTGCGTGGGTATGTGAGGGTGTCTTGGAAAACGGAAGGGCAGGTGCGAGGGTAGTGGAGGTAGAGCGTCGCGGGCCGGCTGCGGGGTGCGCGCTCGAGGGGAACCGTGGGTGCGGTGTTCACGTGGGTGGCAGTGAGTGCAGAGGTGGGGAAGGAGCACGGTTTGGGGGTGCTGACTGCCCTCGGAGAGGAGCGTGGTCTGGCACCTCGCAGGGGTGCTTTGGGGCTCCTCCAAGTGAGTGGGCTGGGGAGACGTGTGGGTGGGGCCAGAGGGGGGCAGCCGGCAGTCTCCCCGCTGCACGTCGCGGCGCTGCCACCTCATCCGCCCCTCGCCCCAGGCTCTGCGTGTCACCCCCCGCCTGGGTGGCTTCCCTGGCTCCTGGGCGAACATGGTGCAGAAGTTCCAGTCTCCAGTCCGCGTCTACAAGTTCCCGTTCGAGCTGGTCATGGCGGTGAGTGACCCCTGGCTCTTGCCCTCCTCGGGCGGTGGTTGGAGGGACACAGGAGTTTGGCTGCCATGGGAAAGGGAAGGGACCCTGGGACCCCCAGATCAGAGGGAACTGTTGAACCGCACAGGTGACCAGGCGAGTGGGCTTCTGCCTACTGACCCCTTCCCCTCCCTGCCTCCCATCTTCCACCAGAACTCCTGGGATCCTTTCTTCACCTTGTCAGAGCAAACGTGCTCCCTCACCTCCGACTCACGGAGGGAAGGAGAGCAGGGTCCCAGCCATGGCTGCCGTTCCGTGTAATGATAAGAGTAAATACAGTGATGATGATGGAGCAACCGTTTATTGAGTGTTTACACTGCTAAGTCTTTCCATATGTTGTTTCATTTAATTCCCAATAGTGTTCATTATTCCCCTTTTGCCACCACTAAGCTGCGGTTTGGACAGGTGATATGACAGTCACAGGTTCCAAGATGAGGGCTAAGTGGAGCTGTGCCTTAGATATACACAGGGGGACACTCGAGCCCCGATTTCAACCATGACACCATGAGGGCCCTCCTCCTCCTCGCGGACCCCCTCCCTTCCCCTTCAAGGATGCTGAGACCAGGAGCAGAGGTCAGGAGAGAGCGGGCGAGTGGCCGGTAGGCTCAGAACACCTGTCACCCTGGCGGAGCTGTCTGGCTTGCAGATGTGAGCCCTGGGGGTCGGGGCTGAGACCCCCCATCCTGCAGGTCTCCGCTTCCTGAGGCCCCGGGCAGCTTGTGAGACCCTTGGACTCTGAGGAGCCCCAAGTATTAACATGACTGTGTCTCAGGGAGGGTTGGAAACAAAATCAGTAAGGAGAGTCGTTTTCAGCGTAGACTCCCCGTGTCGGGACTCAGGGTCACACGGCGAGGCAGGTGGGCTCTAGCACTGGCCCCAGGCTCACGGCTTCCCGGATCAGTGGTCTTTGCACCGTGGGGCAGGCTGGGAGCCAGGTGGACATGGTTTCCTCCTTGGCTCCATCACGATCTCTCGGAGCTGCATTTTTCTTTGCAATTAGGTGTGGGCAATGGCACGGGGTTGTGGTGAGGAGTAAAAGAGATGTTGCCTAGGGCCTTTGGATACAGTAGGTGCTCACTAAATGCTGCTGCCACTGTTATGACATCTTATGGTCTTATCAACGACTGCACTGCAAGGGTACAAAATGCCAGAATCCAAGCCCCCCGCTCTCCACCGTTGCTGCTGAACCCCAGCCTCCTCCTGTCCAAGCACATGCGAGTTGGTGTGTGTGTGTGTGTCCTGCCCCATCTTATCTACAAATCTACATACGTGTGCACTTACAGCTGGATAAAGGATTGAGAAGGCATCCCTGGGGTCACCCGTATGCATTGCGTTCTGACACGGAGATTTTTGGGATCAGAGAGAGGCAGGGGCTTCATGGTTCTGGGGTTGTAGTCCAGCTCCACAGTGGGCTCACTTGGTGACCTTGGGCAAGGTACTCAGCCTCTCTGAGCCTTCACCCTGGCACGTGCACACACTTTTCCGGGTCTTAGCATTGTGTTGTGCCGAGGCGTCAATGAGTCAATACTTGTAAAGCGGCAAGCGCAGGCACTGACACAGTGGGTCTGCGCCGTCACGGGTGTTTTATGGCTGGGGTCCACCTGGTTTTCCTGTGCCCATTCCAGGGGCGGGGCAGGACATCAGGGGGTGAGGAGGAGACCTGGCACCTGTCGCCAGGAGCCCTGCGTCCCTGCTGCTGCTCCGCCGTGCCCTGGGTGTGCGTCTTTGCAAAGTCACTGAGCATCTCCGAGCCTCCATTCCTGGTACGCAGACACTAACTTGAGGTTAAATAGGAATAACTGTCCTCTGTCTACAGCTCCTGGCAGCTCACTCATGCCAACACCCCAGGACTCGTTCATTCATTCATTCATTCATTCATTCATTCATTCATTCAAGAGCAGGGAGACATCATGCCCACCCTTCCGGAACAGTCCAGGGATCCACAGTTCTCTGTGATGGCGTAGAGAAACACCCAGAGCTAGAGCGGAAAATTCACTGTTGCCTGGGCTTAATAAACGTAAACTTTGTTTAGCACGTTTAGGATTCTCAAAAATATGCATCATCTTTGCACTTGAAAATAAAACATGCCCACTAATGTAGCATTGATAGGTTAGCAAACGTTCTTGCCTTGCCTTTCTTGGAATATGTTAACCGTATTTTGCAAGCTCCACACTCGATGAGTGAAGACAGGGCTCAGTTTACCCCCAAGCTGCCAACGTTCTGGACACTGACGCATAGAGGTTTGTGGGTACATAAGAAAAAAAGGTTTTCAAATATTTGTTATCTGTCTCTGTGCTAATTTAAGTCCTTCATATTTTTGAAAGGACTGCCATGACCATGTAGCCTTATCTTCCACACAGTCCTTGTCGGCGAAACAGCCCCAACCACAGTGCAGCCGACAAAGCCACTTTGCCGACTGTTTACAAAACATCATTGTCCCCGAAATAGCTGCATAACTCAGCATAAGCTGTGCACTGGGCAGGCACAAAAGGGTTTTTCTGCACTTAATGTCTGCTTTTGTTCCTCAGTGAAACACTTGCCCTTAGTTTGGGGTAAATGCCAGGGAAGTTTCGGATGAACTTGGCTATTTTCCTTGCATCCGAGTCATCAGATGAGCCGCTCTTTTGTTTCTTCTCTTCAACAAAACTGACATGAGACTCAGTATGTCTTTTGCTTCTTCAGAAATCCAGCAGGGACGACAAACACGACTGAAACTGGGCTCAAGGAATTGGTCATAAAATAGCACTTTTAGGCAACCTTTCTAGACCCAGCTTTAAAGTTCTATTTTTTTTTTCTCTCTTTCACTTTCAAACATTTATCTACTTGAATGGGCCAAATCCTTTGACATGAATTCTGCTTCCTTAGGGTGGGTTTCCAGAAGGACCTTTGCTTTCTTCTTTCACGAAAGCACTCTAGTATTTGATTCAAAACAATGAACTTGTACTGTCTTTGTAAACAGAGAAAAATAATTGAAACAATGGAGGCTGGAGAGGGTCCTGGTTCCTTCGACCCTGCTCCCGGAGGAGGTGGTGGCTCTTTGTCTGAGATGCCTGAGCGTAGGATCCAAAGGGCCATCTTGGACCGAGGGCCCAGATGGTTGAGAGTCCTCCAGGCCAGTCCTGGTCAGCCTAGGGCCCGTTGTCTCGATGGCTGATGACATGGATGCCCGCCCCATGGCTGGTGCTCAGAGCCAGACCCTCCAGGCTGGGTTCTGCTTCAGCACATCCCATAATCCCTCCAGCCTCAGCTTTCACCTGGAAAATGGAGATAGTAGAGGCACCTACATCTCAGCAATTGAAGTGAGGATTACACGAGGGCTGTGGTGTCAGGCGGGCTGCACTTTTTTTATTACTAAGGCTCATGAAATAGTTAAGATGCTGCTGGATTGGAACAGTTTTATTGAGATGCGTCACATATGACACAGTTCATCCACCTAAAGTGTGCTGTTCAGCGGTTTTAGTTCCTTTTGAGTTGGGCAGCCATCACCATAGTCAGTTTTAGAAATTCCTCATCGCCCCCAAAAGAAACCTGTACCCTTCAACTCTCACCCCTCTGTGTCCCCTTCCTTCCCCCAGCCCTGGGCAACCACTGGTCTTACTTTCTGTCTCTGTGGATTTGCCTCTTCTGGACATTTCATGTGAACAGAATCATGCAATACGTGGCTTCTTGCAGTTAGTATAGTGTTTTCAAGGTTCATCCGTATCGTAGCATGTATCAAAACTGCATTCCTTTTCGCAAATGAGAAGAGTTGTGGTGTACAGAGCAATCGTGCATAAAATGCCGTTCATTCCTTTTTATGTTTATAGCTCAGGAATATTCCAGTGTATGCATAGACCACGTTTTGTGTATCCTTTCATTTGTGGATGGACACGTGGGTTGTTTCTACGCTGATCATTGTGAACAATGCTGCTGTGAGCAATCGTGTGCAGGTTTTGTGTGGATATTATGTTTTCATTTCTCTTGGGTATGTACCTAGGATGGACACCTTTTCCTTTTTTGTTTTCTGATCGAATTTGGGACCTCGTATGTGGGAGGCCTGTGCTCAACCACTGAGCCACGTTAGCTCTCGTCTGTTTGAGCAACATTTTTGCTCACTGTTTTGCTCATTTGCTTGCTCGTTATTTGCTTATTGTTTTTGCTCATTGTTTGCTCACTGGTTTGCTTGTTGTTTTGCTCGTAGTTTTTTTTTTCTTTTTCTTTAGGCAGCATGGGAACAGAATCTGGGATGTACCACATGGAAGGCAGGTGCTCAACTGCTTGAGCCCCATCCGTTCCCTACCTTTTTCTTATTGGAAACTATTTTATTTTGTTTTAAAGATTAGTTTATTTATTTCTCTCCTCTTTCCCCTCCACCCCGGTTGTCTGTTCTCTGTGTCTGTTTGCTGCATCTTCTTTGTCTGCTTCTGTTGTCAGCGGCACGGGAATCTGTGTTTCTTTTTGTTGCATCATCTTGTTGTGTCAGCGCTCCATGTGTGCGGCGCCATTCCTGGGTGGGCTGCGCTTTCTTTTGCGCTGGGTGGCTCTCCTAATGGGTGCACTCCTTGCGCGTGGGGCTCCCCTACGCGGGGGACACCCCTGCGTGGGGCGGCACTCCCTGCGCGCATCAGCACTGCGCATGGGCCAGCTGCACACGGGTCAAAGAGGCCCGGGGTTTGAACCGCGGACCTCCCATGCGGTAGACGGACGCCCTATCCACTGGGCCAAGTGTGCCGCTTAGAGACTATTTTAAATTTGATGCTTCCATTCATGCCCTCTTCCCAACATTTCTATTGCTCTGACTCTATTTCTGCCAAAGAAATCTCTGCTGTGAATGGTGGTGGCCTTCGGTGGGTTTAAGCAGATTGCATAATTTGCTCTATTTAATGACCACGTCTATACCGCCCGTACTAGGCCCCAGGCACGGTTCTGAGCCCGTTCAAGTATTTACTCGTGAGCTGCTCACGGTCACCACACGAGACAGGTCCTGAGCAGCCCCATTCTACGGATGACGAAACTGAGGCCCAGAAAGGACGTGCGGATTACCCAGGTCCACAAGGCCAACATGAGCCGGGGTGGGACCGAGGCCGGGCAACTCAGAGCCGGGTCGGGGATTTGGGGTCACTGCGGCGGCGTCCGGGCAGAGCGAGCGGTTCCCCTGGGGCAGTGACCATCAGGCCCGTGTCCAGGACGCGTCACCCCTTGGGGAACCCACAAGCCCTGGCCACTTGGAGGGCAGCCGATGCTGTCTGAGCCGCGGCTCCTTCCCTTCCGCCCTCCCAGAGGCAGGGACTACTACAGCAGCCTCGTCTGGAGCAGACGAGGAAACCGAGGCTCAGAAAGGCTCAGGAACCAGTCACGGATCCTGGCCAGTAAAGAGCAGAGGAATCTGGACCCCTGGCCTCCACCCCAGCTCACGACCCTAATTCTTATCCAGCCACTGCCCAGGAGCCCCTGGGGGCCTCGGAAGCCCGGAAGTTTCGGATCACCCCTGGTTCTGCGACCTCGAGCCGAAAGGTGGCACGTTGTAGGGTTTCCTAAGCAGCGGGGCTTTCATGAAAGGGCGGGTCACAGCGAGAGAGGACCGTGCTCAGCAATTAAGTGTTAAAATATTTAAAGGCAGGGCCTGTTTGTATTGATAAACAGCTTGTCATTTAGCAAATGGATCGTTAATAAGGAGCTGCCGGGGCAGGCCAGGGGTGGTTACGGTTGGAATCGTTGTCAGGGACATAGTTTTAATAAAGCAGCAGGGGCCTAATTTAAATGAGTTTAAATTAGTCCCCTGGAGCCTGTCACCTGATCCGGTTGCTAACAGACTAAAGGAAGCACTGTTTTCCACCCGGGATGGCTTACCCGGCCTTGAGCAGGCTCTGATTTGCGCTGGGAGAACAGAGTGGATTCATGGCCCCGCAGAGTGGTCTAATCATTCCAGACGGTCCTGAAATGAACCCAGGGCACGCGCGTGTGCAGGCCTTCCACGGACAGTGGCCGTGCCCCCGCCCTGCGCCACGCCAGCCCTGTGCCAGCCACACGGTCTGCAAATGAGCAGCTGCCCAGCCCTGCCGGGGCTGCCTGATTTTTCGGCTCGTTTGCTCGTTGGCGTGGGTCGCTTCCCGTGCCGCGGGCTCCGTGAAGGCAGCGGCCACGTCTGCCCTGCTCCGGCTCCGCCAACCGCACAGAACGTCCCCCCCCCCCGGGTGCTGTCGCGGGGCGGTCGGTGCAGCCCAGCAGCCGGGCAAATGCGACGTGGCCTGCTAGGTCCCCGCTGGGGAAGAGCGGGGCCGAGCAGGGCCGGAGCGCAGGGGCCCCGGGTGGACACTGCGGGTCCTCGACGCCACGAGGCTGCGGGAGCAGGACGCGGGCACACAGGCAGAACTTGTCCCTCCGAAGAAATGACAGGAAGGGCCTGGGAACCCGGGGAGGTTGTCAGCCGGGCAGAGACGTGATGGGGCTCGGGGTTCACGAGGAATCCGCGGCTGCCTCTGGGAAGTGGACCGCAGGGGGAGGCTGCGTCCTCGAGGCAAGGGCGACATCCTGAAGCTGCCGCAGGTACCCAGGCGGGGGGCCCAGCCGCATTCCGGGGGCCCTTCCCCGCCAACGGAGAGGCTGACACGCCGGGCCAATGTCCCCGGGTCCCGGGCGCAGCTGGCTGCCCCTCGTCCCTTCTCAGGCGCCGGCTGATCCTGGAGGCCGGGGCACAGCACCCAGAGGAGAAGCCCGCGCCCGCTCCGCTCCCGACGGGCGTTTGTGTTCAGGCGCCGGCGTGGGTGGGTGGCCACGTTCTCCCGGGGCCCGTGGGCCGGGGGCTGGGATGGGGGAGCCTCGCGTGGAGAAGACACGGCGTCCCAGCACCCAGGGGTGCGAGGGGCCTGCCTCACCGGAACGAGAGCTAACCAGGCCGCGGCTAACCCCCGACGCTGCAGCCCGTTACGAGCAGGCATAACGGGTCCTCGCCACCCCGTGGACCGCGCTTCGTCGGCCAGTGCCGCTGTGTTCCCACGTGCCAGGGGGGAAGCACGCAGGCGGTTCCTCACCTGCCCAGTGAGCACCTTCCAGAACCGAGCCCTCGAAGGGTGCAGGTGCCCGCGGCCGCAGGCACAGGTTACCCTCTGAGCCGCACGCCCATGGCCCCCGGCGGGTGTCGATAGCCCGCCCACTGCCTGACCTGCTCGTTTAGGTACAGAGAGGAAGATGGCCAGATGTCCCATCTTCTTTCCTGTGCCTGCTCGTTCATTCACTCATTCATTCATTCACTCACTCACTCATTCATTCATTCATTCATTCACCGTGTATTTGCCGAACGCCTGCTCTGTCCCTGGTGCCACAGAGGGCACTGGGGAAATCAACGGTGAACAAAACAGACGTGAGGACAATGGGATTGAGGCTGCAAAAAAATCCCAACACAGAACATCCTATTCCAAGTCACGGGAAGTGCCACTGGTGGGCCCTAAACCATCAAAGGGTTGCTTTACTCTTGACCATTTTTGGGGTCAGTTTTTTTTTAAACTACTATGTGCTTCCTGGCACAGTGCTAAATTCCACATGCACATTATTCCCCTTAATCTTCACAGCACCCTTAGGAAGTCGGTGTTGTTGTTGCTGTCATCATCATCATCATCATCATCATCATCATCTCATCATCATTAATCCATATTTTTTTCTGAGCATATTGAGCCTCAGAGAGGTTACGTGGAGGCCACCCAGCTGGAAAGAGGCAGGTGGGGTCTGAACCCTGCGCTTTCTGTCTCTGCGCCGCCCCCCTCCCCCATTTAATCCTGATCTTGTCCTCTCCCTGCTCTGGGTGTCTTGGCTGCAGGATCCTTCTGACCCTCTGTTTCTTCCTCTGGGTCTCCCGAGCTGCCTTTGGCTCGAGTAGCGGCAGATTGTCCAGCTCCGAGGCCAACTGGGTGTAGCTGCTTTGACAGATTTTATGCAGTGGCCGTCTCAAAGGGCTCTCAGGGTGATGTCCCGTCCTGACACGCCTTCTCCCTTCATCAGCTGGGATGGCACTGCTGCCATCGGGGAGTCTGGTACTCAGTCAACAAGCTCTGCTTGGGTGCTGCTGCCAACAGGTGGGGGAAATCCATCCCATGGAATACTATTCAGCCTGTAAAAGGGAGAAGCACTGATCCATGCTACAAAGTGGATGAAGCGCGAACACATACACAAAAGGCGATTACTGTATGATTCCACTTCTACGAAAGAGGCAAATGCATAGAGACAGAAAGGAGATGGTGGTCGCCTGGGGAGGGGGGAGGGGAAAGGAATGAGGACTGACTGCTAACAGGGATCGCTTCCTTTCCGGGGTGATGAGAGGGTTCTGGAATTAGACAGCGGTGACGTCGCACAATCTTGTGCATGTGCTAAAAACCACTGAACCGTACTCTCTAAAAGGGTGAGCGGTATCTCCACAACGAGAGTTGGGGGAGGCGAGGGGATTGAAACGCTGCCTGTTCGGGGGTTTCCCAGGCTCACGTGAGGAAAGTGGGGCCTGACATCCCGGTCTGGCCGTGCAGGCGCCAGGGCCCCAATCTGGCCGCAGAGTGGAAAGAGGAGGTGAAGCCCTGAGCTTTCCCACTTGCAGTGGAAGGTTTGGGGTAAGCCTGTTCCAGCTTTTGGACTTGGATGGGGGAGAGCAGGAAGGAAGGGGCGGGGGGAAGGAGCCAGCAGCTGTCAACTGAATTGATTAGCAGAAATAGCTTCTCTGTCCTTTATAGAATCTCATTCTTTTTTTAAAAAAATTTGAATTTATTGAACAAATGCTTATGTCGAGCTAAACATGTGCCAGGCACTGCTCTAAGCATTTGACTAAAATGAACTCCTTTATTCCCCTGACAACTCAATCAAGTAGGTACTTTTATTATTTGCCTTTTTACCAGGGAGTGCAGTGGAGAGGTGAAAGGCATAGTCAAGGTCACGCAGCTGGCAGGAGCAGGGACTGTAACCCAGACTCCAGAGTCTGTGCTCTTAACGGGTATGCTGTCGTTCATTATTCATTCGTTCATTCATCATGTAAATATCAAGTGTTGACTCTGGGCCAGGCGTTTTGCAAAGCCTCCCCCCTCCGTAGACCGAGTGTGTCAGGGTGGATTTTTGCAGGATCGGGGGGCCCACGGGAGGCAGCCAATGGGGGTCTCCACTCCCCGCCCTTCCCAGATGTATCCCTGCAGGGTAGGCTCTGGGCCCTGGGCCAGCTCCCTTGCCGAGCTGGGAAGCCTTGAGTGTCCCTCTCCGGTCACCTGGCAGCTTGCAACCCAATCCCTCTGCCGCCTTGTGTCCCTGGGGGACCAGCCCATGTGCTTAGTCAGCAGGAAAAGGCTCAGGGCTCCTGCGTGGACAGTCAGCGCCGGGCAGGCCGACTGTGGCACGGGAGCCGAGGGGCCGAGGCCCGTCGGCAGGCGTGAAACTCGCCGTGGCGAGCTGGGTGCCCACACGGCGGGGGGCCCATGCGTGCTTGGCCCCCTAAGTCCCCGTGACACGCCGAAGGCAAGGGGGATGGGGCCTGCTGGGTCTCAGAGCCTCTGCCGGGGCCTTCTGCCCACGGTGCACCAGCCTCTCGAGGGTGGCAGACGTGTTCAAGGGAAAGAAGATAAGCAATAATTCCAGAAAACGAAAGAATGCAGTAAGAAACGGGGAAAGTTAAATGTCTACCAAATGCCCCCTTAGGTCAAGTCCTCCTGTCGAGGGGTAATACGTGGAACATAGGGAGGTGGCTACATTTGCATGTGCTGGCTGGGATGCGGGGGGTGGGGGGCAGGTAAAGTCCCCACCTGCCTGGCCGGCATTTGCATTTTATTCCACCAGCGTTGATGAAACGCCTGCCCCCGAGCCAGGCCCGGGCAGGGGGAGGACCCCCAGAGGAGGTCAGCGGTGGGCACGGACACGTTTCCAGCCGCACAGGGGACCGTCCGAGGAAAGGGGCCGAGGAGGGCCAGGGTTCGGCCACGGTGGCCCCGCCAGCCTGCGTGCTTCCCGTCCGGGCGGGGGCATGACTTGGCTTTGGGCCTCTCCCTCCAGTGTCCTGGCACCGCGGGGTCTGGCCGTGGGGGCTCATGTCCCAGCCTGGCCCCGCGCCAGCTGGTGGCCGTGGGCGGGCGACCTCACCTCGCTGAGCCTCGGTGTCACCATGTGTCAGACGGGGAGGCTGGAGTGGTAGCTCCTTCCTTGGGTTGCTGGAGGATTTAACTGTGAAGAGCGTAGAGCAGTACCAGGTACACAGTGGAGCCAAATTTTTTTTTTTTTAAGATTTTATTTATTTCTCTCCCTTTCCCCCTGTTGTCTGATCTCTCTGTCCATTCGCTGTGTGTTCTTCTGCATCCGCTTGCATTATCAGGAGGCACCGGGAAACTGCGTCTCTTTTTGTTGCATCATCTTGCTGCATCAGCTCTCTGTGTGTGCGGTGCCACTTCTGGGTGGGCTGTGCTTTTTTTCCGCGAGAGGTGGCTCTCCTTGTGGGGTGCACTCCTTGTGTGTGGGCTCCCCTATGCGGGGGCCACCCCTGCGTGGCACAGCACTCCTTGTGTACGGCAGCGCTGCGCGTGGGCCAGCTCACCACGCAGGTCAGGAGGCCCCGGGTTTGAACCCTGGATCCTCCATATGGTAGGCGGATGCTCTATCAGTTGAGCCACGTCTGCTTCGCTGGAGCCAAATTTAAGCGTCCGCCATTCCCAGCACTGTGGCGATGACTAGCCTTTGGCAGCCAAAAACTCTGCCCGGATGCGCCCACCTGGGACTCGCCCGGTGCCTGAGGCTTATGAGGTTGACTGGCCATCCAGGGGCCTGGAGCCAAGCCACCGTCTCCAGAGACCCCGGGGCTGGCAGGAGCTGCTTTCTCGCTCCCCTGCGACAGGAGGACAAGGTGGGGGCGGCAGAGAGAAGGCAAGGGCTGGTCCTGCCCGACTCCCCGGGCCCTGCCCCGCCCGGCCAGCAGGTGGACAGGTCAACTTCCCCTCATGCCCTCCTCGCCGCTCCCTCACCCCAGCCCTGCCTCTCCGGGCCCCAACACAGGGTCACTGAGACCTGGTGTGTCTGAAACGCTGGCACTTGTGACATAGCCAGAGACCTCAGGAGAGCGGCCAGGGCTTGGGGACCCGTTCAAATGGGCCTGGGCTCCCAACCCGCCCCTCACTGGCTGTGGGATGCTGGGCCTCAACGGGCTTGGCTGTAAAACGAGGAAAAAAGGCGATTCTTGTTATTCGTGGTAGATTTGTTCGACAATCTCTCCGTGGACGCTGAATTAGCCAACACTGAACCACTGCTCCTGGGGGGATAAGAACCTCTGCTCACAGCACAGTCACAAGCAGGCACACGTCACCTTGTCTGATGTGCGCTTCTGTTCAAAGACTCCCTATTGATTGATTGACTGATTGATTATGGATTGCTTTTTTTTAAAAGGTGTATTTTATTTCTGTCCCCTTCCATGCCCCCTCCCCGCCGTTGTCTGCTCTGTGTCCATTCGCTGTGTGTTCTTCTGTGTTCGCTTGCACCCTCGGCAGCAACGGGAAATTGCGTCTTTTTTGTTGCGTCATCTTGCTGCATCAGCTCTCTATGTGTGCGGCGCCACTCGTGGGCAGGCTGCGCTTTTTTTCATGTGGGGCGGCTCTTCTCGCGGGGCGTAGTCCTTGTGCGTGGGGCACCCCTTCGCGGGGGCGCCCCTGAATGGCGGCACTCTTTGCACACATCAGCACTGTGCATGGGCCAGCTCACCACACGGGCCAGGAGGCCCTGGGTTTGAAAGCTGGACCCTCCGTATGGTAGATGGATGCTTGTGGGACTCACTCCTTGTGCATGGGACACCCCCATGCGGGGACACCCCTGCGTGGCACGGCACTCCTTGCGCGCATCAGCATTGCAAGTGGGCCAGCTCACCACACGGGCCAGGAAGCTCTGGGGATCGATCCCTGGACCTCCCATGTGGTAGGTGGACGCTCTGTCAGTTGAGCCACGTCTGCTTCCCAAAGACGCCTTATTTAACACACGCCACTGACTCACCACCACGACCTCACAGCCAAGCGCCGTGACACGGGCTTGGACGAAGTCCCTCCAGCACAGTCTTCCGGCGCTTGGGGACCCTAGACCGGGAAGGCAGCACGACGTCTGGGGGCCATTTTAAACTGGCAAAACCACCAACAAAAAGCACAAAGTGCTACACCACGGCACTAAGCACGCTGCCAAAAAGGACACACGTTTACAGCGCAAGAGAGGGCAGCGCATGCCCCGTTCCCCCTCAGCCGGGAACTGTGCTTGGGCAGCTCAGGCTCGGCACCGCTCCGTGCAGGTCGCTCAGCGTCGCCTTCGGGGTTACAAGTAACTTCTAGCGAGGATGCACATCTGCGCGTGACGAGGGTCTGCTTGCTTCCCACCCCGCGGGGGCGCCGTGGGGATGCAACGACGCAGCTCGAGCTCAGCAGACGGCAGCTGGCCGCGGCGTCCCACGCCAGCCACGGCGACTCCGCGGAGCCCCGGTGCAGCCTCCGGCCCTCGGGAGCCAGTGCGGGGAGGGCCCTTGAACAGGCCTTATTTCAGGGCCCCGCGGGTGGCGGCGCCGCCGCCGGAGCAGCCGCTGGCCCCGCGGAGGCAGCGCCTTCCCTTCGGCTGCCCGAGCGCCCGTCGGTGGCCCACCAGCCGCGCCCGCTCCTGCTTATCTGGAAGCTGCAGACGGGGCTTTTCCAACACGAGGCTTGTCACGACAGGAAGTGAGTCCAGCGGCCCCGGGGGGCCCTGCACCGGCCGCGTGTGCTGAGCCGCGGCCTCGTTCCCTGGTCCCTGGTTGGCCCATCAGCAAGTTTTTTTGATTTCCTTCCTCGTGCATGGACGTGTCTTCACCGCGTGTGTCAAGGACCAAGCCGGGTGGCAGGTACGTGGTCAGGACAGCGGAAAAACTGCGAGCCTTCAAAGCAAGTGCGTCGTGACAGGCTGCGATAAGGGCCATCGAGGAAACACAGGGGCTAAGAGGGTGGAGGACGGGGGTGGAGGGGGAGGGGGTCCCAGGGGGATGGGCTGCATGGACCAGGTCCGGGGCCACAGCATCTCCTTGGCCCTGCATGCAGGACTCTTACCTCCTCCAGGAAGTCCTCCATGACTGCCTGCCTCCCCCACCTCTGGAGACCACCGTTCCCTGAGAATGGGCTTTTCCTTCCACCACGGGGGGGTTTGAAGAACCCGTAGCACCCCCGAAGTGCTCCAGACCCGGGATCAGGCCGCTTGGGGTCAAGGCCACGGGTGCGCAGCTCCACCCCGCGGCCTCGGTCTCGGCGCCTGTCGCGTGGCGGGAACACCGGTTCCGGCTCCTGGGTCTGGTCACACCGGCCGGAGGGGGGGGGCGGGGGGGAGACATTGCCCTGGGAGGGGAAGCAGAGCTCTCTGGGGACCGGACCACAGAACGGTCGCGCGTGAACCTTACCACAGTCCCCGCGGAAGGCGCCCGCCTGCTGCCGCCTGGCAGAAAGCACCGCCCTGGCCGTCCCCCACCCACGCGGGGACCCCCGCTGACCCAGGCGTGGCCGAGGGTCGGGGCTACCGGGACGTGGCCCTTGTGCGGAAGGAACGGTCGTGGCTGTGGGACTCTGGGGTCATCTCCCCCTTCCGGGCTGGGCCCCCGCGGGGCCTCTTCCTGGCAACAGGTGGGACCACGCCGTGGCACGGGCTGCGTCCTCCCGCTCGAGGCTCCCGGCCCTGGCACGAACGACGACCGGGGCCACGGCGGACCGTGCACGTTCTTTGTTTCCCCGAAGGCCTTTCGTCTTCCCGTGCCTCTTCACTTGTTCTCTGGTCGCTCACTCATTCCTCCCGTATTTACTGGGTGCCGGGAGCGCCCCAGGGCGCCAGGGCTCTGCAGTGCCTTGGGCGCCTGCAGGTGCCCAGCCAGCCCCAGGACGCGGCCTCTTCCGTCTCTCGCAAGCCTGCACTGCGCCCATTTGAGTCCTTTGCTGGGCGAGGACCCCAGAGAATTAAAATCCTGGGTGTTGGATTAGAGTGGACTTACTGATATTCTATTCATGAACTATTGTGATTAGTAATGGAAGAAAATGTGGCCTTGGTGTGGAGAAAGTGGCCATGGTGGCTGCTGGGGGTAGGGAGTGGGAGGAAGAGATGAGAGGTGGGGGTGTTTTTGGGACTTGGAGTTGTCCTGGGTGGTGCTGCGGGGACAGTTACCGGACACTCTATGTCCTCCCATGGCCCACTGGGTGGACTGGGGGAGAGTGTGGGCTATGACGTGAACCATTGACCATGAGGTGCAGCAGTGCTCAGAGATGTATTCACCAAGTGCAGTGAATGTCTCATGATGATGGAGGAGGTTGTTGTTATGGGGGGAGAAGTGGGATAAGGGGGGTGGGGGGTTTATGGGGACCTCATATTTTTTTAATGCAGTATTAAAAAAATAAAGACAAAAAAAAAATCCTGGGTGTTGCTTGCGTTGAGCTCGACGTGCAATAGTCAACCTAGTTTCGAGCCTGGGGAGCTGAGCTTGTCACATACCCATTTCCCAGATGGTGAAGCAGGCGAGGAGGAGGCGGGGGGAGGGGGGTGCTGCACTGACCGCCTGTCCTGCTGTCACCCAGTTTGCAACGGCTCCCTCCGCAGTGGAGACAAGCATTCCTTCCAAAGGAGGTCAGGGCAGCCTGAGCAGCGTGGGGGACACACAGATCACCGGGCGCCCTTTGCCTGCCCTCTGGGCCCGGCCCCCAGGAGCTCCCAGGAGCCCCCTGCCTTGGGGGATGTGGACGCCCGCGTCCCGGGCTGGCGTGCTTGTCGAGGAGAGCAGCTAGGGACACGCGGGGCAGCTGTGTCCCCCCGAGCCTGGCGCGGGGAGCCCTGGGCCGGCCTTGTGGGCCCCGGGATGAGGGCGAGGGCACCCGCGCACACTGCCAGTTCTTCCTCGGCCCCCCTGCCCCATCCGAGGGGGCGGGGGACACCGCTCCTCCCGGGAGCCCGGAGGGAAGTGGGGGAGGAGTCTGTCCTCAGATGCCAGCGCTATTTTGGGAGCTCGCCTCGATCTGGATTCCAGGGCACGTGGGCTGTGACAGGAGCTCGGAGCAGACCCCGCTGGGAGCATGTCAGGCGCAGGGGTGCCCCCCGCCCCGCAGCTCTGACCCGGGACTTCCAAAACTGGACACAGACTCTCGCTCTCCCGGGCCCTGGTTTGTGGGCGTGGGACTCCCCTCCAACCACCCTCACCCAGTTCTGCACCCACCTGGGAGGACCCCCTGCCCAGAGCCCCGGGCTGACCTGGCGCGGCTCAGGGACACGGTTTCGGGGGGCCTGGCTTGAAATCCAACTGCACTTAGCGCCACGCCCTGCCCGAGACATACAGAGACGCCCCGGAGGCGCCCACCCTGCTGTCGCCCCAGCACCCACACCAGCTCAACTCAGTCCCGATGACGGCCGGGGGCCAGGCTGTGGATTAGCCTCATGGACACTGAGAAGTTAAGGAACCTGCCCAAGGACACACAGCTCAAAAGCAGTGGTGCTGGGGCTTGCACCCACACAGGGGACCCTGGGGAGCCTTGCCCCGGCTCACGAACTGCAGGCAGCTCTGCAGGCACATATGCATTTATCATATAACACGTTACAGTACAATGTATTATGATGCATTACATTTCAGTGCAAAACCATACAGCTTAATGTAGTACAATTCAATATAACGGAATGGAATGCAATAAAAAGTATATACGCTGTAATAACACATCTATTCCTATATAAACAGACCCTGTATTGAAGCTACCCATGTATTTACTTATATCTTTATTTACAGATTGTATTTAAAATACTTACATGAGGGAGTGGATGTGGCTCAAGTGGTTGAGCACCTGCTTCCCACATGGGAGGTTCTGGGTTTGGTTCTTGGTGCCTCCTAAAAACAACCACAACAAACAACAAGCAAACAAATGAAAAAGCCAACTCAGGGAGCTGTGGTTGAGCTCTGGCTTCCCACATATGAGGCCCTGGGTTCAATTCCCCAGTACCTCAAAAAAAAAAAAAAAAAAAGTAGGCTTTAAATGCAAAAAAAATCAAAACAAACCAAAAACCCAAAAACAAAAAAAAACTTATATGCATGCTATCTATATTTATAAAATTATAACACATTATACATGAAACACTATGTGTATTATATATAACATGTATGTACTATATATAAACATATTCACATAAATTCATATATATTCACATGAATTCATAGAAACTATTTTAATATACTTGATATATTTAGTTATATTTATTATGTATATTATACGTGTGGATACATGTGTATATGAGTATATGCAGGCACACACATATACATTTACACAAGTGTGTAAATGTATATTATGTGTTTGTGTATATGTGGGCATGTATACAAACAGAAAAAGAGATACTCTTTTTTCTACAAAGTTATCTTTAATATCTAGCTAAATAAATAACATCACATGCAAGACAAAACCACCAAAGGTTTTTACCCTAGTTAAAGGTGCAGCAACTATTCTAAATTCTAAAACTAAACATCTGTGTATAAGAAATCACCTTGATTAAAGTTTTTCAAGTTTAATTATTCCTCCTTAAATAATTTAAAATTCTATATTGAACAAAGCAGATACAAATGTATTTATGTAACTTAACTTTAAACACAAAGTATGGCTTAAAAGTCATTAATTACTTCTGCATCATCATAATATATGAGCATCCTTTAGAGAGCATTATTCTTAGTTCAAATGAATGCATTGTACACACCTACAGATAATATAAACCAAATTACTCTGCCCCAAATAGGAATAAAGTATTAGGATACCAACAAAACTAATTAATTTCTAGAAATTTTGGTAAACATCATAAGCAATTTAATATAATTCAAGACACATAAGATTTACAGGGCTTATAGTACACGTATATACAAACAAACAGAGAAAAAGAGAGACACTTTTTAAAACAACTTTATTGAGATATAATTCACATACCATATGACTTACCAATTTAAAGTATACAAAAATTCAGTGGCTTTAGGTAAATTCACAGATTTGTGCATCTATCACCACAATCAATTTTAGAACATTTTCATTACCTTAAAAAGAAACTCTCCATACCTTAGCTATCATCACTGATCCCCAGCCCATGGTAACTACTGCTGTACTTCCTGTCTTATAGATTAGGCTTTTCTGGATATTTCCTATAAATGGAATCATACAATGCATGGCCTTTTGTGTCTGGTTTCCTTAACACAGCATAATCTTTTCAAGGTTCATCCATACTATAGCAGGTATCAGAATTTCACTACTCTTTATGGCTGAATAAAATTTCACTGTATGAATATACCACATTTTGTGTATCCATTCATCAGATGGTGGCCTTTTGGGTTGTTTCTACTTTTTAGCTATTATGAATTATGCTGCGGTGGACATTCATGTACAAGTTTTTGTGTGGACGTATGTTTTCAGTTCTCTTGGGTATATAAACCTATATTTAACCATTTGAGGAACTGCCAGACTGTTTTCCAGTCACTGCACCATTTTACTTTCCCACCGTTGATGAACTAGGGGTCCAATTTATCTGAATCCTTGCCAATACTTGTTATTTTCCATTATTTAAATAATAGTCACCCTAATCGTTGCTATTGTGGTTTTGATTTGCACTTCCCTAATGACCTTTGATCTGGAATAACCTTTCATGTGCTTTTGGCCATTTGTATGTTTTCTTTGGATAAATGTCTATACTGTTCATTTTAAAGTTGGGTTGTCTTTCCGTTGCTGGCTTGTGGGAGTTCTTCATATATTCTGGATACTAAACCTTTATCAGATATATGATTTGTAACTATCTTCTCACTTCTGTAGGTTGACTTTTCCCTATCTTGATAATATTTTAAGAAACCATTGCCAAAATCCAAGGTCTTGTAGATTTTCTCGTATTTTCCTTTTAATATATGGCTTTAGCCCTTAAGTTAAGGACATTGACCCATTTTGAGTTAATTTTTCTGCAGGGTGTGAGGTGGGAACCTAACTTCATTCATTTGCATGTGGCTATCCAGTTGTCCCAGCACTATTTGTTGGTGCCTTGTTGAAAATCCATTGACCGTAAATGTGAGGGTTTATTTCTGGACTCTCAATTCCGTTCCATTGATATACTTGTCATCCTTATGCCAGGACCACACTCTTTTGATGACTGTAGTTTTGTATTAAGTTTTGAAGTTGGGAAATTCAATCCTTCAATTTTGTTCTTCTTTTTTCAAGATTGGTTTGGCTGTTCTGGGTCGCTTGCATTTCAAAATGAACTTGAGGATCAGCTTGTCAATTTCTGCAAATAAGTCTACTGGGATTTTGATAGGGATTTTGTTGAGTCTGTAGAAGGATTTGTGGAGTACAGCCATCTCAACCACGTCAAATCTTCTGATGTGCGAACCTGAGGTGTCTTTCCATTATTTAGATCTTCTTTCATTTCTTTCAGCTCTGTTTTGTAGTTTTCAGAGTGTAAGTTCTTTTGTTAAATTCTTTTGTAAATTCCTAGTGTATCCTATTCTTTTTGATGCTATTGTAAATGGGATTTTAAAAATTTTATTATTTTTTTCTCATTGCTACTGTGTAGAAATATAACTGATTTTTGTATGTTGATCTTATGTCCTGCCACATTGCTGAACTTATTAGCTCTAATAGTTTTGTTCTGTTTTTTTTTGTCCTTAGGATTTTCTATATACAAGATCATGTTATTCGCAAAAATAGTTTTACTTCTTCCTTTCCAAGCTGGGCACCTTTTATTTCTTTATTTTATCCAGTTGCCCTGGCTAGTGCCTCCAGTACAATATTCAACAGAATCGGTGACAGCAGGCATTTGGGGGGAAAGCACCCAATCTCTCACCATGAAGCATGAAGTTAGATGTGGAATTTTTTGTAAATGCCCCTTTTTTTTAGGTTGAGGAATTTCCCTTGAATTCCTGGTTTGTTAAGTACTGTTGCTGTGGTTTTTTAATCATTTTGTAAAATGCTTTTTTGGAGAAATGCCCTCTTCTCATATGACCCAGGTGAGTCAACTCTTCCTTCCGAGGGTGAAAATCCAATGTCCGAGCAAAAAGCTATTGGCCGGATCTTGTCCAGGCGCTTCTATAGCTCTGCTCCCAGAGGGGTTAACCCGGAGTCCTTGCTGGAAATGACGGCAGCAGCGCGCGGTCCCCGAGCCGGGAAGCGCTCCTCTGCTCGGGATCCCGGGCCTGTAAACGGGCCCCCAGCCCCGCGCGGGCGGCCGGCGCGCCCCGGGCCCCGCGCTCACGCCGCCCCGTCCCGCAGGCCTACGAGAAGCGCTTCCCCACCTGCCCGCAGATCCCCGTCTTCCTGGGCAGCGAGGTCCTGAGCGAGTCGCTCAGCGCCGACGGCGCGGTGCACGTGGTGGAGCGGAGCTGCCGGCTGCGGGTGGAGGCGCCGCGGCTGCTGCGCAAGGTGCGCGCGGGGCTGCGGGCCCGAGAGGAGGCGAGGGCGGCGGTGGAGGGAGCGGGGGCGCTGGGCGGGCGGGGTCCCCGGGATTCGTGGATCCCCGTCCCGGCAGACCAGACCAGGTGCGGGGGGCTGCGCGGTGGGGTCCGGGGAGTAGAGGGGGGCGGTGGGGGGTGGGGTACCGGGGCTCCACAGGTGCAGGGGTCTGAGTCTGGGCAGACCAGATTGGGGTCGGGAATTCTGAGGGACCAGGGCCGGGCAGGTGGCAGGATTGAGGGAACGGGGTTCGGGTCCGGAGGGGGCCGGGCTGGGGCAGGGCGCGAGGCGGCGAGGCGGAGGTACCGGGAGCACGGCGGCACCGGGTATCTCGATTTCGGGACTCCGGGGGCGGCCGCAGGGGGGGGCAGGAGGAGCCCGCGGGACGCGTGTCGCCACCCCCCGCGCCCTCTCCAGCCGCGTGCTCCTTTCTCCTGCAGATCGCGGGAGTAGAGCATGTGGTCTTCGTGCAGAAAAACACCTTGAACTGGAAGGAGAGGACGCTCCTCATCGAGGCGCACAACGAGACGTTTGCCAGCCGCGTCGTGGTCAATGAGAACTGCAGCTACACGGTGAGCACAGGCGGGCACGTCCACCTGGAGCGACCCTGGCAGCCACCGCTGTGCCCAGAGCTTTGCTGTGGCCTCCCTCTCTCCTAAGGTGGCCAGATGAGATGGTGAAGCCCAATGACATTTGAGGTTCAGACCAACAATTGATACTTTTTTGGTATAAGCATGTCTCAAATAGGGTTTGGGACATACTTATGCTAAAAAAGTATCAATTGTTGATCTGCAGTTCAAATGTGACTGTGGGGCTTGTATTTTATTTTTGTGCTAAATCTGGCAACGTTATTCCCTCCTTCCTTTCTTCCCTCCTTCCCTTCTTTGTGAAACTGTGCCTCAATTTCCTCACATCCTTCAAATGGGGTTACTAGCTGCACCCAACATCTGGGGTGCGGTGAGGAGTAAATGACGTGGAACAGCCAAACCCGCGAGACCAGTTTCTGGCACATACTGAGTCCTATACCGTACCTTTCGACATAATTGGTTGTTATTATTAATCTCCAATATGGACTGATTGGACACCAGTCTGCCTGGCCACTGCCCTCTGGGGCTTCCTTTCTGGTGGGAGACACAGAAAAGAAACAAAAGCAAACAACAGATACCCACATCTTTGTCACAAGTGCTAAGAAGGAACCGAGCAGAGAGAATTTGGAAAAGAAGAGGACTTGCTTAAATACCTTTGGCCCCCCAGGCCTCTCTGAGGGGGTGTCATTTAAGCTGAGAGTTGAGGATGAGGGGGGACACGTCCTGGGAACGGCTGGGAATGGGGTGAAGACCCTGCGGCTGGCGGGCCTCGGGGCCCCGCCCCTGGTAGCTTCGAGGTCTGGGGGGCCTTCGGGGCTCCTCTCTTGGGAGTGGAAGGGGAGAGGGGCGGAGAAGGAAAGTGCAGAGAGCCTGGCTCAGGCAGACACGCCTGGACCGTCCCAGCTCCAGCTCCGCCGCTGTCCGGCTGAGTGGCCTCGAGCCGTTGCTGCAGCGCCCTGGGCCACCCTTTCCATTTCTGAGAAATGGAGGCGTTAATGGAAACCGCCTCTCTGGGTTGCTCTGAGGATCAAGCCAGATAAGTTAGGGAGAGCCCCTTAGCCCATGCTCGACCCCTAAACGGCGTTTGCACGGCGTACTCCGCGTCGTGATGGTGTAGCAGAGGGGCGTTTGGCTTTGTCCTTGCCCAGCCCCCTGCCAAGGGACCTGGCCTTGCTCACCCTAGCAGGGTCCTCGTATACAGCAGGCATCCAGCCTATGTCCCTCGCTTTTCCTGGGGCCTCCTGGATGTTCACATGTTTACATCTGGGCTGTGCGGGTTTTTAAAGACTGTTAACAGTGCATGGGGTTTCCCAGTGTGAGTTCTTCCAGCAGCTGAAGCAGAACCATTGAGGCTGCTTGTGAAATGCAGATTCCCCGGCTCTACCCTTCACCGGGGGGTGGGCCTATCAATCTGCCTATTTAATGGACTCCCAGGTGACACTTCTGCTCACACAGGTGCCAGTAGCACGAGATGGGGTCTGCAGAGCAGCTCTGTCAATGCAGTTGGCTTTGCTGTTTCTATACTTCTATTTCATGTGTAAATTTTATCTATATGTAATACCTGTTATATCATATACACATTCTATGCATTCTTTACAGATAGTTACGTAGATACAACTTTTCCAGGGCGGGGGCACAGATAATCAGACCTGCCTTCTCCTGGCCCCGCACTGGGAGGCTCTTTGCTCCTTAGTGGTTTAGTCGCTGCCGGCTTCTCTGGGCGGGGTCCCTGGTCCTGCCAGCCCCTCTCGTGTTGTGACTGTGACGTGCCATCCACAGCTTGCTCTGGGTGGGCCCCTGGCACCTGCAGATGATGGGGGCAAAGGTCCCGGCCTCCCCCTACCGTGGCTCTGTCGTCGCCCCCACCTCTTTCAGGTCCACCCTGAGAACGAGGAGTGGACTTGCTTCGAGCAGTCCGCCTCCCTGGACGTCCGCTCCTTCTTCGGCTTCGAGAGTGCCTTGGAGAAGATCGCCATGAAGCAGTACACGGCCAGCGTCAAGAGGGTGAGAGGCGGGCTGGCTCGGTCGCCGGAGGAAGTCGCCCGGACCAGGGAGGCCCTGTCCTGGTTCAGACGCCCTCCGTCCCCTGACAGCCGCGTGACTTTGGGCGAGATCGTCCCCCTTCCCGGGCCTCAGTGCCCTCACCTGTCAAGTGGGTGTGACAGTAATAAGCATGTCACGTGAGAGTGGGCGGAAAGCGCTTGACCTGTAGTGGGTGCACCGTCATCTTTTTTCCAACCGCACCCCAACATCAGGGCTTCGGGTGTGAGCTCTCTGGGTGGAGGAGGGACGGTTGGGGTGCTTTTTCCTGGTTAAAATGACTGTTGGTTTGAAGAGCTCAGACCCATCCCTGAGAACAGGGGCCTTTTGGTTCACCGAAACAGGTCGAATTCCTTTTCAGAATATATGTTGCCCACATGTTACCACTATAACAATGATCACTGAGCTGTTTTGCATTCTCCTTTGCGTACTGAATCTTGGAAACCTGTCATGCATTTTATACTGATGCCACGTCTCCATTCGAGCCAGCCACATCCCAACGGCTCGGTGGCCACGGGGCAGGGCCGGGTGGCACCCCGGGTAGGTGACCCCACGCTGCTGCGTCCCCGCGGCCGCCGGGCCCCCGCGCTGACGCCTCCTGGTCCTCGCTGGCTTGCAGGGGAAGGAGGTGATCGAGCACTACCTGAATGAGCTCATCTCGCGGGGCGTCTCCCACGTCCCCCGGTGGTCGCCCGCTCCTGTCGGCGAGGAGGGTGCTCCCACGCAGGTCCGGCCGCGGGACCCTGGCTCCCCGGAGGCCGGCAGGCCCAGCAGTGCCCTGGGCCCCGCCCTGGAGACCGTCGCTCCGGAAGGTAAGTCACCGCAGGCGAGGCCAGCGGCGGGTCGGGGTCCCGGGGTCCCCCACAGTCCTCGGAAACCCTTGCCCGCTCTGGGGTGGGGGGAGAGCCACAGGTCCCCTCGGGCACGGGGTCTGGGTTGACCTCTGCCCTCTCCTGTTGCGCTCTCTCTGTCCTGGCCCGAGAGCCAGGCCTGGTGTATTTCTAGGTTAGAATCGCCCTCTGGGGCCTCGGCACTGCCATCATCTCTGGTTTTATTTCTATTTTTGATTATATGAGTCATGCATGATCATGGCAGGAAAAAAATCATAGATGATAAAATCAAACTGCTCAGGAGATGTAAAGCAGGATGAAGACTGCTTCCCCCTCCCTGGACCCAACAGTAGCTTTCTGTTTATTTTTTTATTTTTTAAAGATTTATTTATTCATTTATTTCTCTCTCCTTTCCCCCCACCCCGGTTGTCTGTTCTGCTATTTTGCTGCGTCTTCTTTGTCCGCTTCTGTTGTTGTCAGCGGCACAGGAATCTGTGTTTCTTTTTGCTGTGTCATCTTGTGTCATTTCTCCGTGTGTGCGGTGCCATTCCTGGGCAGGCTGCACTTTCTTTCGCTCTGGGCAGCTCTCCTTACAGGTTGCACTCCTTGCGCGTGGGGCTCCCCTATGCGGGGACACCCCTGCATGGCAGGGCACTCCTTGCGCGCATCAGCACTGCACATGGGCCAGCTCCACACGGGTCAAGGAGGCCCGGGGTTTGAACCGGGGACCGTCCCATGTGGTAGATGGACGCCCTAACCACTGGGCCAAGTCCGTCTCCTAGTTTTCTGTTTATATTTCCTGGGTGTTACTTGCATTGATGGCATATATAGGGCCATAAGTATATATGTATATGTGCACACATGTATGTATAGACACATGTATGTATAATGTATGTTGAACAAATAAGAGCATATTACACACCATATTTGGCCATTAGCTTTCCTCCCGTCCATTAATGTTTCCTTTTTTTTTTTAAGATTTATTTTTTATTTGTTTCTCTCCCTCCCCCCCCACCAGTTGTCTGCTCTCTGCGTCCATCTGTGACTGCTTCTATCCTTATCAGCGGCACCAGGAATCTGTGTTTCTTTTTGTTGCGTCATCTTGTGTCAGCTCTCCATGTGTGCAGCACCATTCCTGGGCAGGCTGCACTTTCTTTCGCACTTGGTGACTCCCCTTACGGGGCGCACTTCTTGTGTGTGGGGCTCCCCTACGTGGGGGACACCCCTGCGTGGCAGGGCACTCCTTGCGCGCATCAGCCCTGCACATGGGCCAACTCCACACGGGTCAAGGAGGCCCGGGGTTTGAACTGCGGACCTCCCATGTGGTAGGCGGACGCCCTATCCATTGGGTCAAGTCCATTTCCCTATTAATGTTTCTTGAACTACTTTCCTATTGGTGCAGTATCATTTTATAAGACCATGCCACAGTATTCTCTGGTGTAGCTGCCCCATAAGTGATTTAGCTTGTCTTCTAATGATGGACATTTAGACTTTCAGTTTAAAAATGAAAAAACAATGCAGAACATCTTTGTACTTTGGGGTGTTTTAAAAATATATCTGTATGCATAAAGATTTCAAAATGGAATTGCTGGGTCAAAGGTTATGTGTAATTAAAATTTTGGTAGATATTATCAGTTTACCCTCCAAGGAAGTTGTCCTAAGCAATGTTCCTATGGAAAGTGTCTGTTTATTCCTAAATTCCTTCCCCATTCCCCATGAGACTGTTATTAAAAGTTTTAAACTTCTGAAAGCTAAAGAATGATCACTGGTAGATTAGTAATCAATTCATTGATTGTGAGTGAGGTCAAGTATTTTTTTCATGTTAAGTAACCCTTTGTTATCCTTTCTTTGTGAATTCCTGTTCTCATTCTGTGCCCATTTTCCTATTTGCTCACTGATGTCTTATTGCTTTGTAAGCATTCTTTGTTTATTAAGGCAATCACCCCTTGGTCATATTTCAGACTTTGATTGACATGGAAAACATTCACAATGTCACGTGAAAAGAAACATAAACAAGCGAACAACTAGGACACAGATCTGTACATATGCCACAGACGCAGATTTTAAAACGTGCTCGTGTGTTTCCTTTAGAGCCACTTGAGTGACTGCCACGTAATGAGCACACCTGGGGCCACCATCAGGGAGAACCACATTCACTCAGCAGGGGTTTATGCCCCAGCGACCCTGTGCCATCTGCCGTTGTGTGCGCACTGGCTTTTCCTAAAACAAGACCTTCCCCTGCCCTTCCTGGGCTCACACCCAGCGGTGCCCCTCGCTGGCTTGTCTCGGCTGGGGCTCGTCCCGTGCCCCAAAAGGGCGGGCACTCGGGATGGCTGGCACAAGGCCCAGTCCTGCCCCTGCCTCCCCGTTCCCAACCACTGAGCCTTTGTGCTGAGCAGTAGGAAGGGCCTTCACCTGGACCTCGAGGCAGGAGGGTGCCGGGGTCCTCTGGCTGGCCAGTGGGGCCTGGACAGTCCCCTGAGCATCCCTCCTGCCTCTATTTACCCAGATGCCTCCTGGCACAGCTGGGGTGACGCCTGGTCCGGGGCTTCTCTGTTTTGGGGGATCCATTGCTGCTGGAAGCGCAGAGCTTCCGTTTGTTCTCCTGCTGGGCCATCTGTGCACAAAGACCTGGTTGTGCCCAGATGGGCCGCTGCTTCGTGCGCCGTCTCCGCCTGCTGCCGGGCTGCCGGGCTGCCACTGGGAGAATAAGAGCTAAGCGCGGGGGCTCGGGCCTCAGGCCGGGGGCACGGCCTGCCAGTGCCTGCCCCAGACGGCCCGTGGTGCATGGTGGCTTTGTGGGGAGGGAGGGGTTCAAGGTTCCATCTGCCGAGGGTCTCACATCCCAGGAGGAGGCTGGGGAGGGGGAGCACACAGGCAGCTTACGCTCGCCCCCAGCCTCCTCGGCGCCGGGTGCACCGCGTGTGTCCCCGTTTGCGTTGGTGACCTCTCCCACCTCTCAAGTGGGAGCACTGGTGAGGCCAGAGGTGTCGGGGGGCCCCACGGGGGTGCTGGGAGCATCCCCCAGCCCTCAACGGGCACGAGCTCGTCTTGTAATAATCTCAACAGCCCCAGCGGGTGGGATGATGATTTCGTGTCTTTCGGAGGGTCAAAGAGGAGAAAGCACGAGCCACGGGGAGAGCTGGGTGACGAATCAGTGGGGAGATGTTGTGGATCTGGGGCGCACGCGGCTGCTATCGGGAGAAGGGGGCCCAGCCTCACCTGGATCCGCGTTTTGGTGTGAGGGTGGCCCATGGCCGGGCACGTGGCCCAGACCATGTGGGCCCCCGTCTTCTCCTGAAACCCGCCTGCTTCTTCCTTCTCCAAGGGGACAAGCTGGACGCCGACTACATCGAGAGGTGCCTGGGCCACCTCACGCCCATGCAGGAGAGCTGCCTGATCCAGCTGCGCCACTGGCTGCAGGAGACCCACGAGGGCAAGGTGGGCGCAGGGGTGCGCCTGCCGGAGCCGGGGCGGGAGGTGGCGTGCTGACATGCGAGCACTGTGAACGGTTACTTTGGTTGTAGAATGCCTCGTGCATCCAAAACCTGTGCCATGCACACCACCGATGGCCCAGTTTTCAACCTCGGCCCTGCGGGCGTCAGGGGCCTTCCCGTGCACACTGCAGGGGACTCAGCTGCCTCCCTGGTCTCCATCCTCGCGGTGCCAGCTATTTCCTGCTTCCCGTGGTGACCACCAAAAATGTCCCCGAATGCCCCTGGCTGAGAACCCCTGTTGCATGCACTGTGCTCTCGAAACCACGCGTGCTGCTCTTTCCAAGAGCGCCGTCTTGAGCCCGGGGGATCTTGCCTTTCAGCTCTGTCCCGCTAACGTGCGGCAGGAGGACCCAGGCGGCGATGAGCCGCGCAGGCCACCCCGTGGCCCCCTCCCTGCCCTGCTGTCGGGCAGATCCCAGCTCAGTGTCTGCAGCTGTGATGGGGACCTCGTCGGCTGCGCCTGGATCTCCTGAGTTGGGAGCTCAAACGTGATGGCTTTCTCCCGCCTTCTCTCCCAGATTCCCAAAGACGAGCACATCCTCCGGTTCCTGCGCGCGCGGGACTTCCACCTCGACAAGGCCCGGGACATGCTGTGCCAGTCCCTGAGCTGGCGAAAGCAGCACCAGGTGGACCTGCTGCTCCAGAGCTGGCGGCCCCCGGCCCTCCTGGAGGAGTTCTTCGCGGGGGGCTGGCACTACCAGGACATAGGTGCGCCCCTTTACCTGCAGAGCTTGCGACACACCTTGGTCAGTCTTATCCTAGCGTCTTTTGACTCTTCTGGAGATGCCTTCGAGGTGACGGCCCAGCCCCCCCAAGAAGGCGGAGCCAGAACTGACCTCTGGGCTTGAGGCCAGACATTCCTTTCCTGGGGGACCCCCCCCCAACCCCGTCATCACTTTGGGTACTTGTGACCGTAAAAGAAATGGCCACGTGGATATATTTTCTGGTAAATTTCCATTGAAGCCAGAGCTTATTAAACATTTCAACGTCCTTTATTTTATTTTTAGATTTTATTGATTTATTTATTTCTCCCCCCCCCCCCCATTGTCTGCTCTCTGTGTCCATTTGCTGTGTGTTCTTCTGTGTCTGCTTGTATTCTCATTAGGTGGCTCCAGGAACTGATCCTGGGATCTTCTGGAGTGGGAGAGAGGCGATCATTCTCTTGTGCAACCCCAGCTCCCTGATCTGCTGCGTCTCTTATTATCTCTCCTCTGTGTCTCTCTCTTTTTTTTAAAAGATTTATTTATTTATTTTTTATTGATTTCTCTCCTCTCCCCACCCCCCCCAGTTGTCTTCTCTCTGTGTCCATTTGCTGTGTGTTCTTCTGTGACCGCTTCTGTACTTATCAGCAGCACTGAGAATCTGTGTCTCCTTTTGTTGTGTCATCTTGCTGCATCAGCTCTCTGTGTGTGCGGCACCATTCCTGGGCAGGCTACACTTTCTTTCGCACTGGGCGGCTCTCCTTACGGGGTGCACTCCTTGCGCGTGGGGCTCCCCTATGTGGGGGACACCCCTGTGCGGCAGGGCACTCCTCGCGCGCATCAGCACTGCACATGGGCCAGCTGTACATGGGTCAAGGAGGCCCGGGGTTTGAACCGCGGACCTCCCATGTGGTAGATGGACGCCCTAAACACTGGGCCAAGTCGGCTTCCGCCTATGTCTCTGTTTGTTGTATCATCTGGCTATGCCAGCTCTCCACATGGGCCAGCATTACTGTGCAGGGCAGCACTCCTGCGAGGGGCAGTACGCCATGCAGGCCAGCACTCCGCGTGGGCCAGCTCACCATGTGGGCCAGCTTGCCTTCACCAGGAGGCCCTGAGCATTGAACCCTGGACCTCCTATATGGTAGACAGTAGCCCAATTGCTTGAGCCACATCCGCTTCCCAGTGTCCTTTATTTTAAAAAATCACGTATACATCCATCGATCAGGGAAAACGTTGAACCCTCCTGATGAATCTTACTAGTTTCCTAGTCGTAGCACCTCCCAGACCTTCATTCCTTTTTTATGCCGATAAGACCCGCAGTGGGGCTAGACCACTTTGTGCTCAGCCATCACCCGTGGTGGCTTCCACCTTTGGCTACTGCGAGTAACCCTGCTACGAGCACTCATGTCTGAGTGTCCCTCAGTCCCTGCTGTCAGCCCTTTTGAGGACACATACCCAAGAGCGGGCTGCCGGCCGTGTCCTTATTTTTAACACTTCTGCCGTTTCTGTCTTCCAGCTCTTTCGGAAGCAGGCAGGGGCTCAGTCAATAAACGAGTGGATGGGCCTGGGGACCGTGGCATCCCGTCCTCCGCGGAGGGGACGTCCTCGTCACTGGCTCTGACAGCCCCCCGCAATGACCGTCTCTTCTCTGCTCTTTCCCCCCAGATGGCCGCCCCCTCTACGTCCTCCGCCTCGGCCAGATGGACACCAAGGGCTTGATGAAGGCGCTGGGCGAGGAGGCGCTGCTGCGGCACGTGAGTGCGGCCGCGCCCCGGCACCCCGGGGCCTGTGCGGTGTGGGGATGAGGCACGCCTCTCACCCTCTCCGTCTCTCAGGTCCTCTGCGTGCACGAGGAAGGACAGAAGAGGTGCGAGGGGAGCACGAAGCAGCTCGGCCGTCCCATCAGGCAAGTTCCGGGGCTGGCGCGGGCCCCTGCGCAGGCAGAGCGGCCGAGGCTCGCCGGGCAGTGCTCGCACACACCGCCTCGCGCAGTTCCTACGAGGCCTCCACGGGGCCAGGGACTGTGTCCATGGCCACGAGGCTTTTGGCGTGGGGATTCGAACCCGCGCCTGTCTGGCCCTGGGGACGGGAGCCTGGTCCTGTGCTCTACGTCCACCTCTCCTTCCCCTTTGGAGGCCAGCTCTCCCACCCCAGGTCCCACCCCAGCCGTCTCCCAGGCAGGCACCTTCCGGGTACCGGGTTCATCCGGCCACCCGCTGTCCCTCTCTGGCATCCTTAAATTTCTCATCCTCAGCCGAGTTTCCCACGACCAGCATTTTGCAGCGGCATTCCCCAAAGGCCGTGACCTTTTTCTGAGCCCCGGCTTCCTCTTCTGTAGAGGGGGGCAGTTAAGACCTCCTGGAGTTTCCATGTGGGTTATCAAAAGTATAACTGATTAGAGAAAAAATAATGCAGACACACAGCGTGCCCTTCCACGACTCTCCTTGATTTAGCTCATCCTCGTCAGAGCCCTGCGAGGGAGGACCTGCTCCCTAAGATTTTATCCCCAAATGGCCTGATTTTTGTGAAAATTAGGTCCTTTGCCATTTGGAGATTTCCTAAGAAGACGTGCACTGGGTGGGTGGGTGGGGGGGGGGGGGTGAAGCAAGCAGGCAGGGGAGGAAGGAGCTCCTTGCAGAGGTGTGGGCAGGGCTAAGGGAACAAACGCTTCCAGGGACTGAGCAAGTGCAGTCAGACTGTCCTTTTCCCCACTAGCACTAATGAAACGGAGGCACAGAGAGGTTAAGGGAGTTGAGCAAAGGCACACAGTAAGCAGCAGAGCTGGAACTCGAACCCAGCCCTCAGGCCCCTGAGTGCAGGTGCTTCGCCCCTACGCTCGCCCTTCTTATAACAGCGATAAGAACTAGGTTTCATCATGTGTGCGCTCTGGGTCAGGCCTCACAAAGGCTGCACCCGTGCCCTCCCGTTTAATCCCAGCATTGCTTGAGATGGTGACTGTCGTTGCCAGTGTCCTGACGCGTCAAGTTGGGACAATGTCACGGGCCGGGGGTGAGATCGGATCCACGCTCTGAACCTCTGCCGTGTGGCCTCCCCGTGGTGGCAGGACCCCTGAGAGTGCCCTGTGCCCCTGCCCCCTCCTCCCAGCCCTGCCCACTGAGCTGCCTGTCTGTCCCTCCCTGTCGGGGGCTGGGGAGAGCTGAGCTGGAGCCAGGTCCATCTCTGCAGGGGGGCTGGGGAGGGGTGAGCTGGAACCAGGTCCCTCCCTGTAAGGGGGCTGGGGAAGGGTGACTGGAGCCGGGTCTCTCCCTGCAGGGTGGGGGAGGGCTGAGCTGAGCCAGGTCCCTCCCTGTAGGGGGATGGGGAGGGCTGAGCTGGAGCCAGGCCCCTCTCTGTAGGGTCCCGGGGAGGGCTGAGCTGAGCCGGGTCCCTCCCTGCAGGGCCGGGGAGGGCTGAGCTGAGCCGGGTCCCTCCCTGTAAGGGGGCTGGGGAGGGGTGCCTGGAGCCGGGTCCCTCCCTGTAGGGGGGCTGGGGAGAGCTGAGCTGAGCCGGGTCCCTCCCTGTAGGGGGGCTGGGGAGAGCTGAGCTGAGCCGGGTCCCTCCCTGTAAGGGGGCTGGGGAGGGGTGCCTGGAGCCGGGTCCCTCCCTGCAGGGCGGGGGAGGGCTGAGCTGAGCCGGGGCCGTCTCCACCGCAGCTCCTGGACCTGCCTGGTGGACCTGGAGGGCCTGAGCATGCGGCACCTGTGGCGCCCGGGCGTGCGGGCCCTGCTGCGCATGATCGCCGTGGTCGAGGACAACTACCCCGAGACTCTGGGCCGCCTGCTTATCGTGCGGACGCCCCGCGTCTTTCCGGTGCTCTGGACGCTGGTGAGAGCGGGAGCGGGGCCCTGCCACCGCCCTGCCCGGCCTCCTCCTGCACGGGTCCCGGGCAGTGTGGCTGCGACGCGCTCCACGCGTCCTGGGGGTCACCCTCTAAGGTGCGGCACACCCCGAGGCAAGGCCGTGCCCACGAGCGGTCACTGCCCGCTCCCCCGGCCCCCCATCCCTGGCGGCCACGATGGCTCTCGGTCTCTGGATTGGCCTGTTCTGGACGTTTCATAGAACAGGAATCCACAGCGTGGCCTTGGGGCCTGTCTGCTCTCAGCAGGCACAGCGTCCCCACGGCTCGGCTCCTGCAGCGGGCGGCGGTATCGCGGGCCTTTTGATGGCCAGACGGTGCTCGGTGGGGTGGACGGGCCCTTGCGTCCGTCCACTGTCCCATTCCTTTGATGGGAGGGTCACGCTCGGACCTGTGCCCAGGGCTCCCGTGAGCTGGTGCCAGGGTGTCTGAGCCCCGGGCTGTGGGGCAGGCATTAGAAAACTTTTCCTGCCCCCAACCCACAGGAGGACATTAATTTTATGGTGCAACCCAGTGTGTGCATGTCCACCCAACGAGGCCCACAAAACCAGGCTCTCCTTAACGCGTTACAGTCCCCTCTGCTCCTCTTTTCCATTCCATTAAAAATGTGCTCGTCTCGAGCCACTGTGGATTGCAGAACCCACCGGTAGGAGGTCACTTGGGGTGGAAAACCAGTGTTCAAAACGGGGTTCTGGGAGCAATGCAGAGCCTCAGGCCCCGCCCAGAGCTAGAGTCAGAATCTGCAGCTTTTTAAGTTTTTATTTCTTTCTCTTCCCTTCTTCGCCCCCTAGTTGTCTGCTCTCTGTGTCCATTTGCTGTGTGTTCTTCTGTATCCACTTGGATTCTTGTCAGTGGCACAGGGAATCTGTGTTTCTTTTTGTTGCGTCATCTTGCTGCGTCAGCTCTCTGTGTGTGTGGCACCACTCCTGGGCAGGCTGCACTTTTTTTGCGTGAGGTGGTTCTCCTTATGGGGCACACTCCTTGCACGTGGGGTTCCCCTATGCGGGGGACACCCCTGCGTGACACGGCACTCCTGGCACGCATCAGCACTGCACGTGGGCCAGCTCCACATGTGTCAGGTCACCAGACAGGTCAGGAGGCCCTGGGTTTGAATCCTGGGCCTCCCATGTGGTAGGCGGACGCCCTATCGGTTGATCCAAATCCACTTCCCAGAATCTGCAGCTTAACCAGCTCCCCAGGGAATCTTCTGAGATGGGTGCCTGTAAGTGGGGGTGAGAACAAGAGGGCCGAGGCCGGGGAATTGAAAACTAAGTGCCTTCATTTTTTTTGCTATGTGCCAGGCACCTTTCTAGGCCCTGGGGAGTCAGCCGCTAACGTGCCAGCCACGGTGCGTCCCCCATCGTCACGGGGATGGAGGTTCATCAGCCCCATGAGTGACCACGTAATGGTTCTCCATGGCAAGGCCCTGGAGTTCTGGGTTCCCACGCTAAGCTGGTGGTGGGGGGCATGGTGTAGACTGGAGAATCCGGAAGGGGCTGTCCTTGGGCTGGGAGGAGCCGGAGTCAGCAGCCCAGGGAGGGAGGAGAATTGCGGCAGGTGAAGGGAGTAGCTCAGACGAAGGCCCGAGGCAGGACCGAGCTCGATGCTCTTGAGGATGGACAGGTCCTGGGTGGCTGGGGCAAGGAGGAGGCTGGGGAGGTATCCAGGGGCAGCTCCCGCCAAGTTCAGACCAGGGTAAAGCAGGGACCTTGCCTGGGGGTAGGGAGCCATGGGAGGTTTTCCAGCAGGGGAGAGCCGTGAGCCGACGTCCAGGACAGAAGTTTCTGCTCTTTGTGAGAAGTAGGTCCTTTGCTGCTTGGGGATTTCCTAAAACGGCGTACATTACCGTGGGTGGCTGGGTGGTTGCTGTGGCCCCTGCAAGGCCCAAGCGATCCTGTCTTCCAGCCGGGCTGCAGAGCAGGAGCTGGGCGAGGGACAGGCAGACCCTGCTGCTCAGGGTTTTTTTAATTTTAAAAAAATTTACTGACGTATATCACTCATATATAAACATACATAAACGATAGGTGTATAGTAAAAGTTGTGAACTTACAAAACAAACAAATGTAACATCATACAGGGCTCTCATACCTCACCCTACCACCAATACCTTGCATTGCTGTGAAACATTTTTAACTAATGATTACAGAGCATCGTCAAAATATTGCTATTATTATCTTTATATCATTTATATATGAACATACATAAACAATAAGTGTATAGTAAAAGTTGGGAACTTACAAAGCAAATATGCATAACGTCATACAGGGGTCCCACACATCAACCCTCCACCAACACCTTGCATTGTCATGAGACGTTTGTTACAAATTATGAAAGAATATTGTCAAAATCTTACTACTAATTGGAGTCCTTATCTTACATTAGTTGTATTTTCCCCCAACCCATCCTATTATTATTTTTAAAATATACTCTTTTGAGAGAAGTTGTAAACTTACAAAATAATCATGCACATGTGAAGAATTCCCAAATAATACCCCTCTATCAACACACCACACTGTGGTGGAACATTTGCTACAGGTAAGATGTTATCATCTGATTGTTACCACGTCCATAGTGTACATTTGGCACACTTTCCATACTCCCCCATTATCAACACAGTACATCTTTGGCATAGATGCAAGCATATTACATTATTACTGCTAACCACAGTCCATAGGTCACTCCACTTGTATCTTTCCCATGCTTCTCCACATTTCCACCATCCTGCAATAATGATGTACATTTGCTCTAGCTAACAAAGGACACTCTTGCATCTGTACCATCAACCATAATTCTTATCCACTTTGGGTTTACTGTGCTGTTCAGTTCCTAGATTATTCTCTAGCATTCTGTCAATTGGCATTTACATACCTAGACTACCATTTTCAGCCATCCCCATTTATAAACTAGCTGTTACTCACTACAGTATGTTACCATCAACTCTATACATTTCCACACTTTCACAGTAAAGCTAATTAAAACTTCTACATACATTAAACATCAGTAGTCCTTTCAGTTCTCCTCTTATCTCCTTTAAGAATCCACCACCCACCACCAGGTCTTGAAGATATTTTCCTACATTTTCTTCTAGAGGCTTTATGGTTCTTGCTTTTATATTTAGGTTTTTGATCCATTTTGAGTTAAATGTTGGATAAGGTGTGAGATAGGGGTCCTCTTTCCTTCTTTTTGGTATGGATCTCCAGTACTTTCAGCATCATTTGTTGAATGGACTGTTCTCCTGAGCTGTGTGGGTTTGACAGCTAATCAAAAATCATTCGACCATACATGTAAGGGTCTATTGTGAGGAACCATCAGTTTGGTTCCATTAGTCTATGTGTCTGTCTTTATGCCAGTACCATGCTGTTTTTACCACTGTAGCTAGGTAATATGATTTAAAGTCTGGAGACGAGAGTCCTCCAACTTCACTTTTCCTTTTTAAGATGTTTCTGGCTATTCAGGACCCCTTACCTTTCCAAATAAACTTGATAATCATGTTTTCAATTTATTTAAAAAATGCATGTGGAATTTTTATTGGGATTGCATTGAATTTGTATATCAATTTGAATAGAATTGACATCTTAATAAACTTTATTTAGTCTTCCAATCTGTGAGCATAGAATGTTCTTCCAATTATTTAGGCCTTTTTTGATTTCTTTTAACACTGAGTTATAGTTTTCTGAATACAAGTACTTTACATCATTGGTAAAGTTTATTCCTGAATATTTGGGTTTTATCTGTCATATTTTATTTTCACCACTCTTTTACTTATTGATATAATCTTCATTTCTAGACTTTCTTTCAGGCCTTGTCTCCTGTCTTTTTTTTTTTTTTTTTTTTTAAAGATTTATTTATCCCTCCCCCACCCCTCCGGCCCCGGTTGTCTGTTCTCTGTGTCTATTTGCTGCGTCTTCTTCTTTGGCTGCTTCTGTTGTTGTCAGTGGCACGGGAATCTGTGTTTCTTTTAGTTGTGTCATCTTGTGTCAGCTCTCTGTATGTGCGGCGCCATTCCTGGGCAGGCTGCACTTTCTTTCGCGCTGGGTGGCTCTTCTTATGGGGCACACTCCTTGCGTGTGGGGCTCCCCTATGCGGGGGACACCCCTGTGTGGCACGGTACTCCTTGCGCACATCAGCACTGCACGTGGGCCAGCTCCACACGGGTCAAGGAGGCCCGGGGTTTGAACCGTGGACCTCCCATGTGGTAGACGGACACCCTAACCACTGGACCAAGTCCGCTTCCTCCTGTCTTTTCTTTTCAAGCTTTAGAACACCCTTTAGTATTTCCTGAAAATTCGGTCTCTTGATTAGAAATTCTCTCAGTTTCTATCTGTGAATATTCTTCATTTTTAAAAAAAGATTAATTAATTTATTTTTAATTTATTTCTCTCCCCTCCCCCTCCCCCTCCATCCCCAGTTGTCTGCTGTGTCCATTTGCTGTGTGTTCTTCTGTGTCTGCTTATATTCTTGTCAGTGGCACTGGGAATCTGTCTCTTTCTGTTGTGTCGTCTTGCTGCGTCAGCTCTCCATGTGTGTGGTGCCACTCCTGAGCAGGCTGCACTTTTTTTGTGCTGGGTGGCTCTCCTTATGGGTTGCACTCCTTGCACGTGGGGCTCCCCTTTGCAGGGGACACCCCTGTGTGTAATGGCACCCCTTCCCCTTGTGCACATCAGCACTGTACACATGGGCCCACTCATCACATGGGTCAGGAGACCCTGGGTTTGAACCCTGGACCTCCCATGTGGTAGGAGGATGCTCTATCAGTTGAGCCAAATCTGCTTCCCCTCACCCTTATTTTTGAAAGACAATCTTGCTGGATATAAGATTCTTGGCTGGAAGTTTTTCTCTTGTAGTTTCTTAAATATATCATACCACTGTCTTCTTGCCTCTTTGGTGTCTGATGAGAAATCAGCATTTAATCTTATTGGGTATCCCTTATATGTTATGCATTGAAATTTTCTTGCTGTTCTCAGAATTTTCTCTTTGCCTTTGACGCTTGACATTCTGATTAGTATGTGTCTCAGAGTTGGTCTATTCAGATTTTTTCAGATGGGAGTATGTCGTGCATCTTGAACATTGATATCTATGTCCTTCAATAGGGTTGGGAAATTTTCTACCATTATTT
Source organism: Dasypus novemcinctus (assembly GCF_030445035.2). Taxonomy (NCBI): domain Eukaryota; kingdom Metazoa; phylum Chordata; class Mammalia; order Cingulata; family Dasypodidae; genus Dasypus; species Dasypus novemcinctus. The sequence goes on along the minus strand of NC_080695.1, from coordinate 68,383,679 downwards.
CTTCAAATATTCCTTCTGTCCCTTTTCCCTTCTCTTCTCCTTCTGGGACATCCATGACTCATATGTTTGCACATCTCTTGCTGTCATTTAGTTCCCTGAAACCTTGTTCAATTTTTTCCATTCTTTCTTTCATCTCTTCTTTTGTATGTTCGCTTTCAGAGGCCATTTCTTCAAGCTCACCAATCCTTTCTTCTCACTCCTCAGATCTGCTATTATATGATTCCAATGTATTTTTAATTTCATTAATTGTACCTTTCATTCCTATAAGATCTGCTATTTTTCTATGTATGCTTTCAAATTCTTCTTTGTGCTCATTCAATGTCTTCTTAATATCCTTGATCTTTTCAGCCATCTCATTGAATTTATTAAGATTTTTTTGAACATCTATGATTCGTTTTCTCAACTCCTTTATGTCATCTGGAGGTTTATCTTGTTCCTTTAACTGGGCCATATCTTCCTGTTTCTTGGTGTCTTGGCATCTGGCTTACTCGGATATTTATACTGGGTGCATTTTTTCTTTTTAGAGAGAAAGACTTCCTGCCCTTTCTCTCTTGCTGGTTGTGCAGTAGTTGGTGCAAGGATGTAGTTGGTGCTGTAAGCTGTGGAGGCTCAAGCTGCCCTCATTGCCCCAGGGACTGGTGAAGCTTCTCCCAACTTTCTCCTTTGCCAGGGGTAGGGACAGAGCCACAGCAGTGTGAATAATCCAAGTCATGCAGGCCTAGACTGTCATTGCCCAGAGAGATGGATGAAGCTTCACGCCCCTTTCTCCCCTGCCTGGGGTAGGGATGGAGCTGCAGGTGTGGGCAGCAGTCTATGCAGTGTGGCTCCACGATGATCACAGTTGCCCTGGTAGATTTCTGATTATTCAGTCTGTGCCAGCCAAAGGTACCTACAGTTACCTGGATAGGCTGGTGTGGGGCCCACCAGCCTCCTCCCTTCTAGAGGTGGTGAAGCCTAGTCTAGGGCTGCAGGCCGATCTGGGTGAAAGAAACCAGTCTCTACAATCACTGTGATTTTCTGTCAGCCCAGCTTCCCCTCATGCTGAGGGCAGAGCCAAAATGGTGGCCACTGGCCTCTTTCCAACTTGGACAGGCTCAAACTTTAGCTGTTCTCAGTAAAATTATACTTTAACCTGCCAAATTTACTCATCAGTAGCTGAAATTGGTACCCAACCAACTCTTCCTTCCCTGTTTTTGGGAAGTGGAGCTTTCAATTCTTGCTGCAGAATAGCTCCTGAGGCGGCTTGTGCCTCCAGTGGAGGATGGGCCCCAGCATCTGTGGCATGGAGCGCTCTGCTTATGAATCTTCTCTGCAGATGGGCAGTCTCCTCCTTCCAGTCCTTCAAGGATGTTGCAGGATGCTCTTCTGGCCTCCTGGAGCCCCCAAACAGGTGCTTTAGCTAGCTCCAGAGAGCTCTGGGTGTTTGCTAACTGCCCTGTAGCAGGAGCTGACTCTAGAGCTCCTTGCTCTGCTGCCACTTTGCTGGTTGTCCTGCTTAGGGTTTTTTAATCCTGAAATGTTCTGATCTTTGCAGAAAATTTAGTTCCTTTGCTCTTTGGAGAATTCCTAAGCAGACGTATATCTTTGCCGTAAGGGGTTTGAGTCGGTCCATCAGGGTCGTGGCTGGAAGCAGAGCCCCCTCCTTACTGAGGGAACAGCTGGAACGAGGAGCCAAAGCTTACCCCAGCGCTGGCGGGGCCCAGGGAAGGGAAGGGCAGCAGCAGGGCCCAGTGGGGGCGGGACCCCTGGGGGCTTCCCCAGGGGACACTGAGGCTGGGAGGGAGTGGGCGAGATGTCCTGGCCACACTCTCCCTACCCGCTCCTCTCCTGCTGCCCACCCCGTAGGCTGCCCTGGGTGGAGCCAGCCCTGCCGCCCGCAGGCAGAGAAGGATCAGAGAGGGCGGGATTCCCGTTCCCAAAGGCTCCTTCGCCTCTGGCATTCCTTGCTGCCTTGGCTTGTCTGGTGCCTCATTCATTCGTTCAGTCATTCACCAACTCCTTATTGAGCTTATTTCATGAGTCAGCCACGAGGCCGGCAGCCGGGATGCCGTGAGAAACCAGACCCCCAAGCAGCTGATGGCTTCATGTTAAAACACTCTTGCTTTGGGGTAGACGCAATGTGGTCCATGCAGACTGTGGCATACTTTTCTGCCGTGAAAAGGCCCGGAGCACTGATCCCGCGACAACGCGGGTGCCCCTTGAAAACACCGTGGATGCTGAGTGACACTAGCCAGACCCCGAGGCCATATGCCTTGTGATTCCGTTTATGCGAAATCACAGGAGACTCAGAGCAGCGGGTGGTGGCCAGGGGCTGGGGAGGGGCCGCTGGGAAGGCTGCGCTCCTCCTGGGGTGATGAAATGCTCGGCGGCCAGGGGCGCTGGCTGGGAAATACTAAAAGCCCCTGGACCGCACCTTTTAAAACGGCTAATTCGAGAGCACGTGCGTTCCTCCCCGATGCATCCCACCTCGCCGCCCCCACTGCAGGTCAGCCCCTTCATCAACGACACCACCCGGCGGAAATTCCTCATCTACAGCGGCAGCAACTACCAAGGCCCGGGGGGCCTCGTGGACTACCTGGAGAAGGACGTGATCCCCGACTTCCTCGGGGGAGAGTGCGTGGTGAGGCCCCCGGGGTGCCCCCTCTGCCGCGCTTCCTGGGCTGGGGGCCGGGGGCCTGGGCAGCCCACCGGGCACGGCCCCCACCTGGGGGGCCCCGTCCTGGCTCTTTGGGGGTTAGCGCTTGTTTTAGAAGCTGCCCCCGGGGAGAAGTGACGCCTTGGGGGGCGGGGGGTGGGCTTTGGGTCTTTGAAATACGTGCTGAGCTTTCTCCAGCCCTCAGATGCTCTGGGCGTTGCTAAGCAACCGACAGCGTCTACCTGCTGGCCCCGCCCCCTGCTGCGGGGGAGGGGGCTCCGCGGTGCCTGCGGCCCCGGAGCTCCAGTGCAGGCGGGATTTGTCGCTAAGCCGCAGCCGCGCGCTCTTCCCGCCCCCTGGGACTGGGGCGACCTGCCGCTGGGGGCTGCGGAAATGCTTGAGAGCATCTGGCCTCGTTTCTGGATACAAAAAGGAATTTCTCCAACTCGGTCTCTCCCCTTGCTGCCACACAGACATATGACCTCAGGGGGACTTACTTCCATTTGATTATTTCAGGAGGGTGGGCGGAGCTTTGGTTTGTGAATACTCATGTTTTCTCAAGAAACAAGGGGGCCTCCACGCTGAGGGTGAAGCAGCCCCTGTGGGGTGCAGCGGGGGCTCCCCCAGACCCAGGCGTCACCCCAGCACAGTGGTCACGGGGGGAGGGGGTGCTGATCTTGTGCATTTTCTTCCTGGCTCAGCCCCTTTCCGCTGTGTGACCTCAGGCAAATGGCCTAACCTCTCTGAAAGTCTTTCCTCTGTGAAATGGGAAGAATGATGGTTCTGTTAAAAGAAAAACTTTCATGCAATTCAGGCTTATGGAACCATTCGTGAACTGGGCAGCACCCCCTTTGGAAAGTAGAAGGGGGCTCCACCGAGGGGTTGGGAAGGGGACGCTCTCTGATGTTCTGATTGGCTGACCCCAAGGTTCCGTTTTCCTTGGGTCTGACAAAGTGGGGAGCAGGCTCGGTGTGCTTGTCCATTCGGACCCTCTGCTGGCCCGAAACTGGTTGCTCACCAGCTCTGCTCACCTGCCACCGGCAGGGTGTCTGCCGTGGTTCCATTTTCTGGCAAAGCCCTGGTTGTTTCTGTCCCCTGGAAAATCCCCTATTGGGAAGGGGTCCCTCCCGGCCACGCCCGGGGCCGGTGGCCACTTTATTGTTCTAGCAGCTCTCACGCCCTGGGCGCTTCTGGGCGCTTCGTGGGGTGACGTTGGCCTGCAACGCCCGGTGCCCCGCTTGGTCGGGGGGCTGCTGTTCTGAGTGTTTCGGGGTCACAGCACCCTGCTGGGGGTCAGACCGGGAGGACACCCCTGACCTGCCTCCCGTGGCCTCTGTCCCTCAGTGCGACGTCCCCGAAGGAGGACTGGTCCCCAAGTCCCTGTACCTGACGGACGAGGAGCACGAGCACGCGGAGACCTACCAGGCGGCCAGCGTGCTCCGGGGCGCCCCCCACGAGGTGCGGGGCGGGGGCCTGGGAGGTTCCCCCAAGCAGAGCCTGCCTCGAGGGTTCTTGTGCAAGGGGGGGCCTGGAGGAAGGGGTCGGGCAGGGTGGGCCAAGAGAGGGCGGCCGCTCTGGGCGTGAGTGGTCCCCACGGCTCTGTCTCGAGGTTAGGGCCACCCCATCTCAGAGAGGGGTTCATCAGCTCAGAGCAAGTCACTGGACGGGGCAGTGGGGAGCCCCAGGGGCCTGTGGGCGGGAGACCCCGAGGCAGGCCGGGGTGGGCTCCCACGGCACCCGGTCCCAGCCCTCCTCCTCTTGGGTGAGATCCCGAGGTGGACAGGCACCCACCGCCCGGCCCCTCCGCCCTTGCTTGTGTCCACGCAGGTGGCTGTGGGGATTCCGGAAGGGCAGTGCGTCATCACCTGGGACTTCGACGTCCTGCAGGGCCACGTGCTGTTCAGCCTGTACCACGCCAAGCAGGCGCCCGCGGCCGGCGGGCCGCTGTCGGAGCAAGGCTGGGTCCTGGGCGTGGATTACAGCCGCGTGGAGGCGCCCCTCGTCTGCCGCGAAGGGGAGAGCATCCAGGTTCTCGCTCTTTGTTCCTTCCTCACGCGTGGCTGGGTGCCCGTGCGTGCCCAGGGTCGCATCCGAGAAGGGGCAGCGCCCACGGTACCCACTTGTCCTCATTTCCCCAGGGCTGCCGATCCAAAGACCCCCACACCGGGTGACTTAAAGCAACAGGAAGGCATTTGCTGGAAGCCTGAAATGAGGGTGGGGAGGGCTGGCTCCCCCCAGGCTCCGGGAGGGGCCAGACTGGCTTCTGCTGCCCTCCTTAACTTCCTTGCCTTGTGGACCCGTCGTCCCCGCCTTATGGGTCTTCTCCTTGTGTCTCTCTTCTGTGTCCCTTCTCTCTTCTAAGGACACCGGTCATTGGATTTAGGGCTCATCCTTAATCCTTAGCCTGATTACCTCTGCAAAGACCCGATTTCCAGATAAGGTCACGTTCTGGGCTGGTGGGTAGAGGTGGATTCGGGGTGGGGGCGCTATTAAACCCAGAGCACGCACCCACGTGGAGGACGAGCTCAACTGTGCCTGGCACGTGGGGCGTCCTGGGACGCGCCCAGTAACCTCACCAGGAACTGCGGGGGAGTGGCTGGCGTCTTGGGTGCTTGGGGTGCGGGGGGGTTGTCAGCAAGGATTTCCTGAGCGTGAGAGATGGAGCCCGAGTTTTCTGGAACCTTCTCATTTGGAGACAGGGACGAGGGCGCTGAGGGTGCCGGCTGGGGGTAACTCGCGTGCGGGGGAGCAGACGCCCTCCCTGGCTGTGACGACGTTCAGGAACGAAAGGATTCGGGACGTTTTAACGCCCAGGGTCTCCCTCCTGCTGGGCCAAGCAGGTCTTGGGCGCCACCTTTGTGTCCATCAGGGTCTTCCCAAGAAACAGAGCCGACAGGCGACGGGCGTGTGTTGACAGGTGTGTGTGCGGACGTGTCTATGCACATAGGTGCGCCTCAATGTACGTTTTTTTAAAAAAAGAGTTATTGATTTTTTTATTTCTCTCCCCTCCCCCCACCCCGGTTGTCTGCTCTCTGTGTCTATTTGCTGCGTCGTCTTCTTTGTCCGCTTCTGTTGTTGTCAGCGGCACGGGAATCTGTGTTTCTTTTTGTTGCATCATCTTGTGTGTCAGCTCTCCGTGTGGGCGGCGCCATTCCTGGGCAGGCTGCACTCTCTTTTGCGCTGGGCGGCTCTCCTTACGGGGCACACTCCTTGTGCGTGGGGCTCTCTTATGTGGGGACACCCCTGTGTGGCAGGGCACTCCTTGCACGCATCAGCACTGTGCATGGGCCTTCTGCACACAGGTTAAGGAGGCCCGGGATTTGAACCGTGGACCTCCCATGTTGTAGGTGGACGCCCTATCCACTGGGCCAAGTCCGCTGCCCTGAATATACGTTTTTAAAGAGATTTACTTATTTTTAGGACTTGGCTCCTGGGATAGTGGGGCTGGCGAGCCTGCGGTCTGTAGGGCAGGCAGGAGCTGAGGTTGTGAAGTCTTGACTCTGAGGTGTCTGGGGCCGGCACGCTGGAAATTTGGGCAGGATTTCTCTGGAAAACGTGGGTTTCACGCTTAAGGCCTACAACGGGGTGGACGCCCCCCCGCCCCGTGCTCTAGGGCGAGCTCTTCCTCCAGGTCAGCGCATGTGCAAGGCCTCCCGTCTTAGGCCAGTGCTTGGCCCGGCGCCTGGCACCGCAGCCTGGCTGAGTGGACGCACCGGCCCATGTTGAAGCCCCTCCTGCCGGATGCCGAGCCCCCGGGAGTGGCCGAGGGGGCCATGACGGGTCGCTCCAGGGCACAAGGCGATGTGGCCGCCACCCCGCGAGGGTCCTGGCCGGGGCCGGCCCCGGGACGTGACTTCAGAGACCCGGGACAGGGAGGGGGCTGTCGCCATCAGAAGCCACGGGGGAGGAGGGCCGAGGGGCGCCTGCTCTGGGGTCTGAGGAGCTGCTGGCCCGACGGCCCTGCAGTGCCCACTCGCGGCGCCCGACCCTGTCCTGGGCTGGCTTCAGGCGTGGAAGGGTTGGGGGCGCTTAGAGACTGGAGGGTGAAGCCCACCTGGTCGCTGAGACGTGCGGGGCCTGCATGGGGCCGAGGGACCGGAGGAAATACTGGTGGCCGAGGCCAGGGGCGCGGCAGCTTGGGCCGGGGGCGGGGGTGAAGCTGACGGGGAGGGCAGGGGGCAACTGGGGGGCGCTGGAGGCAAGCCAGGCTGGCCGCCCCATCGGCAGCCGCTTCCCAGGCGGTGCATCCTGAGGACTTTGAACCCTGGGGTTTCCTGGGCCCCTATTTCCCCTGCCGTGGGAGGTTCCCCGCCCCCCGCCCGAGGCTGCCCTTGCTGGGGGGGGGGGGGGGCTGTGTGGTTAAGCCCCTGTGCCCTCCACGCGGCAGCTCAAGGCCAGGCTGGCCTCATCGTTGGCTCCTGGTGTTCCCCGTGCCCCCCTTTCGGTCCTCGGCTTGGGATCCTGGCCCTCCCCGGGTGGGGCCTGCGCGCCCTGCCCCTGTCCAAGCATCCTGGCCCGTCCCCATGTCTCCAAGGAGGCCAGCCCACCCCCGTCACTGCCAAGGACAGGGAGAGGGCCCGTGGGCCCCGTTCGGGGCTGACCGTGCCGGCGGCAGGAGGGCGGACGCAGGTGGGCTTTGAAGTCTGAGCTCTCCGCGTGCGTGGGGGCAGCGTGCAAGCTCCGTGGGGAGGAGGGTCTTACAGGGCGGCCGGGGACTGGAAGGGGCGCTGATGCTCCCGGTGGAACAGCCAGTGCGAAGGTAAAGAAGCAGGGAGCAGGCGAGTGGGCTTGGGGCGCAGAGCGAGAGCTGGAAGTGACGTGGATGGGAAGAGAGGTGCCGAGGCCCTGGGGTCGGCAGGCTGACGAGACTCAATGCTCTTCTGGGGGCAGACTCAGGACCCTGGGACCCCAGACTCAGACGACCCAGGACACCTGTCACAGGTGTGGGCTGCCAGGCCCCACGCCGGATGGGCTAAACTGGAATGCCCGGGCGGTGGGTGTGGGATTCACCTGCCTCCCCGTCCCACTCCCTTCTGACACACAGAACTGACACCACGGAGAAATTGTAGATCTGGAAACGGGTCTCTGAAGTGTGACGGGAACGTGAGCCACCCCTGTTGACCCCCACGCTCGCCCAGAGGCCAGTGCCTGCAGGTCAAGCCTCACCCCCTCACCTCCAACCACGCCAGGTCCATGGGCCTTGCTGGCGCCGAGGATTCACGGAAGGCTCCGCGGGGAGAGGAGCGGAGGGCTGTCTGCAGGCCCCCCATTTAACATCCCCCTCCCGTCTCAAGCTGCACGTCCCTCTGCCTCTGCCTGTCCCCACCGCCAGCCAGCTCCCTCCCAAGGCCCTCAGTTTGCAAATCCCGTTCAGCCAAACGGAAGCCCGAGGAACTCCTGGGGCTTGGCCAACCCACACCCCCGCTGCCCTGGGGACGCCTCCCCAGGTGGCCCCGACTCCCCACAGGTTAAGAGAGAGGCTCTCGGCTACCAGGGGTGCCCAGACGATTGTGGGGCCACAGGGGGTGTGGCGTGGCTCCGGGCGGGCCCTGAAGGGGGCTTGGCCCGTGGGCCGGGGGAAGGGGCAGGAGGAGAAGAGCCCCTCGTCCGGCGTGGCGGGACGAAGTGGGGCGCTGCGTTCCCGGCGGGAGCCGGCCCCCCGGGAAGGCCCGGGAGGGCCCGGGGCTCAAGCGGGCTGCTGTGTTGCAGGGCTCCCACGTGGCCCGGTGGCCCGGCGTCTACCTGCTGCAGTGGCAGGTGCTCGCGCCCCCCGACAGCGTGGCCTGCAGCCTCCCCGGCGTGGATGGTGTCCTGAGCGCCCTCCACAGCCCCAGTCCCCGGTGTAAGCTTCTCTACTACTACGAGGTGCTGGCGTCCGAGGACTTCAGGTACGAGGGGCCCCTTCGGATGGCGATGGGGCGGCCGGCCTGCGGAGCCGACTCCCCCAGGGCCCAGGCCCCGCCTCACGCTGTTGAAACCCTCCAGCCATCCCCACGAGGGCCTCCGCGGGCGAGTGGGCGACTCCGGGCCCCAGACGCTGCTTCAGCAGCAGAACCTGCCCCCCCGCGGGAACCTGCTCCGACGCCCCCTTAGCAGCCCCGCTGGTCTGCGTGTGTCTCCTGAACCGACGAACGAGGTGACTCAAAAGAGCACCGAGTTCTTCTAGGGAACAGTGGTTCCAGGCCTCCCCGAGCTTCCGGAGGCGCCTGGCAATCTGGGGTTCCTTGGCTTGTAGATGCCTCATTCCGTCCTGCCTTTGTCTTTACTTGGCCTCTGTGTGCGTGCCAGGCTTCACATGGCCTCTGTGTGTGGGTCTGGCTTCTCGTGCCTCTGTATATGTCTCTGGCCTCATGTGGCCTCCATGTGCAGGTCTGGCCTCACATGGCCTCATGTGGCCTCCATGTGTGCCTCTGGCTTCATGTGACCCCTCATGTGTGTCTCTGGCTTCACATGACCTTTCATGTGTATCTCTGGCTTCATGTGGCCTCTGTGTGCAGGTCTGGTTCCACGTGGCCTCTGTGTGTGTTTGGCTTCACGTGGCCTCTGTGTGTGTCTCTGGCCTCACGTGGCCTCTGTGTGCAGGTCTGGTTCCACGTGGCCTCTGTATGCAGGTCTGGCCTCATGCAGCCTCCGTGTGCGGGTCTGGCCTCACGTGGCCTCTGTATGTGTCTCTGGCCTCATATGGCCTCCATGTGCAGGTCTGGCCTCATGCAGCCTCCGTGTGCAGGTCTGGCCTCACGTGGCCTCTGTGTGTGTCTGGCTTCGCGTGGCCTCTGTGTGTGGGTCTGGCTTCACGTGGCCTCCGTGTGAAGGTCTGGCCTCATGTGGCCTCTGTGTGTCTGGCTTCGCGTGGCCTCTGTGTGTGGGTCTGGCTTCGCGTGGCCTCTGTGTGTGGGTCTGGTTCCACATGGCCTCTGTATGTGTCTCTGGCCTCATGTGGCCTCTGTGTGCAGGTCTGGCCTCACATGGCCTCATGTGGCCTCCATGTGTGCCTCTGGCTTCATGTGACCCCTCATGTGTGTCTCTGCCTTCACATGACCTTTCATGTGTATCTCTGGCTTCATGTGGCCTCTGTGTGCAGGTCTGGTTCCACGTGGCCTCTGTGTGTGTGTTTGGCTTCACATGGCCTCTGTGTGTGTCTCTGGCCTCACGTGGCCTCTGTGTGCAGGTCTGGCCTCATGCAGCCTCCGTGTGTGGGTCTGGCCTCACGTGGCCTCTGTATGTGTCTCTGGCCTCATATGGCCTCCATGTGCAGGTCTGGCCTCACGTGGCCTCTGTGTGACGATCTGGCCTCATTGTGTGGCCTCTGTGTGTGGGCCTGGTTCCACATGGCCTCTGTATGTGTCTCTAGCCTCACGTGGCCTCTTTGTGTAGGTCTGGTTCCATGTGGCCTCTGTGTGCATGTCTGGCCTCACGTGGCCTCTGTGTGCAGGTCTGGTTCCACGTGGCCTCTGTGTGCGAGTCTGGCCTCACGTGGCCTCTGTGTGTGCCTCTGGCTTCATGTGATCTCTCATGTGTGTCTCTGGCTTCACATGACCTTTCGTGTGTATCTCTGGCTTCATGTGGCCTCCGTGTGCAGGTCTGGCCTCACGTGGCCTCTGTGCACGTTGCTGGCCTCACGTGGCCTCTGTGTACAGGTCTGGTTCCACGTGGCCTCTGTGTGTGTGTTTGGCTTCACGTGGCCTCTGTGTGCGGGTCTGGCCTCACATGGCCTGTGTCTGGCTCTCCTTCCTTTCTTAGGAAGATGCTCACTGGATCCAGGGCCCACCTAAATAGCCATCCTTCCCTTACTCACACCTGCAGAGGCCCTGTTTCCAAGTTTCCCACTTCACAGGTTCCAGGTGACGTGGATTTAGTGGGGGGGAGCTCGCCCCAACCACTGCAGAGCCTGTAGAGAGGCGGGCTCCTGCGGAGGCCTCCTGCCTGGAGCTCCCCTCACTGCTGGACACCCAGAGAGCAGGTCCGGAATGCTTCCAGAACAGTGTTCTGGAGTTCTGGAGCAGAGCTGCACAGGCAACTCCCCCAAGGGTCGCCGTCGGAGAGGCAGGGGAGGGTGGCGGCTACGACCGTCAGGCACCCCCGGCTGCTGTGCACCTCTCTCACGGGCGCCCCCTGTTCAAGGGGGACCACGGGAGCCCCCCAGCCCGTGGGGTCGGGCGGTGCAGGGCCTGCCTGCCGCTGGACGGACGGTGAGCGGCATCGAGAGCAGACACGAGCCGAGCCTGGGGACGGGCTGGCTGGCGCCCCGAGCAGCAGGCGCTTTCTTCAAGGCCTCGTTTTTTATCTTTAAAAAACCAGCGTGCCTTTGTGTCCAGCTTCGTGGCAGAGCCATGTTAGTTTTCATCTACAAATAATTCTTTAAATTCTTTACCATGGAGTAAAATCGAGGCTCCGGGCAGACGCCATGTTTGGACCCCGTGTTCCAGGCTGAGCTTCAAGACACCCCGGGTGCATGCAGCCCTAGGCGAGAAACACCCAGATGAGTCTTTTTTTTTTAAGATGTATTTTTTTTTTAAAGATTTATTTATTTATTTAATTCCCCCCCCAACCCCCCCCCAGTTGTCTGTTCTCTGTGTCTGTTTTGCTGCGTCTTGTTTCTTTGTCCGCTTCTGTTGTCGTCAGCGGCACGGGAAGTGTGGGCGGCGCCATTCCTGGGCAGGCTGCTCCCTCCTTCGTGCTGGGCGGCTTTCCTCACGGGCGCACTCCTTGCGCGTGGGGCTCCCCCACGCGGGGGACACCCTTGCGTGGCACGGCACTCCTTGCGCGCATCAGTGCTGCGCATGGCCAGCTCCACACGGGTCAAGGAGGCCCGGGATTTGAACCGCGGACCTCCCATATGGTAGACGGACGCCCTAACCACTGGGCCAAAGTCCGTTTCCCTAAGATGTATTTTTTATCTCTTTCTCTCCCCTTCCCCCCGTTGTCTGCTTTCTGTGTCCATTTGCTGTGTGTTCTTCTGTGTCCACTTTCATTCTTGTCAGGTGGCACCGGGAGTCTATGTCTCTTTTTGTTGCGTCATCTTGAGCTGCGTCAGCTCTCCGTGTGTGCGGCGCTGCTCCTGGGCGGGCTGCGCTTTTTTCCGCACCGGGCGGCTCTCCTTGTGGGGTGCACTCCTCGCACATGGGGAGCCCATACGCAGGGGCACCCCTGAGTGGCACGGCGCTCCTTGTGTGCGGCAGCACTGCACATGGGCCAGCTCACCACATGGGCCGGGAGGCCCTGGGTTTGAACCCTGGACCTCCTATATGGTAGGCGGATGCTCTATTAGTTGAGCCACGTCTACTTCCAGATGGAGTCTTTAACCCAAAGAGGGGCCCGCAGCTTGCCGGGGGCCGGCGCCTCCGTCTTTGGGACGTGGCATGTTTTGGCCTCCAGCTTCTGCAGAGAGGACACAGGCCAGGCTCCAGGTGTGGGGGCTGTGGTCCCCGAGGTCCTGAGTCAGGGCAGATGGAGGCTGCCGCCGCGGTGTTGGGGGGGGCGGGCAGGAGCCCAAAGCTCACCAGCCTCCTTGGTGTGGCCCGTGGGTGGGTGGGTGGGTGGGGGTCTGCTTGTGCTCCAGTAGCTTCATGAGAAAACTGATCCTGGTCACCCTCCGTGGGGGAGAGGGGGTGGGCGTGGCGAGCAAGATAAACAGGGTCTGCCTTCACAGAGCAGGGACCAAACTGTCACCCCCGGGGGTAATTCCGAGCCTCAGTGAATGCAGAAGTTGTGCCCAGCCCGGAGCCCTTGCCCAAGGTCACAGCCAGGAAGGGCTGGAGGGCAGAGAGCGCACAGAGCAAGGGGCCTGCTGCAGGGTACGGTGGGGAGGCAGGTATTCGGGAAACTTCCCAAGGAAGTGACACTGTCGTTGAGATCCGAGATGTGTGCACACAATCCCAGAGTGGGTAGCGCGTGCGGTTGCTGGGGCCTGAGAGTGCATTTCTCGCGAGGTCCGGGCGATGCTGATGCCTCCGGAGCAGCCAGTCCTCAAGCCGTCCTAGGGCCGCTGCCAGCCACCCTCGGGGGGTGAGATGAAGCAATTAGAATGTAAAAAGTAGAGCTCGGTTCCTCAGCCGCGCTGGCCCCACGTCAAGGGCTCGAAGGCCCTGTGTGGCTGGGGGCTGCTGTGCTGGACAGCAAGACAGGATGTGCCCAGTGAGGGCGCCAGGCAATGCGGGGGCTGGAAGGTGGCTCGTGAGACAGGGAGAAGGCGTGAGGTGGGAGACGGGCGCTGGGAGCTCCCAGGCCTGCAGGGCCTTCTGGACCCCAGGTGGTCCCCAGACCAGTGAGAGCCCCCCCCAGAACGGCAGGCTGTGGCTCTGCGCAGGGAGGAGGTTAGGGAAAGGGCGCGGGCGTCATTTCTCACCGCCCTGCACTCAGCTTTTCCCTCTGCACTTGACCCTGGCCCCGAGCGATTAGCTGCCTCGGGGATTAGCTGCCTCGGGGATTAGCTGCCTCGGGGAACGAGCCCTGGGGCCTAATTTACAGCATCCGCGGCTTTTCCTCTGTGGCACCGCAGCCCCAGGGCCGTGTCACCTCCAGAGGGTGAGGTGCGTACCCCGACTTTCCTCCCCAGGGGCTCCATGTCCAGTCTGGAATCCTGCGCCAGTGGCTTCTCCCAGCTCAGCGCCGCCACGTCCTCCTCCTCCAGCCAGTCCCACAGCAGCTCCCTCATCTCCAGATAGCCCTGCGGGGCAGCCCGCGCTCCTCCCGCCTCCGCAAGTGTCCAGAACCGAAAGCCAGCCCGCGGCGGAGCCTGCGCCCACGTGGGCCTCGGCGCCGCCGCCGTTCGGGGTGTCTGGAGCCGGGAGCAGCGACACAGCTCCAGGACCTGCGCAGCCTGAGCCTCTGGGCCAGGGCTGGAGGGTGCGAGCAGCAGGACCCCCCACCCAGGCTCCAGGCAGGGAAAGCCCAGGGGCCCCTCTGCCCCCCTCCAGGTCTAGCCTGATCTCGGGGCTCGGGGACATCACCAGGCTCAGCCCCGCTCTCTCCGCCTCTTGCTCTGCTGTCCTTGAGGTCAGCTTCATTCTCAGGAAGGGCCCCCTCCCATAAGGCTCCCCCTCTCCACCAGCTCAGCTGCCGAAGAGAAGCTGTCCCCCCAAAAGTTCCAACTGCCATCTCCGAAGTGAGTCTCATCGGCCTGCCTGGGTGCCTCGCCAAGTCCTGAACCGGTGCTGTGGCCGAGGTAATGACTGGCAGGGTCACGTGTCCAGGCTGGTCCAATCACAGGGACCACGGGGCGCAGTGACTGGCAGGCCCCAGAGCCAATCAGGTGGGCTGGAAAGGGCGAGAGGAGGGCCTTAAGGAACACCGGGCTCCCCTGCAGAAGGAGGCAAGCTTGCCGGGCAGGCAAAACTGCTGGCCGTGGACTGTCGCACCTGCTCCTGTAGGCGATGCCGTGGCCCCAGGTGCCTGGAGGTGGACGGCCAGGTGAGCCGCAGGTGCTGCTTCCTGCGGGGAGCAGCCTGCCCTGGCCTGGAGAGCCGTCCCCCAGTGCTTGCCTGGGCGGTCCAGCACCGCACAGCCTGGCTTGGAGAAGGCCGCGGCCCAAGTTCCAGGCGGTGAGGCGGTTCAAGAGACCTACGCTCCACGGGAGGTCCCTTCCTCTCCCGGCGGGGTTGAGTGGGGACTTCTGGCTGTGAGTCACGGAACTCAGGCCCCCTCCCCCTCCCCCCAGTGACATAAACACAAGACGGTAGCAATTCCTTGGTGCATGAAACTGGTCAGTCCAGGGGGCTGGGCCTCAGTGGCTGGACACAGGTGTCGCCACGGCGTCGGGACTCACCTGCAGGGTGACACCTGGGGCTGGGGCAGGTCTGAACCCCCAGAACTGGCTCCAACACTGCCCAGAATCTCCTCAAGTTCCCAGATGGGAAAGTCTCGGGTTTCCTTGGGGCCTGAGGATGTTTTCCCTTTTTCTGGGCCTCCAAGGAGACGACAGGTCAGAGGTCACCAGCTGGCAGCCTGCAGTCCGACCTGTCCCCTTCAGATTGCTTTTTCTGGCCTATCGAGTGATTTTAAAACTGGCAAATTTTACTCGAAAGTCAGAATTTCTGGCTTCTCTTAGGCAGCTGGATATGTTGGCAAAAGGGGGTCACTATGACCGCGTGGGGGCAACTAGCTGTGCTGCCCAGTTGCGCCCACTGGATGGAGCCACCCCAGTTCCCACCCCTCCCTATTGCCTCCCACCCAATCCACATCACTCAGTCCCATTATCTGCCTGCAGAGGACCTCACTGACATAGCCCTGTGGGCAGCCTGGGAGCCGGGAGGCCCCGTGTTACTGCTCTGTCTCACTGTGCTTGGAGTTGGGGCCCTGTGTGGCCCACACCCAGAGCCACCGGGCCTGGCCCAGGGGTGGGTCTCCAACCAGGCTTCACCACCTCAAGTGGCCTGGCATTCAGGGCAAGGACAGTGAGGGCTGCCCCACCAGCCTCAGCCCGAACCCCAGTGCAGAGGGAAGGGCCTTTCTTTTCACAGTTTCATCCGGCTTCCTGTGGGCTCTGTGTCTCAGGTCTAGGAAAAAAGCGCGTAGCTCTGCAGCCTGCACCTGGTGCACGTGCGTGGGTATGGGCTCGCAGGTGTACGGGCGTGGGCACGCGTGCGTGCGTGCACGCCAGAGACCGAGAGATTGGAGGAAGATGTCTCAAACCCAGTGCTCCCGCGCCACGAGGCACCTGTCGCCAGAGCAGGGTGCGCTGTTTTCAACCACCTGTGCTGAATGTCGAGCTTGCCTTTGGAGCCCCGTGGTGTCCCAGAAGAACTGCCCCGGCTCTCTCCGCTCTCTCTGGAATCCGGAGTGGATGGGGCTGGCCTCGCAGCCTGCCCTGGCCCTGCTTACAGTGTCTGTGGTGCTAGGACCTCTGAAGTCACCTGCAGTCAGAGTCAAAGCTGCAGACCAGGGCTGCTCCCACCGCCTTCGTCGTCAAGGGAAGGAGGGAGAAACCTTTCCTTGCCTTGGGCTTAAATGGTCTTTTGAGAGCTGGGTAAATGTGTTTGGAATTCAGTCCCATGCTTTTCTCCGGATCTGCCAATTCCAGAGAGGAGGTTGGGCATCTCAATGGCAGGGACGAGGAGCCTCAGACCCACTTGGCACTCCTCTTGGGAGCTCTCTCTCCCCCGCTGCAGAAACCCTGCTCAACAAAGGGAATTCACTGGCTCCTGTAACAGGGATGGCTGAGGGTGTCTTGCTTCAGGCATGGCTGGATCCAGGAGCCCTCTGTCTCCGGGGCTCACGCTCCCATCATCTCAGCCTCACCCAGGACTCTTGCCTCCACATCTGGGTGCAAGCTTACCTTCTTCTCCACCTGGTGGCTGCCAGCAGCCCCCCATCCTACAACCAAATGGTTCACAACTTCAAAGGCAGAGACGCTCCCTTTCCCATCTCAAACCTTGGAGAAAGGCTCTCATTGGCCCTGCTCGGGTCCCACACTCTCTCCTGTGGACTGTATGGGCCAGAGGGCGAGGGGCCCTGTGATGAGCTCTCCCTCCAGAAGTGACACGGGAGGGGAAGGGCTCAAATCCCCAGTGGACAAGGGGAGCTGGGCCACAAAACCAGGAGATGCCCACCAGGTGCCCAGTTTCGTGCCAGAGGCACTTGGGACCTCACGGCAGGAGCAGCCGCAGGCTGTGCTTCCTCGGGGAGGCTTGGAATAAACAAGCCACGACAGGTTGCCGAGCACGAGGCTTTCCGATGTTCCCAGCCGTGCGGGGCGGCAGCTCCCTGGCCTGGGCTTCATTCTTCATCTTGTCCATCTGGTCATTATGGTCAGGGCAGGGGTCACAGTGCCCTGTCCAAGCAATGAGGTGTTCAAGAGCCTGGGCCTGGAATTTAGACAGACAGGAGATGGCTCATGCCCCACTGTCCTTTCCCTCGCTGTGTAACCTCGAGCAGGCGGCTCAACCTCTCTGTGCCTCAGTTTCCTCATCTGTAAGATGGGGATAGCAGCGCCTACCTCACTGGGTTGAGAGGGACCGAACGAGGTCGTGGCTGCACCATCACAGGGCAGCTCCCCGGTGGCACCCGGTCACTGCCAGCTTCTCATCCAATGATTCCAGCTCCTTCTGGAGGACACCCATCGCTTTCCACGGGACAGGCTCGGAGCGCTGCGTCCAGGGACAGGTGGTGTGGCGCTGTCATCTCCCTCTCAGCTGGGGGCGCAGTCGGATTTTCTGTTTTAGAAACTGCCTGAGTGTTCTGGGCAAATCCACCAACCTGGAGGGGCATAGTTCTGAGTGGCATTTCCCACAATCAGAGGACTTTTTCTCAGCAGCTTGAAATAAGGGGGGGTGTTGAGAATTTTTCCCTAACCTGCACACTCTGGCATTTACCCCCTCTTATAAAGTGCATTGTTCAAGGGGCACTGCATAATTCTTTTCAACAAAGTCTGTCCCAACCAGTAAAAAACGTTTCTTGTTCTCCTGAACATTTTGCCCAACCGGAAGCATTAAATATTTTAGATTTGGATATACCTCTAGTGTCTCTGCTTCCTGAAACCCGGGAGGTTTCCCTGGACCCGTTAAGAATTTGGTGGCTGCCTTTTGTAAGAACGGAGAGGATCCTTAATCGGGGTGCAAAATTGGTTCTTGAGGGTGAAAAAGGCTTACGCTCTGTATGTCTAAAGCACAGCTATACAAAAAGTACATAAACCAGGGGCATCACAAGTTCACGGGGAGGGGGCGGGGCAACTGGGAAGGAAACGTCTATAAAGGTTCCTTGAGCGGGTGGGGGTGATAATGGGGGAGAAGGCTGGCACGGCTCCAGACAGGCTCACCAGCCGCCCAGCCGCCTGCCGCCTCCGGCCGGCCGCGACACAAAGGTCCCCGGGAGCAGCGTTCCCTGAACAGGTCACCCTGCAGCTTCCTTCCCAGGGCGGCGCCCGGGCAGCGGGCCAGCGAATCATTCCAGCCCGTTTAAATCGCCGATGCCTGGGGCCCACTCGGTGCCGCGACGGGGCATCTGGGGGATGGGTTTCTGGAATCTTCTTTCCAGGTGGAGGTGTGGGCGCTGCCATTTGACACACATCTTCCGGGTTCGAGCAAAGTCCCAGCCCTGGAGCGTTGTCTCCGAGGGCAGGGAGGGCCCTGCCCTGGGGGCCGCCCGTCCTTCCAGGCAGCGCGCAGGGCACCGGGGGTTGGGGAGGAAAAAAGGACACGGATCGCGGACCCGGAGCCGCGCGCCTTGGCTGCAGTTCTGGTGAGAGGAGAAGGTGTGGGTCCTTTGACTCCCGTCCACACCAGCTGCTCTGACCCCCCACTTCCACCCGCGGCAGTCACTGCCTGTGGACGTTCCACGGGTGGCGTCAACTGGGGACAAGCGGTTCCAAGGCCGCCGTCCCCGCCGGCCGCCTGGAGGTTACAGAGGGCAAAGCTGCGTCTAAGGAGGGCGGGACCCCGGGGCTGGCGGGGGGGGGGGGGGGGGGGGGGGGGGGGGGGCACGACAGGGGACGATGACGACGACGGGACGGAGGGGGGGGGACTGGGGGGACGGGGGGGGGGGGCAGGGCGCTGCTGACGTCTGTCTGTCCCTGTCACGGGCCTCCACACCCAGAGAGGGCGAAGCGCGCCCAGGGCTCCCCGGGGGCTCAGGGCCGGTTCTCGCTTCAAGGCAGGGGCGGGGCCCCCGCAGAGGCGGGGCGCGGGGTGGTGGCAGCAGCCGAGGGACTCGGGGCTGCCTGGGAGGAGCGGAGGAAAGGGCTGTGAGGCTCTCCCGTGGCTTCCAGCGGCTCCAGCCATCTCCCCCTCCACTACTCTTCCCTGCCCCCCCACGCCTCACCAGGTATTTCCGAGGATTGAGGGTCTCCAAAAAGCACTGTCTGACTCCTCTGAGTTAAGTTTTCTGGAGCAAGCTCTTTCTGAGAGACTCCTTGGGCATCTGATGAAAGCTGTGGGGACAGGGACACACACACATTCATCTGCATTGCTGGGCTTCACAGAACCCTCCAAGCCCACCCAAAGGAGCAGACCCTTTTTTCTGGGGTCTTTCCCAATGCTACAGTTTGGTAGAGTGCCCAGCAGCCAGGGTGTGTTGTCACAGCAACAACCGCGCCCTGGTTCCCACCCAGGGGAGACTTCCTGTCCTGTCTGGATGAGGTGGGGGAGAGGATCCCGTGTCAACCCCTGACCAGCCCTCTTGCAGCTGATTTTTCTATTTGTGTCAGTGTCCACCTCCCACTACTGAGGTAGGTGCTGGAATCTTGGACCCTTCTCCACCTCCTGCTCTGTGTCCTATTGCAGCACTGCAAGTGCTTAAATCCAAAAACGTGCCTCTGCTGCAGCAGTACGTTCTAAGTGCCAGGTCTCTCGGGGTTACAAGAGACTGAAAACCCAGAGCCTCCATGTGTCTGGAAAGTCCAAGTGTAATTCTAGCCTCAGGTATGGCTGGATGCAGGTGCTCCAGCGCCGTCCTCCCTCCCCAGTCCTCCTCCTTTGTGTGGGCAGCACGCTGCTGCAGGCCCACACACCCTGTCCTATTTACTCCCCGTTGGGGTGGCGTCTGGCCACCAATTGCACACTGGGATGCCCACAGGGGCTGGGTGGGCACACTCACAAGCGAGGCCCCCTGGGGCCGCAGAGGGCAGGCAGGCTGGCCGTGACCTCAGCTGTGGCTAGTCGTTACTGGGTGAGCTGCCAGATCACGCTTCTTTTTCAGAGAAACCAGAAGTCTAGAAGTTGCTCATGGCTGGATTCTTAAACATTGTAATTTAAATTTTATAAAAACAGCATGGACTAAACTTTCACCACTCAACGTAGGGTCCCCGGGCCAGTCTCGGCAGCACCCAGCGGCTTAGGAGAATCCCAGCTCCACCCAGACCTAAAGGACCAGAACCTGGTTTTTAACCAGCCCCCAGGCGACGTGTGTCCCTATTAAAGTTTGAGAAGCCCGGGGTGAAACACCACGAGCTGGCTCTGGCCCTTTCAGGACTTTGGAGTAGGCGAGTCGAGGTGCCCGTTAAAAGTGCCCCCTGCTGAGACCTAGGAGGACCCGCAAGCGCAGCATTTGGAATAGACACCACCTGGTGGCTCCTTTTATTCCATCAATTTACTCAAGCGATAGAAAACCCTTTCAGCGGCGGGTCGGGAACGCCTGCAAACATGATGCTTCCCCGCCGCGTCCCGCCTTCCAACGCGCTTCCTCCCACCGCAAAGAGAAGTCAAGCTTGGCAAGTCCAGTGATAAGGGAGAAAGCCAGCAAGCCCGAGCCCCGTCACCTGGGGCTGGCCGGCACGAGCCGCTTTGTCATGATTTGGTCTCCGTGTCGGTTCCCCAGTGGCTCCGTCGCCAGGAGGCGGAGGCTCTTTGGCACCAAAGCAGGCCCCCCAGGGCCTCTGGGCAGCACACACAGACAGACAGGTGAGCGGCGGCAGCTGTGCCAAGGAAAGGCCCGGGGGAGGCCCGCGGAGCCCGGGTCCTCCGGCTGCAGGTCCCTGGGCAGGCGAGGGCTGAGGCACAAGCGGAAGTCGGGCTGCGGCCACCCAGACACGTCCACACATGGGTGGCCTTGCGGCTTCCCCTGCAGAGGCTGGGCCGCGAGTGTGAGGCTTCAGTCCTTGAAGGGGCTGCAGGCGGCTCCCGGCGGCTCCTTCTCGGCGGCCAGGAGCTCCCCGTTCATCTCCTGCAGCGGGTGGTAGACGTAGTCGCCGCGGAGGTGCCGGTTCCTCTGGGCCCTCGAGCCCAGAAGCAAGGCCACGTTCGCCGCCGTGCTGGCCAGCAGGAGGAGGCCCAGGGCCAGCGTGAGGGCCAGCCAGGTGGTCCTGGGGGTGGGGGGGTGAGAGAAGTGCTCAGTGCCGGCCGCTGGGCAGGACCGGGGGGGCCGGGGAGCCACCCGAGGTGCCTCCCGCCCCCGCTTCGACACCCCCACCCAGGAGCGAGGTCACAAGGCCAAGGGCCCGCAGGGACCGAGCCGAGCACACGGGTGATGGCCTAAGGGACTGTGGCACGCTCGGGTGGCCGTCCCCAGTGGCCCCCGGGAAGCCACAGCTCCTGTGTGCCACGGGAGGCCTTGCAAAAACCACCTGGATGCCCCTGAGGTTGACAAGTTGCTAAAAACTTTTACGAAGTTAAAAACGGTGCAGCTGAGGAGCTAATCCGGCCCGCCAGGCATCTGTTTGCCTCTCTGAGAACAGAGAGGGTGGCCCACTCAGAGGCTCCAGGGTCCTCAAAATGGGCAGAGCAGGGAAACCAAACGGGTCACCCATCCCCCAAGGCGGGGAGCTGGTGGGCGAAGGCGGAGTCTTGCAAAGCCGTGTCTTTCCTCTCCAAAAGAACCGCGGCTGGAGCCCTCAAAGCACAGGCGGAACTGCTCGGGGGCCCGCGGCCCTGCCCCCTCAGCCCCCCGCGGGCAGCTGCCCACGGGCTCCGGTCTGCAGGGCAGGGGCGACGCGACATCTCGTGCCGGAGGACAGGCCGGGGGGCATGGGGGTCTAGAGCCTGGGGTGTGGGGCTGCCATGCTGGGGCACCCGGGCACAGCCTTGGGGGATCCTGCGCAGCATGTCAAACCTGCCCCGGACGACGTGGTCAGAACCCCAGGAGGGGCCTGGGCTCTGCATTTGTGACGCGCTCCCAGGCTGTCCCCGGGGACAGTGCCTGGGGAGATGTTTTTTCCACTCTTTTTAATAAATCATACTAACATACAAAAAATGTTGTGCTGCCGTCACCACGATCCGTTACCAAAACTCTTCCATCAGCCCAGATGGCAACTCCGACCCGGCGAGCAGCGATGCCCCGTTCCCAACCCCAGCTTGCCCGCCGCGACCCTACTTCCTGTCTCTCAACTTGCTACTTTTAGGTATTTCGTGTAAGGAGAACCATACGAATCTGCATCTGGCTTATCTCACATCACGTCTTCAAGGTTCATCCAGCTGGGGCGACGTCTTCAAGGTTCATCCAGCTGGGGCGCGTATCAGAGTGTCACTTTCTTAGGGCTGAATAACAGCGCATTGATGGAGGGACCCTTTCGTTTATCTGTTCAGCAACTGTTTGGGTCGCTCTACCCTTTGGCTACTGGGAATAATGCTGCTAGGATCTGTCTGAGTCCCTGTTTTCAATTCTTTGGGGAATATGCCTAGGGGGAGAACTGCCGGGTCACGTGGTGGTTTCACGGTTCATTTTCTGAGGAACTGCCAAGCTGTTTTCCACAGCGGCTGCACCGGTCTACACTGTGGGAGCTTTTACTTCACCCCCAAACACGATCCCACCTATGGAGTCGGGGTGGGGCCCAGGCCTCAGCTTTGCACCATCCGAGGTGGGAGCTGTGAGAATGGGGGTGCTCAAAGTGGGGTTCCCAGGCTTCAGCATCAGCACCACCTGGGGACCAGATCTAAGTGCAAATTCTCAGGCTCCCCCCGGGCCAGCTGAATTCAAATCCCTGAGGGTGGACCCGGCCACCCTTTCAAGAGCCCTCTAGGAGATCAAGTTTGAGACCCTCCGCACTAGAAGACATAAGCACGGCGCACAACGCCTGGGACGGGGCCTGGACACCTGTGTCTCCTGGAAGCCGGGAAAGCCAGCCTTTAAGGTCAAGGCAATTCAGCGCGGCCTTCCCTGCACACGCCCCGTGGGGTGGCGGCCCGGGCCCTGTCCACCGCCTCCCAGGCCTCTCGGGCGGCTGCGAGCCTCAGTGGCCCCTCCGCCTGAGCTCACGACCCCGCTCTATCACCTGGGGCCGTGGGCGAGGCCGGCCCTCGCAGGTGGAAGCCAACCTACCCGGTGAAAAAGGAGAGTTCTCCTGCCCGCAGCACGGCCTCGGCGGACGGCAGGCACTGCTTCCCTGTGAAACACCAGACGGAGGCTTGGGGGCCCGGGCCGTGGTGGAGGTCTGCCCTCTGCTGTCCCCCGGGTCCTAGGAGGGGCCCGTACCTTGAGGGGTGGTGCTGCTCAGGGCAGGCGCCTGGGCGAGGCTGCAGTTGCCAGTCTGGGGGTCGCAGGGACACTGGTGCTCACACTCGCAGGGCCTGTGGCAGCCTGGCCCGTGCCAGCCGGGGGGACACTCTGTGGAGGGGGCGCAGAGGTCAGGCCGCCCGTGGCAGGGTCTCGGCAGAGCCCGGCTGATGGGAGTTTCCTCCCGGAAAACTGAACCCGCTGTGGGGTGCCCCTGGGGGGTCCCCCAGGCTTGCCGACGCGGTGGGCCCTGCTTGGGCTTACTGTGCGCACAGGTGTCTCCAAAGAAGCCAGGGGGGCAGGTGCAGGTCCCTCGAACTGGGTCACAGGCAGCTCCGTTCTGACACTGGCACCTCTTGGCACAGTCCTCCCCGAAGGAACCGTTGGTGCAAGCTGGGGTGGGGGAGGGGACTCAGCAGAGCCCGGCCCTGTCCCCTCCAGGCCGCGGCCCACAGGACTCCGGGCACCCCGGTGGCCCCGGGGGTTAAAGCACGCCCCCGACAGGTAGTTCCTGAGAACCCTTTGTGCACCAGGCCCCGAAGATGCACGGCGGGAACTGACGGTCTAGAGCGGAGACAGCCAAGCCCACGTGGATGCCCAAGTGGCGGCGAATGCGGGAGGGACAGAACAGTGGCGTTGAGAGGCATTTAACCAAGGGAGGGGAGGACTCAGCAGGAGGGGGCAGGCAGAGGCGGGAAATCGCCGAGCCTGCTTGAAGACGGCAAGAGGGCAGTGCAGTGGGCACAGCCCCAGAGCTGGGCGGGCATGGCACGAGGGGCCAGAGCCCTGGGGGCTGCGAGGTCACTAAGTGCAAGAGGAGGTCACCAAAGGGTTTAAGCTGGGGGTGAGTATTGAGGTTGAACTGTGTGTCCCCCCAAAAGTGTATGCCCACATCCTAGCTCCCCGGAATCTGTGGCCGTGACCTTGTCTGGGAATCAGTGGATGTAGTTAGTTAAAGATCTGGAGATGAGATCATCTGGTGGGCCCTAAACCCCAGCACTGCTGTCTTTTGAGAGAGGAGAGAGAGATGTGGGCACAGGCAGCTGGGGGAAGGAAAGGGAAGAAGGAGCAGAGAGCGGAGCGATGCAACAACAGCTGGGGAAGGCCTGGGGCTCCAGAAACTGCACGAGCCCAGGAAGGTTCCTCCCCCAGAGCATCTGGAGGGAGCAGGGCCTGGTCGATGCCTTGATTTGGGGCTTTGGGCCTCCAGAAGTGAAAGGATAATTTCTGTTGGTTCAAGCCACCCACTTGGTGGAAATCTGTAGCATCAGCCCGAGGAAACTAGCTTAGTGGTTTGCAAGCAAGACGAGAGCAAAAGGCAAGCTCCCCCTGAGCCAGAAGGCAGGGCTGCTGCTCCCGCCTCCCCGTGGGCGACTGAAGGCAGCTGGGTTGCTCGAAGCTGCCACCATCACCC
Source organism: Dasypus novemcinctus (assembly GCF_030445035.2). NCBI lineage: Eukaryota > Metazoa > Chordata > Mammalia > Cingulata > Dasypodidae > Dasypus > Dasypus novemcinctus. Next base: position 68,359,773 of record NC_080695.1, on the reverse strand, counting down.
TCTCCCCATGCGTCTGGGCCACCCCGATGGCTGTTACCTTCACTGCAGCTGGATCCCGTCCACCCAGCTCCACAGCGGCAGCCGGCTGCCGAGATAAGACCGAGAAGGCCAGGTGAGGCTCCGCCGGGGGGCGGTGAAAAGGGGGAGCCCCCTCCCCGGAGCCCCCACTCACTCTCGGTGCAAAGCCCGTGCTGGCTGCAGTTGGAGGGGCCGCAGTCCAGCTCACTGCAGGCGGCGCCCCGCCAGAAACGGCCTGTGCACTGGCACGTCCCCTGCACACAGACCCCGTGGCCGCTGCAGTCGGGTGGCTGGCAGCGGGGCTCGTGCACGCACACCACAGTGGACACGTGGCGGGGACAGCGCCACATGCTGTCCTGGCTGTGGGCGGAGACATGGTGTCAGGAGAGACCTGGGGGCCGGGCACCCCCGGCTGACCCCTCAAAATCCTGCCACCCTCTCCCTTGTCGCCTCTCTGGCCTTTTACAGTTCCTCCTGTTCCTCCCACTGCAGGGTCTTTGCACGTGCCGTCCCCACGGCTGCCTAGCCGCCTCCTCATCCTTCAGCTCTCAGCTTGCATTTCATCCTCCTCGGGGAGGTCTTTCCTGCCCAATCGGCTCCCTTTCACAGGCTTGGGTAGTACCAGGATGCTCCACTCAATCCATTACATGTTCCCTAAGCAGCGAGAGGCAGGGACCGCAGCTTACTCTGCTCCCTACAGAATCCCCAGGGCCTGGCACATTGTAGGTACTCTACATTGATTGGCTGAGTGAGCCCAGGGGCCCGGCAGGCCTCGAGCAGACCTCCTGGAGGGGGGCTTGGGTGGGCTCACCAGTGGTCCGACGGGTAACTGGCCAAGGTCCCGTTGAGCACAAAGGTGGCGGAACCTCCTCCGTCCAGGTTGATGGCGTTGACCACGTCCTGTTTCAGCAGGAACTCTGCCATCTCCCACAGGTTGATGCTGTGGCACAAGAGCAGCTCTCGTGACCGAGTTCCCTACTGTTTTTGGCTTAACTTTCAATAGCGGACAGTATCACATGCACTGTGGTTGGCAAACTTCTACAATCAGCCTGCCAAAATGTCCCACCCGAATCCCCCGAAGCTGTGTGACTAGAGGCCACTGCTGGGACTGTGTCATGTTACGTGGCACAGCTGACCCCAGGGAGGGAGATGAGCTTGGATTATCTGGTTGGACCCAAACTGGAATCTCTGGAATGAGCCCCTAGAAGCAGAGCTCTTTCTCTGGCCAGCGGCAGAACTAGCTAGAAGGGGATTCGATGCACCTTTGGTGGCGTGAAGATGGGAGGGGTGGGGCACTGGTCAGCCTGAAGGTGCTGAAAGGCCCTGGCTGACAGCCAGGAAAGAGACCTCAGTCCTACAGCCACAAGGAACTGGACTGGGTTGATGACCAGAAGGAGCCTGGAGGCAGAATCTTTTCCAGAACCTGCAGGTAACGTCTCAATTTTGTCCATGGAGCCTCTGGACCCCGACCCAGCTTGGTCCGCCTGGATTCCTGACCCACAGAACTTTGAGCCCATAAACAGTGTGGCTGGAAGCTGCTCAGTCCGCGATCGTTTGTTACGCAGCAGTAGGAAACTCGCATACCCACACTGCAGAGGAGGAAATGTGGCTCAGAGAGGCTGAGTGGCTTGTCTACAGCCACAGAGCTGGGAGTGGAACCAAGCTCTTCTCCCTCCTAAGTGTGTGATCTTTTCCCTTTATTACAACTGGGGCTCAGAGGACTGAGCCCTAGAGCTGGGGAGGCTGTGAAGGGAAGTGTGTGGGGGAGGAGGTCTGGAAGGGGACAGACCCAGAGTGGGAGCTCAGAAGCCCGACTCCCACTCACCCCCGCTGCTCCGTCTGCCCGTCCACGTGGAAGAGCACGAGCTGCCCCTGACGGTCGTGGCCCACTGCCGTCCTGGCCGAGATCACGTTCACAAACTTGCTAAAGGTACCTGGAAGAGAAGCCACCGCTGGTCACGGGCCCCCGTGGGAGGCTTCCTGGGCTGTGCCCGGAGGGTGCACCAGCCTCTTTGGCTCCCTCTGCCCTCCCTAATCTGGGCTCCAGGTAGTAGCTAGAGTACTGTGTAGACCAGGCCACCTCCCTCTCCTGGAAAAGACCGTCGAATGACTTCCATGGGGCGGGACAAGATCCAAATGCCTTCCGGGGCTTCCAAGGCTACCTCCGCTGCCTGCTTCCCGTCAGCTGGGGCTCTGTGGGACTCGCCACCCCACAGCCACTTCCTGTCTCAGGGCTTTTCCTGTTGTTCTCTCAGGTTGAACTGTGCTCCACCCACCCCCATGCTGGCTCCTTATCTAAGGTCACCTCAGTGCAGCCTTCCCTGACCGCCCAGTCTAAAAGAGCCCCTACCCATACCAGGGCCACGATGCACCCATTCCCACCCTCCCCTGGAACCTCCACTCCACAGCACCCATCGGAACCGTGTGGACTCTCGGGCTCAGCCCCAGGGATTCTGACTGAGGAGGCTGGAGGTGGGGCGGGCGGTTCACTCTTTCTAACAAGCTCCCGGGCGCTGCCGCTGCTGATCTGAAGTTAGCAGCTCTTCTCCACTCCCTTACCAAAGCTCCCTGCCCACTGCCTCTCTCCTTACCCCGCCAATGGAGCTTCTTTCTTAGCACTCACCACTTCCGTTATATCACGCATCAGTTTTCTGTCTTAAAGGTTCCATGGGAGCAGGAACCTCATCTCTCTTAACCCCTTCAGTGCTGGGCGCAAAGCACCTGCTCCATCTGCTCAAAGACTTCAGAGGAGCTTCTTCCCTGGTCACCCCCACTCCTGGTTCTCAAGACGGCTGCTGCCAACAGCCCCTCCTCGCCCCACACCTGTCTCCTGCGTCTCCTCGCACTCAATGGCCTGGCTCTCGTTGATGTAGATGCTTCCATTGCGAATCAGCCACCCGACGCCGCTCAGCAGCTGCACAAATGGATTCTCCGTGTCTAGCACCTCCTCCTCAGACAGGTACCTGGACACAGGAAAGGGGTGAGGCTCGCTCACCAGACGGAGTGGCCTCGGGTCATGGGGCATCCTGCCCTCCCTCCTTCCCCCACCTGGCTCCTTGATTCCTCCCTGAGCCCCAAGAACCTGTCTGGTCCGGGGTACAGCAGTGGAGCCACACGGTTCTTTGGAGCCCCCCCTACTGTTAAAAGCCAGGGCCCCCAGGACTGAAGCCAGGGGCAAGGCTCCAAAAATACTTCCCCACGCCTTTGTAATCTGCTGAGCATGTCTTGGTCTAGGCTTCATTTCATCTGCATAAGTGTCTCTACCACATCTCAAATCTTCCTAATGTCCTCAAGTCCCGGCCACCCCCCTAAACCACCACCTGATGATGCCTGTAACTGCCTCTTAACTAGCTTCCTTGCTTCTACTCCAGGACTTCCAACCTATTTGCCACCTGGGGTTAAGACAAACATTTAAAATATTCAAAGCCGGTCATTCTAGGACACTCTGCTCCTGCTTTCCATTCCTCAAACACACCCTGCCCCCTGCACCTCTGACCTTTGAACTCACCATTCCTTCTGCAGAAATGTTCTTCCTCCAGTTTTGAGACTCATGATTAATCTTCAGATCTGAACTTAAAGGTCACCTCCTCAGAGAAACCTTCCCGGACCACCCTCCAGAAAATCAACAGTTTTCTATCTATTCCTGTTTATTCCTTAGCTGCACTTACACAACCTGAATTCATTTTTAACTGTTTACCTGACTTTTGTTTACTTCCCCTAGTAATGGAGAGATCGGTTAAGGCAAAGACTGTGGGTGCTAGTTTACTGCTATATCCGAGTGCCGGGAACACTGCAGAGCAGGTGCTCAAAGTGACTGGTTCTTGAATAAACTCTGCAAGGCAAGTATTACCATTCTCGTTTTGCAGGGAAGGCAGCGTAAGCACAGGTGAGCTTGGTCAGATGACGTAAGCAAAGGCGGCAACGCTACAACCCAATCTCTGGCCCACTGCCCTCAACAGCCACGGGGCTCCCTGCCTCCTCACCCGGTGACCAGGGTCCCGTCGCGGCGGATCCCGAACTGCGCGTTCTGCAGCCCCCCGGAGCTGCTCACCCGCCGCCCGTCGCTCACCACGTTCCCCAGGCACTCGCCGGTGTCCATGCGGAAGAAGCCGCCGTTCTGGGCGGCGCGGCAGCCCGCCGCCCGCGCTGTCTCCTCCACGGTGGCCCGGCGCTTGGACGCGCAGCCGCCGGGCCCGCCGGGCTCCAGCACCGAGAAGGTGCGCAGGGGCGCGGCGGCGCGGGTCAGGTGGCCGGCCACCGGGCGGCCCGCGAAGTGCGAGACGAAGGTGCGCACGGCCGGGCGGCCGGGGGCCGCGGGGGGCGGCGGCCAGCTCTCGTGCGCGCGCGGGCCGGAGCGCACCGGCGTGCAGTCCCGGGCGGAGCGCGCGCGCGCGGGGGGGTAGGGCAGCAGCAGGTCGTCGTCGCGGGAGGCCCTGCGGGGACCGGGCAGCGGGGAGGCTGTGAGCTCGGAGGGCCGCGCCCCGGGCAGGCCCGGACCCCCGAGCCAGGCTCGCCCGCCGACAGCTGCACTCACCCCGAGCCGAGGCCGCGGGCCGCCTGCCCGAGCGAGCGGAGCAGCGCGAGGAAGAAGAGGAGCCAGCGGCCCATGGAGGCCGCCATGATGCCCGCCCGCTTCTGGTCACGTGGGCGCGGCGCACGTGACGCCGGCCCCGGGCGGCCGCTTTCGGCCGGGACTGAATGGCCTTCGCTCCTTCCGGATCGCTTGCATTTAGGGACTTTCGCGGGGGAGAGGAGTAACTTTTTATTGCGACGTTTTTTCAAGCCAGTAGGAAGTTGCAGGACTATTGCTAAGAACTCCCGTACACCTTTTACTCGGATTCATAACTGATGACTTTTCACCCCTTTTGCTTTATCATTTATACTTTATTCATGCACGTGTATTTTCTTCTGAGTCAGTTGATCATAAGTTGCAGGCATCATGATCCCTTACTCCAATACTTTACTAAGTATCTTCTAAGAACAAGGTTATTTTCTTACATAATTATAAAATTAGTACGTTAAATATTGATCCATCTCTATGATCTAATCCACAGTACATAATCAAATTTTGCTAATTGTCCCTCTGGTGCCCTAGAGAGAAAAAAATTTCCCTGTCCAGCATCTAATCCAGAATCACCATTCATTTAGATGGCATGCCTCTTTAGTCTCCCTTAGTTTGGAACAGTTCTTCCACCTTTCCTTGTCTTTTTTTTTTTTTTTAACAAATCAATTTTATTGATAAATATTAGTAAAGCATACAGTCCATCCAAAGTGTACAATCAGTGGTTTTGGGCGTAATCACATAGTTGTGCATTCACCACTTCAATCATTATTAGAGCATTTTCATTATTTCAATAATAATAAAAACCAGACCAAAAAATTCATCACCTCTCAATCTCTCTGTGCTTCTCCTGCTATACATAGCTGCTCTTTCTGGATATTCTTGCATATTTACTTATTTATTTTAAAGCAATTTTATTGAGGTATATTCACATACCACAATCTATCCAAAGTGTATATAGTCAGTGACTTTTAGTATTATCACAATGTCGTGCATTCATCACAAAAGAATTTTAAAACAATCTCATTACTCCAAAAAGAAAGACTCCACATCCCTTAGCAGCCTCACTCAATCTATCCTGCCACAGCCCTAGATAACCACTGATCTAATTTCATTCCTATAAATTGGTTAACATTTACATGTTAAATAAGCGGAATCATACAATATGTAGTGCCTTTTGTGGGAAAGGGTTAAGTTTAGTTTTCACAAAGGGGAAGCTTGAGAAGGCTCTGCTATTCTAGGAGGGAGGGAAAGGGGTTCTAGCTGCTTTGGCGCTCCAGGAATTAGGAAAGTAGGGCCAAAACGAGGGGGGCCAATGGTGTGGAGTGAGGGCGGGGCCAAAGCAAGGAAGGCCAATGGTGCGAAGTGAGGGCGGGGCCAAAGCAAGGAAGGCCAATGGTGAGAAGTGAGGGCAGGGCCAAAGTGAGACTGACCAATGGTGAGTGCTGGGGGCAGGGCCAATAGTAAAGCAGCGACGAGCCCACCCGGCCCACCTGGGTGTAGAGAGCCTGGATCCAGGACTCAGAGCCAGAAACCGGGAACTTAGTTAGCAACTCATAGCTGTAACCCCTGCAGGACCCAGTCAGTGGGGAACAGGGGAGAGACCTGCGTGTTAGGGTAGGGTATAAATATGTTTCTTACTGTTTGGTGTGGGCCATTTTATCCAGGTTGTCCATCCATTCTTGCAAGATTGTTAATAAAATCCTTCTCCACAATGGGGTGAGCTTTTGTTTTCTTACAGGTGCAGCTTTCTTTCTAATACTTTTTGTCTGTTTTTTTTTCACTTAGCATAATGGGTTTTTTGACGTCTGATAATCACATCTTGTACCATTAACATATGTTTGTGTTCAATTTCAAAGGAAAACAGTCTTATATATGCAATATTACCCATATTCATATTTCACATGAAGTTTTACTATGCTGCACAGTCCATTTTTAGCTTCCTTTAGTAATTTATATGACCTCGGACTTTCCCTTTCAACTACCATCATATCCGTAAATAGCATTGCTAGTTAACAACACTATGATGTGCCTTCACCTTTTCTATTCCTTTTCAAATATTGACATGCATCCTTTTTGACCAGTTCTGCACTAGTTGATCCTCAGCTTTCCATTCTCTAACTGCATTCTATTTTCTGATGATCCATATTCAAGGTATTAACTCCATATGATTACACGATAACTTAGTTCTTAATAGTGCAACCATACAATATTTGTCCTCCTGTTTCTGGTTTGCTTCACTCAACATAATGTCCTCCGGGTTCATTCTTGTCTTATGGCCTTGACATTTTTACAGAGCACAGGCAGGACTGGCTACATCATTTACAGGAGCCAGTGCAAAATTAAAACGCAAGGGGCCCTTGTTAAAAACTTTTAAGAATTTCGGGATGGAGACAGCGCATTCGAGCAAGCGCCGGTCCTCTCTGACCGGGGCCTTGCGCAGCTGCACAGGTGGACGGCTCTGAAGCCAGCCCTGAGTACTGGCCGGTTATTTTGGAGCACGTGCCTCAAGCTTCCTCTGAGAGGATACCCCTCTTCAGGGTCCTTGCGCCAGGGCCACGTCTGGGCTTAGGCTGTCCTTGGTGCAGCCAGTGCTGTGCGTGGCTGCACCAGGAGCCAGTGGCCCAAGACGTGGGGCCCGGCCGACGCTTTCCTGTCCACAGCAGTGTTAGTGCTTAAAGTCAGGCCCCTCTTTGAATCATTGCTGCTTATAACCAGTGCTGGATCAGGGACCCCGGGCGGGCCCCCAAGATTGGAGCTAAAGCCGGTGGGGGAACCACAGTTAGTTTGCTTCCACCAACCGCATACTAAGGAGGGAAAATGGCCCTGACGCAAGAGGAGGGGTTGTTTACCTCTCTGGTTGCTGCCTGTAGATAATCAGCCACCAAGCCGAGGCCTGTGGCCAGCTTCCTCGCCTCCGGGAAGGCCTCTTTTCTCTAAGTCAACTGGAAGTTGCAGGCTAGTTCTGACCTTTGGTCTCCCTAGTTTGACGCTTGTCACTCCTGTGCCAAGTGGTTCTAAGCACGTAACCGGTGCCCCACGAATCCCCCATTTGAACTGAGCAGCCCCAATCCACAGTTCCAGCCAAACCAGCCCCCCAACGCCGGGGTGTCTGCTTATACTCACGCCCACTCTTCAGCCTGGATGACCTTTGTCCCCTTTGAGCGCCCTCATCCAAGTCTCCCACCATCTGTTTGTTCAACAACGCGGGCACCTTTTATGGGTTGGGTGTTGAGGAAACCGCGCTGAGCGAGACCGTCCCTGCCTGCACGGAGCTTCGGTGTTAGGGGGGCGAGAGCTGCTGAGGAACGAGGGTCGGGAGCAAACGGAGTTGCAGGGGTGTCAGGAAAGGTCTCCCCTAAGCCCACTTGGAGCGAGCTGTAAAGGGTCAGGGGAAGGGATGGCTGTGCAGAGATGGGAGGCCAGAGCCTGGCGGGCAGAGGGCGCTGCGCCTGGGGGTGGAAGGCTGGGCCGCTGAGCCTGGCTGGAGGGGGCTCCCAGGGCAAGCCCGGAGACGCTGGGAGGGCCAGGGCGGGGCCACAGCCTGCAGGGCGTCAGGGAAAGAGTGTGGATTCAGCCCCCGTGAAAGAGGAAGCCACTGGCATTTCTCTTGTTTGTCTTTTAAGCACTCTTGAGGTATAATTTACCGACCATAAAAGTCACCTGTTTTAATTCAATGACTGTTATAAATGTACGGACATGTGCCAGCATCGCCACAATCCAGTTTGAGAACATTTTCATTACCCCCTTCCCCCACCACCTGTGATTCCATTTAGATTAAATGTCCGGAAAGGCAAATCTCCAGCGACAGAAAGGAGATCTGTGGTTGGAGGGGGCGGAGCGGGGGGGGTGGTTACGTTTCCAGGCCCTCCTCCATGAGATCTCAGCCCACTGCTGGCCGCCTTCCGTCTGTCTCTGTGTCCAAATGCCCCTCTTCTTACAAGGACACCAGTGCCATTGGATCAGGGCCCACCCGAATCCAGTATGACCTTAACTCATTTCATCCGCAAAGACCCGATTTCCAAATAAGGCCCAGTCCCTCCTAACACCTGTGCCTGCGACCTTGTTGGAAATGGGGTCCTTGCAGACAGAGTCGGTTTCTTGCGTACTCCTGAGGCACGCACCTCCTGGAGGCTGCGTGAGAGGTCTCCGGGGCTAGGGCCCAGGAATCCGCATGTTTGACAAGATTCTCCAGCTGATTCGACGGGGGTGGCCACGAGGCGGTGGGGAGGGACAGGTACAATGCCCGTATTCAGCCGAGAGGGAACGAAGCCCCCCATGGACAGCAGGCTAACGGGCCCCGTGGTTCTTCTCCAGCGAGGAGAGACTGAGCTTCTCTTCCTGGGAACTGCAGAGGACCGGGAGGGGCGGGAGCGGTGCAGGCTCACCTGCTGATATTTTTACCCATTTTCAGTGCCCTGAGCCACAGAAGCCCAGTGGAGAGGAGATGCTTCCGGTGGGGTTTGACTTGTAAGGTATTCTTCTCATGCTCTGTCTGGCATTAGGAAAAAAAGGTCTGACTCTGATATCCTTTTCTTGGACGTGTCTCGTAAGCTCAGGCTTTTGCTGTAGTCACTCCCGCTTGGTAACTTAAGCCTTCTAGAAAGAATTGCTATCAGGCTCCAGGGACTAATCCCCCCCAGGTTCAGGGAGGAACAGGGCTTCCACTCAGCGGCAGTGGACTTCCCTGGAGTTGCTCGCTGTCTTGGTATGAATACATTTGTATTGACTCAATGTGAAAGACACCTTTGAAGTATGTGGAATGCCAAGTGAATATTAAATTCCGGCCTCTGGGTCCCCAGAAAACAACAAGCTTAAGAGCAAGTCAAACCTTTCACCGAAATCCAGGAATGTCCCTCTGGGCCGGACATCTTAACAGGGATGGTGGGAAAGTATTCAGGGGACAGCAGCAAAGAGGATTAGATAAATTGAGACCAACTCCGAAAGGAAAGGCTTAGAAGAACCTTCCACCCCTGGGTTATGGAAGGGGCAGGGGCGTTTTAATTCTGATGCTCGAATATGGCTAAGTTGCCAGGAAGGATGATCAGCAGCAATTTTCCACCTCGAGGCAAAGCAGAAGGTATTTAAATTGTGAGGCAACGGGGAGAATCTATCAATGAAGTTTGTCAACATTGGCACTGTTTACTACAGACCCTGGTGGGTCTTGCTACTGGGGGCGTCAAAAAGAAAGCACATGCTTTAGTATTAGAACAATTCCATTGAAAGCAATGAGATTCCAGTCTAAGTCCATCTGGTTTTTACTTTGGGTCTAATTTTGACATCCTTTTGTGCACCACAGACAGCATCTGAACCCCAAGTATGACTCCAGAAGGTATTTTTTGCATGTGTCAGAGCTCCAGGTAACACATTTAGTTAGAATCATTCTGAGGCAGAACATAGGGGGAGAGCTGCAACCTCGGAATGGAAGAAACATGGCTATGCCAGCTGCCTCTTCCCCTGCTTTGGACAAGGCCCTTCCTGATGTGCCATTGTGGCAGCAGGTAACACTTAACCTAGCACTTAATATGTTACAGGCACTGTTCTTAGTGCCCTACAAACATAATTCTTGTAACACTGGAGGCGATACTGAGGAAGGTACTATCATTGCCCCAATTTTACTGAGGAAACTGTAGCACAGAGAAGTTAAATGACTTGCCCAAGATCACAGAGCTAATAAGTGGGGGACCTGGGATATGAACTCAGGCAGCCTGAGCACAGAATCCACACTATCAACCACTGTGCTACATGGCATTGTGTAAAATGGCTGTGACATGATGGGCCACAATGATACAGCAGAGTTATTTGTGCAGGGTATAAAAATTAGTACGTGCAGCCTTTCACAGTAATATCCCCCGTTTGAGTTAATGATTCGAGCTCATGACTTTCTAGCTCATGACTTGAGCTCCGAGATTCTTACTTCTTCCACGTGGGAGATGCAGTAATGCACATCTGAACAAATAGGCTGTAAGCCTCAAGTTTATAGGTCTCTAGAATTTGTGCTAAGTGGGACTGAAGATTCAAAACAGAGATCAAGAGATTGTCCAATGTCATCCTAAAGGCTAAGAAACAAGGCTCAACTCCCAGTTCAATTCCATTCTAAATTTATTCATCTAAACAAGAACTCCTACAAAGCTGACAGCTAGAGAGGTTCCTGTGGAGGCAGGACCCAAGCTGGGGATAGCTGTTGGAATGCACTGGCTTTTACCAAACTACATCAGCAGAGCACGGCATGAAGGACACGTGGGATAATCTGGGTTTTACAAGCTGAGGGAGATGCAGCAGACCCACTGGTGAGCAATATGAATGATTAGTTATAGTCAGAAGTGATTTGCCTGATGCTACCAGCTATCAGCTCAAGGGGACAGAGTAGGGACAATTTGGAGGGCTGCCCTGATAACCAAGTATTTCAGTCTCCTGAGAAGACAATACCAGGCTGGACCCCGAGATCTGCAAGGCCCATGGGGTGGAGCAGCAGCCCCAGAATTTCCAGACTTGGGGGAGTAGGAAAGAGAAGGAACCTTGTGCTTGTTGCTGGGGCGGGTCCCAGGTTCACATGCCTGGGTCCAGCCCGGCTCCCACCTTCTCTGGCTCAGCTCGACAACCTGAGATGACATATCTGGGTTGCCTGGCTCATCTGTTTCTCCAGGATGTGACCTCAGGACCCCCAGGACCTAAGAAAGGAAGCACTAAACAGGTCTGCTTCATCTTCCGACGGCACATCTGGAACCCTCCGTCTCAGCTGCTCGTTGGGGTAGGCGTGGACTGAAGTGGCTTTCCGTTTGTGGGGGGGTGTTCTGCCAGGGCATAGAGGAAGCCACCCAGGGCTCCGACCGCCACGGCTGTGTTGTGGGAAGAGCAGCCATCTGTGGGGAGAGCATGTCCCCCGTGAGTTCCGAGCAACGGCAGCCTTGGGCCCGACTGGAACACGGCTCCACGGCAAGTGCCTCTCGGATGTTCCTGCAGCTGGCTGGCAAGTACCGTGTGGGCTGTCGGTGCCCTGTGCTGGCCTGGGGCATCCACCTCCAGCTGCTGAACGTTGGAACATCCTCCCTCCTCCAGAGAATGGTCTTCAGCCAACTGAGGCCTCCTTATCTGGGAGGTCACACCCCCTTCCCCAAGTGACTTAGTAATACAGGGAAGCAAAAGTTGTCCCCTTGCCTCAGGGGGATGACTCTGCGGTGTGATTTACGATTTACGCCCCAGAGTCCCCCGTGGGATCAGACCAAGTAGACTGGACCTGGGCCCACCCCCTTGTCCAGCTCCTTCCTTGTTGTAGCTCATTTCTCTCGTGCTCCTGGTCCAATAAACTCCCCAAAACTGCATGCACCCCAATCCTGTCCGAGGCCCTGCATAGGGAACCTGAACCCCTAAGACAGTATGTTAGTGGCCCTACGTTACAAATGGGGAAACTGAGGCTCAGTAGCAGAGCAGCTGTTCCTCCGCAGTAGCTGAAGACTCCACAGCCATACAGCCTCCCCAGAAGGTCCCTCGTTGCTACCTGGGGCCTGTCGCCTGCCAATCTCACAACTCACGGATTCGCCTTCAGGACTGAGCAGCACCTGCCTGAGGCAATGACTCCTTGTCTGAATTCAAGCTAGGTGTCTACCTTTAGCCTCCCAACACACCTGGCAGGTTTGAGGAAGCCAGAGCTTTCCTCCCCACTCACAGAATTTGATGGGGGAAGGGCTCCAGCCAGGTCCCTTGTAGGGGGAGAGATGCAGATTTCGAGGTGCCTCATTACTGAAGCTGACAGTTTATGCTTAGCGATCCCCCGCCATATGACAAACAGTGAGCTGGTAGCCATTCCAGCAGCCCCATGGATGAGGCACTGTTTGGTGCCCATTTTACAGATGAGGAAACTGAGGCTGAGAGAGGTTGAGGGGCTCCCACAGTAAGGGGCAGACGCAGGATCCAAACCCAAACTGCCTGCCTCCAAACCCTGTGCTCTTCTTAATCTCTACGCCAACTGCCTCCTGCTCCATGGACATCTATCAGATGTGGAGCATGCTGCTCCTGGGTAGTTTCCTAGGCTGCTGGTCAACCTGGACAGGTCCCCAGGTTTGCTTGAAGGTCTGGGAAAGGCCCCAGCCTTCAGAATTTTTTCAGCTGCCTCCAGCCCCCAAAGATGGTCCTAGTAACAAACTAACAGTCTTCAGAGAACATACAGCGCTCCAGGGGGGGCACGGCAGGCCCCCAACCACCCGGCCATAGGCAGCCCCAGCCCCCGTGTTGGGCCAGCCAAACGGGGACAAGGGCTTCCAGAAGCTTCCGGAGAACCTCCTTCCCTTCCCTGTCTGGCCTTCAGTGGCAGCTAAAGAACAGATGCGCAGGATTGGTGCTTCCACTCCCTTCGTTCGTTCACCTGCCGGCAGAGGGTGAGGCCCCAGTGCGGCTGAGGAGCGGCTGCTGACGAGACACTGGTTTCCTGGAATCACTCACCGACGACTAGGCATCTCCTCGGAGAGGCGACTCTTCCACCCCTTCCTCCTTTTGCCTTGCAGTTGTGTTTTTTATTCATAAAAAAACGAAATCAATTTTACCCCCTCCCATCTCTCTCCCTCCCTCCATCCCTCTTCCTTTCCTTCCTTTCTTCCTCATTATTTCTTGCTTTTCTGCCCTTCCTGATACAGTTGTATCTTTCTTCTCAGCTTCTCTCCCCTGGTGGGTTTACAACATAATCTAACATCCCAGCCAGGACCCTCTCGAGGGGGAGGGGGCGCTAGTCATAATTACCCCAGGACAACAGGTGCCAGTGATGGCAGCCCTGGGGAAACCAGGACATGTGGGAACTGAGCTGGTCACTTGCCCATTTGCTCTCAGGTCCTGTCCCCTTCCTTGTTCCAATCCCAGTGCCCTGAGGGCCCTCTACACAACCTCGCCAGGCTCCTTTGCCCGCCAGCTTCTGATTACACTTGACCAAGAGGAGGCAGACAAAGGGCAGAGGCGAGACTATTTCTCGCCCTCTCTCTCTGGCAGGATCCGTGTCTCCTCCGTGTCCAGCCCCTGCAGGGTGGCTCCAGCCCCCGGTCTCTGCTGACGCCACTTCCTCCTGCTGTGCCTCCATCTCTAAGGAGGGAAGTGGCTTCCCACAGGGTTAATCTCTGCGTTTTCTCGCTTTTCCTCTTTTCACCTCTTCCAGCGCCTCTGCAACGAGTTCCCTGTATTAAATTCCCTCTCTTGAACTTCCTGATGTGAGTTCTGTTTTCCTGATGGGACCCTGACTGATCCGGTGATAGCGATTTTCATTAATATGCTGACACTTCTTTATGTTTCTGTCACTAGGGACATTACCTCTGGACCCCTCACTTTCTAGGAGGTGGGTCTGAGAGACCCCTACCCTTCCCTCCACCTCTTCTGCAATGCCAGGGGCCTTTTCGTCCTCGAGAGAAACCTGGGCATAGAGCATGGGCCTCAGGCCCGCTAGGGAGTCCCCATTTCATGTCAAGGAAGTCCCCTGGGTATTCTCATTACCTGTAAATATTTTTTCTCGTCTCTTCACTCTTCTTAAAAAATGCCCTTGGTGCTGAGCAGCTTGAGGGCCTTCATTTTCAGCAGCTGCTGACGGGGAGCAGGGAAGGAGAGGGCGGTGAGCTTCTCAAGGGGGTCTTTTAGCTTCACTCACTCAGCTCCCAGCCCCCGACCACACCTCAAGCAAGTCAGGCCTTCTGGGGCACCAGGGGCCCCTCCTGCAGTTTCCTCCACACTTATCTGCAGACCTTTTCCTCTGCCCGAGCGTGTCACCCACAGCTACCCCCTGAGAAGAACGGGAGGCGCTGGCTGAAAAAGGAGATTCCACAGCCAAGTGCCGCCCTCCTGTGGGTACAGGTTGGGGGACCTGAGAATCTGCATTTTTGTGACTCTTTGCTTTTAAACAGATCCTCCTGTTTCAAAAGCTGCTCCTCTGAGCATCCCGAGCTTCTCATTTAGGACACTGGTGTTTCCGGGATGCTTGCCCCGTGCCTGGCTCTGAGCCATGTGGAGCCACTCAAATTATATCTATTCCTACAGGGTGGCGGATATTATTAGATTCATTTATTTACAGATGGGAAAATGGAGGCTGAGAGAGGCGAAGTGACTTCCCCCAAAGAAACCCACCTGCCACGTGCCCATCCAGAATGGTACCCTTCCCTCAGCCTCTCCAGCCCCCTGCCTACCCCACACCCCTCCCTGTGGGGCTCCCCTGACCACCCCACCTAAGAAGCTTCCCTTGGGAAGCGGATTTGGCTCAACGGACAGAGCATCCGCCTACCACATGGGAGGTCCAGGGTTCAAACCCTGGGCCTCCTTGACCCGTGTGGAGCTGGCCCACGCGCAGTGCTGATGTGTGCAAGGAGTGTCCTGCCACGCAGGGGTGTCCCCCATGTAGGGGAGCCCCACGAGCAAGGAGTGTGCCCCATAAGGAGAGCCACCCGGGGGGAAAAAAGTGCAGCCTGCCCAGGAATGGCGCTGCACACACGGAGAGCTGACACAGCAAGATGACGCAACAAAATGAGACACAGATTCCGGGTGCTGCTGACAAGAGTACAAGCGGACACAGAAGAACACAGAGAGCAGACAGCTGGTGGGGGGCGTAGGGAAGGGGAGAGAAATAAATTAAAAAAAAAAATCTAAAAAAAAAAAGCTTCCCTGACCTCCTCCTCTTTCCCCAGAGCCTAGAACAGTCTCTGGCGCCTAGTAGGTGCTCAATAAATACCGAATGAAGGGATTTGCCTAGACAGCCTCCCATCCTGAATTACTGTGGCCCCCAAACCCGAAGCCCGTTCTGCCTGTGCGTGCATGTGCGTGAGAGTGTGGGTGCCCGTACGTGTGTTACAAAGCGCCCCCAGCGCCGCCGCATCCCTTCCTGACCTGGCCTGGGACGCACGGCCCGGCCCCTCCGCCCCCCTCCGCGCCCGGTGGCGGGGGAGCACAGCTCACCAGGCTTTCCGAAGCAGCCCTTCCGAGGCACCTGCCAGCTGAGGATGGCCTGCAGCCACCGGAGCTTGTAGAAGTCGGAGAACCCGCTGAGTCCGCAGAACATGACTAGAAGGAGCACGGTGCACCCGCTGCAGGCTGCGCCCCAGGACGCGGTGCCGCCCGCCTCCTCCCCCAGCATGTGGGCCCTCAGCACGGGCGGCTGGGAGGAGCAGCCTGAGGCTCCGCCGCGGAGACCAGGGGCCCCCACGTCTGTGCCCTGCCCCCCACTTAGGGGCTGATCATGAGTCAGGGCTGGGCGGGGGCTTCGGCTACCCAAGAGGAGCCGCCCCCAGGGGTTCCCATTCTGCCTCAGCTGCAAGGCTTTGGGGAACAGTTTGCCTGTCCTGGGGTCCTTCAGTCCATCAGCCTTTTGGGATCAGCCTCTTGGGAGCAGGAAGGAATGATGGAGAAGGCAGCCCCTGCCGGAAGCTTGCCAGCTAAAGCACAGGCTGCCCAGTTCAATCGGAGCTGCAGAGGAAGAATGAATCACTATTTAGTGTAAGTGGGTCCTGTGCAACCTCTAATTGAAGTTATTCATTGTTTACCTGCAATTCGATTTTAACTGGGAATCCAGGATTTTTATTTGCCACATCTGGCTACCCTCCCCTCCTGCGTGTGTGTGTGTGTTTTCATGCACGCGTGCCCCGAACCAGGGAGACCCTGCCGCTGTGCCCAGAGAGGGCGTGCTGACGCACTGTTCTCCATGAAGATGTCCCGGGTGGGGTAGGCGTATCCGATGGCCTCGGCGCGCAGGTTCAGGTCCATCATGTTGGCGCAGTAGAGGTCCATGTAGTGCTGGCTGTGCCGGAAGAGCCCGCTCGTGCACCCCTTCTGGGGGACAGACGCCAGGGACAAGGAGTCAGGATGGAGCACAGGCGCGCCGTCACCGTTCCCGGGAAAGACTGCACTTCCGGGGTGGTCGTGCAGGGGGCTGCACTGAGGAAGGCCTTTTCCCTTCGCCCGGGGTTTCCTCCCACCCCCTCCCAGCTGGCTTGGGCCGCGTCACTGGGGAACTGCGCTGGTTTTTGGCTGACCCGAATCCTGGCCCCCGGACTGCTCTAAAACTGTGAGCCCCCACATTGCACTCGGGTTCGGGGCGAAGCCCTCGCTAGAGCGCTCCCAGGCCCTGCCCCCCAGGCGCGCAGGTGCTGGCTGCGGTGCCACCCAGAGCGGGCTCCGCGGACCGGCGCTGGCCCCTGCCCACGAGCCGCGAAGGACAAGCTTTAGAAGCTTCTGTGGCAATGAGGCGGTCAGGTTCTATCCATGAAATCCAATCGCAATGATTTTCCTCATGATCCAGAGTTATTGTATTTTATGAAAAATGGGTCCATGACAGCTTTCAAATAAATAATCAAAAATAAAAACTGTCAAACAGAAATGGGCTCTCCAGTTACTCAGAAAGTTAAAGAGAATTACCATCAGACCCGGCAATCCCACTCTTAGGTATAGCTCCAAAAGCACTGAAAACTCAAACAGGTATTTGCACACCAGTGTGTATCCCAGCATTATTCGCAATGGCCAAAAGGTGGAAGCCACCCAATTGCCCGTCAACAGATAAAGGGACAAATAAAATGTGGTCTCTTCATAGTATGGAAGAGTAGTTAGCTGGAGAAAAGAAATGAAGTGCTGGTACATGCCACAACACGGATGATCCTGGAATAATACATCAAATCAGCCAAAGGACAGATATTGTGTGATTCCAGTGCCACGAGTACTGAGAAGAGGCAGGTGCATAGACAGAGAAAGTGAGTGCAGGTGGATTACCAGGGGCTGGGATGTGGTGGTGTCTGGGAATGGGGTACAGAGTTCCTGCGTAGGGTGAAGAAACAGTGTTGGTAATGGATGGTGGTGACAGTAGCACAACACTGTAAATGCAGTGAATACACATTAAAGGGTTTAAAATGGAACCTTCTGTGTTGTATATCTGTTACCACAATAAGATTTTAAAACAAAACACCCCAGTGAGTCTCTGTTCTAAGAATTCTCTGAGGACTTCTGGACACAGAATAACATTTTTGAATAGGGATAATGAGCCCTATCTCCTTATATAATGAAATAAATGGGGAAGCGGATTTGGCTCAACTGGTAGAGGATCCGTCTACCACATGGGACGTCCAGGGTTCAAACCCAGGGCCTCCCGGCCCATGTGGTGAGCTGGCCCATGCGCAGTGCTGATGCACACAAGGAGGTGCCACACAGATGTGTCCCCCACGTAGGGGAGCTCCACGAGCAAGGAGTGCGCCCCATAAGGAGAGCCGCCCGCGTGAAAAAAGTGCAGCCTGCTCAGGAGTGGTGCCGCCCACACGCAGAGCTGACGCAGCAAGATGATGCAACAAAAAGAGACACAGATTCCTGGTGCCGCTGACAAGAATGCAGGTGGACACAGAAGAACACACAGTGAATGGACACAGAGAGCAGACAACTGGGTGGCGGGGGAAGGGGAGAAAAATAAATAAAAAATAAATCTTAAAAAAAAAAGAGAAAGAAATGATCTGTATGTGAATATTATTATTTCGCTAGTCTTGAACTCTTGGGCTTAGCAGGTTGAGGCCTGGAGAGGTGAGGCTGGGTGGCACCCTCGTGCTTTCGTTCCCAGGACCCAGGGACAGGCCCACCTACCGCAGGGGGGTCCGGAACGGGCCCAGGTCTCCCCAGGGTCCCGCGGACCACGGGGTGCTGTGCACCCCAACCACTTGAGACCCCTGGGGAGCCAGGTGTGGGACTGCCCAACCCCCTACTTGAAGCCTATGATTTCACACCATTAACCTCTCCCACATTTTCCCCCAAGTTTAGTCCTATTTTAAAATGAAGCTAAAGGGAACACAGAGACATAAAGCTTAGTCTTCTCTTTGATATTTCAACCCAGTTACCTTCTGCCATTTCATCACAGAAATTGTCCATAAATTCAAAGGAGGAAATAGCAACCAAAAAGCAAGGGTGCGTTTTGCATCTGACCCTCTCTTCTACCCTTCCTCTCCCGAATCACACTCTTCCCCCTGGCTGCCGCAAAGGACAACAGCTGCCCCTCGAGCTGGAATGGCTCTCAGGCAGCCCTGCTCCAAGTCCCCGACGATTTGGTTTTGCTAACTCAGTTCTTTCTGTGGCTTCTCTTTTACCCTCTCTTTGTCTTTCTGATGCTCTGCAGCTCAGCACACCTGCTTGGCCAATCCCTCAGGATCACAGATCTCTCCCGCCAGTGGTTTCTTTCGATTGTCCAGCACCCAGAGGACAGGGCGCTCTCCCTTCTCCCTCCGGGCGGTCGAAGCACAAATCCAAAAGGGCGCGTATTTTCTCTGCAGTGCCACCTACAAAACTGCACCGCCACTGGCCCCTTCTGATCTCCCCTCTTCCTTCCCGGCGCCCCCTGCCCTGGACACTCACCATGCGGGCAGAGAGGAAGAAGAGCAGCTGGTGGGACAGGCAGTAGCCGGAGCAGCCGTCCGTGGCCATGAGGGTCCTGCAGGAGTCGGACAGCCTGCAGGGCTGGCTGCCCTCAGCCCTGCGGGGAGGCGGTTCCAGGCGGTCAAGGGGGCGTCCCTGTGCCTCCTCTGGTCTGACTCCCTCCCTAGATTATCAGAACCCCAGGAGATTCCAGGCAGAGAACGGGGCACAGGTGCAGTTGCTGGATAAAATACGGGCATCCTGTGTGATTTTATTTGCTGAATTGTGTCCCCCAGGCCCGTGGATGGAGATGTCGCTGGCGCTTTCCTGGGTTGGGGGAATACTGGGACTGCCCTTCCTGGGGTCTCTAAGTCAAATTTCTCCCAGCATGCTCTAAGCAGCCAGGTCCCAAAGGCCCCTGACATGGAAGGGGCCCTCGGTGGAGCACAGCTCCCCGCTAAGCCCAGCTGTACCCCAGCCCTCTGCAGCAAGCCGAGGGGCTGGGGTCCGTGGGCACCCGCTGCCCTTCTGCCTGTGGGTTCCTGCCGCCGTGGGAGGGCAGGAGGCCGTGGGCAGCGAACATGGGCTGGGGGGCAGAACAGAGGAGCAAAGGGCATCTGCGGCTGGGGGCGGGAGAGCCACGTGGGGCCATGCACACCATCCTGGGGGGTTGTCCTGAGACCAGGTCCAGGCAGGGTCCCGGGGGAAGGATGCTGGAGCTGCCCGGGGCGGGGTGGAGCTACTGGGGGGGCGGGGCGGTGAGCTGAGGCTCATGAGGACCTGAAAGGAGACCCTGGGGGGCTGGATGGGAGAGTGTGGGGGGAGGAGGTGAGGGTGGCTTGGAGCAGTGGGAAGCTGCTGGGGTGTCGCGCTTGGAGGCGGTTTTGGAAAGCCTGCTGGGGCCAGAGGGCGGGGAGGTGGCTGGAGGCAGCACGGGGAGAGGTGGGGGCCTGTGGGGTGCGGTGGCCCCTTGGAGAAGGGCTGGAGGGGCTCCTGGGTGGAGCTGGGCTTTGCCCAAACGCGGGGATTCGGCCTCAGGGATTCAGAGAAGGCCTGGGTCAAGGGCACTGCCGTGATTTCAGAAAGGGGGAAAGTTAGCAAAACCCACCCTGTCCCCAGCAGCTGCACCAAGCACAAATCGCTGCGTTCCTCGGAGAAAGAGTCCTCGGGCTCGAACTTGGGGTAGACCAGGGAGGCGTTGGTGTGGGCCCAGGCACGAGGGGGCTTCCAAAACCCGGGCTGGACGATGAGCTGGAACTCTGCGGAGAGGAGGCTCAGTGGGCAGCCCCCTGGGAGCAGCAGCCGCCCGTGTCCCCGTCCCAGCCCACCTCAGGCCCTGGGGCAGAGCCAGGCACAGGCCGCCGGCCCCAGCTTCTCCTGGCAGCCCCAGCTGCTCCTGCCTGCCCCAGCTTCTCCTGGCAGCCCCAGCTGCTCCTGCCTGCCCCAGCTGCTCCTGGCAGCCTCAGCTACTCTTGGCAGCCCCAGCTGCTCCTGGCAACTCCAGCCCCCACCCGCGACTGAGCTTTGAGTTTGAATCACTCAGGGAGCTCCTTTAAAAAAAGGAAAAAGTATATAGATAGTTGGATATTTTTAAATCAACAGGAGCGGCATAGAGCCAGGAGTTGACTAAATTCACCACGGACGCCTGGTTTGGCTGGAAGATGGAGGCTCTTATGAAATATACCCCAGTCAAGGGGCTTCTTGGGGATCAGGTAGGCTGGGATGGTATTGGGGGGGGGCCAGGCCCTCCAGGGGGGTGCAGAGAGGCCCGCCTGCAGGAAGGGCTGGGGGTGGGCTGGGGCAACTTCCCTGGCTGTGGTTTGAAGACGGGAGGGTGGGCTGGCGCGTTATCCCCCTGCTCACCCCCACATCTGGGGAGAGCCGCAAGCCTGGGGGCCTGGGCTGGGCCCGAGGGTGGCTTTCCGGCCCGCACCTGCCCTCTGCAGCTGGGAAGAGCTGGGGCCAGGGTAACGCCAGGCCCTCCGGCTGGCAAGAGACGGGCTCAGCACTGGAAGGCGCGCGGGACACGCTGGCGGCCGCTACTCTTTGCAGTGCCAGGGTCCAGATACCCTCTAGGTATTTCCCCCAGGGTCAGACCCCCACCAGGGCCTTTTCCCGTCCCCTCTGGCCCTGAATGAAGGTCCCGGGGGTGGAGTGAGCTGGACCGATGAGGGGAGCCCTGCTCCCCACGCCTGCGTGTAGGTGCAGACGGGCCGGGCCGCTGGAGTCAAGGGGGATCGCGCACCTCCGGGCGCCTGCGGCTGTCGGGGGGCCCTGGCGACACACATCGTGCCACCTGCCCCTGCTCCTCGAGGCACCTGCCCTGGGCCGCTTGGGTCAACGTCCCCAGAAGCCGCGTTCCTGAAGAGGCGGGACTCCGCCTGAGCTTACCTCTTAGGTACTTGGGGTCACTCTGGCCCAGGTAGAGAAGGGATCTCTGGAGGAGCGCCGCCAACTTCTCGGCCAGCTTGCTGGCGCGCAGGCGCAGCGGCTGCAGCCGGGGGTCATGCGCCCACGCCTCCTGCACGCCCTGGAGCTGTGCTGGGAGCCGACACGGATCGATCACTCCACGGGAAGACGAGATCACGGTCTGCTACTCCTAAGGGCCTCCCTGCCCCTCCCAGCCTCGGAGGCAGGACTTTCTGAGCTGATGGTCAGCGGGATGGAAGGCCGTGGCTGAGACCTTGACTTCCAGAGGAGGCCCTGGCCTCGGAGCCTGCCTCTACTACTTTCGTGTTGGGGAACCAGAGAAAGTCGCTCCGTCTCTCCCCACCTCACTTTCCCCATCTTTAAAATGGGAGTAAGGCAAGCCCTTAGGTCTTGGGGATGACTGTAAGGATTAGATGAGCCAATGCATAGAGAGGACTTGATAATAGCAAACGATACCAATAGCAAAACCTTTAGTATCAATAAGACAGACCGGGGTTTGCTGAGCATTGGCAGAAATAAGAGAGAGAGCTCCAGATGGCAGGGGTAGAGAGCCCACCTGTGCAGGCGGGCAGGCTGCACGCTGTGCAAGGGCAGTGCTGCATCTTGAGTCTGTGTGTTTGTCAAGATGATTTTGCAGCAGGTGGCATTAAAGTGACTGGAGGAAGGGGCACCCTATTTCTATTTCCCGCAGAGGCGCTGCATGGGCTAGCTGTGGCCCCGGGGGAGTGGGAGAGAATGGTGGGGGGCGGGAGAAGGGGCCCAGAGGTGAACAGAAAGAGGGAGAGAGGAGGGAGAGCATCAGCGCAGGCTGAGTGGGTCAGAGCTGGGGACAGTGGCCACTGAAAGACGGAGAAATTCATGCGAGAAGGTGGACGAGGCTAAGGAGGCCGAGAGGACCTCCCGGGGCACACCTGCAGAGAAGGGCAGACTCTTGGAGGCTGGGGAGTGCTGACAGGGCCAGGCTCTGTCCTGTGCCAGGGGCTGGGACCGCAAAGTCCAAGGCAGCATAGACCCTGCCCGCAAGCTCCTTTTTTTTTTTTTCAGGAGGTGCCAGGGATTGAACCCTAGACCTTGTGTGTGGGAAGCAGGAGCTCAACCGTTGATCGACATCTGCTCCCAATGAGAGTTGGTTTTTTCATTTGTTTGTTTTTTTAGGAGGTACCAAGGATTGAACCCTGGACCTTGTATGTGGGAAGCAGGTGCTCAACCACTTGAGCTACACCTGCTCCCCTGCAAGCTGCTTTTTGTTCGGGCAGGGAGACAGGAGAACAGGTCCCTGCTTTTCACAGAGGATGCTCAGGGCTTTGATCGCTAGAGCACGTGTGGAGCTCTCTAGGTAGCAGGATGTACCCACGTGAGCTCATTGCATTCTCCCACCAACCTGTGGGGTGCCATAGATGAGGAAACTGAGGCTCAGCAAGATCAGGAAGCTGACTCAGAGTGACCCGGCTGGTGGGGGGCAGGTCTGGGGCTTGAGCCCGGGCAGTCTGGCTCGGAAGCCCTGTTCTAGACCGCTTGGCTCGACCAGGAGACAGAGGCGCCGGGGTGGCACCTGGCAGTGATGTTCAAGCTGAGAGCGAGACCAGGAGACCCCATGCCAGTCCCCGTGGTGGTCCTGGGTCCTGAACCCCATTCCCACATCTCCCTGCCTGGGTGGAAGCTGCTGCCACATTTGGGGAACCTCGTCATGGCCAACGCTGGGTCAGTGTCTACTGCCTCTGACCCAGGCTGAAAGGACCCAGAAGATCCACGGGTGTGGACCCAGCTTCCCCAGAAGCCGAGCCCTCTCTGTCTCTCCCAGGGATGCTGAGAAGGAGGACGGGGCGCCCGCAAGGAGCGCTGGGGGTGCCAGAGGGTCTTTATGCCCTTTCTGTCCTCTCCCACGTTGGATCTGCTGTCCTGAAAGACCAGCACAAAACGGCGGAAGTGATGGCACGTGGCTTCCAAGACATGGTCACAAAGACATCGTGGCTCCCTCCTCTCCCGGCTCACTCGCTCCGGCGAGGCCCACGGGGGGACGGGCCAGGTCCTCCTGCCGACAACCAGTCCCCCCCCTCGCCATGCACATGCGTGAGGCACCTTGGAGTCGGAGCCCCTGGCCCCAGCCGAGCCTCGGGACGCCGGCGGCCTGGGGGGCAGCTCCACGGCCACCTCCAGAGGCCCTGAGCAGACCCCGGCTGAGCTGCTCCAGGGCCCTCACGCCCAGAAACGGTGAGGTGATAAATATCTGTGGGTGCTTTCGGCAGGTGGGTGTTCCAGTAATCAGCAATGGATTATTGCAAGAGTTGGGGGAGTGGGTCACGGAGAGGGGAGCAGGCAAGCAGTGGGAGAAGCCCCGTGCGCGGAGGCTGCCGGGAGGCGGAGCCGGGTGTGGGCTGGGAGGTAAAGGTACGAAGTGTGTGAGGTGTGCCCTTCCCCTCTCTCCCAGCCAGCTACCCCGTAATGATGTAAAAACTGGGTGCTGGAGCCAGAGCAGAGCTCCACCTCCTCCACTTACGCCCCCCGTGACCTTGGCCTGGCTCTAAGCCCCATTGCCACACTGGCTAAAGGGGATGATAATAATAATAATAATAATAATAATAATAATAGGATTTACCTCCTGGGTTACTGGGAAAGTCAGAATTCGCTTTAGATGCACCCTAGAAAACACAGCCCCTCGCCCCCAGGGCCCTCCCATCTCTGTGTCAAAGGAGTGGGGGCTGCTGACCGTAAGTTTCTGTCCGTTGGGTACGTGGATGTTTATTGAACGTCTGATGCCGAGCTCTGGGCTAGGCACCGAGAGTGGGCAGAAAAGTCCACAAGACGCCCGTGCTGCCCCAGGGGCTGGCAGAGCAGGGTGGGTATGAATCCCGGATCTACCACTGATCAGCTGTGTGGCACTGGGGGGCTACATAACCTCTCTGTGCCTCAGTTTCTGCAGTCGCGGAATGAGAAGAGATGGCCTCCCTCCCTGGGCTGCGTGGCAGGTTGCGTGATGCAGGAACATGGGGGGAGCGGGGTCCGGATGCGTGTTTGCAGGGCGGCAGCATGTCTCTCCTGGGCCCTTTTGTCTCTGTGGACCCCTTCCCCCATTAAAAAATATTAAGAAGTCTATTTTATGATAGCATTAGTGGAAGGATGAATATGTCTGTATTATATATGAAAACCTTTTCCTCCACCTAAAAGTTCGTTTTTTTCTCTGCAGGTTTTAAAATAAATTAAAACATGTTTGTGGGTCCCCGAAAGTGTGGTGGGCTGCTGGTTGGCCAGGGGGCCCGGGATCCGGGGCCTCTCCAGGTGCGGCCGGGCAGATCGGGGGGTGTGGAGAGGACCGTGGGAGGCCCCGCGGGTGTGCAGCTGCCCCCAGCCCCCTGCCTGGCTCCCGAGCGCCCGGGTGGGCGGAGAGCTGTGCGGGGCCCCCCGGCCAGGCCCACGCTGACAATGAGCTTGGGGCTCAAAGCAACTCACAGCGGGGGGGCTGGGGAGGGCTGGATATCCTGTTTGCCTTGGACCATCTCCAGCCCACTTTTCAAGGATCTCAAATCTCCCAAAGCTGAACAAACACTGGCCTGTTTTCTCAGAACCTGCAGGTGGCTTTGGCTGAAGCTGGAGGAGCCTGGGGTGGGAACCCAGTTTTGGGCGGAGGCCACCCCCACGCAAGGGAGCGGCCCTGCCATCAGTGCCCGCTAAAAGGGCGCACTCCCGTCGCCCACCTCGTTAGTGGCCTGGCCTGAAGGGGCTGCAAAACGGTTCGCTGCCCCCTGCCCCCCGCCACCCAGGAGAAAATAGCCATGTCCAAATCAGGTCTCCTGTTGCCTTTACATCCTTCCTACTCCTCAAAGGTGACAGCGGCCAGGCCCCAGGCACCCAGGAGGAGGAGCCAGCCCGGCCCCCTCTCTCTGTATTCGGAGGTCAGGAGGTGGCCGAGCCCCAGGGGTGCGCAGCGGGCAGGCGACAGGGCCGGCCTTGGGGCCGAGAGCGCACCCACCTTCCAGCACCCGGAACCCCACCGCGGCGTCCAGGTTGAGCTCCGGCAGCCTCTCCTCCAGGAAGGCCGCGGCTCTCTCCCCTGCGGACAGGATCAGGCGGGCGACGGTGGCCTTGCCTTCCAGAGCGTCCGGCGGCGGCAGCGAGGACGCCTGCAGCGGGGGCACCGCCAGCAGGAGCAGGAGCGGCAGCCCCGGGCGCGCCATCCTCCCCTTCTGCCTGCGCTGGGCCCGCTTTGGCGCCGGCTCCCCGCCTCGGCCCGCCCTCCACCGCCGCCTCCGCCCCTCCGCCTGCAGGAGGCAGGGGGCCGGGGCCTGGGGTGGAGGGCGGGCTGGGCCCTGAGCAGGGGTGCTGGGAAGGACTGCAGTGGCCGGCGCCCGCGCTCGCACCCCTGACCCTCCCTGCCCGCAGCTGTTGTCTTTGGGTTTCCTACCCAGTTTCACAACCCCTTGGTTACACTCAGGAAGCCCTGAAGGGCAAGAAGCTCTTGGTTTGTTTGTGTGTGTTTTTTTTTTTTAATTAAAGAAAATTTGGAGTAAACTCGTCTGATGGCAACATGTGCCCTGAGCTGATCTGAGGCTCCTCCGGGCTCCCATCCGATAGAAACCGTGTGAGCCGCACAGCCGAGTCACAGGTGCAATGGAAAATTTTTGGGTGGCCACATTCAAAAAGCAGAGGTTTATATCCCAAAGAATTGAAAGCAGGGACTCAAGCAGATACTTGTACACCCGTGTCTGTAGCAGCATTGTTTACAATGGCCAAAAGGTAGACACAACCCAAGTGGTCACTGGCAGATGAATGGATAAACAAAACGTGTGTGTCCAGGGAAGTGGATGTGGCTCAACCGATAGAGCGTCCACCTACCATATAGGAGGTCCAGGGTTCAAACCCAGGGCCTCCTGGCCCATGTGGTGAGCTGGCCCACGTGCAGTGCTGATGTGCGCAGGGAGTGCTATGCCACGCAGGGGTGTCCCCCGCGTAGGGGAGCCCCACACACAAGGAGTGCGCCCCGCAAGGAGAGCCGCCCTGCATGATAAAAATGCAGCCTGCCCAGGAATGGCGCCACACACACGGGGAGCTGACACAGCAAGATGACACAACCTAAAGAGACACAGATTGCCAGTGCCGCCAAGAATGCAAGCGGATAGAGAAGAACGCACGGCAAATGGAAACTGAGCAGACAATGGGGGGGGGGGGGGGTGGCAAGGAGAGAGAGAAATAAAAATAAATCTTAAAAAAATATATAAGGTTGGGAAAGTGAGAGTTTAGCTTTAAAAAAATGTGTATGTCTAGACAATGAATATTCCATTGTAAAACAGAAATGATGTTTTTTTTTAAAAATATTTATTTATTATTATTATTTTTAATTACATTAAAAAAAATATATGAGGTCCCATTCAACCCCACCGCCCCCGCCCCCCACTCCCCCCACAGCAACACTCTCTCCCATCATCGTGATACATCCATTGCACCTGGTAAGTTCATCTCTGAGCATCACTGCACCCCATAGTCAATGGTCCACATCATAGCCCAGACTCTCTCACGTTCCATCCAGTGGGCCCTGGGGGGATCTACAGTGTCCCGTAATTGTCCGTGAAGCACTATCCAGGACAACTCCACGTCCCGAAAACGCCTCCACATCTCATCTCTTCCTCCCGTTCCCCACACCCAGCAGCCCCCATGGCTACCGTTCCCACACCCATTCCACATTTTCTCTGTGGACATTGGATTGGTTGTGTCCATTGCACACCTATGTCAAGTGAGGGCTTAGATTCCACATGGGTACTGGATGCACTCTTCCCGCTTCTAGTTGTAGACACTCTAGGCTCCATGTTGTGGTGGTCGACCTTCTTCAACTCCATGTTAGCTGAGTGGAGTAAGTCCAATAAGTCAAAGTGTAGGAGCTGAAGTCTGTTGAGGCTCTGGGCCTGGGTGTCATATTATCAGTCCAGAGATTCAAATCCCCTACATATATCTTAAACCCAGCACCAACTACAATTCCAATAAAGTAGCATGCAAGTCTTGTGAAAAGAGATCCCCTCTGAGTCCATTTCCATCACGCAGAAACACCAGCTCCAAAGAAGGGCCATCTGTCATGGCAGTGAACCCCTTCTGCCATGACCATAGAACCCGTGGGTCTCTTTATCCCTCAAAAGAACCAATACCTGGGGTTGTATCTACCTTATCTGTCTCTTAGACTCTGTTCAGTTGTTCATAGGGGTATTCCTTCTGACAACCTCCAGACTCTTTTTTAGAGACTCACAGCCTTATAATCTCATTTCTCCTTTCCATTTCCCCCTTACATTAGGTCAAACCGCTTCCCGAAGTCATGTTATTATATGTAGACAGGTATATTCTGCTGTTCCGCATTGAATCTTTGATTCAAGGTCATTTTCTAGTTGCTTCTTCAGCTGGTATGTGGTAGTGATCCCTCGGTGCCAGGGAGGCTCATCCCCGGATGTCGTGTCCCATGCTGGGGGGAATGCATCACATCTACATGCTGAGTTTGGCTGTGAGAGTGGCCACATTTGAGTAACATGAAGGCTGTCAGGAGGAAACCCCCAGGCACAATGCTACTCTAGGCCTTGTTCTTATTGCAGGTGCATAGGCTCAAAAGTGTAGCCATTAGTATCAAGAGCCCACTGTTGGGCCCTCCTTCCTTCCTGGTTCTTGCCGTTGCACCTGGAGGATTGCCGCTGCTCTCCCAGGGCCCACAACAGTGACCCCCCGGCCAGGAGCCCAGTACCCCCCCAGCTGTTGTTTTTAATTGTTTCCACTATGAGTATATATAGACATTACCATATACCCTGGGCATATGCCCTGTATAACTCCCTGTCAACCATATATATCCTGTCAATAACATCCCATATCAGTATTCCTCCGCTGCCATTGTTGAACCACTCTGTGATCCAAAACTTCCCGTAAAGTGAATCCCAACATAATGCCAGCTTCAGAAGAGTCTTAGATCACCAAAATTCATATATACAATATACAGTATTTCCCCAGATCCACCATAAAACCTTTTCCCTTCCACAGCAATAATCTTTTAACTTATTCATATCATATTTCCTGAAACTGATGTACAGAAATGATGTTCTGATGCATGCTACAACTACAACATGAATGAGCCTTTTTTTTTTTTTAAGATTTATTTTATTTATTTCTCCCCCCATTTCCTCCATTGTCTGCTCTCTGTGTCCATTTGCTGTGTGTTCTTCTGGGTCTGCTTGTATTCTCATTAGGTGGCTCCAGGAACCGATCCTGGGACCTTCCAGAGTGGGAGAGAGGTAATTATTCTCTTACACCACCTCAGCTCTCTGTTCTGCCACATCTTATTTTCTCTCCTCTGTGTCTCTTGTGTCATCTTGCTGAGTCGGCTGGCACTCCGGCATGGGGCGGCTTTTGCCTGCTTGGCATTCCCATGCAGGCGGCACTCTTGCACAGGGCCACATTCCCACATGGGCTGGCACTCTGTGTGGGCCAGCTCACCTCTTGGGTCAGTTTGCCCTCACCAGGAGGCCCTGGGCATTGAACCCTGGACCTCCTATATGGTAGACGGGAGCCCAATTGGTTGAGCCACATCCGCTTCCCATGAATGAGCCTTTGAAGATACCGTCTGGAAGGAAATAAGGCAGACATCCAAGGACAGGTATTGTATGATGTCACTTAGAGTGTATATGAAATACGCAGGAGAAGCTGATTCATAGGGATTGAAAATAGATCGTAGGTTATCGGGGGACATGGGGAGGGACTGGGAACTTGTCCTAAGGGAGCCCGAGGTTCTGTTTGGGGTGACGAAAAAGTTTTGGTAATAGATCATGGTGAAAGTAGCACAATAATGCGAATGTTAATTATTATCACTTTATTGTTCACATGAAAGAGGCTAAGATGGGAAATTTTGTGCTGTATCTATGTTATAACAGTAAAAATTAAGAAAGGAAAAAAGCAGAGAGAACCAGGTGAAATTAATCTTACTGATCTATTTTCTTTAACCCAATATATCCAAAATATTATCATTTCCACATGTAAGCATGAAACAAAGTACACGCTGTCTTGTTCCACTACACATGTTGTAGTACCATTTTGTATGTTGTGCAAAACAAAAAGCATTGAACAAAGCAAAAGGTGATGTATGTATATGAGAAAATTAATTGGATGATAGCCTTCCAGTACATTTTGTTGTACACGTTAGCCTCGTTTAGTTTCTCTTCATTGTTAAGAGGATGCAAACTGTACAGGTTCCAGCTAGTTACCCATATTAGAGAAGAAATAAAAAGCGGGTATTAGAAAACAAGAGAGAGAATATTTGTGAATTGTAGTTGTTTTAAAAAAAAGCCTAGCTACCCTTATTTGTGAAGCATACTTGCTTTTAGCATTTAGAAGTATTTTTCTTCATTTTCTTTATATTCAATTTGTATTAAACTTAATTTTTTATTAAATTTTAAAATAACTTTATAGTCTGTTTTACATCTTTTCTCATGTGATGTCTTGAGATCCAGTGTGCATTTTACTTCTAGCATGTCCCAACTTGCCCCTGCCATACGAGGCTATCACCTGGGGAGTGTGGATTTAGAGTTCTTCTCTAGCTTACTTGCCGTGTGTGGACACATTCTGTTTCCTTGAGGAAATTTAAGTGTCTGTTTACGGGGCGTAGCTGCGCCATATTACCTTTATAAAGTCCAAAAAATTGTTCTGAATCAGAAACACACCTGGCCTCACGGATTTCAGGTAAGAGATTACAGATTTGTAATGACAATACAAATAATACCACCAAATTGTGTCCTTGATAATCCTTGTGGACAGGATTTCTCAATCTTTTCACTTTATTACAGCCCTTTGACAAAAATTTTTCCTAATTGCCCCCTCCCCACGACTTTTTAAAAATTACAGCTTCTTCCTTTTAAAGTGTACAGTTTGGTGGTTTTCGGAATAATCGGAGTTGTGCAACCATCACTCTAATTCCAGAACATTTTTATCAGCCCCAGAAGGAACCCCTTCCCCATGAGCAGTCAGTCCCTGTTGCCCCCCCAGCCCCTGACAACCACCGACCCACCTTCTGTCTGTGTGGATTTGCCTCTTCTGGAAATTTTTTGTGAACAGAACCATTCGCTGTGTGGCCCTTCGTGCCAGATGTCCTGCCTGCAGCACCCTGCTTTCCAGGGTCATCCCCGTCAGAGTGTGGGTCAGAACCCGGGTCCTCTTTACAGGTGAGCACCAGCCCACTGCATGGCTACACCACATTTGCTCATCCATTTCTCAGGTGGTGGGTGCACGGGCTGTTTCCACCTTTAGGCTAACTGAGTAATGCTGCTACGAGCGTTAGTGTAGGAGTTTTTACGTGGAGCCTCCCATGGGATTTTTTTTTTGCCAATTGATTAAAAAAATTTTTTTTAAGTTTTAAAGAAATTTAGAGTACATAAATGTTACATAAAAAAATATAGGGGGAAGCAGATGTGGCTCAACTGATTGAGCATCCACCTACCATATGGGAGGTCCGGGGTTCAAACCAGGGCCTCCTGGCCTGTGTGGTGAGCTAGTCCACATGCAGTGCTGCCGTGCGCAGTGAGTGCGTGCCATGGAGGGGTGTCCCCTGCATAGGGGAGCCCTATGCACAAGGAGTGCGCCCCACTAGGAGAGCTGCCTCACACACAAAAAAGTGCAGCCTGCCCAGGAGTGGTGCTGCACACACAGAGAGCTGACACAGCAGGATAATGCAACAAAAAGAGACACAGTTTCCGGTGTCACCGAGAATGCAAGCAGACACGAAAGAACACACAGTGAATGGACACAAGAGAGCAGACAACTGGGGAGAAGGGGGAAGGGGAGAGAAATAAATAAAATAAATCTTAAAAAATATATATATATATATATATATATATATATATATATATATATAGGGGATTTTCAAATGCCTCATCCCTCCCCCTCCCCCACTTTCCCTGTTAACAACATCTTTTATTAGTGTGGTAATTTGTTAGAATTGATGAACACATATTGGAGCACTGCTACTAACCATGGGCTATAGTTTATATTTTGGCCTGCATAATTTTGGAGATTTTGACAAAACGTATAATGGCCTGTATCTGTCATTGCAATGTCATGCAGGACAATCCCAATATCCCCAAAATGCCCTCATTTTACCTCTTCTTCCCTCTCCTTCCCCTCAGAACTTCTGCTGACCACTGCCTCTATATTAATGACGCACGTTCTTCCATTGCTAGAATCATAAGCCTACGTTAGTCCACTGTTCATTCCCCATCTTGAGGATTTTGGGGTGGTGATGCCCGCCCTGTTTCTGATTGAGAGGGGGCTTAGATCCCACGGGGCACATGGATGGAACTGTAGTTGCAGATACTGTGTTTTGGAACCGGCGTTGTCCATCATCACCCTTTTGTTGGTGGTCCTGGATGTGTCCGATGAACTGGACAGTAGGTGTTGGCTGCAAATCTGCTGAGATTCAGGGCTCAAGCGCCATATGAACAGACGGCAGATTTAAGTCTCTGGGACAGGTATTTAATAAGTATAGTGTTAGTTATAGGTTCAAATAAAAGGGCAGAAGAGCCCTGGGTTGGGAAATTACTGATGAGTCTAACTCTGTTACATTCCAAAGGAAGGCCCACTGATGGGGTGCTGGATAGAGATTGTCCTGCTTGTAGTGTCTAGATGTCTCTAGAGTTCCATGAGATTTTAATACCTGTGTATTTGCTTGTGTACTGTATCTACATGTGTATTGTGCTTTACATACAAAAGAATGATTCCTTTTTTTTGCACCCCAAGACCGACTTTTTGCCCCTGTCGAGAACGCACGCTCCAGATAAAGCCTGTCACTACCCTCAGTTCTGTCAGTCCTCATAATGTTACGAAATAAAAAGCAGAACCTTGCAAAAACATCTAACGAGTCACTCCTGCTCCCGCTTCTGTGGATCGGCCTTTTAGGGCATGGCCTTGCAGGAGAATATCAAATAAGTAACTCCTGTCCCCTGTTTCTGTAAATCAGCCTGTGAAATCTTGGCCTAGTAGGAAGATAACAAACGAGTGACCCCCCTCCACTGCTGTAAATCAGCCCGCAACCTTGCAGCTGCATTCTGCCTCTGTAACCCCCCTGCTTGCAAAATTTCGCCTAGCAACACGTTAGCCCATGAGCAAAAGTTACGGTGATCCCACCTGAATCCTATATAAACCTATGAAAACTGAAAAACGGGGCTCAGAGTTTGGAGACTGACTCTCCTCTGGGCCCGCGCGTAGTAAATCTGCTCCTCCGTCTCTCTGGGGTGCTGGTTTTGGGTCTTCCTGCGGTTCAGAACTCCTGGCTTTGAGGCAACACTTGGTTCCCTGGCCTGGAAACCCAACCGCACTGGGCCTTTGAGCCTCCGGTTTGGGCCTGGCGGGCGCGGCTGGCAGAGATCTCCACAGGAACAAGCAGCTCCACCTGTCCCCTGGACGGGGCCTTCTTCGGGGAAAGGACCCCTGTGGGCCGCGTCCTCCCCGGCCTGACTCGGTGGAGACGTGGATTGAACAACATCAGGAGACGTGAGAAAGGTAAAGCCCCGGGGCTCTGAGCCCCAGTCAGGCCTGACTCCGTATGGAAGGGGAGACTGATCACCTCCCAAAATCTCGAGATTCCAGATTCCAGGACAGGACAGTCCCTTGGGTGGGACCGTGGAACCTCTGAGTGATTGAGGGCATGACTGGGGATGGCAGAGGCCTCTGCTGATCCAGTCTGTGGCCCCACGGCCTGCGCCACGGAGTCCGAGTGGGCCCCAACCTGCACCCCGCGGCTACGACATACGGCCTAACGGCTAATCTGGATTCTACATGGACGCCTCAGCTAAGACGAGCCCAAGTTCTCGCGGGAGACGTGGACAGGCAGGCATCTAAGTGGCCTTGTGTGGACCCACCCTCCTTTGTCCTGTGACACCGTTCAGGGACGGGCTTATCACAGTCCAAACTCACAGCCTTAGAGCGAATGTTAAAAAACCTCAAGAAAGGCTTTTCCAGGGATTAGCGTGTCCATATGTCCCCTGGAACCCTCTGGACTCTGTGCCAAGCACAGTGGCCTAAATGTGGTGCTAATTAGCCCTCAGGAAGAACTTAGAGGTGGCCAAGGTTCACGCAGCTGGGCAGGCAGTCCCTGGAGCTCCGGCCATCCTGATCAGTTTCCCTACAATTCCTGGTTAAAAATCGCCCAAACCCTACCCCCTTGGGTTCACTTCTGTGTTGTAAGGGTCAGAGCAGGGCCCTCATAGCTCAGACACCCAGACCTTGAAAGCCTATTGTTCTACAAGGACCTCTGGAGGAAGACACTTCACCCGCCGCCATGTGTTCCAGCCGTTCCAGGGGGTCTCCCTGCCCTGGAGCCTCCGCAGGCAGATCTCCCAGAGGGGCCTCCACCTTCAGGCTTCCCGGGCCCGTAGGGATCCTGAGACCCCTTTGGGAGGAAAACTTCGGTCCATGCAGCTTGCACTTCAGATGCCCCTCCGTGAAACACAGGCCCAGTCCAGATCGGTGCAGACGGGACTGTCCACCCGGGAGGCCAAGCCTGCTTCATCAGCCCTTCACACCTGCAGGTCTCTAAACTGCAAGCCCCACAGCCCTTCACGTTCGGAGAAGCCTCAGGCGCTTAGCGACCTCCGGGAGCCCATTTCCAAGCCCCCCGCCCCACCTGGGCTGATGCCGCCAACTCCTCCTGACCCTGGTCAATGCGGAGGAGACGCGGCATCCACAGAGGCCAGAAAGGGGGTGCAAGGAAGGCCCCGCAGGTGTCTTGGAGCCAGAGGAAGGGGCCCAAGAGGCAGCCCCAGAAGCCCAGTGGGCCTGGGACTGCCACGCAGAGCAGGGGCGGCGGCCCCTCAGCGGGTGGAGAAGCCCTCCTGGGGGGTACGGGGAGGGGCGAGGCCACAAACACGTCCGAATGGTCTCCATCACTCAAAAGCCTGAAGAACCTCTGGAGATTTCTACGAGCGACTCTGCAAGGCCTGCAGGAGCTACACCCTCTTTGACCCAGACACCCCGGAGAGCCAGGGGAGGGTCAACGCAGCTTTCACCGCCCAGGCAGCACCGGACATCAGACGGAAACTCCAAAAGCTAGATGACCACACAGAGATAAACATCTCCCAGCTCCTCAGTCACTAACAAAGTATTCGTCAATGGGAACAAAACTGCTGAGGGGGAAGCAAAAAGCAAATAAAACAGCAGGTCTCCCTACTAGCAGCAGCCTTCAAAATCCAGACCCAACCAATTGAGAAAGGCCACTCCGAAAAGGGGGGAACACTTCACCCTGAAACTCCCCGCTGCTGCCCGTACTGCCTGGGGTCGCCTGGTTTACCTGTCTGGATTTAAAGGATGCTTTTTCCTGCCTCGGGTAGTGCCCTAGAGTCAGTCACTATTTGCTTTTAAATGGGAGAATCCCAAGACTCAGGAAAAAAAAAACTCAATTAACTTGGACTCAGCTCCCACAGACCGTCAAAAAAACTCCCCCACCTCTTTTCCTAAATCCTGCCACTTTCTTGCTGACCGAAAGAGGAACTCCTGAACACAACTGCACAGAAATGACAAAAAGGTGTGTACCAGCTGCCCCAGACTCCAGGATGAGCCACTTCCTTGCCCAGATCAGACTCTATTCACAAACGGCAGCAGTTTCATCAGAAATGAAAAGAGGCTGACTAAATACGCAGTCACTGCAGCTAAATAAGTAATAAAAGCAGCTCCCTACCTAAAAGGTAGTCTGCACAGCAAGCAAAACTCTGGGCACTAATCCAAACCCTGCAACTAGCCACTGGGCAAACCGTAAACATTTACACTGACTCTACGTATGCCTTTGCTACTGTACACCACGGGGCAATTTATAAGGAGAGGGGATGCCTCACTGCAAGGGGAAAGGAAATCAAAAATAAGGAAGAAATCCTTCACCTATTGGAGGCAGCCTGGAAGCCAAGCCGGGTTGTCGCCATCCATTGTCAAGGGCGTCAGAAGAAAACAAATATTACATCCACCATCCAAGTGGAATCTAAGCCCCCTCTCGATATAGAGGTGGGGTGGACATCACCATCCCAGGGTTCACAGGATGGAGGAATAGAGTATGAATTAGAGAGGACTTACGGATACTCTATTCATGAACTATTGTGATTAGTAATGGAAGTAAATGTAGCATTGGTGTGGAGAAAGTGGCCATGGTGGCTGCTGGGGGTAGGGAATGGGAAGAAGAGATGTGATGTGGGGGCATTTTCAGGACTTGGAGTTGTCCTGGGTGGTACTGCGGGGACAGTGACTGGACATTGTATGTCCTCCCATGGCCCACTGGTGGACTGGGGGAGAGTGTAAACTACAACGTGGACCATTGACCATGTGGTGCAGCAGTGCTCAGAGATGTGTTCACCAAGTGCAATGACTGTCCCATGATGATGGAGGAGGTTGTTGTTATGGGAGGAATGGGGTGAGGGGGTGGGGGGTATATGGGGACCTCACATTTTTTGAATGTAACATTAAAAAAAAAAGACAAAAAAAAAGAAAAGAGGGAAACGGACTTTGGCCCAGTGGTTAGGGTGTCCGTCTACCATATGGGAGGTCCGCGGTTCAAACCCCGGGCTTCCTTGACCCATGTGGAGCTGGCCATGCGCAGTGCTGATGCGCGCAAGGAGTGCCGTGCCACGCAAGGGTGTCCCCCGCGTAGGGGAGCCCCACGCGCAAGGAGTGCGCCCGTGAGGAAAGCCGCCCAGCGTGAAAAGAAAGAGCAGCCTGCCCAGGAATGGCGCCGCCCACACTTCCCGTGCCGCTGACGACAACAGAAGCGGACAAAGAAACAAGACGCAGCAAATAGACACCAAGAACAGACAACCAGGGGAGGGGGGAAATTAAATAAATAAATGAATCTTTAAAAAAAAAAAAAAAAAAAAAGAAAAGAAAACAAATGCAGTTACTAAAAAATGCACCAGCTAATAAAACGGCTTGACAGGCAGCCAAAAAAAAAAAGCCCTCAGACTGCAAGCTCTGCTGCCAGTGCCTCACCTGTCCCTTTTAAAATGACACATTGAAAAACTAAACTATACCCAGGAGGAACAGGAGTGGGCAAAGAGAAAAGGAGGGCACCAGACCCCAGAGGGAAACTGGCTACTCTCGGATGGCTGAGTCGTCTTCCCAAAGGGGGCAGCCTACGCCTGGTTCAACGATACCACCAGCTCCCCCACCTGGGAAAGACTGCTTTAGGAGCCCTGCTCGGAAAATATTACTGCATTGCCCGGATGGCCTCGCTCTGCACCACCTTGCCAAAATCAACCCCTCCCAAGGCCCCCAGGCCCTGGTCAGCATCCAATACATAGGAACTACCCCTTTTAAAAATTAACAACGGACCCTACAGAAATAAAACCAAGTCAGAAGTATAGGTGTCCCAGCAAAGCCAGGAGTACTGAACTGCAGAAGAAACTCACAACCAGCACTCTACAGAGATGGAGGAACAGATTTATGATGCGTGGGCCCAGAGGAGAGTCAATCTCCAAATTCTGAGCCCCATTTTTCAGTTTTCAGAGGTTTATATAGGATTTCAGGTGGGATTGGCATAACTTTTGCTCATTGGTTAACGCGTTGCTAGGCGAAATTTTGCAAGCGGGGTTACAGAGGCAGAATGCAGCTGCA
The DNA here is from genome assembly GCF_030445035.2 of Dasypus novemcinctus. NCBI lineage: Eukaryota > Metazoa > Chordata > Mammalia > Cingulata > Dasypodidae > Dasypus > Dasypus novemcinctus. Next base: position 68,322,833 of record NC_080695.1, on the reverse strand, counting down.
AGGCTGTGCTTTTGCAGGCTAATTTACAGATGTGGGGGCAGGACATACTTGTTAGATGTCTTCCTGCTCAGCCATGTTTTCACAGGCTGATTTACAGAAGCAGGGGCAGGAGTGTCTTGTTAGGCATTTTTGTAAGGTTATGCTTTTTATTTCTCAGCATAGGTACTTCATAGTAAAAATGTGTACCTCCTTGGGCTGGGTCAAGGCCTTGCTGAAAAACAAGAAAAACAAGAAAGGAACTAAAGCTTTGCTCTGAGAAATAGTTCCCCAGCATGGGATACCTTTATCCATAAGCAGCAACAATGACCCAGGTTTCATGTCAGCCATTGTCCAAGATTTAGCAAAATGTTAGGGATTAAGTAAAAACTCCACACAGCATATAGGCCCCAAAGCTCAGGGAAAGTAAAATGCATAAATCAAACCCCAAAACCACCCTAGCCAAGGTCGGTAAAAAAATAAAAAACTGGCCTCTAGTGAGTAAATCTACTTCCATTAGCCCCCTTAAAGTCAGACTGCCCACCCCCCCAACCCGTTTAAACAGCCACCCCCAATTATGCAAACCTTCAAGGGAAATCTCAGGTTCCTAGGAAAAACTGGCCAGGATTCTATCTTCTAGCATTTAAAAATCCCCAGTCCAAATACACAAAACTGTCCTGTCTCAGGATCCCATCCCACTAAACCACCACTTACCTGGAGACCTAGTTTGGGTAAAAGACTGGAAAAAGAGCCCCGTCAACCTACCTGGCTGGGCCCACATACTGTTATCCTTGTAACCCCCTCTGCTCTCAAAATTTCAGGTATTTCCCCTTGGATTCATCATACTAGAATTAAAAAGGCACACTCCAATGAGAAACAAGACAACTGAACAACTCACCCTGTACCTGACTGCCCCTTGAAAATCTGAATTGCCTGGAGCCACCGAGTCGCCATCATCTGAGTAGATGAACTCCTGTTCCTTTTGGTTCCTGCTCCTCTTCAAACTGCTCGGCTTGCAGTTGGTACTGGACTGGCAGCTACAGCTTCCAGAGACTGGAGTGTAGCTGAAAGAACACTAATCTTAACAGTGTACTTGTGTCTCGTTGGATGCTTTATTACCTTAAGTTGTTTTTCCACGTAGCTCGAGTAACGCCCTATAAAAATTATAAGGGCGTTAAAGGGGGGAATTTTTTTTTTTAAAGATTTACTTACTTATTTATTTCTCTCCCCTTCCCCCCGCCAGCCCCTGTTGTCTGTTCTCTGTGTCTATTTGCTGCATCTTCTTTGTCTGCTTCTGTTGTTGTCAGCGGCACGGGAATCTGTGTTTCTTTTTGTTGTGTCATCTTGCTGTGTCAGCTCTCCGTGTGTGCGGCGCCATTCCTGGGCAGGCTGCACTTTCTTTTGCGCTGGGTGGCTCTCCTTACGGGGCCCACTCCTTGTGCATGGGGCTCCCCTACGCGGGGGACACCCCTGCGTAGCAGGGCACTCCTTGCGCGCACAAGCACTGCGCATGGGCCAGTTGCACACGGGTCAAAGAGGCCCGGGGTTTGAACCGCGGACCTCCCATGTGGTAGACGGATGCCCTAACCACTGGGCCAAGTCTGCTTCCCTAAAGGGGGGAATTGTTAAGAAATAAAAAGCATAACCTTTCCGAAATATCTAACAAGTCACTCCTTCCCCCGCTTCTGTGGATCAGCCTTTGAGGGCATGGCCTTGAGGGAGAATATGAAATAATAACTCCTGCCCCATTTCTGTAAATCAGCCTGTGAAAACATGGCCTAGTGGGAAGATATCAAATGAGTGACCCCCCTCCACTTTCGTAAATCAGCCTGTAAGCCTGCTTCCAAAATTTCATCTAGCAACGTGTTAGCCAACGAGCAAAAGTTATGCTGATCCCACCTGAAATCCTATATAAACCTATGAAAACTGAAAAACGGGGCTCAGAATTTGGAGATTGACTCTCCTCTGGGCCCGCGCGTAATAAATCTGTTCCTCTGTCTCTCTGGAGTGCCAGTTTTGGGTCTTTCTGTGGTTCAGAACGCCTGGCTTTGCTGCAACAATAACAACCCCTGGAGTGGGTGTGATTAGGATCCCTTTTACTCCTCAAACAACAACAGGCTCTGTTTAGGGGCCTCACCTCGGTGGCTCCCACACTGTTGCACAACTAGTAGGCAGTGAGCTGGGATTCCAGTGCTCGAGCTCAGAGCCTAATGGGCAGGCAATCCTGCCCGGGGCAGCCCCACTCCCCTCCCTGTCTGCGTCATCACCTGGAGGGGACAGCAATACCCTCTTGGTGAATCTCATGAGTGATGCACGCCGAGTGCCCTGGTCATGGGCAAGCAAGTCAAGCCAGGTTGGCGAGGCTCTGCAGTGCCCCTGGCTGGCTGGCAACTCCTCTGCAGGGAACCGAGGCCCTCCTTCTCCAATTTCAGTTTCACCTTCCAAAAGGTGAGGCATTTGCTCTTGATTTGTCACGACATGGGTCCCTGTCCCTTTGCTCTTAGACAGTCAAACTCCATGAAGTTCCCCTTCCTTAATTAGCAGGTGAGGAGTCAGGAGATCAGCGGTGACTTGCCCAAGGTCAAGCGGGGGAGCCAGGACCCCTGGAGTCCAGGTGTCCAGATCAAGCCCCTGCCCCATCTCAGAGGGTGGAGCGAGTGCGCTGGGACGCAGGCTGGCTGCTCCCCCGCCCCCTCCCCAGCACACGCTGCCTACAGTCGGGGCCTCTCTGGGAAGTGGAGGATTAACAAGGTCGCCCAAAGTGTCTGTCTGTCCATCCTTCCCACCTGCACATATTTACTCATCCTTCTGCGCAGTCCTCAGCTCGAGGTTCAAGCTCTGGCTCTGCCAAACCCTTTCTAATGGTATGACCCTCAGTCTGCTGACCACTGTGCTGCTGTGGACTCAACGAGGGTATGCCAGGCCCGAGCCGGGCTCTGAGGACCAACGAGCCCAGCAGCACAGTGCTGACCAGTCCTGGCTCTGAGTGGGAGGGTGCCGGCCCGCTCACAGGTGGGTGGCGGCTTTGGGGGTGTATGTGCAACCTGCAGGTTCTGGGGTAGGAAGGGGATCCCTTTCAAAGTCACAAGGACGCTGAACTCTTTGCTATGGTTACTTTGGGGGTGAACTCGGAGAGTATACACTCCTACTGGGAATACTTTAAAAAATCATTTAAGGATTTCACTCTTTTTTGTTCTTCCTCTTCTATTTTAAGCATGTTATTCAAGTACAACAGACACCCCGAAAAGTGAACAGAGCAGGTTATGCCTCAATTTCTCGCAAACGCTTGCCAGGTAAGCAGCACCCAGATCAAGAAGTGGGACATGAGCGGGCCTGGAGCCCCCAGAAGCTCCCTGCCGGCCACCACTCTCCCCCGACTCTCCAGGACGCGGTCAGCAGAAGGTAGCTTTGGATTTATATAAATGGAATCATACAGTACACAGTCCATGCCGTCTGGCCTCTTTTCTCAACATTATGCTTATGAGAGTCATCCAAATTGTCGCACTGTATTTTTAAATTATTTTAGGATTTTGGAAAGGATGTCTTTACACCCCCACATGATAACAGCTCTACTTTAATACAGAGGAAATACGCAGGAATTTGAGGAACGCTGTGCGCGCGTTTGTGCGTCGCTCACGACTTGCGGGCTCCTCAACGGTTCGACGGGACCCCACTCTGGGAAGGCGCATGCCCACCTCCTTTCTTCCGGCTCACGGAGCGCCTCCGAGGCTCGGTCTGCGGCTGCGCACAGCGCGCCCGGCCAGCAGGGGCGCGGTCACGTGACTCCCGACGGCACGCCAAGATGGCGCCGTCCATGGCGGCTGTGTCTGCACTGGCGCTGCCCGCGCTGCTGCTGCTGCTGCTGCTGCTGGGCAGGTGGAAGCGCTGGCGGCGGAGGCACGCGGCTCGGCACGTGGCCGTCGTGGTGCTGGGCGACGTGGGTCGCAGCCCTCGCATGCAGTACCACGCTCTGTCCCTGGCTAAGCACGGCTTCTTGGTGACGCTCCTGGGGTTCTACGGTGAGTCCCTCCGGGGCGCGGCTCTCGGAGGGAGGCTGCTTCCCCTGCCTTTGATCTCTAGCTTTGACTGCTCCAGGGAGACCGAGGCCTGGTTGCCCTTTTTCTCTCAGCTTCGTCGGGCAGCTCTCCGAGATTGATCGAGCCCGCTTCTTGCCTAGGCGGCTGTTTCCAGATTCCTTTACAGCCTCTGCTGGGTGGATCTCCTGGAACAGCCAGCGCAGTTGAACACCGAGTTGGGTGCATTTATATTGTATGATCTCATTGAGTTCTTCTTGTAGATGGAGAGATTGGGCCTGGAACCCCGGTGTGTATGACTCCAGGGCCAGTGACTACCCACATGTCCATATGGTTACTTTTGTTAGGCTGAGCCTCAGTGGGCAAGCACCGTGTTTCTTCTGCACAGAGCTCTACAGGCAGGAAACGTTTCATTGGTGCCCCATGTCCAGCTTTTTATCCCTGTTTGCAAGGGCAGGGGTGTCTGCCCTTCCCCTTTTATTCATGCTGACATCTTTGGAGGGTAGCTCAACGCAGTCTTGAAAAAGCAGGAACAGCGCTGGTTGTATTTGTCCCTGTTTAGCTGGCTGTCCCAGAGCGAGGAGGCCGAGTTGGACTTTCTAGAAGGCCCTTGATGGTGGGATAATGCCACCATATAGGGGCTCCTGTGTGCCAGGCATTGTCTTAAGTAAAGGTGGGTAAGATTTGGCTCCTTCCCTGTGGGCATTCTGGTGGGACCTGGATATTATTATCTGTTTCCGCTACTGAAGAACAGAGAAGGGTTTTGAAAAGTCTTATTTTTCCAAAGCATTCCTCGCCACCATTCAGCCTGAGCTGGGGAGAGTATCTGACTTTAAATTTGATTACTCTGTCCCAGGACTGATACACACATTCTGGTGGGACTTTAAAGGGGACATTTTCCTTTTTCAGATTCCAAACCTTATGATGAGATCTTACAGAGCAACAGAATTCAGATTGAGGGGTTGAGAGAACTTCCAAGACTTGCAGGTAGGATGTATGTCATCTCTAGATCCCTCCTCTGAATGTTTCAGGGTGGAGGGGAGCCTGCAGATTGCTGGAGGGCTTACTCAGTAGTGACTGCCGATTTCTGACTTGCAGTTGGGCCCCGCGTTCTCCAGTATGGAGTCAAAGTTGTCTTTCAGGCAGTGCAGTTGCTGTATGCTTTGATGGTGAAGGTGGCACCATCAGCCTACATCTTTCTCCAGGTATGTGTCAGCCTCCACCTCCCTCTGTGAGAACCAGAGTTAACAGTTTTCTTTGCAGCCTTTTAGGAATGCCCGAATGGATAGATAAATTGCTTACCTATGGATAAATAAACTTTAAAAAATGTGTTGTGGGACCGCATGGTATGTGTCTGTTCTATTCCTGGTACCCGTCCATAGTGTTTTTCCATGCCATTGCAGATGTAGTTGACACTTACTCTGTGCTTATCACATACTACTCAGGGTTATAAAAGCTTTACAGTATTAACTCATTTAATCCTCCCAACAACCCTAAAAAGTAGGTTCTTGTATTATCTACATTTTAGAGATGCAGTACCCTAGACCCAGAGCGGTTCTGTAAGTCGCCCTCCATCACACAGCTAGGAGGGGATGGAGCCAGGATTTGAACCTAGGTTGGCAATCTGGTTCTAGAGTTCTGCTCTTAACCTCTTCCCTTCACCAATATTGAACATATCGCTGCACCTTGTTCTTTTATTAATAGTTGGCTGCAGTGTGTTCCATTATGTAATATATCCTAATGTATTTATTCAGCCCTGTCTTAATAGACACTCAGGTCCTTCCTGACTTTTTCAAATAGTGATGCCAAGTGCATCATGAGCATACATCTTTTGCATGGGTCCCGCCTCTTCCCTGGGATAAATTCATGGCACTGGAATTGCCTGGTCAAAATGTATATGTTTAAAAATGTAGTAGAATGCTATCAATGGCCCCGGAATAAGGTTGGGCCAAGTTATTCTCCTACTGCATGGGGGCTCCTTGTCCCCCAACCTGTCACCCTCACCCTTACTAGATGTTAGACTTTGCATTCCAATAGGTAAAAAGTGGCATTTTAAAATCTTTTTGAATATCAGTGATCTTGGACTTCTCAGGTTGGTCAAATCTGTTTAAGACTTTTTATACCTGTTTGGGGGCAAGGGGTGGGGTCTTTTTTCTGCTTATTTATTATCAAGATTTCTGTAAAGATCCTCCACTCCTCCCCGAGTATGCTGCAGTTATTTTCACCCTATTTGTTGTCCACGTGATCTGGGTTTCCTCCTCTTATTAAGTCTGCCTTGTCCAGAACCCCCCAGGCCTGCCTGCCATCGCTGTCTGCTGGCTCGCGGGCTGCCTCTCTGGGAGCAAGCTTGTCATCGACTGGCACAACTATGGCTACTCCATCATGGGCCTGGAGCACGGGCCCAGCCACCCGCTCGTTTGGCTGGCCAAGTGGTGAGTGCCTGGGAGGAGGGTGCAGCATCTGCCCCCGAGCCAGTGTCAGGGTGAGCAGGAGGGACGGAGCAGAGACCCGGCGGTGCTGGTTCCTGTGTTTGTGGCAGGGGAAGGGCAAAGCTGGTGGACTGGGCCGGATGCAGGTTACAAGCGAGAGGACAGGCCTAAGCAGAGGAAGGCATTTTGGCTCAAGAGACGGTGAAGTCCAGAGCAACTGCTGGCTTCTGCGCTCCATGTGGCCTCCTCGGGCCCCTGCTCTTCCCTGCATGCTCTCAGGTTCTGCGAGCTCCCTTTCCACTGAGGCTGGAGAAACCGGCTGTAGTCTGCTCCAGCTGGTGAGACTGGACCTGGAGGGGGAGGAAGCCTCTGTGTCTTGAGCCTGAATGGAACGTGCCGGGGCCTGGGCTCCCAGCCTCCACCCTGACGGGCTCCTTCGTTAGTGATGCTCCCAGCGGCGGTGGCAGATAACCTCTGGGCACTTGCTGCCTGCCAGGCCTCAGGCCACACCCTTGACCGAGTGCTCGTTGAGGGGTGACAGCCTCAGGAAGGGTGCACTGTGATCACTCTCCTTTTACAACGAGGACACCGAGGCTGAGGGTGATTACGTCGCTTGCCACATGGCCAGGAAGAGTGAGAATCAAAATCCAGTCCCAGGCAGTCTGACTCCAACGCTTTTACTGTTTCCTGAGTGAGGAACGGGACACGGTGGTCCAACAGGGCGTCAGATAACTTCAAACTGCGACATCCCCTTCCCGGTTCTCCTTCAGGTCCCCCGCGCTCAGGGCTGTCTGGAGCTAGGGGTCTTAAGCGCCCCTCTTACATTTGCTCGGCTCCCACTGTAACAGGTTGAGCCCAGCCTCAGGGCTGCTTTGCAGACAAGTGCACGGCACGCCTAAGCCTGAAGAATGGGCCTTATGCTGCCTTTCTTTTCCTTTTTCCTTTTTGTGGCAGGAGAAACTGGAGATTCACTTAGGTAGGGATATACAGTTTCTGTTAAAGTGGTTGTATTTAAGCTAAAAAGTGACCTGATTTAAAGAAAGGTGTGAAGGAGACGACAGTACAGGTGGAAATCAGTGCAGGCACTGGGAAGAGGCCCAGGTGTGGGAGACCCCAGCTCTGCACCTCCTCAGTAGGGAGGGACGGGGAGTCCTGGGGGGGTGGGAGGCAGGGCGCAGCCCGGGCTGACCAGCAACCTGCCTCTCCAGGTACGAGAAGCTCTGTGGGCGCCTGTCACACCTGAACCTGTGTGTGACCAACGCCATGAGGGAGGACTTGGCCGTGAACTGGAGCATCAAGTATGGAAGGGCCAGGCCTGGGTGAGGGGTGGGGCTCCAGTCCGCGGGCGTGGAGAACTGCGTGCTGTGCGGTGGCACAGGCCGGGGGCCTGGAAGGTGGCGTCCGCCTCGGAGGGCAAGGGGGAGGCAGGAGTTCTTTCGCGGGCGGCCCCACGGTCCAGGCAGCTGTGGCCTTAGAACCTGTCTCTGCTCCCCCACGTGGTTCTGAAGCTTCCTGTTGTCTGAGACTCCACTCCCCACCCCCTTTTCCTGGGTCCTCCTTCCTTCGGCCTCTCTCTGCCCGTCTCAAGCCCCTCTGTGATCTCACTGCAGGGCTGTGACTGTCCACGACAAGCCAGCGTCTTTCTTCAAGGAGACGCCGCTGGACGTGCAGCACCAGCTCTTTGTGAAGCTGGCGCACACCCACCCCGCTTTCAGGGACGGGTAGGTCTCGGCCTTCGGCACCCGCAGCGCTGGCTGCCCTCCTGGCTGCCCCATCTTCTAGCTGCTAACCTGGGGGATCCGCCTGGCCCAGGGTGGGCCCGCTATGGCTCTGGGCCAGCGCCTGTTTTATAAATAGGGCTTTATTGAAACTTGGCCCTGCCCGTTGGCCGGTGCTGCAAATGGCAGAGCTGGGCAGGTGCGACAAGGAATGAGTGGCCCGCGGAGTCTAAAGTTTAAGAAAATGCCTGCCGGCCCCTGTGCTGGGCTGTGGGCATCTTTCCATCCCTGGCAGGGGAGAGGACCTCTTTGTGGCTCGCTGGCTCCTCTTGGTTCCCTGGAGTGGCTGTGGGTGGGTCTCGTGTCACCCTTGCTGCTGAGGGGACGGTACGCCTGTAGCCCAGTGCAGGCCGGCACCGAGTTGGTCTCGTTGGCTCTTGTGGCCTCAACACCCAGCCACCAGTCCCCGTCGGTGGAGACGGCGAGCAGGCCCCCGGTGGGCCGCGTGGGGCCGCTGGCTCTTCCCTCACAGGCGGCGGCTCTGCCCCTTCAGCTCAGAGCCCTCGGGCGTGGAGAGGTCGGTCTTCACCGAGCAGGATCCTTGGAGCAGGACAGTAGTGCCTCGGCCGGGGCGGCCAGCCCTGCTGGTCAGCAGCACGAGCTGGACAGGTCTCCAGGGCCCCTCGCCCCCTGGCAGGCTCACCCTGGGGTAGGGGATCCCTGAGGAGGGAGGGGAGGGCTGGCTGAGCGGGGGTGGGCCTGTGACACCCGCTTCTCCCCCTCGCAGAGGATGAAGACTTTTCCATCTTGCTGGCTGCGCTAGAAAGTAGGTGTGTGGCCGCGGGGGCTGGTGGGCGGAGGGGCACTCGCCAGCCTTGCCTGGCGTCCCCTGCAGCCTGTTCTGCCCTCGGGGTGTGGCGGGTGGGGTGGGCACCTGGGGGACTGGTGGCCGAGGCCTGGGTCCGAGATGCTGTCTCGGGAGTCGTGCCCCTCGCCCCTCACCTCCCCCTGGCCCTCTGATTCGCCTTCTGCTGTGGTCCCAGGGGGCCTTTATTACTGTTACTGTAATTTTTAAACAGAGTTTGAACAGCTGGCTCTGGACGGAGAACCCCTTCCTCCCCTCGTCTGTGTGATCACAGGTACTCCCAGGCCCCAGGGCTCCCCAGTGGACAGTAGCCCGGAGGAGGCTCAGCCTTTGTTCTGTCTCATCCACGTGCCAGGCACGTGGCATTCACTGCCTCCTTAGTTCTCACTGCACCTTCTTTGGTAGGGTCATCTACACCCCTGCACCCCTTTACAGAGGGGAAACTGAGGCTCAGAGGTGAGTCTCACCCAAGTTCTCACAGTAGGGCATGGAGTCCAGGTTTGAATGTCCAACTTTTTCCCCTGGGTTTTCAAGCCCTTTTTTAAACAAAAGAGCCCACTGTCCACCCTACGCTTACTTTGAAAGTTAACAGTGAAGAGAGAAGAGCAGAAGGGCTGTGGGTGAGGCAGGTGGGTTTGGGAACGGCTTCCTGCCCACTTGCACCCCTCCTGGTCCCCGGGTGCCTGGGTGGCCTGGGCGGAGCTCAGCGTGTCCCCTCAGCACTGCCTGCTGGAGGCGCTGGGCCCGCTGGGTGCTCGGGGGTGCACAGGCCAGGTTGGGGCTCCTCCTGGCCACACCCCCAGCCCAGGACTCGCTGGCTTCCTGCCGCTCGCGGGGGGCTGTGGTCTGAATGCTCAGGGAGCGATTCTGGGTGATGTATCTACAGGGGCCCCATGGAGCCTGCCTGGGGCCTCTGGGACTGCGGGTGCTCGTGCCCCACGGGCTCCTCAGGCCTACGGCTGGCGGCCCGGGCTGGGGGCCGTGCCCTGACGCTGCTTTTCCCCCCATGAAGGCCGAGGGCCCCTGAAGGAGCACTACGGCCGCCTCATCAGCCAGCAGCGATTCCAGCACGTCCGGGTGTGCACACCGTGGCTGGAGGCCGAGGACTACCCACTGCTGCTCGGTGAGCTCCCGCAGGCCTCCGGGCGAGGCCCAGGGCTGAACGGACCCACTTCCTCCGTCGAGGGCCAGATAGTGAATATTTTACTAGCCTCAGTCACGTACTCTGTTTTCATACCTCTTTAAAAATGTGATAATACCTCAGCTCAAGGGCCATGTACACCCCCCCCACACCCCCCCCCCCCCGCAGGGGCCCCTGGGAGGGAGGCGCGGCCTGTCGGGAACCCGTGGGTGAACGCGGCTGACCGCCAGGGGACCAGGTACTTCCCGGTGTGCGGCTTCCCAGTGCAGATGCGCGGGCGCACGAGGCCCCTCGCCCTTCTGGCTCTCCAGGAGGGGAGTCTCGTCCCCCTGCCCTTGGAGGCAGCAGCTTCCAGCCAGTGTGTATTGCTGTCGTTTGGCTTTATTTTCCCAGGAACAGCTGGTTTTCTGTGGGGGCGGCTTATGGGTTCTTTTAAAAGTAAAATGGGCTTAAGTGGAAAAACGGAGTCACTTGAAACCAAAACGGTCCGCGCGCCCCAGGCGGGCGGTTTTCACGTGGGCCGGGGGGCAGGAGCGGCCGGTGGTCCCGCTGCTTCTCCAGGCTGCAAGCTGCCCTCTGGGGCCCTCCAGACGGCTGGCGCTGGCCTGGGGGCTCGTGTGCTCTGCTTCCACTCCCCGGGGGGGTGCACCAGTTTGCGGCCCTCGTGGACTCGTGTCCCACGGAGCCGCTCGCCCTCACCTCCAGGGTCGGCGGACCTGGGCGTCTGTCTGCACAAGTCCTCCAGCGGCCTGGACCTGCCCATGAAGGTGGTGGACATGTTTGGGTGCTGCCTGCCCGTGTGCGCTGTCAGCTTTAAGTGGTAGGAGTGGGTCCCGAGCCCCCCAGCCTAGGTTCTCAGGCCAGCAGCGAGGGGAGGCCAGGGGCCGCCAGAGCCCTCGAGCCCACCCCAGGAGGCGCCTTGTCGCTTTCCGTGGACGGGCTGTGCCCGCCTTCCACCTAGAGCTGGTGTCATGAGAAAGACACGCGTCCTCTGTGCGGGGATTCCAGGCCCAAGCACACGTGCCCGCGGGCTCCACCTGTGGCGTGCACTGCCCTCCCCTCTGGCTGAGCCCACGTTGCTGAGTTTGAGCCAGTCGCCGGGGTGTGCCCGTGGCTCCAGGGCCCGGCAGACACGGTGTTTGGGCCGAGCCCTGTCGGGAGCTGCTCTTGAACAGCTGCCCTGGCGCAGGCTGAGGGCGGGCTTGGGGCTGCAGCACCAGCCTCCGAGGGGGAAGTGTGGGCGCTCAGGGCCTGCGGGGGCCACGCTCTGGGCCCACTGGGACCACCCCCTGCTTATCCTGAAGGTGCTCTGGGCTGCCTGGACTTTGCTTCTCTGATGCAGAGTTAAGAGAAAAATACAGCCGTGATCCTCGAGCCTAAGCTGTCCCTGAGGAGGAGCCGGGCACGACAGCCCCGAGTCCTCATCTCTGCCCCCCCCCCCACCGGCTGGAGGTTTTAGATGTTGGTCCTTCCAGATGTTTCTTCTTTTCCAACACCAAGTCTAGGAAAACGTCCTGAAACAAACTGACACAGCTGACTCCCAGCTTCGCCCGAGGCCGCGGGGGCGGGGGGGCCTGGGTTGGGTGGGCGCTGCCCTCAGGCCGCCCGTGGCTCTCTCGGCAGTTTACATGAGCTGGTGAAGCACGAGGAGAACGGCTTGGTCTTCCGGGACGGGGAGGAACTCGCGGCTCAGCTGCAGGTAGTGCCCGCCCCGGCCGCACGGCTCTTTGGAGACTGGCTCTTCCGGAATCCTTGCTCCTGCAGCCCTGGCAGGCCTGGGGGGTCTGGACGGGAGCAGGGGCAGGGCACAGAGGTCCGGGAGGCTGGGCCTCCTTCCCTGCTGGCCTTTCATGGGGTGGGGGGGCTGACCGGGCCCAGGCCCAGCGCCGGGGCAATCAGGACCTGCTCCTGGGTCTTTGGAGCTGCCCCCATGCAAGTGATGACAGAGCAAGGCCGGCGGAGGGCCATTTAGAGGTGCCCCTGGTGATGACCGGGCAGCATGAGGGTGGGGGAAGCTTCCTGGCCGAGCTGTGGAAGACGGGGTAGCATTCCTAAAAGGATGCTACTACTTCTCTATTATGGAAAGCAGCATATTGCCATTCTTGATGATTTAGACGAGGGGTCGGCAAACTGTTGACTCAGGAAGAAAATTTTTTAGGCTTTGGCAGACTGTTTCTTTCATGATTCAGTCTCTGTTGTAAGGTGAAAGCTGTCACCAGCAACCTGTAAACAGAGGGGCGTGGCTGGGCCAGGACAGCGGGACTTTCAGAGGGGTGGTGCGCTGACCCGATTTAGACAACACAGTGAAGCCTGAGGTGCCCGGCAGCGTGGCCCGTGGGTGGGGAGCGCTGTGCTGGGAGGGGCTGAGGGGCGGCCCCTCTGGAGGAAGGAACCGTCTGGATGGGGCCGCGTGTTTGGGAGGGGGCAGCCTCGCCCGCCCCCGGGGGCATGGGGGGAGGAGTGGAGTGTCCAGGAGAAGCACCGAAGAGGCTGAGGCGGGACAGGGGAGGGAGTGGGGATGGGAGGTGGCTTTGCTAGGTGGGGACATGGGCCTGAGCTTTTGTAGGTGTCTCAGCACGGGGAGGGGCACGGTGACGAGGTCACCTCAGGTCGTTACTTTTCCTGCAGATGCTTTTCTCAAAGTTTCCTGATCCTGCTGGCAAACTACACCAGCTCCGGAAGAATCTGCGGGAGTCCACGCAGCTTCGCTGGGACAAGAGCTGGGAGCAGATTGTGCTCCCCCTGATCGTGGACAGATGACCACCAGGCCAGACAACCTCCCCCCGGGGTGGGGCGTTGTGCTGGGCGCCGGAGATGCGCCTCACCCACCCTGACGACGAGGGACCCCCACGCTGATGCCCGCTCCCTCCACCTGAGCTCCCCCCACGTGCAGCCTCTCCCAGGCCTGCGTCCCTGGGCAAACGCTTCAGAGGGGCAGCGCCACCCAGTGGTGGGAGGCTGAAGGCGCCGGTGGTGGCTCCCACAGGCTAAACCAAGTTGTTCTTTTCAGAACCAGCAGTTGAAGGGCCCTGGAGCTGTGGTTCATCCAAATTTCTTTACAGGCTATGAAACATGTCTGTCTTCTACTGTTCTGTGAGCCTTGTCTCCCCCTCACCCCCGCCCACGGTTTCTTCCTTTTCAGTTACTTGCTTCGTCCCCTAGGACGTCAGCCACCTGGCACCACGGCCAGAATTGTGATTCCTGCCTTGGAGGCAGGCGCTTGGGTGCCTGCACTGTGGGAGCAGCAGGAGGGGCAAACAGGCTCGGCGGGAAGAGCCCTGGGATACACGTGTTTTTATTTGCACAAGTGAAATAAATGCTCCTCTCTGAACTGGAACTTCCATACCTAGCTTACGGGGGTTGCTGGGAGTCAGAACTACCGGTGGGAAGGGCCCTGCACACTTAAACCCGCCACTCTCTAGGACACAGCTGGTGGCTCCTGACGAAGATCTGAACACTCTTGAAGAATTCGAGTCCAGTGAAGGTTTTCTTACCAGCTTTCCCACATAAAACTTTCTTCCACGATGCTCAGGTTTCCATGTGGGTCTGTGGAGCCGGCAGCGTGAGCTTGAGAATTGCCATCTCCGCGTGCTCGTCGTAGGGAAACAGCTTCTGGCCGTGACGAGGCACTGCCTCCCATCGGATCCCGGCCTGGGCTGGGAGAGCGCGGGCATCAGGGTGGCGGGGCCTGGGGACGGGGTGGGACGGTGCCCCCCGCACAGGGTCCACACTCGCCTGCTCCACCTCAGGCACCTGGGGTCCACCTCCAGGGCTGGGCCCACGAAGCCCTGGTTCTGAGGTGGTGGCTCTGCCTCCCGGGCCCAGGCCCCTCCTGGGTGACGGGCTCCGCAGGAGCAGGCGGGCCTCTGCAGTGACCCCTGGCTCCACTGAGGGCCGAGGCTGGTGAAGGCTGCCGGGGCTGCTGTGTGCTGCTGGGCCTGCCCTTCCACTCCCTCCTTCCCCTCTGAGTGGGGGTCTCCCCTTTACAGAGGACAGAGACCCCAGAGGGGTGGGTGGTGGGACCTGCCCTGTGGGGTCAAACTTGACCCCAACTGACAGACGTGCCACCACTTCCCACACAGACAAGGAAACAGGCTGGAAGGCTGCAGAAGCCCCCTCTGAAGCCCCCAGGAGGGGTGCTCCAGCCCTGTGCCTCACTACCCGGGGCCCTAGTCGCTTGGGGTCCTTAAGGGTGGGGTGGAGGTGGGGTGGCTTGTGGCCCAGCCCGTGGCGGGTCGGGGGCTCTTCTCCAGTCTAAGCCCTGCCCGCTGGATCCTCTGCGCAGCGGCCCCGTCCCTGCAGCCGGCCGCCCGGCCCGGGGCTTACCCAGCTCGGCCGTGAACTGCCTGCTCGTCTCCGGGTTGCGGACGGTGAAGGCCACGAAGGCGTCTGGGGCCCGCCGGCCCTCGGGGCCCGCAGAGAGCGCCCGCAGGACCCTGACCAGGGCGCGGATGGTTTCTGGGCAATAGAGCACGTCTGCGAGGGAAAAACTGCAGTTACTGAGGGGCCGCCCAGCAGGGTCAGGACCTCAAAAGGGGACTCTGGGTGCGGCTGACCTTGGAGCGAGGGGAGGGCTGGGAAAGTGACAGTTACTTTAGATTCATGTTATGAGGCTCACAGAAATTTACCAGGTAGGAGAAAAAAAAGGCTGTGGAAAGATGTTGCAACAAATGAAAAAAATCTAGAACTTATTGGTGTTTCTTAAAGAAAAAAATCAATCCTTTGCCGATTAGCCTATTTAGAAGGTGCTTAATGAAGCAAAACCTCACTAGCCTTAGACTTTCTTTCCAGGGAGCTGCTGATTTGCTGACGGGGGGTGGGGTGGGGTGCGCTGGGCAGGGACACAGGGCTTGAAGGGAGTCTGGGCGAATGCCGCCATATCCCATGGGCCCTTGTGCCAGAGCTGGGTGCTCCCCCTTGGGGGGCATCTGGTAACAAGGGTGCACAGACCTGGAGGAAGACTTGCAGGTGGAGACAGGCACGGCCACGGGGCTACGCAAATGACGGGAGCGGAAGCCCCAAGGAGACATGCTGGCGCAGCGGGAAGCCAGAGCCGCGCCCAGTGCCTGGCCTGGGGCTGGGTGCTGGGTGCCCGCAGAGGGGTCAGCCAGATCCTGGGAGCACTGGGCAGTTTGGTGGCCCCGGAAACATGTAGAGCTGCTATGGCCCTTTCCACCCCCCACGTGAAAACTGGGTGTGTGCGTAGGTGCACCCTGTTCCACACCCCCCTCAAAGGGGCAGTGCGTGGGGGGCCCCCTTTTCCTTTAGGTTCTGGATGGCAACTGAGGGGTCCCCCTACTGGAGCAGGACATGAGGCCAGTCTGGCTAGGGAAAAGCAGGGTTCACTGCTCTGCTGTCACCCGTGGGCACTGACGAAACGAGGCACCATCCCGAGAGGCACAGGCCTGCGCATCAGCTTCAGCCACAGGGACCCTTCCAAGGCCCCTCTCCCCAGCCCCGGCAGCATCCCCGGGGCTGGGCAGTACCTGCTGCGATGACAGTGTCTGGCTGGAAGGCCGAGAGCTGAGGGCCTGTCACGAGATCCCAGTCCAGCTGGGCCACCGTCACGGTGGGCTTCTCCGAGCCTGGCGGGCTGTGTCCCGGGGGCGGCGGTGGCTCCGGGGAGAGCCCGTTTAGAAGAATGTTCCCTTGGAGCTGCTCGAGGACACGGCTGTGACAGTCGCTGAAGATGTAGGCTCTGGGGCGGCACTCCTTGCAGATGGCCAGGCCTGTGAAGCCGGCTCCACTACCCAGCTCCAGGACGGTCCTGGTGGGGGAAGGGGACTGGATGACCACGACGGTGCCGGACTGTCCTGCCCTGGCGCCCTGCCCCGTGCACCCCCCGGCACCTGCTGGCGAAGGCCGCCGGGTTCTCTATGGCCCACTCTGCGAGGTAGAGCGCGGCATCCCACGTGACCAGGCCCGTGGTTCCGTGGGAGACGATGGCGGAGCTCTCGCGGAGAGTAAGTGCATCTCCAGAAGGCTGGGCGAGACGGGGGGGGACTCAGCCAGCTACGAAGGAGAAGTAGCTGTTCCACCAGGGGCTGAAGGAACGACTGACGCAGTCAAGAACCTGGATGGATCTCAAAGGCACTGTGCTGAGTGAAGAAAAGCCAAGCTCCAAAGCTCATGTTCTCTGGGATTCCAAGGATAGAATGTTCTTGAGATGGCGGTGATCTACTGATGGAGGTCAGCCTGATGGGTGCCTGGGCTTAGGGGCGCAGGGGAGGGGGTGGGTGTGACTAAAGGGACAACATGAAGGCGATCTTTGTGGTTGTGGAATAGTTTTGCGTCTTGACTGGTTACATGTAGTACAATGGCATAACTGCATACGCGTGCACACACATGCCACGCCAATGGCCATTTCCTGGTGGTGACACTGTTCTATGTGGCCACTTGGGACCTTGCTGTGCTATTTTTACATTTCTTGAGAATCTGTGATTATTCACAACAATAACAAAAACAACTCTCTGGATCAGGAGCTGTCATGCGAAACTGCACCTTCGGCTCGGCCTTTTTGAGTTTAACCTGATGCTTGGGGCCTCTGTAGGGTTCCTGTACCCCCAAAGCAGGTGGAGGACCCCTCCCTTGGTCTCCTGGCGTGTTTGGAGGAGGCTGTCGCCCTGAAAGGCATTCTCCCCCGCTGGGGCCTCTGGAACCGGCCCCCGGCCAGGAGGGGCCCAGGGTGGCCTCTGGCTGGCTCTGGGGCTTTGCAGCCTGAGCTGACCGGGCTCGCTGTGGGGGGGGCTCAGCTCTAGGAGCGTGTGAACGCCCACCCTTTGTTCATCAGCCAGCACGTTCTCCCGAGCATCTTCTCTGGGTGCCTGGGAAATGCCTGGGAACAAGAGGACCCCAGACGCTGTGCTCCTGGAGCTTCCGTTCCAGCAGAGGACACAAACCGTGAAGGAACAGGGTAGTTTTGAAGAAAATCAAAAGGGTTAGTCTATTTCAGATAGATCCGTCAGGGACATCCTCTCTGAGGAGGTGACCTGTGACCTGCCATCTGGATATAGAGGAGAAATGAGGCACAGAAGGTTCTGGGGGAGATGGCATTCCAGGCAGAGCAAGTGCCAAGGCCCCGGGGCAGCACTGAGGTTGGTAGGTTAAAGGAAGAGAAAAGGCAGACAAGGGGGCTGGAGCCAAGATGGGTGAGGCGGAGTGTGCGGGACCCTGTGGGTCATGATAAGGAATTAGGGTTTTAGACTTAAGTGCGGGGGTCACCACTGGCAGGTCCTGAGTAGGGGAGTGGTGTGACCGGCTTCACCTCTTTAAAAAGATCACTCGGGGGCATTCTGGGACAACGGCAGCAGTGAGTGCAGCATAGCTTTAGATTTTCCCAAATCCTCACAAGGTCAGAGCAGCCAGACCTGAGCTACACTGACACAGAGCTAGGTGACAGGTTACCCCTGTGAGCCCCAGAATACAAACAGGTGGGGGTACAGAGGGCCAAACTGAGGACAGCAGTTACAAGTGGGGCGGCCCTCGTCTTTTCCAGCAGCAGGAGTGGCCACAGCACCAGTGGCAAGGCCTGAGTCACAAGTGGAAATGCTCAGAAGCATGAGGCTACATTCTGAAAGACTGAGCGATAACAGAAAGCATCGCTGTGGAAACGAAGACCAGGCTGGAAGGAACGCAAGAGGGACAAAAACACATGCAGAGGCCCTTCCGAGAAATACAGGGAGAAAAGGAACAGAATTTTAAAACTGGAACAAGTGATTTAAGAAAAAATGACAGAGTAAAGACAGGTAAAGACGATTCAACACACGGAAGAAAATGATAGCAAAGACCAAATACTGAACATTATAATTCAAGAAAGCGTTTCAGGAAAAACACAAAGATTTGAAGTAAAGACTGAAAGAGCACACACTGCACTGAGAATCGGGACCCAGGATGACCAACCTCAAGACGTAGTCTAGGAAAATTAGTGGATTCTAAGAAAATAAAAGTCCTGTAGCCACCTAAGAGAAAAGAGCACATCTTAGAAGAAAAAGAAAATTAGATTGTTATCAGCCTCTTCTACAGCAATGCTTTATGCCAAAGAAAACAAAATAATATTATTTCAGAGATGCAAGGAAAGAAAATGCGAGTCAGGATTCTACATCCAGCAAAGCTGACTCCAGGTTTAAATGGCTTGAACTGCTGTCAGCATTCAGGAACTCAAAGATGCTCAATCCCAGGAGTCCTTTCTAAAGAATCTACTAGAAAGTGAAATTTGGACAACAGAGAGAGACACTAGCACACGGCTGGATGGTGAGCTCTAAACACAGTACCCGTGATACTAACATTAAGTGAGGCTTAAGAGAAAGAGATGAGTGTCGGGGGTAGGTCAAAAAATGGCCCCCAAAAATGGCTATGCCCTAATTCCCAGAACCTTTGAACATGTTATGTCATGTGGCAAGAGAGACTCTGAAGATGTGCTGAAGCTTACGGGTCTTGGTGGGGGAATTAGCCTTCATTAGCTGGGTGGGCCCAATCTAATCCCATGGGCCTTAAAAGTGAACCTTTCCTGGCTGAAGTCGGAGAGATGTGGAGGGAGTCGAAGGGGAGAGGAACTCGACTCATTGCTGCTGGCGCTGAAGATGAACGGGGCATGGGATGGGGAGTGTGGGAAGCTTCTGGAATCGAGAACAACCCTCAGCCAGGAGCTAGCAGTTAATGGGGATGGTGGTCCTCCAGCTGCAGGGAGCCCGCTTCTGCCAGCCACCTGCACGAGCTCGGAGGCAGGCTCTCCCCAGAGCCCAGCCCTGCTGGCACCTTGATTTTGGCCTTTTGAGACCAGAAGAGAAACCAGCGAGCCCGCCAGACTTCTGACCTATAGAACTGGAGGATAATAAGTTAATGTTGTTTTAAGCTGCTCAGTTTGGGATAATTTGTTCTGGCAGCAGTAGAAAACTAACCCAGTATGTAATGGCTATATGACCTGACTGTAGTTACGGTACAACTGTAAGAAAACAAGGCGGAACGGGGAGAGCAATGTACTGCTTTTGTAAACTGTTTTCAGGAGCCCTAAGTGGGCAGCGGCAGCGCTGTTATTATGAGGTGGCTGCACGAGAAACACGGGGTAAAGCAGTGGTTTGTTATGGAACATCCTCCCTTGACCATCCTCTGTGGCCTTGACAACCAGGATTTTCAGCATAGAAGGAAGCAGATGCGGATGGAATACAGCAGAGGCTGAGTGCAAACCCTGTAGTTCTAGTTCTGATTTTGAACTCATGAGCTACTTTATCTTAAAAGCCATGACTCTCTCTCCCACATCCAGTCTCTGTCCCCTGGAAAAGCCTACACCGTGGCTACGAGAGCCCCAGGGTCCAGGGGTGGCCCCGCAGTGTCATTTCCCAAGAAAGAAGCCAGGGCTTCTTGAAGAAATGCTCAGGATGAGTCTGGAGAGGTGGGAAGTAAAATAAAGCAAGAAAACTGTTAGGGTGATGTGTAAGGATGTGGGAGCCGATGCGAGCAGCCCAGAGGAGAACATTTGGAGCTTCGGGAGGGGTAAGGTTTGCAATGGCTGGAATTCATTCAGGAGATGATAAGCAATCAATTCACTGGTAAACCGGGGAGAGACAAGGAACAGAGCTTCCTTTATCCTGCTTTTCCCAGAAGGTCTGTACCACTGGGTGACGAGGTGGTGGAGGGCAGAAGCATCTTCTTATAAAACTACCCCAGCTAATAAGTGAAAAACAAACACACGAAATCCCCGAGAGAACCTGAGTATCACCCTTGTGTGCCTCCCGGTGACTTGCTGGATCCAGGCAGTGGCTGCAGACGTCTAAAAAGTCAAAAGCAGACAAGGGGCGCCCCCAGACTCCCACGCTGTGCTCTGGCCGAAGCCTCTGGGTTCAGCCGCCAGTGGGCGGGAGGTGGCGGAGGGAGGCTGGGCTGACGGGGACGGCGCGTGAGCGGCCACCGAGCAGACGGCGGGAGAAGGGCAGCTGCCCCGCCAGGGCATTCAAGACACACTTAGGGCAAGAAAAACTGCCGATGGGGGACCCACAGGCGGAGAGAGACTGAGTCACACCTCGTTAATGGGCAAGCTCAACTCCACTGTCCAGAGGTGCACATGTGCGCTAAGCCACAGGGAGGCTCGAGGAAGTGGCTACTATAGAGGGTGGGAGGTCGTGACTTTGGGGCAGGGGCTGGGGGCCTTGTGGCCTGGCCGAGGTTGACCTGGTGGCTGTGCCCATGGTGGCCACCACCCAGTGATTTCATAAGCTGACTGCTTCTGTGTGGCCTTCTGTGTCCATATTTTACTATAAGAGGTTAAAAAAAAAGACCTGAGATTCCTCTGGCTGCTGAATGGATTTTTGTGGGGACAAGAAACAGGGTGCCCAGTCAGGAGGCTGTGGCACGGTCCAGCAAGCAATGAGGGCAGGGCAGGGGAGCGGGAGGAGGCTGCAGCCCAGGATATCCAGGTACGTGCACCAGCTAATCTAACCACTGCCCAACAAGCCCCTCAGGCGGGTGCTTCCCTTGGGGCGCTTTGTTTCCGGAGGACCAAAGAGGCTAAGGGAGGCCGGCTGGCCTCGCCTAGGATCCCGGGATGCGCACCCACGAGAGGCGGGCAGGGCCTGAGCTGCCACCTCTGGACGGGCATCTGTCCTGTGAGGGGCACAAGGGTGCATGTCTCGTACCAGCAAATAGCTCCGGTGGCCCTGGGAGGACTCCTCGGTGGTCAGAACCTCCGCCAGTGCCTCGTACAGCTCGTCCAAAGGCTCGGCGTGGACGGCCTCGTGCTGGGGACAGAGCAAGGGGACTGAGGTGACCTTCCGGAATAAAGCAGAGGCTCTGCCCGTTCGCCTTTACTCTTACTAAAAGGGCTGGACGATTCGCACCAAGTTGCCTCCACCTGGGGGGATTTAGGGTGAATGCAGTTAATGTAGGCCCCGTGGCGTGGAAACCTTCACGGGAGGGGGAACCTCAGAGAGGCGGAGCCACCCTCGAGGGCAGCAGAACTGGGCTCTCTGAGAGCCCCGTGCGGGTTAGAGAAGGAAACGAGAGGCTGTTACGTGAGCGGCAGGCGGCAGGGGGGGCCTCCCCGCGTGGGTGCGGCTTTCACCAGCAGCGTGTCCCGGGAGCAGCAGCGGCCGTCGGAGGCCAGCTCCCGCTTCTCCGTGGTGACGGGGAGACCTGCTGACTGTGGCCAGGGGAGGAAGCGGGCATTCGCCCTTCTGCTGAGCCTGGGCCACCGCCACCAGACCTGCTGCTGACCCCCCGGAGGCGCCGCTCTGAGGTCCGCTCTGATGGAAGACCCAGCCGGTTTAGGCCCATCCTTGATACCCATCCCGGACCAGTCCCGGCGCAGCCAGGAGTGGAGCCACACCGGGCAGTTCAACGGGGAGAACCCCATAAGGGGAACTGCTCACATTGCACCTGGGAGAGCTAAAGTCCAAAGGGGGGCGGTGAAGGCAACCCTGGGACTAGCAACAGCAGGAGACTGTTCAGACCCCCGGGCTGGTGGGACCTGGGAGGAGGCGGGGCTCCCAGGCTCAGGGCAGGAAGCATGCTTGCGGGTGAGAGCTGGGAACCCCGAGGCTTGGGGCGGCCCCTCGCAGGAGAGGAAGAAACACCCCAGCTGGAAGCCAGGTGCTGAGGGGGCCCCTGACCAGGCTGCCCAGCAGGCCGAGGGTACGGTGGCCAGAGAGCCGCCAGGCAAAGGACCGGCAGGTGGCCCATCCCCAGAGAGCTGCTCGGGACTGACCTTCCTGATGAGCTCCGAGAGAAAGCCCCGCACGTACTTCCCCGAGGGCGGATGCTTCACGCACAGGGGGTGCCTCACAGTCTGTGAAGAGGACAAAACACGGGCTGTTGGAGAGACCCCCTCGTGTCTACAGTCCTCAAACTCCCAGGGACACGGGGATGGCGTGTGTGGAGTGGTGTCCCCCAAGGCGAGTCCCCCCAGAACCTCACCCTTGCGCCCTCTAAGGGGGTCTCTGCGGATGTAATGAAGTTATGGACCCTGATCCTGGATTTGAGGTGGCCCTAAATGCGCTGACTGGCCCCTGTGAGAGAAAGGAGGGGAGATGACACACAGAGAGGCGCAGGGGCCACGGGAAGACGAAGGCAGCGCCTGGAGGATGCTTTCCCAGCTGGGAGCGCGGGGAGCCCCGGCAAGTGCCTCTGGAGGGGCCGGCCCTGCCTCCCCAGGGTGCACGTCCCGATGCTCTTGTGCCTCAAGAGCATCGAGAGGGTGGGTTCCGTTGTTTTAGCCCCCCCCCCCCGCTGTGCCCGCCCCAGGAAGCTACTACAAGGGTAAACCCCCAAGGCACCTGACCCCTTCCTTAGGTGTCCCTAATGCATCTGGAAGATTTAGTCTCAAGAGGCACTTTCCTAAAACATGTTTCTTTTCCATTACAGCTGCAGAGACTGCTGCAGGGGCTTCTAGTGCCCAATTTGGGCTGGAACCCGGGGCCTGTGTCAGGTGTGGAAGCAGCACTCCCACATTTCACCTTCGCGCACCCACCAGTGTGGTGCTTGAGGAAGACAGCGCCCCCGACACGGCTCAGCCCCTGGGCTGCCCCGGCAGCCTTCCCGTGGTTTCCTGGGGTCGCCGGAACAAGGACCATAACCCAGGGGGCTGGAGCCACAGAAACCCATGCTCGCACAGTTCTGGGGCCAGGGTCTGAAATCACGGGGTGCCCGGGCACCCCCTGAGGGAGCCAGGGGAGGCTCCTTCCCAGCCCCTCCCGGCTGCTGGTGGCTGCCGGCAGCCCTGGCTTGACGCTGCATCACTCCAACCTCTGCCTCTGTCTTTACGCGTCAGTCTTCTTTCTCGTGTCTGTCTGGGTCCAGATTTCTCTTATAAGGATATGGGTCATACTGGATCAGGGCCCACCCTAGCCCGCTCTGGCCGTAGCTTAACAAATCCCATCTTTAAAGACCCCATTTCCAAATAAGGTTGCATTCTTGGGACGGGGGGAGGTCAGGACGTGAGCCTGTCTTTCTGGGGGACACCACTGAGCCATGACCCCTTCCTACAGGTGGGCCTTTTCTACATGGTCCCGCAGCTCATCGCCATTCACCCGCCAGCTCGGCGGTTCCTAACGTGGGCTCCTCACATGAGGTGTTTGGAGGGGGGTGTCTGTGACTCCCCTGAATTTATGTGCATCTTGCTCTGGGGAGAGGGTCCATGGCTTTTGGACCCAGAAGGGTTCATGACCCGGAGAAGGTGAAGTCCCGGGAGGCAGTGTGACCTGCCCTTGGGCCACATGGCCAGGGTCCAGTGGGGGGGGGGGGAGCAGGCAGAGGGGTGGTTCTGCCTCTGGGTTGCTCAGACTCCAAAGTCACCCCACCAAGGGCCCGGGGAGGGCAAGACCGGCTTCTTTGTCTGAAATGTAAAGGAGAAAGCCTCTGTCTGAGCAGCTACCAAACACCAGAGGCCGTTCCTGTACCTGCAATCTCTAGTTTCACCATGGAGGGCTGAAAAGACATTCCTCAGAGCCCAGGATTCTTACCTTCTGCAAAATATCCAGCAGCAGCTCTGCATCCGACGAGTCCCTCAATTTCTCTTCTAGGCTCTATTTGGAGGAGAGTTTAAAGAGAGAGAGAGGAGGACGGGGAAATGTCAAGGGCATTTTCACAGGAACATTACACATGCAAAGACCGTGTTAGCAAAGTGCTAAGAGAGCTCTCCCCAGGGACCTGGAGCGATGGGAAGTGGAAGCCACAGGCGGCCGAGAGCCTGCCCTTGAGCTGTCAGGGGTTACGAGTCGAAGGATGGAAGTCAGAAGTCTCGGGCTCCCAGCAGCCCTTGCTGCTGTGAGGCCACCTGGGTGATAGACCAGCTCTGCGGCTGAACTGGCCAGCCAGGACTTGTGTGGGGAGGGCACATGGAGGCTTGATGGGCTTGCCTCAAGCTTGCCATTAGTTAAGATGGAAATCAGCATGTACTCGCCTGCCGGGTTGAGCTGCCTCCTGACAGGGGACTCGAGCCCAGCTGCGCTCTCAGGCTCCAGCACCAGGCATCTTTCCAGGGCTCCTGACCAGGCCCCAGAAGGGCCCTTCTCTTTGACCTCATCTCCCCACAGCCCCGCCCCACCCCTCACTCCACACTGGCCTCCTTGCTCTTCCTCAGATGCAGCAGGACCCTGCGCGTACAGCTCCACTGAGACCCCCAGGCCGGCGGTATCTCCATTCCAGTCCAAGCTCAGATGCCGCCTCTTTGGTGGGGCCCTCCCTGACACCATCTCTCTGAGGAACCTTCCCCCAGTGGCTCCGTTCCCATTTCCCTGTTTCCCTGACTTTATTATAGCCACTCTCACCACCTGGGGTTTTCCCTTCACTCTCTGGCACTCCCATCTGGGCAGGGCCTCTTCTGTGATGGGTACAGCTGATCCCCGGTGCCTGGCTCGTGGAAGGCATTCCACGAACATTTGCTGACAGGAAAAAAGAGCTCGCTAACACTATGTGGCATTTACCAGGGTTTAGGCACTGCTCTAGGTGCTTTTGTATGTCCTACAACAGCCCGGTGAAATGTCATTATATTCCCATTTTACCTATTAGAAAACTAAGGCACAGAGAGACTGAGTTACTTGCTAAGGTCACACTAAGTATTGGAGTCAGGATTCAAATGCTGACCGGCTTTCTCCCAGGTCCCAGCCTGCAGTGACTGTACTCTACTTCCTTCCTAGGCAAATGTGGATGGTAACAATCATACCCACCTTCTGGGTATGGACGACAAGACTAAGCCTTTAGCCTGGCACAGAGTAAGCACTCATTTCACGTGGATGATGCCATTATGAAGGTTGAAATTTTGGGTGAAAGGATGCACATGTTCCTTCTTGGCAGGAAATAATCTCTCAGAATGCTACATGTTTTATGTTGATGAAACAACACAAATGACTAGTCACTACCCCAAGGTTGGCACCTGGGCCAGGAATGGCGGGTGCCCAGGACAGGGGAGGGTCCCCCCTTGGTCTCTTCTTCCAGGCCAGGTTTGTACCTCCCTCATCTCTCTTCCATCAGAGGCAACGTTTAGGAGCCTTGTGCTGCTTCAGATTTCATCCAATGCCGGACTACACAGATGAGAAAACTGAGGTGTGGGTGACCTAGCTAAGGTCACAGTGCTCCTTAGAAGCAGTCTCCCGCTGCTCTGGGGGCACTGACTTCTTAGAATGGGCAGCATGGTATGCTTAAAAAAAAAAAAACCCAAACAAATAAAATATATACTACAGTTAAAGCCAGCTAGTAACATAGGCAATCAATAGATGGATCTGGAATCTGGCAAGAACTCCACGTGGGCATCAGTAACCCCAAGATGGCTGTTGGAAGACCCTCCCCCCAAGATCCTGCCACTCAGTACAAGATGTCCTCTGACAGCCAGGAAAAGCCACAGATAGTCCCCAAAGACGTTATCATTGGTCCCTCATGGGGGATTGATGGGGGAGGTTAATCAATCAAAACAGTAAACAGCTGGAACTCCTCCCCCACCATTAGCAAAGAATAATTAATGGTTCAGAAGGCAGACAGAAGGCTCGATTGCGTGCTCTCTCCCCCCTGCCCCCCTGGCTTGGACCCCTGTTCCTACCTTCTGTGCCCTGCCCTCACTGATTTTCCTCTGCCATGTGGCCACGCAAGTAAAACTTGGGCAGTCTGTAAATCAGCCTGCTCAAATCACTTTTCAGCCCCTTCCTCTCTACCTGGGACCCATGATCTATTATTTTCTCCCATTTCTCGTCCCTCCCTACCTGAATAAATTACTGGCCTAACTCACCCGACATGCTCTTGAAATTCATTTATGCAGCACAGTCATAAACCTAGTTAAAACCCAGTAACACAACTATCAATATTAAAAACAAACCATGAGACGATCATGAAATGTACGTGACTCCTGAAAACCAAACAAGAGCCAGGGAGCTGACTGAAAAAGGGAGTTGGGAGAAAACCCCGCGGTCCTTAGACTCTCGGGACTCAGCAAGCAAAGCCACAGGGGGAGCTCGGGAGGGGACCCACGCCAGGCCGGGAGGGGCCCGGGAGCGAGGGCGCGGGCGGCCGGCGCAAGGCCTTCCCTTCCGAGGACGTGCACGGCGCCTCGGCCTCCCGCCGCAAGCCCACGCGGTTTCGCCCAGGACCACGCGCCGGGTCCTGCGCGCCAGCTCGGAAAGGCGGAGGGGCACCTGGACCTGGGCCGGACGCCGAACCCCGCCGCGCGCCGCCGCCCACCTGCCACGGGAAGGAGCGTAGCGCGCGCGCCGCCAGGAAGCGGCGCTCGAACGTTCGCAGGAGACCCACGGCCTCGGCGCTCTTCTCGGGAGCCATGGTGTGGACGGGGCCCGCGGGGCGTTGCCCTGGAGACAAGGCGGAAGCCGGGCCGGGCCCACGGGGCGGGGCCGAGGCGGCTCACGTGCCATTGGGCGGGGCCGAGGAGGTGCGTTTGGCCAATGGGCGGGCCCGACGTGGCTTAGCCGGGCCAGCGGGCGGGGTCGAGGCGCCGGGCCGGCTGAGTGGGCGGGGCCGGAAGGGGCGCGAGGGCAAGAAGGCGGGGCGCGAGAGGTTGCCTGAGGCCCTGGAGGAGGAGCTGGGGGCGGGGCTCAGCTGGGGTGCGAGCCCCAGGAGGCGGGGCTTGGAGAAGGGTCGAGGCGGAATGCGGGGCCAGAAAAGGGGGATTAGGACGTAGCTGAGGCGATGCTCCGGCTCTGGGAGGCGATGCTTGGGGCGGAGCCCAGCAGGTCAAGGAACTGGGAAGCGAGGCCCAGGCCGGGCGGGGGCTGTGGAGGCGGGGCTCTGGGGACGGGGGCGGGGCTCGGGGCGGGGCTACGGGCAACAGGGGCGGGGCGGCCAGGCTCCTGGAGTGTCAGATCAGGCCACCGTCCAGCGTGATCATTCCCGAGTCTCCCGAGCCTCTAGGAGGGTCCCTACGGGGCCTGAGCCCGGCGGGAGGGAGCCTGCGCGCCGACACTGCCCAGAGCGGGTCGGTGTGTGCAAAGCGGGCCCATCAGGCCCAGGTCCGCGGGCTGAGGCCACTGCCCCCCCCCACTTCTGTCCCTGGAAATGGGGCATCAGGTCAAGGCAGGGCCGCGCCCTCCTCTGCCCCCCACACCCAGCCTTTGGGTCTGTCCCTAACCCATCAAGTCTTTCCTTCACCAAATACTTAAGCACCTGCTTTGCTCCAGGCACTGCCCGGTGCTGGGGATGTAATAGTGAGAAAACCCAGGCCTGGTCCGTGGCTTCCAGGGGTCCAGAAACAGACACTGGGCTAATTATCAGACGAATAAATATGAGTACAGTGGCAGTGAAGGCTAGCGCAGGGGACCACAAGGGCTTACAGTTGGAGGGTGTGTTTTTTTGTTTTTTAGTAGGTAGGGGGATTGAACCCAGGGTCTCGTACACGGGAAACAGGTGCTCAACCACTGAGCTACATTCGCTCCCTACAGTAGTTGTTTTGATGTTCTAGGGAAAGGGATGTGAAGGAGGAGTAGGGGTTAGCCCGTGTGTGTGTTTGTGTGTGTGTGTGAGTGTGTGTGTGTGT
This sequence comes from Dasypus novemcinctus, assembly GCF_030445035.2. NCBI lineage: Eukaryota > Metazoa > Chordata > Mammalia > Cingulata > Dasypodidae > Dasypus > Dasypus novemcinctus. Next base: position 68,295,209 of record NC_080695.1, on the reverse strand, counting down.
AGAGGTGGGGATGGGGAGGGAGGAATGGAAAAAATATTATTTTGAGGTCAATGTTATTTTTGTATCTTGAGTTCAAAGATAGTGTAGTTAGCAACCCTTGGGTACTGTTCAAAATCTAAAGTGTTTACCTTAGCACATTTTTCATAAAACTCCATTTGGAAGAGTCCCCAGAGTTAATTTGTTAAATAAACTTGCAGACGGTAGATGAAGGGGACAGATTCAGTTTTATCACCCCTTTCAGATGGGAAACGCACTCAGCTGTGAGAAGAGGACGGGGGAATTAATTCTGATGGAATGCAATTTTTCTCTCCTTTCTGTGGTTTCTCCATCAGAAACAAGTGAGCATAGGATCCGACCAAAACTTGTCTTTTATTTCCTGTACAGTGTTGATTTAAATAAAGAGGGCAAACTGTGGTTATTGTCGTGTTTTTTTTGTTTTTTGTTTTTTTTTAACAGGGAATCGTGGTTTCTGGACTCATGCTGTCTTAAAAATGCTCTTCCTCGTCGTATCCTGAGATGCTGTCACCCGAAGTGTGACAGGGAGTCGTCCCCCAGGCTGGATGAGAACTTCAGAACTGGGCCGCACACTCGGGTTTGGGGGTGCTGTTTTCCTCCGCTCTGTGCCTGCTGTGGACAGCACAAAGCAAGGGGAGCCAGTTAGCTCAGCTCGTGCCTCCCGGGCTTATTCCATTAACACACATAATGCCTATTAATTTATTAGCATGCATTACCTTTCCTCTGAGGAGCAAAAGTGCATATGTGGCCAGTGCCTTAGTGAGAATGAGAGTGTGATGTCATGCTACGGTATTAATAAGTCTAGGCTGGTCCAGACACGGGAACCGCATTGAGGAAGGCTCCTGTGTGGCCCCAAGTGACCGGCACACAGCGAAAAAAACCCTTATCCGGATGTGTGGGTTCTCAGGAGGAACCAAGTGGCACACACCTCAGATTTGATTCTGGGAAGGATCAAGGCCCTGGGGGTGGGGGCAGGGTGGGCAGAGGGGCACTTGGACTCACGGGTGTCATGTATTCAGGCATAAGTGATGATTACACCTGCTGCTTAAAACAAAAAGTAGAGGGAAGCGGTCGAGTGCTGTGTCACGCAGGGGTGTCCCCCGCGTAGGGGAGCCCCACGGGCAAGGAGTGCGCCCCGTAAAGAGAGCCGCCCAGCGCGAAAGAACGTGCAGCCTGCCCAGGAATGGCGCCACCCACACGGAGAGCTGACACAACAAGATGACGCAACAAAGAGAGACACAGATTCCCAGTGCCGCTGATAAGGATAGAAGCGGTCACAAAAGAACACACAGTGAACCGACACAGAGAGCAGACAACTGGGGCGGGGTGGGGTGGGGAGAGAAATAAATAAAAATCTTAAAGAAAACAAAAAGTAGAAAGTCCAGGAGGTGTTGATATAGAGAGAAACATTAGGGTATTCTGAGAGGTTCTGGTGGCAAGAGGGCGCGTGTATGTATGTGCGTGTGCTGTATTAAAGATTGAACTTCTGGATTTGAAGTTTTCTATAATAATGATGATAATAATAAACGAGTGCATTTTAACTGTATGGAATGACTGCCTTTTAGAAATTGTGCTGCAGGCATGGTAGTTGAATCAGTAAATGGAGACATTTCCTTTTCTCTTTCCTGTGGCTAATGGTTTCTGTGGAAAAGGACCAATTGATTTCTTTCTAAAATGTTGCTTCAGGGTATGGAGACCTATGTAAGTCATGTTTCAAATCATAGAGAAGTTTAATAGTTCAAATATAAATTACATTAAATTTTGGATTTTGTAATGGAGTTTGAGGTTAAGTAAAGTTCCAGCTTTCTTTAGGCCATTTATCACACTCAGGCGCAATCCCCCACACCCACGAGAGCACGCTGGGGGCTTCGCTGTGGCTGCGCTTGTACTCAGGATTAGGCGTAAGAAGGAAGACAAGGCTCAGTCTAATAACTATTGAGATGCGGAAAGAGATGCATCAGTGCCAAATGGTGCTTTGGTTGATCTCAGGACCCGCTACATACAATTTGAGGGCCCAGGGCTAAGTGAAACTGTGGCATCTCTCTGGTAAAACTTGTTAAGAATTTCAAGATGGCCAGAGCAGATTTTAAAACCAAGCTCGGGGGCCTTCTGAGCGGGGGGGGTCCTGTGTGACTGCACAGGTCACCGCCATGAAGCTGGCCCGGATCGGTGGGTTCTCAATATGCTGGACCGGAACCAGCAGGCACGAAGCGGCTGAAACGGACCATTACAGTGTGTGCCGGGCCAACCCCAGGCAGCCCGAGGACCACTCACTTCTTCCGGCGAACGGCTGTGTATGCGACGCTGGAGATGAACAGAACCACAACAAGTCCTGTGACAATACCGAGACCCAGCGCTGTGTTTCGGAGAACAGATGCCCTCCTTCTCTCCTCTCCTGTTAAAAAAAAAACCAAGGGGGTTTTCATGACCCGGTTATTAAGAGGCTGATGTGGCCGCTCAGGGGTCCCTGGGAAGTGCCCCATGCGGGCACTGGGGTGTATTAATTATGGGAATGTGCCCGCTGTAGGGGAGTCTTGTAGGACAAGGGCTTGAAAGTCGATTTACTAAATGACCTATTCACTGAACGACCTGCTAATGACCAACTGCTAAAAGCCAGTTTGTTCAAAGTCAGTTCCTGGAACTTCCAATTTATGAGGAACTGACTGTCAAATCCCTACCCCAGCCTGATGGGCAATGGGGCAGGGGCAAGAGTTGTCGCAAGACTCTGGAACCTAAACCAAACCAAACCAAACCTCAGCAACTTGGCAAATCTGCCATGCAATTAATTAGTTCTCTGCAAAATGGCCAGCTTCCTGTAGATTCACAAGAAGATCCTGGGCAAGGGCTTCGAAGAAGGGAAAAGGGTGCAGGAAACGGTGCTTTGCACTCCTTTTTGGGTGTGACTTTTAAGCGCTCCGTCAGTCACTGGGCGCTGTCTTTATACCATCTCTCCTGGCAGGAGAGAGGTCAGCCGGTGTTTGTTAAAATCTGAATTCCTAGAGATCATTCCATCTTCCTGCACGTTGTTCATAGAAACCTGCACAGACTTAGGGCTTTGAAATCTACAAATGACCGACCTCGTCTACAGACATGCCCTGCCTCCCTCCCTCCCTTTTTCAGCAAGGAGTGGAACTGTGAGCCCTTGCCCCCTACCCCACCCCTCTTCTGCAAGGCCCCAGCGAGCTCCCTGTTGCTGAAGGAAGGCCGCCACTCTGTATCTAGAAGGGGCGCCTTGGGAGCTGACTCTGTACAAGATTTCCGTCCCTGAGGATGGGAAGGATTTTCGCCTGCCTTGCTCTACGGAGCAGCTTCCTTTTGCCCACAAGGCCCTGTGCAAAACAGCAGCGAGGCGAGGGCGCCCCCGCTTCCTCTGCTGTCTGTGCAGTGCTGCGGTTATCTTGCTCTGGGGGCTCCAAAGCTGGGAAACAGGATTGTTCTGCTTCAGTTTTTTTTTTTTTCCTTTCCCCCACCGGGACCCCCCTTGTGGAATCTTTTCTCAGGGCAGAACAGATGAGGCTGACAATTTTCTGGCAGTTGCTTTCGTATCTCACCCGACTGGTCAGAAGGGTCCAGGAGCATTCCCTGGGTGACTGCCAGCGAGCCGTTGTGGGGCTCGGGGGTCACTCCCAGGAGCTTGCACATCAGTGGGTAGATATGGATGCTGTCGAAAGGCTCGGCCAGGTGATTCTTCTTGAAATCTGGCCCAAAAGCTCTGAAAATGGTCTTCATATCCATAAGGGCATTATCAAAGCCATGATCCCCTTTGTTGACATATATTATAAATCGCTGAAAAATAATAAATGACAAAGAAGCCATTTAAGATTCCAGTCTCCTGAAAGAAAAGTATTGCTTAGTTAATGTCATGCTTGTCAGATCCATGAAATCTCTGACAATTTAAACGACAGGGACACTGCTCTTTGCAGTGGCAGGTAGGATAGCAAGGAATTAAAGATCTTTAAGGAGAGGAAAGCACGCCCCATTAGACACAGCCAGAAAACAATATATTAAACGAAAACATATCGGACCTACTGTGCACCCAGCAATTGTTCTGAGTGCTTTATAAATACATATTAGCTCTCTGATCTTCACAGCAATCCTGCAAGGGCCCTGGTATAATCCCCATTTTACACGTGAGTAAACTGAGGCACAGAGATGAAGGAGCCAGGCTCGAATCACGAACTCAAGCAGTCTGGTTTTAGACCCAAGTATATATTTTTTTAGGTACTGGGGGGGGGGCGTGGCTAGGGATTGAACCTGGGACCTTGTATGTGGGAAGCCAGCACTCAATCACTGACCCACATCAGTTTCCCTGAGTTGGTTTTTTTTTTTAAAAGAGGCACGGGGAGCTGAACTTGGGCCGTCCCTTGTGGGAAGCAGGTGCTCAACCGCTTGAGCCACATCTGCTCTCCCAAGTACCATTCTGATGGCTCAAAACTATATACATATATTTGGGGGGGGCGGGAGGAGGGAAGTAATTGTTTAATGAATGCCAGGTAACTTTTTTCTGTCCCCTTTTCAAATGACTAAGTATGGTAGGTTGAATTATAGACAAGAAATGGAGGTTCTTGATCTTAATGGGGTCCCTGTGAGTGTGAACGCATTGTCAGTGAGATCTCCTGAAGACGTTACTTTTAGTTACGGTGTGGACCAACACTACGATTTCTGGGGGCCTTGTAAAGAGAAAGAACCCTGAAGCCAGAGGCTGAGAAAGCCTCAGGGAGGAGCCAGAAGCCCGAGGTCACTGAACCCTGGAAGAAAAAGGAGGGGACTTGGTCATGTGACAGGAGAGCCAAGGAACCCCAAGATCTGCCAAATTGTCAGAACGCTACCGGCCCTGGGAGAAAGCAGGCCACCCAGCCTCTGAAAGCATGGCACAAGGTATTCCTGTTACTAAATCAGCCAGTCCCTTGTGTGGCAGTTCTAGCAGCCAGGAAGTGAGGACACTGAGCACCGCCAGTCACAGCACTGCTTGTGCCTTCTTAGAATCAATAGACATCCCAGCGCGTAGGAAATGGGGTGCGCGGTACTTTGCAGGTTTAGTCTCGTGTTTGCTCTGGTGAACGTGGAAGGTGCCTGTGTGCTCAGCTCAGCTCCCTCGCCCGGCTAAACAAGCCAATCGAATGACCTCTCGGGCCACCGGGCAGCCCTGACCTATGACCGTTGTGTGCTTTGCAGAGCCCTGTAGTTACCGAAGGGAGATGAGTAATGTCCATTTCCCCTGTGCGTGAAGCAGGAAGGCGGCTGGGACTCAGAAGTGTCCTCGGAGAGACACACTGGCACCCAGAGGCTTTTCTGCCTAACAGACAATCAGTTAAGCACAAGATTCAACTGGTCATAGCATCCTATTCCCTCAAACCATCTGTGGGTCACTGTACGGGGTTGAATAAGTGTCCTTCCCAAGCTCATGTCCTTCCTGGAACCTGTTACCGGGCCCTTATTTGAAAATTGGGATTGCAGATGCAATCAGTTAAATTAAGATGAGGTCAACTGGATTAGGGTGGGCCCCGAATCCTATGATTCGGGTCCATATAAGAAGGCACAGAGGGAAGAAGGCCATGGGATGACCGAGGAAGACACTGGAGTGATGCAGCTACAGGCTGAGGAACGCCAGAGATTGCCACCGGAACCTGGAAGAGGCAAGGAAAGCGTTTTCCCTAGAGCCTCCAGGAGGACAGCAGCCCTTCCAGCACCAGGCCTTCAGACTTCTGCCTCCAGCACTGTGAGACGATACATTTCTTGGTTTTAATCGTCAACCCTTGGAAAGGAATGCAGTCAGGTTGGGAATGTGCTTGTCCCATAAATACTTCTTTCCCAATCGAACCCCACTTTCAACCTGTTCAGTTAGAAACATCATGAATCAGCTTTGCAAAAAAAATACAGGTGGCTGTGGAATATCTCCTTGGTAAGACTTTAGCTACAGCCATGTGGTCTGGACCCCCTGGAAGGATTAAAACATATTTTAGGTGATAAAGTGTTACATTTTAAGGTGGGTGTTTCCACCAACTATAAACAATAACCCCATTAGTTTTCTCATATTTGCTATGCTCCGGAATTGTAACATGCTAAGAGTATACAAGTTGCAAACGTGATTACAGTATTTGTCTCCTGTCTATGCCTTAGGCAAGGGTTTTTCAAGCTCTACCTGGGACTGCCTTTTGTAACTGATGGTCATTTGTAATATATTTACAACTTTGTTTCTGTGGGGAGATAGTCAACAAAAACCAGCCCATCTCATTTATGGTTCACAATTAGCATGGATTTTAGCATTTTCAGCTTCATTGAGAAATAATTCATGTATCATACAATTCATCCACTTAAAGTGTATAAGTCAATGTGCAACTTTTGCCACTATTTCCAGAGCATTTTTATCAGCCCAGAAAGAAACCCTGTACCCTGTATCTCACCCCACCACACCCCATAATCTACTTTCTGTCTCTACGAATTTGCCTATTCTGGATATTTCATAAAAATGGAATCACACAATGTGTGGTCTTTTGTGCCTGGCTTCTTCTGCTTAGCGTGTTTTCCAGATTTGTCCAGAACTTCATTCCTTTTGATGGCTGAATAGTAGTCCTTTGTGCTGCTATCCCATAGCTTATCTATTCATCAATTGAAGGACATTTTGGTTGTTTCTACTTTTTGACTATTATGAATAATACTTTTGTGAACATTCATGTACAAGTGTTTGAGTGGACAGCCTTGCTGATTTTTTGATATGGGAAAAGTGGGAATCAGTGGGGTGGTTGGTTTTGGTGAATCTATCGGTAATTTGTGCGTAATAATTGAGCATGCAGGTTGGGTCCAAACCTCAGCTTTCCCCTTCCGATCCCAAGACCCTTCTCCTCTCTCGAGACCTTGGTTTCTCCATCCTTAAAATGAGGGAAATAAGTGCATCTGTGATAAAATGTCGTTGGGGAGAAAAAAATGAACTATGCAAATTTTTTTAGCCTAGTGCTGGGCACCTAGCAATGTCAGAGATGTGGTCATCATCACTGAGTTACGGTAGCACAGGCAGGGGTGGCTGGGAGGGGTGGGGACCTGGAAAACAGCAGGTGGTCAGTGTGCCCTCATGTTTAATTTTTTTCAGAACTGCTCTCCCTCGCGGCCGTCTCCCCAAATCCAAGATGACAGTTCATTTCAGAGTCAACTTACCCCGTTGAGGTTGTATCCAGAGTCGGCGTATATCAGGATGGGCAGGACCCGCTCGTGTTTCGCAAAATGGAAGCGTTCGGGAAATTCCTCCTTCCTGTAGACGTGGAGATGAGGGTGGGCGTTCTTCAGGGCTTGGTAAAGGGCCTCCTCTTGCCCCGGCTTGGGGAGGAGCATCCCGAAGCCGCCGTAGTCCACGATGTCGAACTTGACCAGGTCCCTGAACTTGATGTAGTTGGCCAGGAGGATCTCGGTGACGTTGGGCTGCTTCTTGACCGTGGTCATGCCGTGGTCCGAGGTGATGATGACGTTGAGGCGGTGGGTCAGGCCGTGCCTCTCGATGGCGTCCACCAGGTACCCCAGGGTTCTGTCGATCTGCCGGATCATCGCCCGCCGGTCCTCCGTCTCGGGCCCCACGCGGTGGCCCACGTTGTCCGGCTCTCCGTAGTACAGGGTCACGAAGTCGAAGTCCTCCTGGGCGAACCAGCCCAGGACGATGTCGATGTTCTCCCTCCACTCCGTCTCGTTGCTGTCGGGGTGCGTGTAGGCCTCCACCAGCGTGCGCTGCACTGCCTCGCCCGCGTACTTGGCGCCGCCCCCGGGGTAGTGGAAGGACGCCACTTTCTTCCCCTGCAAGGGCAAGCAGCGCCGTCAGCGTCATCGCGAGCGTCTTTCTCGCCATCGGCAAAATCCAACTAGTTGATTTCCTTGCCCCGGGTTGGGGGACTAGAAAACACACGGGCTTTGGGGTCAGACAGAAGAAAAATGCTGCCAATTAAACTCGGACATGCCAGGGATTTAAGACCCGCTTTCAGAGAGGGTCAAAGGAAAAAAACAATAAAACTAGTGCCTTAGACTGGAGGAAAAATGGTACTTACAAGTTGGAGATGGTGAGTTCCTTAATCTTTTGCTATTTTTTTTTTTTTTAGGAGGTACTGGGGATCGAACTCGGGGCCGCCTACATGGGAAGCAGGCGCTCAACAAAGAAACCGAGCTACACCCGCTCCCCAAGGAGAGTTGGTTTATTCCATTTGAGCTACATCTGCTCCTTAGTTCTTTAACCTTTAACCTGTTAGTGCCTCAGTTTTTTAACCCTCAAAATGCCAAAAAAGTTGATAGGATTTTTGCGATAATTAAGCAAGATAAAAAAAGCGCTGGATGTTGTGTTTCGGCACCGAGTGGGCATTCTTTGGCCTGCCTCCAGGTAGGACAGGTGCCAGCTGCCTTCCCAGCTGCGCTGTTACTGGGTTTGGCTGCCCAGCGCCTTGCCCTCTGTCCCGTTCACGGCACCCTGACTTTGCCCTGAAGACTCTCCTCCCTGCCTCTGGTCCTCGTGGCTCAGGATGGGGTGGCTCTGGTTCCAGAGGTGGGACGTGATCAGGCCTGACGGACAGAGGACGCCGCCTGCCCTGGCCACGGCAGCTGGTTCAGCCTTGGGCATGAGCCTCGCTCAGAGCCAGTCAATTCCTTCTTGGGACACCTGCTGGGGCTGTGTGTGGGGGGAGAGGCTGCTCGGCTGGTTCCCATCTCTGCTGCTGAGGGGCCCAAGAACATTGCTTGTAAAGTTTTGGGGTGTTTGCAAGAAGGGGGCATCCTTGTACAGACACCCGCTCAGCCACGGGGCTTGATGACCTACCAGAGGCAGAATAAGATGGTACTTAAAGGCACGCTCGGATGCCCGGGTGCCTGGGTGCCCCCTCCCCCCGACTTAGATGCTGGGTGGCCTTGGCTCCTCATTTGCACCAGTCTCCCCGTCTGTACCATGGGCAAGAAAATACCTACCTGAAGGTGTGGAGGTGAGGACCCAATGCACGTGGCACAAGTTAGCGCGTGTTCCGGAGAAGGAGCCCGGGCGAGGTGGCATGGTCAAGAGGAGGGGGACCCCAGGGCTGGGGACTGCACAGCGAAGATGAGATTGGGGGCTCCAGCCCTGGCAGAAGTAGCCACATTATGGGGCATTGGGCCCCTCTCGTCAGAGGAAGGGGGTGGGTCAGCCTCGAAATGGGGCCGAATCTCAGAAGGGACTCGCAGGGCCTGCGGTTGCAGTCTGAGGCCCTGTCATCAGGGCCATGCCAGATCAGGGACAAGAAGCTAGGGTGGCAGGTGCAGCCTCCCTGCTCCGGCGCTCCCCTGGGAGGAGCTGAGGTCTCTCCCCTCTCCATCTGCCCCAGGGGGTAACCGCAGGAAAGAGGCGGGGGTGTGTGCATGAGAGAGCCGCCCACAGGCTGCTGGGGTCCCCAGTAGGTCCGGATCCAGGGATGGGGAGGTGGGGTAGGGGCAGGGCCAGAGCTCTGAATTGGGATGTGAGATTAAGGTTATACCATGAGCAGGACTGAGGCTGTTTTAGCAACAAAAGTGTTTGCAAAGTCACAACATATTCTTAGGTGACTTCCCTGCGGAAAGGAGGGGGTGGATGGTGGGTGATGTTTAACAAGCTTGCCACAAATTATTAGTGTTACGGCTCAACAATAAAAAGACACATGGCCCAATTTAAAAATGGGCAAAAGACTTGAATAGACGTTTGTCCAAAGAAGAAATACAAATGGCCAAAAAAACACATGAAAAAATGTTCAACATCACTAATGATTAGGGGAATGCAAATCAAAACTACAATGAGATATCATGTCACACCTATCAGAATGACCACTATTAAAGGGACAGAACTACAAGTGTTGGAGAGGATGTGGAGAGACAGGAACACTTACTCACTGTTGGTGGGAATGCAGGGCGGTACAGCCACTGCGGAGGACTGTTTGGCTGTTCCTAAGGAAGTTGAATATAGATTTTCCATATGACCCTGCAATACCACTACTGGGTATACAGAGGAACTGAGAGCAGTGACATGAACAGACATCTGCACACCCAGGTTTGTAGTGGGGTTATCCATGGTTCCCAAAAGATGGAAACAACCCAGGTGTCCATCAACTGATGATTGGGTAAACAAACTGTGGGTAGTCACACTATGGAATATTGTGCATCTGTAAGAAGAAATGAAGTCGTAAAGCATATGACAACATGGATGAGCCTGCAGGACATAATGTTGAGTGACGCAAGCCAGACACAAAGGACAAATACAGTATGATTGCATTGCTATGAACTAAATATAATGTGTAACAGATTGTATGATTCCATTCATATAAAACGTAAATATAAATCAATTTATAAAGAGAAAAAAAAAGTAATTGTGCAAGAATTGCAGAAACGGGAGCTGTGGACAGCAGAGGAAGCACAGAGAGATCGAGAGGTGATGGATTTTCTTGTTTGCATGTTTGCTTTTTGTTTATTATTATTACTGAAATAATGAAAATGACCTAATGATGACTGAGGTGATGAATGCACGACTATGTGATTATGCCGAATACCATTGATTGTGCCCTTTGGATGAACTGTATGCTTTGTTGATTTCCATCAATAAAATTGATTTGTTTAAAAAATATTAGAACAATAAAATAATTACATGCATGTGTGCCTTGGGGTAAGTGAGGTAACACCTCTTCCTAAGTAGGCTACATGGTTGTAAAGCAGTTCATCAGCCAGGACTTGGCATGTGATAGGCACACAATAGATATTGACTCAAGAATGAATGATCTGCCTAATTGGGGAGCAAACATTTTCCGTTGTCTCAGCTAAGATCTTACCTTCAGGACTGTTCTGTAACACTTTCTGTGTCACCCAGGATTTAGCTGTTCTGAACAACATTAGAGTTCCTTGGCTTTTAGTAGACCAAGTCGTGTGTGATGGTTAGGCTACTGTGTCAACTCGGCCAGGTAACTGTGCCCTGTCGTCAAGCAAGCGCTGGGCTAACTGTAATACAAGGGCATTTATGGACTTTAGTCACCATTGACTTTACTGCAGGGTAAATTATAGATAGCTGGTTACAATTACATCAGTCAGGGAGATTGCCATGAGCAATGAGTGATGCTTAGCCCAATCAGTTCAATCCTTTGAAAGGGGAAGTGATTCCAACACTGACAGAGAATTTCCCAGCTCGTCTTTGGACAGCCAGTGTCTCCCAGAACTCGTCAAGAACCTTCATTGGACTTTCATCGGAGCCCCTGGTAGCAGCCTGCCTACGGAACCTGGACTTGTGCATCCCCGTGGCTGCATGAGAGACTCTTATAGAATCACATCCTACTGACAGATATCTCTTGTTGATTCTGTTTCTCTGGAGAATCCTGACTAATTCAGTGCGTTAGTTGGGTGGGAGGATAGGTAGCTGGGAAGAACCATGGAACGCCAGCACATTGTGCTGTTTTGGTTAATGAATGGGCAGGAAAGGGTGGCCCAGAGGAAGAGGGAAGCAGTTTGGATGGAGGTGCCCCACCTGGGTCCCTTCCCTGGGCCGGCGCACCCCACCCCACTCCTGCGAGGGTGGCTGCGGACGACTCACAGCTGCCCCGTGCCCTGGCCCAACCCTGCTCTGCCACCCCAGAGCCCGGGCCAGTGACTGCCCAGGAGGACAACAGACCAGCTCCTGTGCTTCTGGGGGGACAAGTGGGGGTGCAGAGCCCGCTCCGGAGCCCCCCATGGGATCAGGCTGACTTTCCTTTGCTTGCCCCATCCTCACTCCCATCTCCCAAGAGCCCCCTCTCGGTGAATGACAGGCTCGGAATCCCTGCCCCAGGCTCTGCATTTAGGGAAGTTGGTCTAAGGGCAGAACCTTTTTTTAAATTTATTTTATTTACTTGTTTCTCCCCCTTCTGGATGTTTTGTGCTTGCTGTCTGTTCTCTGTGTCTGTTGTGCTCTCGTTTTCTTTTTAGGAAGCACTAGGAACTGAACCTGGGACCTCTCATATGGGAGGGAGGTGCCCAATGACTTGAGCCCCTACTGCTCCTGCTTGTTGTGTCTCCCATTGTGTTTCCTTATAGTTATTCTTTGTTGTGTCTTCTTGTTGCGTCAGCTCACCACATCAGCCCATCGCGCCAGCTAGCTGTCTTGCTCATCTTCTTTAGGAGGCACTGGGAACTGAACCTGGGACCTCCCATGTGGTAGGTTGGTGCCCAACTGCTTGAGTCACATCTGCTTCCCATATGACAGAATCTTAATGCTAAGTACTTTGCAAGGCCTATGGTGCTATGCTGTCCCCAGAGAGGGGAGCTCTTGTCCCTTAAAAGAGCACTTTCCCCAATCTGAACTGATCTTAATTTTCTTGCTGCCTACTGTCTATTCCCTTCTTCTAGAACATGAATCCTAGAAGACAGGGGCATGTCTGTCTTGTGGGTCACTCTTTACCCAGGTCCCAGAATGGGCTGGGCCCTGAGTGGTGCTTACTGTTTGTCAAATACATGTTGATTGAATGCCCGATTCTCATCTCCTCATGGGGGGGAAAAGCTTACTTTCTTCTCACTTCTGATTAACTTATGAAAATTGTCACAGAAATTCTTTCTCCTCTGGGTTCCAGCATCTACTTGTAGCCTCTCCAGGTAGCACATTTTCCTTTATGATAAGAGAATTTCTGAGGTCCTTTTGGCTTGCAAATTATCTAATATTTATTTAATGCATTTCTGATTGGCATGAAACGTAATTTTCAGATTTTAGTGATGGCACTTTGTTTAACTTGCATATAAATTGGCTTTGGCCTGAGGTATAGAATTGACTGGAAGGATGAGACTGCTAATGTGCTGTAGAGCATGGCTTGACTGGCTCTTTTATTATTGAGAATAAGCAGACACCAGTGTTGTGAGGGACTGAGGCAGCCCTGAAGAGCCATTCGAGTGCCTCGTGCCTGCATGTTAAATGTCAGATGCTCCCAGCTTGAAACTGCTGCGACACATGGCCTTCCTTAAAGATACCTCAATCTGTAGTCTTAGGAAGCTGTGATCTTTCTCACTTGGTCTAATAGGAGTTTTAAGAGTTATGCTGCTTTGTGAAATGGTCTCCAGAGAGAGATGTGCATGTACACACACACACTCTACTTGACTCTGTTTATTTGGGACCTGTGATAATCGAAAGTGCTATTTTCAACAAATACTTCTGAGAAATAATCTAAGCGCTTAATTGGATGCTTAAGAGTGGGTATTTACTATCTACCCTTTAATTAGCATAATCAGTGTTTCCAGCAGCAATAGCAATGGGAAAATTGCTAGTTTTATTAGGTTCATTTTTCTCCCTTAGTGTAGTGTTGCATCACTGTGGCCGTTTCTCTGAAGCTGCTTCTTTGAAACAAGGGTTGGCCCTTCAGGCAAATCCGATGCTTGGGCTTCGAGCCTGCCAGACTCATCAGAACCAATCATTAGAGGGAAAATTCCCCTTTGGCTGGGCATTTTCGTCCTGTCTCTTCCTTTAGGTGACAGAGTTGCTGTCGCCAGGCCATGTTTTAGGGAGGCCCGTGAACAGCCCGCCACTGCTGTGCTCTGGTCGGCGGGAGGACGGGCGGTTCAGGGAAAGAGTTAGCTGCTCATTGCAGGGAAGACTTAGGTATTTGAGATTCAGGAGTCAAGGTTGGAGCTGACTGTTTTCACTGCCGTTTTTTGCACTCCCAAGGAGCCACTGGACTGAAGGAAGACAGCTGGCCAAGGTGCCGTCAGGTCAGCTTGTTATTCTTAGATTTCTAGGGGCGTGCGTTTAAAATCCGAGCCTGCCCCAGACGGACCCTCTTCCTTTCCATCCTGACCACTGGCCGCGTCCTGCTGGCGCGTGGGCGCCCTCGTGGGCACCGAAGACGGCCGGCAGCCCGTCTTTTCAGCTTCATCCACCTCGGCGCGCCCGTTACCACGTGTCTCGAGGGACGCTGGCAGCACTGGTGCCACCGCAGGGAAGCGTTTTAGCCACATTCAAGGCAAATGCGTCCATCTCCACAAGCTCGCCTGGAAGGAGCTCTGGGCAAGGACGGAGTGTTCCCAATGAGGGACCCGAGGCCGGCTGCCCTCCTGCAGCCGTGCCCGGCGACGCAGACGTGCCCCTGAAGGTCAGCGGGGCCACGGGGCCACAGGTTTGCTTCGATGGCGGCGGCTACTCTGCCCGCTCCTCGGGGAGCTGGCTGACGGCCCCCAGGCAGGCTTTTCTTTTTTTTAAAGATTTATTTTTATTTATTTCTCTCCCCTTCCCCGCCCCCCCCCCCCACTTGTCTGTTCTCTGTGTTCATTTGCTGTGTGCTCTTTTGTCCGCTTCTGTAGTTGTCAGCGGCACGGGAATCTGTGTTTCTTTTTGTTGTGTCATCTTGCTGTGTCAGCTCTCCGTGTGGGCGGCGCCATTCCTGGGCAGGCTGCACTTTCTTTGGCGCTGGGCGGCTCTCCTTACGGGGTGCACTCCTTGCTCGTGGGGCTCCCCTACGCGGGGGACACCCCTGCATGGCAGGGCACTCCTTGCGCGCATCAGCACTGCGCATGGGCCAGCTCCACACGGGTCAAGGAGGCCCGGGGTTTGAACCGTGGACCTCCCATGTGGTAGACGGACGCCCTAACCACTGGGCCAAGTCCGCTTCCCTGCCGGCAGACTTTGACAGTCACCTGCCAAACGAGTGGCATGTCGTCCATCGCCTGATCCCTGTGCCAGATCCTTAAAAAAAATTTTTTTTTTGTACAACCACTTATGAAGTCAGCAGAGGGATTATGAATTGGGCCGAAGGAAATAAAGTCCCGTGAGCACCGAGAATAAGAAAAACGATAGGAAAGGACGATGCCACCAGAAGCCTTGCGCCAGTGAGCAAAACTCAGGGGCAGACGCTGCAGCGGCCGCGGCGCCTCCGTCACTGCTCGGCAGATGCACGACTCCCCCGTGAAGCCCAGGACGGAGTGTTCTGGCCTCAGAAGGACGATTCTGCCTTGATTAAGAATACAGTCGCCGGAACCCGAGCGAGTTCAAATGCCGGTGCAGCCGCCAGCTAGCTCGTGAGTTTGAGAAGCCATGACAGCACTCCGTGCCTCAGTTTACCCATCTGAGAAATGGGCATAACCGTAGCACCTGCCTCAGAGTCGGTATGAATGCATACACTTAAAGCATTTAAATCCGTGCCTGGCACATAGTTTGTGCTATGATGGAGGGCCAAGTTTATTTGCATGGCGTATGCCGGAAGGTTTAACAATGTGACAATAGAAAAAAAAAAATGAACTTGAGGTAGGCTAGGGTAATGGACAACCTCTGCTCTGTTCTGATATGGTAGCCACTAACCACAGGTGGTATTTACATTTAAGTTTTAATTAATTAAAATGAAATAAAATAAAAAATTCAGTTCCTTGGTCACAGGAACCACGTGGCAAGTGCTCATTGCCAGGTGTGGCCAGTGGCCCCCAGACTGTTGGTGAAGGATAGACTGTGTCCCTCGTCACAGAGTGTCCTCCTGGATTCCTCTGGCTTAGGCGGAGGTGTGCCACGGTCACCGGGCCTTCGTCAGTAGAATGGCTTCCGTTTTTTTGAGCACTTGGCTCTAAGCACCTAACATGTATTTTCTTGGTTAATCCTCCCAGGTGACCCCACAAAGCAGGGACTTGGATAATCTTCAGTTCCTGATGGGAAAAGCCAGGCCCGGGGAGTAAGTCACTGCTTAAGTCCCCCCAGCTGGGGATGGGTGGCACTGGCTGGAGCTCTGTCCCAGGAGTCCACTCTGTCACCTGCATCCTGGCCGCTGCAGCCTGCTGCCCCACGGCCTGAGTGCCTGCCCGGGTACAGAGGGTCACTTTGAGGCCAAGGCGTTTCCTTGGCAGGTGTCTCGGGGAAGCAGAAGGAGGTCATATTTAAAAATGGTGGCTTTGGACGCTCATTGAGAAAACTCAAAGCTGGCCCCGGATCTTGGGGTGGGAGCTCAGCCCTTGGATGATGACGCAACACAAGTTCTGATTTCTGTTTTTTCACAGCCGTCACGAATGGCCGGCAGAGTCCCCTTGTGCTAATGTCTTGTTAGAGCCCCTCATGGGCGCAAGCTGCATGAAATGGTCAATTTCATTCAGTCCAAGGGCGTTCATGCCGTCCACTCTGCGGCAAGCGCGTAAGCCAATAGTTACGTAACACCTGGTAGGTCCTGGAACTGCAGGACGGAGAAGCCCGGCTCTGCCCTCATGGGGACTGGCCCGTCGTAAGGAACGGCTAAGCTTCCCTGAGCATTTGCTCCGTGCCAGCTGCTTTTCCTGCCTAGCACACTGGATCCCCAGGTCGGATCTGTGAATTAAGCACGCTATCCCTCTCCCTGCTGTGTATGGAATTTGGCCTCCCAAAAGGGGTCCGGCTCTTGTCCTGAGGCCGGGGGTGGGGTGGGTGGAACCTCAAAAGACGTGGCCTTTCCCCACGTGACACGAGTATCTTTCTCCCTGTGCACTACCCCCACCCCTCATAGTTTACGCCTTGTCAGGGTGGCACCAGCCACAGCGGGTGGTCTCAGGGCGGGGACTGGCCACACCAACCCTGCCGAGAGGGAGCTGGGGAGGGGGCTGGAGATTGAGTTGAGTCTCGTGGGCATCGATTCCAGGCCCGTGTTGTGAGAGCATGTCCAGTAAATACTCTGGACACTGTGGCTCGAGGGGGCTCTGGTGACGGATACCGAAGTGCCAGGCAGGTTCTGACTCCACGGGGAGACGACACAGAGGTTAGTGTCTGAGACCCTCCCCGGCCTCGCCCCCTGTGGCTCTTCTTTTGGCTCCTCTGGGCATCACTTTTGCCATGGGACAACTCTACTCCTAAGGAGAGTGCTTCCCTGAGTTCTGGAGGCGGTGTAGTGAATTGTCAAGCCTGACGGGGTAGCGGGAAACCCTGCGACTTGTAGCCTGTTGGTCAGAAGGGGGGGGGGTGTTCCTTGGCGCACCCTACACCTGTGGGTGGTGTCTGCAGTCTTGTGGGGACTGCGTCATTCACCTGTGGCTCTGACCTAACTCTGAGTCAGAAGGCATTTCGAAGGCATTGGAGTGGGAAAAGTGGACATGGTGGCTGATGGGTATGGGGAATGGCAGGAAGAGACGAGATGTGGAGGCGTCTTTGGGACTTGGAGCTGCCCTGGATGGTGCTTCAGGGGCAATCACCGGACATTGTAAATCCTCACAGGGCCCACTGGATGGAATGGAGGAGAGTATGGGCCATGATGTGGACCATTGACCAGGAGGTGCAGAGGAGCCCAGAGATGTACTTACCAAATGCAATGGATGTGTCATGATGATGGGAATGAGTGTTACTGGGGGTGGGGGTGGTGGGGTGGGGGTGGTGGGGTTGAATGGGTTCTCATATATATATTTTTTAATGTAATATTTTTACAGAATAAATAAAAAAAAAAAAAAAAAAAAAAAGAAGGCATTTCAAAACTTATTTCCCATTTGGGGTGGGAGAGGTTAAGTAAGTTGCCCAAGGTCGCACAGCTGCTAAGAGGCAGAGCCCTCATGCCGCATGCCTAGCACTGAGAGGTGACGTCCTTGGACACCAACCCCGGGTCCCCGACAGTACCTGCCTCTGGGCGGTGATCCAGAGGGGGAGGACCCCGTTGTCCCACCACTCCGTCTTGTTCTGGGTGGCCTTGAAGGAGTACTTCCAGAGCGTCTCTGTGTTAAACATCATGTTGTGAATGACTCCGTGATCTTCAATCCAGCGACCTTGGGGACAAAGGAGGAAAGGGATTGAAAAATTCGAGGAAGGAATACCGCCGAGGTGCTCGGAGGGTGCAGGCTGCGTGGCCCCAAGGAGCGCAGTGTCTTTTCTTATTGCAGGTGAGGCTGAAAGAGTTGGAAGAAACGATGTCAGATTAGAAACTTTTTGTAGTCTTTGCACCACTGGAGCTACATTGCATTATGTGTCAGTTTGCAGCTTCTGTGGCCCCCAGAAAATCCTGTTCTTAAAGCGAATCCATTCCTGTTCCTGTCACCCTGTTATAGATGGGACCTTTTGATTGGATTCAGTTAAGGGCCCTTCCTCTTGATTAGGTCACTTCAGTAGGGCAGGGCCGGGGGGGGTGGTCTTAATCCTCTCCTGGAGTCCTGTATAAATGGAGGAGTAAAAAGCCGCAGACACAGAGAAGAGCTCCTAGAAGCTGAGAAAGGAAGCCAGAAGCTGAAAGGAATGAGCCGGAGGAGAAGGCAGAGACCGGCAGGCACCGGATTGTGCCCTGCCATTGCCCGCGCGCCCACAGCGGCGGCCCAGGGAGAAAGCATCTCTGATGGTGCCGTGGTTTGGACACTTTCACGGCCTCCGACCTGCAAGCTTTTACCCTAAGAAATCCCGCTGCAAACACCAACTCGTTTCTGCTATATTGCTTGGGCAGCATTTAGCAAATTAAACACATTGTAAGGAGGACAGCGCTTTGGTGCGGAAACCAGGCAATTAGAGACCGTACTTAGGTCATACAGTTTTATTATAGCAGAAAGCGCTGAGGCAGAATTGGGTTGGCTGGGTAATTATTTGAATTGCTTCCAATTGTATTTTTCCGTTAGATTCTGCTTTTCTTGGAATTCACTTCTGTACAAAGGTGGGGGCAGGTGGGACCCCAGGTTTATTTGGTACTAGAGGAAATAGATGATCCTAGAGGCAGTCACCTCAGAACGTGCTTTCCCAGACTTTACCGGCTCTGGGAAAGGGAACGTTTACTGAGAAGGAAGCGTGGATGTCCTGGGAAGAGAGGATTCACCGGGCCGAGTCACCAGGGGGCTCCTAATGCAAGGACAGAACGCAGGGGCACCGCTAAGCACTGCTTCAAAGGCTTTTAATCCACTCATTCCCTTGCTTGCTTGAGTTTTTTCTCTCGTCCCTCTCACTCCTAATCCTTTCTTTACCATCTTTTAATCAGCCCTTGAAATCCCATCTCCTCCATGAATTACTGATTATATTTTCTACTTCATGCTACTGTTAGAAAAAAATCACCAGAATTGAAACGCAGAAAACCTGAATCTGGGAGTCAGACCTGCCTTTACTAGAGAAGTCTGGCTTTTCTAGAGAAGTCACTTCATTTCCGCCTCTTAATGCAAACTAGAAAACAGATATTCTTAGAGGTCTGCATTACC
This sequence comes from Dasypus novemcinctus, assembly GCF_030445035.2. NCBI lineage: Eukaryota > Metazoa > Chordata > Mammalia > Cingulata > Dasypodidae > Dasypus > Dasypus novemcinctus. Next base: position 68,276,135 of record NC_080695.1, on the reverse strand, counting down.
CATCTCAAGGAATTGTGAAGAGCAAATGAAATAATATGTGACAGAAGTTTGAAAGATGCTCCAAAGCACTGCACAATTGAAATGTATTTTTAAATTCTACATGGTATGCTTACTATTAGGGTTTTTTTTGAACCAGTCTACCAAAGGTCTCTTTTCAACCCCCAGCTAACCCAGCCCTCTGATATTTTCCATAATTACGTATCTATCTTTGTCCTCCCTGCTGCAAAAAATGTATTTGCTTTGGCCCTTACTGATAACACTTTCTATCCATTCATGAAAATGCCAGACATTCCAGCAGGCCTTAAATAAAATATTTTCAATGACTGCAGTCAAGATGGTCCTTATTGATAAAATATTTTCAAGGACCACACTCCAGATGATGCTTATGAATACCTGAGACTCGTCCAGCCACACACTCAGCTGACCCTGACAGTTCTCTGGAGAGAGAGAAATGATGAGAAGAGTTGAGAATCCTGAACCATTCATTTGTCCACTCAGCAAATCCAGTGGAGTGGTTTCTTCCCACGGGCAAGGCTCCAAAGTTAACATATCAAGTGAAAACCACGGATTGTCAAAATTACCCTCGAAAGGCCCCCTGGAGGACGCCACACTGGAGATCAACCTCGGTGAGTCGACGAGCCAGGATTTCTTCCCGTGCTGGACCTGGCTTGGCTTCCTCAGTGGGGCCTGGGTAAAGTTGTTTGCGTGCATTTAGGGGCCACGCTGGGAGACAAACAAAAGCTACGAAATCATGCTCAGTGGCAGGGGAAGCGCTCATTCTGGGGGCAGTACTGCGGGAACCCTCCCATCCTTGAGTCTTGAGTAGGGTGCCAGGGGCTTTGTTAGCGTCATGTGTGTTTTCAGTTAAAGGTAAATGAATTGTTAACGCATAGGGAGATTGCCTGGGGATGTGGCTTCAGGCAGATCTCGCAGTCCTTCTCTTGTCCTGAAAAAGCCCCTTTACGCATCTGGCATTGAGGGGTACCACAGAGGGCTTTAGGTTTGAGGTCAAGCACCAGCAAGGCTGAGTTAGCTCTTGGGGTCCCCGTCACGGCCAAGGATGGCCTGGGAGGGGCACGGAAGTGTCTTGGGCAGAGGGACAAGGCGAGGGGAAGATGAGAAATAAATCAGAGGAGGAGCAAGGAGAATGAGCTGTCGAAGGAGAAAACAGTAGGGAGGGAGGGACAGAGGATTCTTTCATTCTTTCTTTTCCCCATTTACTGAGCATCTCTTACGTGCCTGGCTGCGCCGGGTACTGGGGATAGAGCCAGAGCAGCTTTCTGTCCTCACTGAACTCATGGTAGAGGGCTGTTAATCAAACAGTCACACAAATAAAAATAGAACCGCATCTTTGATCAGTGGTACAGGAGAAAAGCACAGGGGGGACTTGATGTAATCTGGCAGATCATGGAAAGCGTAGATAAAGGGAGTGAGTAGGAGGCAACTGCTTGAAAGAGGAAAGCGGTGGTGAAGATTCTGGCAAAGGCACGGGCACGGGCGTGGGAAGGCCCGTAGAATGTGGGCGCGGGGTCTGGCAGCCCTGGGAGGAGGCCGGCGTGAGCGCTGAAGGGGCAGCAGAGTGGACCCTGGGGCAAGACGCAAGGGCAAGTAGGTCATGTGGACATATCACTGGGGAGAGGGGAAGTGAGCGGCCTACAACGGTGTGTCCCCGAGACGTGGGTCCTGGCCCGGGACCGCTGAGCGTGACCATGCTCGGAAGTAGCTTCTGTGCAGCGCGTCAAGGTCAGGTGAGGTCATCAGGCTGGGCCCCATCCCACAGGTGGTGTCCTTGGAAGGAGAGGAGAGGACAGAGCTCAGATTCACAGGGAAGGAGGCCATGTGATGGCAGAGGCAGAGCCTGGAGTGCGGCGGCCACAAGCAGGGCACGCCAGGGGTGGCCAGGACCCCTGGGGGTGGAAGAGGCAAGGAAGGACCCCTGGAAGGCCAGTGGCCCTCCCCCCCAGCCGCAGCCATCGCCAGGAGTCCAGAGCTCAGGTTTCTCGGTATCCTTCGCTTCCCTCCCTCCAGACTCTCGAGCCCATCATGAGAGCTTGTCACTCCTCTGCTCAAAAATCCCGTGGTGGGGAATGGATCTAGCTCAGGGGTTGAGCACCTGCTTCTGGGTTCGATTCCCAGTACCTCCTAAAAGCAAACAAACAAAACAAAATGAAACAAAAAACCAACTCATTGGGGAGTGGATGTAGCTCAGTGGTTGAGCACCTGCCTCCCATGTACGGGGTCCTGGGTTCAAACCCTGGTACCTCCTAAAAAAAACTCCTGTGGCATCTTCCCTCTGTCTGAATGAACTCCAGATCCTCAACCGGACAGCTCTGCCACGGCTGGACTTCCTCTCCTTAGGGAGCTCCTCCCAGGTCTCACCACCGGATGAAGAGGGTGGGCTCTGGAGTCAGAGGAGCACGAGAGAAATCAAGGGGCTGCCATAAGACCTTGGGCCTCGGTTTCTCTATTGTGCAGTGGAGGCGATGGTGGTTCTGAAGCCTGGGTTTCTTGGGGAGACGCGATGAGACAGGGCACGTTAGGAAGGGCCTGGCACGGCGTCTGGCACACCAGCAACCCCCCGAGCTCCCTGTCGTCGTTAGGGGGGCTGGTCATCTCCAGGCCCCTCATGTGCCCGCTGCACCACGTCCTGTGCCACGAGGCTTGACCTCGCATGTGGTAGACCGATGCCCTAACCACTGCGCCAAGTCCACCCCCCACCCCCGGGGTTTTATGCAGAGGGAAATGCTGCTCAGGGATTTCTGCTCGCTGCTGTCTTTCCAGCGGGGCCCCAGGTCGGGGCAGGGGCTGCTTCGGCCCCTCTCTGCTTCACTTTAGGAAGAAAACGCCTGTAGGGTTTGGCTGCTTCTCCATCCGATCAGCAGTGAGTGGCGCCCTCACCTGAGAAGCACCACCTGCCTTTGTGCCGGTGGGACAGCCCCACTCCCCTCCTCCAGGAAGGAGGAGAGGGGGAGGAGGGAGAGGGAGGAGGAAGGAGGAGGAGGGGGAGGAGGGAGAGGAGTAAGGGGGAGAAGGAGGGGTGGGGGAGGGGGAAGGGAGCATTTAAGGGATGAGAGAGGGAGAAGGGAGTGTGGAGAGAGGGAGGGAGGGAGAAGGAGGGGAAAGGGGCGGGGGAGGGGAAGAGGGGGCGAGCGAGCCTCCTGCAGCAGGAGTCATCCTCACAGCCCACCCAGCGGCACCCTAAGGGCTGCAGACAGCTGGCCTCTTCTCAGACGTGGGCAAGTTTAAGGGGGGGGGGCGGGGCCTTCCTAAATGTGCTTTTTTCCTTTTTTTTTTACACTTTTAAAAATGAAAGTTAATAGATCACAAAGAATGTTACATTAAAAACATAAAAAATATAAGAGGTTCCCATAAAACCCACTCCCCACCCCCCTACCCCATCATTTTTGTAAATTGTATTTTTTTGAAGATATATACATCACAAAAAAATGTTACATTAAAAACATAAGAGGTTCTCGTAGACCCTCCCACCCCCCACCCCCGCAACCTGCCCCATCATTGCGGCACACTCATGGCACTCGGTGAACACATTTTGGGGCGCTGCTGCACCACGTGGATAATAGTTTACCCTGCAGTTCACACTCTCCCCCAGTACACAGTGGGTTATGGCAGGATATATAAAGTCCAGCATGTGTCTCTGCAACATCACTCAGGACAACCCAAAGTCCCCAAAATGCCCCCAGAATGGATTTGGCTTTTCCTCCCCGCGGTAAATGGGCACAGGATTGTGATATCCAGCTTAGGTCTCGGCTGGAATCTGCGAAGTCCGGCAGGCACGACCGGGCGAGGTGGGGAGAGACGGTCAGAAGGACAGGAGGACACGCGGGAGCAAGGAACGGGGGCTGGGAGGAGCCAGGGAGTGGGGCGCCCCTAACTGGCCTCCCCACAGCCCGGCCCCGAGAGCCCCTGGCCCCGTTGGACCGGAGATTTAATTTTTCGCTCAATGCATTTCATCTGTTAAATTTTCTAGTCTGGAAAAATTCCTCTTCCTTCTGCTCGTGTGTCTGTGATAACGCACCGCATGTGGCCATCGCCGGGTCAGCAACTATCAGCTCGTTACCAAATGGGTTATTCTGAAACAATATCCTTTCATGCACAGACTATCTTAATATAGACGACTAGCTAAGCACACTGAAACATAACGGCCAAGCCTGAGGCAGTGACTACACCTTAAACCCTAACAGCGATGTCTCACCTTCTTCTAGGCGGTCCGTGTGCAAAATTCCCCCATGTCTGTTGTGGATTGAATTGTGTCCCCCACAAAAGATAACCTCAAGCCCTAAACCCCCGTCTGCGAATGTGGTCCCGTTTGGAAACAGGCTCTCGGACGTCGTGATTAGTTAGGGTGGGCCCTCCTTACACCCCCCGTGCCCCCCACCTTCTGCCCTCACCGGGATGATTGCCCTGGTGCCTAGGGAAGCTTGGCGGGGTGGGCAGAGCGACTGCAGCCTCGGGGAGAGGGACTGGAGGACGGAAGGACGCCACAGGCAAAGTAATGGAAACATTTCGCCTGGTCCACGTCCACACGGCCTGCAGCGCTAGCTCTGTCCCGGGGGCTCAGAGGTCAGCTACAGTGTCGGCTCGTGGGCCGCCTGGAGACGCCGATCGCAGGGCCCACATCCCCCCCGAAGCAACCCTACCCAAGTTTCCAACAGCTGGCGTCGACCTGCCCGTCCTTTCCGTGGCCTCCGAGAGCCACGGTCATTGCCCCAGGGGAGCTCCCTCCACGGTGCTTTTTGGCTCTTTCCACCCTGACACGTAAAGGAATGTTCTAGATCCATCCAGTGCCGGGGCCCCATTAATGACCCGGCGGGGTCTCTACCGCCCCTTCTGTTCCCCATTCCTGGTTTCAACGCCCCCCACTCCCAATGCTGCTCAACATACTTTATAATGGATCAAGGGAAGTGTGGGGAGAAAAGGATAGAGAAGAGGAAAAGCTAAGAAGTGACCAGCTGCAGGGAGCAGCCATCACATTTTCACTGAAATCGCCCAAGAGCGATCCAAATCTTCTACGCTGGGGCTGATCAGGGACTTGATGGGTGACGTGAGGGCGACAGGGTCGGCCCCCTGGGGTTCCAGGGCTGCAAGGAGCTGTTTCACCTGCGCCCCACGAGGCTTCCCTCACTGCAGTGCCGTGCTGCCAGAAGGAGGCGCCTGGGCTGGCTCTCGGTGCCCGTAAGCCCGTGCTCTCTCTTGACCTCAGTTTCCCCTTACTCTATCCTTCTGTCTCCCAGGTCTTTCTTATCTGGCCACTGGGTGCATATGCAAGTTAAACAGGAAGTCGGGTGAGCGTGAATGCAATTCCTTCTGCTTGCTGATTATGCTTTAACCGGGGTGCAATGGTCCACCGTATCAGTCTTGGCAAGAGCAGGTAAATTCATCCAGCGAGCGTTTGAGGTCTGAGAGCAAACCCAGCTGGATCAAACTCCTTTCTCTCGACCCTCAGGGACCAACATGGGATTATTCCTCAAATACTTGCCGAGTGAGTTTAGGAAATTGTAGAATCCGGTGTTTGATCCAAGCCATGCTCTGCTCCCTCCCTGTCTCACACATTAGGAGCTAGGGGCTATTCTAGATTGCCCCATAGCAGTTATACACTAGGGGGCAGGCGAGAGAATTAAAAATAGAGAGCATCCTCTGGGATGCCTGCAATGCTCACAGGTACCTTATCTTGGGATTTCCCAGCTCAAAGGCCCTGCTGGAGGGGCGGCTCTAGGTGCTATATCTGTCTAGCCATACAATCCATCGATTGCCTGAAACAAAATGCGCTGCTCTCTCAAGACCTGAACCAAGGGAGGGTGGGGGGGATATGGGAACCTCTTATATTTTTTGAATGTGACACTTAAATAATAAATAAATAAATAAAAAGAACAAACAGTAACACTCAGGGGGAAAAAAGAGACTTGAACCAAGAGATAGAGTGACAGAGCAGCCGGTGGTGGATTCTGGGCGGCTGCTGTGATGAACATGAACGAAAGGAGAAAGCTGGTTGCCAGTGAAGGAAGCAGAGAGGAGAGATTCCACAGGGCTTCTGAGAGCCAGAAAGAGGGTGCTGGGTCTCTCCAGCTCCAGTTCCCGTCCTCTAATTGTTTCTAATCCTGTTCCCATGCCCACGAGTCTGCCCCTTAGAGCCTTCCTGTGCGACCCTCCTCCTGGAGCTGGCGGGAATGGATTTCTGTTTCTTGCAACCACTGTTCCCTGGCACAGATGGTGAGCTGTGCTTTCGTAGAGGCTGAACAAACCACAGAGGGAGCATGGAAAGGAGGTTATCACCAAAAACTTCACGAAAGAGGTGGCGGTTGAACCTGAATGAATGTTTAAAAAAAGTATTAAAACCCACCAGCTCATTGCTTGGGCATAAGCAGGTAGAGGTGACTTTATAACGTCCTGCCCTGTGCCCACCGTCAGTTACAACACTGGCAAGGGCTGTGTGGTCCTGAGTTGGCTTATTCATTTTAGCTCGTTGGTTTTCCAGATCTCTCAAATGCTGTGCATTTGGAAACTGAGCAGTACGTTCAGTTACATGGTTGTAGGCAAACCACTGTTGTCACTCACTGTGAACTGGCTTGAGATTTGGCTCTAAATTTTGAACTAAGCTAAGAGTCAGGCATCTACGCATCGAGGCTGCTGAAGTCCTTTCCTTTCCTTTTTTTTTTCTTGAGCAGATGTCTGAGTTGGCTCCTGACCGGCTTGTTCTCAGCATCTTAGTCACAGCTAAAAGCCCAGCTTTCAAAGCTGCCCTTTCTTTCTTTCTTTCTTTCAATTTTTATCAACGTTCTGGGCTATTTCTTGGCTGGTGATAGATAAAAACTGCTTCTTTTAACCTTGAGGTTAGGGCCAGACCTGCCTCCAGACTCAAGTCTTCGCGGGGCTGCAGGTCACGCAGAAACGGGCTGGATGGTGGGGCTGTCGCAAGTGTCACCAGAGCTGGGCAGACGTGGCGCTCTCCTGCCCTTCCATCTCGTTTCCTCTCGTATTACAGACAACCACCTAAAATCCGCTTTTTCCATTAGTTTGCCAGCTTCTTGAGCGCAGGCTGTGCCTTATTTATTTTGGTATTTCCCTGGCACGAAGCACAAGGTTTTACCCCTGGTAGGCACTTAACAGACGTGTGTTGAGTTGAGGTTAACACTCTCCCTACCCCATCTGCAGATGGCTAAGTGTGGCCTGAACCAGTAGGGAGCAGAACTTGATTTAGGTTTGAGACACAGTAAAGTCAATTCGGGAAAAAATATTTTAGTGGGACTAAAATGGACCATGCACTTAACTCAATAAGAATGCCATTGGAGAGCGGCCCCCTCCCCTCTGGATTTGCTGACTTCGTATCTGCAAATTTTCAGCTGGAACAGGATATGTTTTCAGATATTACCTTCATACATAGATCCACTTCCCTGTGTTCATTTATGTAACAATAGTTTGAGGACTTACTACGTGCCGTTCACCAATTTCTTTGAACAAACCTACCATTTAAGTTATAAACATATCTTCATTTTCCTTGCTCTTTGTGAGGTCCGGTGCTTCATTAAGCTCACATGTCCAAGATAAAGAAAAAAATGCCTTTTTAACCAGCGAGTATGACAGTGAGGAAGGACAGCTGCCAAATCAAGTCCATCACCCACCTTAAGTCAACCCAGGACTCCGTCTTCAAGTTCACTCAGGACCCAGCCAAGGCCCCGATGGAAAATCAGCCCCCGCTGGGGTCGCAACCCGCCTCGCCCCAAATCTGCACCCCCAGGGTCCCCACCCGCTGAGGACCCAGAGCGAAACCCACGGGCTTGAAAACTTCCGTTAGAGAAACGAGGCTTGCCCCAAGCACAAACATCCGAACGCAAGCAACGCCTTCCTGAAGGAGAAAACGAACCCCGAAAGCTCCCACTTTACCTTGCTCACGTGTAAGTGCAAGTGAAAAAGGCTGATGTCTCCTCCTCCGTTTTTTGGGTTTATAAACTGGACAAAGTCACATGTGTACAAAAGCAAGCTCACGCGACCCCAAAGCAGAGTAGGGGTGCAGGGCTGGGAAGCCACTCCTGGCTTCTGGGGGGCCTCTGAGGAGGGGGGCAGCAGAGCCTTCCACTCCATAGAGGTGTGGCTGCAGGGGAGGGGATCGGGGGCCCACCTGCCTTTGGCCCTAGAACTCAGAACCTGGTCCTGGGCCAGGACAGACAGACGGAGAAGCAGAAGCCCCGCCCAGGGGCCTGCACCCCCAGCCTGCTAGCGACGGGGTTGTCGCAGACCTAGGTGCAAAGGGAAGGAGCAAAGCTGACACGGGGGCTGGGCACTGATGTGCGGTGCTGCCAGGGGCACCCGCCTGTGGAAAAGGAGGCGGGGAGGCGGGCTAACCGCCACTAGGCGGCCAGCAGGGAGCACGAAAAGCCCGCCGCACCGGCGTAGCGCACCCATTTGGTGACGTCGTGGTCGCTGGAGCCCAGCTGCGGTTCAAACGCCTCCAGGGAGCGCGGGGGGCACCTCACGAGCGCAAAAGCTCCATGGGGGCGGGGGGGGGCGGTGAAGCGATGCCACGTCCCGAGTGGCACTGGCGGAGTGCACGCGCTGGTGGAAGGGGCGGGCGTCAGCAGTGCCCTTGCCCTGCTTCTCAATGACCGTCTTGCCATTCATCCCACCTCTGCCCTCGGGCACGCCACTCGGGAGGCTCCTCATCACCACCCGCTCGGCCCCTGCCCCTGAGGGGTCGTGCGCCGGCTCACCCGCTCCAGCACGTCGAGGAGGAGCTCGGTGCAGCGGGGCTCCATGCCCTCCCGTCGCCGGCCGACCTGCCCTGCCCCCTGGCCGGCGATCCGGGGCTGCTCTCCCTGTCTGAGGCTGGCTCTTGATGCCCTCGGCGTTCTGCGGACAGCCAAGGTCCAGCATCTCGTCCAGCAGCTCCTCTACAAGCACAGGGCTGTCCTCGAGGTTCTCCTCCCGGAGCCTGCCCGGGGCGGCCGCCGTTGCGTCACACACCCCGTAGAGGAACTCCGAGACCACAGCAGCGCTGGCGCTCTGCTTGGTGACAGCTGCCTGCCAGGTGCTGGGCTGCCGGGCGTGGAAGAAGCTGGTACGAGCGATGCTGGCCACGGCGCCGTGCACCTGCTGCCGGGCCGGCTAACGTTGACCCGAAAGGCATCCGCTGCGTCCCTCCCACTATCATTTCGGTAGACCCGGGAGATAAGCACCAACCCCTTGTGTTAGAGACGAATAGCCCTCCATTCACGGTGGCAGCGCAGGCTCCACTGCCATCGCTCTGACAAGAGACCGGCTGTCCACAGGCCCCGGGGCCACTCTTCCAATCCTGAGATGTCCTCTTGTGTCCCTGTTTGCCTGCCCGCTGTCTTTCCTGCCACTTCTTTTTGACATTGCTTTTTTAAAAAAGTATTTTATTAATCTATGAAATATGGGCCTATTTTAAATTTTTATTAACATTTTTTTTTCATTTTGATGCTATCTATTCCTCCCCCATGGCTCCCTTGTCTGTCTGCTCATTGCGTCTGCTCGTCGTGTCCGCTTGTCTTCTTTTTTTTTTTAGGAGGCACAGGAAACTGAACCCAGGACCTCCCATGTGGGAGGCAGGTGCCCAACCACTTGAGCCACATCCCCTCCCTGCTCATTGTGTCTGCTTGTTGTGTCTGCTTATTGTATCAGTTTGTTGCATCTGCTTCTCTTCTTTAGGAGGCACCGGGAACTGAGCCTGGAACCTCCCAAGTGGGAGGTGGGTGCCCAACTGCTTGAGCCACATCCACTCCCTTTGACATTGCTTTTTAATGACAGCCATTCCCAAATAAGACTTGCGAATGGCCCTTGGGTAGAAATGCGATTCAATAGGAACGAGGGTGACAGAGAACGGCCTTGCCCCCGCCTGTCTCCTCCCCCTGCTGTAAACAGCAGTGTTCTTTCTTCCAGCAGGTGGCCCCCTTGACATCCCCCTGGGAGCTCTTGGCCACCGCCACAGAACCCAGATTTCTCTTCTCTCTGCATCTTTCCTCCCCTCACTTAGTTCTTTTTCCCCGCTGTAGCAGGCTGAATAGTGCATAGCTGAATATGCACACCCTCTTATCTCCAGGTCCTGTGGCTTATTTGGAAAAAGGGCCTTTGCTGATGTAATCAAGTTACCGATCTTGAGATGTGGCGCTTGTCCTGGACTAGCCGCGGGGCCCTAAATCCAGTGACAAGTGTCCTTAGAAGAGCCAGGAGATAAGGCACCTGCAGAGGAGGGGGCCACGTGCAGACAGAAGCAGAGGTGGGAGGGTGTGGCCCCGAGGCAAGGACCCCTGGGGCCCCAGGAGCTGGAGCAGACCTGGGGGGCATCTCCCCTAGAGCCCCCAGAGGGAGTGTGGCCCCGACACCTTGACCTTCTGGCCTGAGGCCCGCGAGGGCAGCATTTCTACATGCCCGGCCCGCGGACACTGACAACCTTGAGGCCACCATTCCCTGGCAGCTCTACCAGGCCGGGGGCCGCTCTGAGAAGCACCCCTCCTGTCTCCAGGGGCCCCCCGCTTCTCTCTTCTCCCAAAGCCTGGGAAGCAGGAGCAGCCATGCATTTTTTTTTAAGATCTATTATTTACTTTTTATCCCTCCCCCTTGACGCTCGCTTGCTGTCTGCTCTGTGTCCATTCGCTGCGCGCTCCTCTGTGTCTGCTTGTCTCCCTCTGTCGCGTCATCTGGCTGCGCCAGCTCTCCACGGGCGCGGGCCAGCTTTGCCTTCACTGGGAGGCCCGGGATGCGAACCACGGGCCTCCCATATGGTAGGCGGGAGCCCAATCCATCGAGCCACAGCCGCTTCCTGCGGCCATGCGTTTTTGCTGGTGGCACGGATTTAATCCATTCATTCCCCGCCGGCGCCGCCTCCTGTGGCACCAGGGGTGCTGTCACCTGCCAAGCGACTCCTTCTCCCGTGAGCCGTGGACCAGCAGCTGCGGCACGGCCTGGAGGCCTGCGGGAAGCCCGGGGTCCCAGCCTCGCCCCAGATGTGGGGAAGCAGGGTCTGCGCTCTGAAATGACCGCAGCTGTTGGTTGGAGAAGCACCAGCGGGGGACGTCTGAGGTGGGAATGACTTCTTCTCTCTGCCTGTAGGAACCCCAGTTTCTTTACGTTAAATTTGTTACATGTGGCAAAGGCGCGGAGGTTACCCAACAACAAAACAAGTCGAAAGCCTTGGGTCAGGGACACATACTGACGTATTACGTTTGCAACGACAAGGTGCCTGGAATTTGCTTTGAAAGACGGCAGAAAGAGTGAAAGAGGAGGGAGAGCACTGGGTGGGAGTCGATGGAACAAAAGTGGCAAACTGTTGACAATTCTTGCAGCTGGGTGATGGGGGCTCGCGATGCAATTCTCTCTCCTTTTGTGATTTTGGAAATTTTCATAATCAAAAGTTAAGAAAAATCGTGGTTTCCCAGCTTTCTTTATTTTCAAGAATCCATTTTTTTTCTCCCTCATTGGAAATGACTGGTAGTTGAAGGCTTTTTTTTTTGGTCCCAAACTGTGGTTTTTATTACTCGGTTTGCCTATGTTTGGGGCTTTGTTGACCTCTAGGGCTTTTTCAGCAGAGCTGTTGCTGGGGAAGCAGGATGGGAGCTGATTAAATTTTCCAGCATCTTCTATCTAGGTTTCCAACCGCATCTGCTGGGCTTGGATTCTTACCAGCAACAGGACTTGGATTTCCTTTTTCTTTCCTTTTTCTTGTGTCTCTTTCAGACTCTGTCTCTGTCGCTGGATGAGTGTCTTGTGTATGATCTTTAGGCCATCTGATTTACTTGAGATGTGCTTGGTATACATCTAGCCCAGTGGTTCTCAAGTGATGGGCAGTTTTGCCCCTTAGGAATGTTTGGCAATGCCTGGAGGTATTTTTGGTTGTCGTGACGGGGATGGTGGGTGTGCTACTGGCGTCTAGTAGGGAGAGGGCAGGGTTGCTGCTAAGCACCCCAACATGCCCAAGACAGATCTGGCCCCAAACATCATGTGCTGCCGTTGGGAAACCCCCATTCATTCTTTTTTTTTTTTTTTAAAGATTTATTAATTTTTCTCCCCTCCCCCACCCCCCACCCTAGTTGTCTGTTCGCTGTGTCTATTCGCTGCGTGTTCTTCTTTGTCCGCTTCTGTTGTTGTCAGCAGCACAGGAATCTGTGTCTCTCTTTGTTGCGTCATCTTGCTGCATCAGCTCTCCGTGTGTGCGGCGCCTTTCCTGGGCAGGCTGCACTTTCTTTCACGCTGGGTAGGTCTCCTTACGGGGCGCACTCCTTGTGCGTGGGGCTCCCCTACGCGGGGGACACCCCTGTGTGGCACAGCACTCCTTGTGCGCATCAGCACTGCACATGGGCCAGCTCCACATGGGTCAAGGAGGCCCGGGGTTTGAACCGCGGACCTCCCATGTGGTAGACGGACGCCCTAACCACTGGGCCAAGTCCGCTTCCCGCGATTCATTCTTAAATGCCCTCCAAGTGCGCTTGGCCACACTTCTTTGCTCCTGTCTCGTAGAACGGAGGGGCAGCCTTGTGACTGATTACATCTACAGGAAGTTTTTACCTCTTCTGGGTTGATGTTGGAATAGAATCTAAGAGCCTGAAGATTTGTGCAAGCTGTGGACCACACACCTCCGGGGGCACCGTCCACATGGTATTTACAAAAACAACGTCCCCAGTGTGCAGTGCAGGGCTCCAGGTCCTGGCTCTGGTTTGGAGAGAGACTTCATTTCTGGCCGCCAGGGAGCCTGAGCTTGCCACTGTTGTGTCCTTCCAAGAAAGGAGAAAATGCCGGGCAGAGAGGGCGGCGCTTTTATCACTCTGGACCGTCGCTGAGTCTGGAGCCTCCGTTTGCACTCCTGGGCCATCTCCATTCGACTGGATCTAAAAGTGTCCACTTAGAACGTCCCAGCTTACTCTTTGGATAGCGTTTGTCTGAAACCAGTTGATAAGAATCAACTTAGAGGGAAGCGGCCGTGGCTCAATCGACTGGGCTCCTGTCTACCACACGGGAGGCCCTGGGTTCGCGTCCCAGGGCCTCCTCGTGAAGGCAAAGCTGCTCCATGTGCCGTGGAGAGCTGGCGCAGCAAGATGACGCAACAAAGGGAGACGAGCAGACCCAGCAGAATGTGCAGCTAACGGACACAGAGAGCAGACAGCAAAAAAAAACAAGCCACAAGGGAGGGGGGAGAAGTAAATTAGAAAAAAAAGAATTGACTTATTTTCAGTTGGTTTATTGGGGGAGAAAATTTACGCCGCCACTATAACACTTTTCATCCACACCCCATTCGCTTGTTGGGATTTCCTTGGTTTCCGTAGCATAATTAATTCTGACTGATCCTCAATCCCGTTGCAGTCAGAGAGGGCAAAAGTGTTCATTGTCGTCACCTGCAGGGGAGCAGAAGTACAGGCTTCTGGAGTGAGTGGCGATCAGGTGGTTTAGACTCGGGAAAGGAGCTTCCGATCCTCGGGGAACGGCTTTTCATGCCAGCAGTTCAAGGAGGCTGGAGGGACGGCCCTGCAGGGTTCCCAGGCAGCCTGGGGGATTGAGTTTTTGTTTTTAATATTTATTTATTTTATTTGTCTGCCCCGTCCCAGGATGGCTTTCTCATCTGTCTGCTCATTATTTGCTCACCTTCTCCCAGAGGCACTAGAAACCGAACCTGGGACCTCCCACATGGGAGGCGGGTGCTCAGTGGCCTGAGCCACATCCGCTCCCCATGGCTCCATGGCTCCCCATGGGCTGCGGCGTCTGCTGGCTTGTGGCATCTGCTTATTTAGGCGTCTCTCTGTGCGGAGAGTGCAGGCATCAGCTCATCTTTTTTAGGAGGAACCGGGACCCGAACCTGGGATCTCCGGTGTGGTAGGCGGGTGCCCAACTGGTTGAGCCCTGGATTGAGTTTGATTTCTTGGGACTGGTTCCAAGCCATTGCCTCTCTCTGGGTGTGGGTGCTCCTGAGAGATCTTCCATGCACAGGGCAGGTAAACCCCAGGGCGGGCAGGTAAGCCCCAGGGCGGGCAGGTAAGCCCCAGGGTGGGCAGGTAAGTTCCAGGGTGGGCCCCCAGCCAATGGAGGGCCCAGGGAGAATGCACCCCGGGATCCCTGCTTCCTGGGAACCTCACGCCTTGAGTGTGGCCTGGGGTGATGAGAAATCCCTCCCCAGGTTAGGTCATAAGAAGGCTGTCGCTTCCATTGCGGGTGCCCCGGGGAAGCCCCTGCAGTGTCCAGGGGCAGCCCTGGACAGAGGCCTGTGTGGCAAGGCCACCTCACGTGTGAGCTTGGAGGTGGCTTCCTCCCACCCTCAGCCCCTGCTCGAGCCTTCAGGGACACAGCCCGGCTGGCAGCTCGATGGCAACGTCGTGAAAGACCTTGGGCCAGAGGCACGCGGCTCGGCTGCACCTGGCTTCTTACACACAGAGAGGGTGAGAGGAGAATAGCTGTTGTTTAAGCGGCTGAGATGTGGGGCAAGTCGTTACGCAGCACTAGGCGGTGACTACACTCACCAGGCTCTTTCCTGCCGCAGGACCTTCGTGCATGCTGCTCCCCTCGGCCTGGCCTGCTGTTTCTCCCACTCTATGTCTAGCTAAGTCTACCTCATCTTCCAGGTTCCAGCTTCTGTTATACTTTATGAAGGAAAACACAAACCAGAGACTGTGTCCTCTAAAAACTTGCAACCTAGTGAAGGAGGCAGACATTAAGCCAAAGAGACACTCACTGCTGATGTGGAGTCGCAAAGCAAAACACAGCATGGAATAGGAGAGAAAATAATGAGAGGGGACTCATACCCTGGAGGGGGCTCTTTGCATTTTGCCAGTGGAACACATTGTCAGGGCAGAAAATACCCACAAGGTTGAAGCTGAGGCATGCGTGGAGTGGGTGTTTCTGGAACCTGGAGAAGGTGCCGGAGCACCTCTTGGTTATGCAGCCTCTTGGACTGACCCCTGAGCTCAGGGACTGGACCGTAATCCTAGGGGCTTTCTAGCGCTCCAGGCTGGGGAGCCGTTCCTTCTTGCCTGCTGCCTTTAAAAAGCTGGACGCTCACGCCCCGGCTCGGGGCCGCCCTGGAGGAGTCTGTGGGGTACACGGAATTCCAGGATGGCTGGGAGCCGGGTCCTGGAGCACACGCCTCGGAGAATCCCTTCCCCGTGCTTGTGAGCACAACCTGTGGCTTGCTGCTGCTGTTTTTTCCCCCAAAGCAGTTTTATTGAGATATATTCACACCCCATATGATCTATCCAAAGAGTATGATCAAAGGCTTTTACTAGAATCACAGTGTTGTGCATTCACCACTGCAAAAAATTTTAGA